>NC_086323.1:185163201-186363201 GCF_036172605.1 Pelobates fuscus
CTTTGCTGAATACAAATATGTGTATTTTATTGCAGTAAAAGCAAACAGTATTATGACATTGACAGTTAAAATGTCACGTAGAACTAAAAAAATAACACAATTTCTTATTTTCTCCCATTTTTTTTCATATTAAATTATGTTTCATAGCTAAATATTTGATATTAGACAACGTGGACAGACAACGTGTACATTTGACTCAGTCCTTAAGGGGTTAAAGGGGCACAAAAAAAAAGTTTAACCCAGTTCCCCATACGTGTATTTCATCTAGGCAATCCCTAACATAGGGATTATATTAGGGATTAAATTATGTTTCATAGCTAAATATTTGATATTAAATGAAAGCCCTGTTTACCCTGAATAAAATTATATATAATAAGGGGGGTGGGGGTTGCATTTAATATGAAAGAGGTGAATTACGGTTGGACAGACAACGTGTACATTTGGCTCAGTCCTTAAGGGGTTAAAGGGGCACAAAAAAAAAAGTTTAACCCAGTTCCCCATACGTGTATTTCATCTAGGCAATCCCTAACATAGGGATTATATTAGGGATTAAATTATGTTTCATAGCTAAATATTTGATATTAAATGAAAGCCCTGTTTCCCCTGAATAAAATTATATATAATAAGGGGGGTGGGGGTTGCATTTAATATGAAAGAGGTGAATTACGGTTGGACAGACAACGTGTACATTTGGCTCAGTCCTTAAGGGGTTAAAGGGGCACAAAAAAAAAGTTTAACCCAGTTCCCCATACGTGTATTTCATCTAGGCAATCCCTAACATAGGATAACAAATCATTGCGTACTACACTACCACAAATACATAGGTAAGTAAGAGAAGAATCTTGTCAATACAATATCAATATTACACTCGCATACTCACTCTAATCATCAATTAGGCTTTCTGGGACAACGCACAGCCGGCGAACTGCATCTTGTACCCACCGGACAAGTTTCGTGCAGGCAATACATTCCCACACGGCCACTCTTACGTACGTCAGAAAAAAAAAAAAAAAATAGATTTTAACTGTTCCTCTTCATAGGTCTCTAAGCCATCTCAGGCAACCCACATGCCATAACAGTCTGGAAAACATTAATTCCGTCCCGTAGTTCAAGGCAATTGCGCAGACTCGCTAACCACAAGTAAGTATCCTGTTTTCTTTTCCCGTCTTTTTCCCCCTATTAAGTAATCACCCTGTCAGACACGCACCTGACAGACCAACAGGTTAAAAAAGGCCAACACAACGGCACCATTCAATCACAGTCCCTAATCACATCCACAATCAGTGGATAAATCCATCAAACTCGCCACCGAGGCACGACACCTCCACATCGTTCCATAGTTCACCCCATGTTGCACGTCATCACACTTATTCGGCCCTCATAAACAAAGATCGCTTCGCCCAACGGCATCACGGGCAAACTCACCATAGACACGTACGAACACCCCAATTACGGTCCGTGCGCTGCTTTTCCGACAACCTGGCGATATGCCACATTATCAATAAGGGCCGCTCTTCCTCCTTGGCGATTATGAGTTTCCTTAGGAAACTCACATGGCTGGCAGCTACCCATCAGTTCCACATTATATGATCCCATGTTCCTGGTATATACAACACGGCAGCTGACCAGCTATCTTGCTTTCAATTTCAGGCCTTCAGACGTCCCTACCCTCGGCAGCTCGTTTGGCAACCCCAGCTCCAACTCTCCAAGACCTTATCATGGAGTAGATGAACTACTTCAGCACATCCATGCTCTCACCAAGTTAGCCTTATCCACAGAGCTTTTCACTTTTACAAACAATTTATGTCTGACCATCACCTAGCCAACTGGTTTGAGGTTTCTTCACTGATAGCTTTTGCATCTTTTTGCCACTTTAAATTTAAATTCTCACATAATACTATTAAGCTGTACCTCACGGGTATACAACACCATATTTATTGCTCCTTCCCTAACCATAAGGGTTTCTTAACTTCTTACCCCATCCAAACACTGCTCAAGGACATAGCGAAAGCGGACAGTCCAGCAACACTCAAGAGACTGGCCATTGACATTAAAATGTTCAAATCCTTGTCCGACCTACTCGACCAGGCACCATTTGAACCCCATACAAACGCTGTTATTAAAACCGCCATTTATCTAGCCTTTTATGGGATCCTTAGAACAAGGTAATTCACCATTAGTGGCCAGCACCATAGCCAAGGGTGCCTCCTCAACTCTTACCTTATGAAACACACAGACCACTACGTCCTGACCCTACCTAAGACCAAAACAAGTCAGATGGGGGAACTGGTTCACATAACCTACTACCCCACAGGGAACAATTGGTGCCCAGTGAAAGTACTGGACGCTTTCTTAGCCACAAAACCAACACGCACCACAAAACCACTACATGATGCAATTCTTACCACGGCAAAATTTATGCTTATCACCAGACTTGGTCTAAATCCTAGCAACTACTCAGGGCACTCCTTCAGAATCGGAGCTGCCTCCACGGCCTCTAGCCAAGATATCCCAGCACACGTGATTAAGACACTGGGTCGCTGAAGTCCTCGGCTTACGCCACTTACATCCCACACCCAGTCCAAGAGATTAGGAGGGCTTTCATTAAGATGTCTACTTAATATGTAATAATGTACTATGTTTCTGAATAAATGTTTTGCTTTGATTTATCTCTTTTTGCCCACTTTATTTACCGGCCTACAGCATACATCGGTTTCGGCACACCTCAACCAACTATTTCCTTTTATTTACTTCTCTTCACCAGCGTATTCCATATCATATGAGAATGCCCCGAACACAAATTGGAAGGCATGGCGTGAAGTTGTGGGAGGGGCTATAGACCTACTTAAGGGACTCCCCCCTTCCCTTACTTACCTTCGTTGGTCTAGACGAACAGCCCCACCCTCCACTCCCATTAGCTATATTTTCCTCTATGTAAGCCCACTTTATTTACCGGCCTACAACATACATCGGTTTCGGCATATATATATATATACACACATACACACACACACACACACCAAGGATGTAGAAGATTGTCAGCACTCTAGGTCTTTAGAAAAATAAAAATGATTTATTAAAGATTCCCACTAGTCAACATTTCAGTTCACACAGGAACTTTCATGAGGACAAAGTAACTTTACAAAGACCTAGAGTGCTGACAATCTTCTACATCCTTGGTATATGCAGTGCAATCGAGCACCGGGCAATAAAGACATGAAGCAGGTGTGCTAAACCTACAAACTGTATCCATTGTGTATATAGTTTCTACGATAGAAATACCTTATTATAATTTCCTCTCATACAAAATAAGTAGACATGACCTTATTCTTCTTTATCCTATATCTTTAGCCACACATATACATTCCTTAACCCTACATATGTTAAACAGATTAAATGGAACAGGGACATCAGAATGCTCTGTCAACTATACTCATAATATCTCCTATTATGTAAATAATGATATAATGATACAGAACTCTACTTAGAAAACGTGAACAAAATGTGGGTGAAGTACAGTATGCAACTCAAACATTCCACATGTATGGAAGTTGCTGATTTAGCTTTCATTGATAATATGGATCACTGGTTAGGGACAAGTGCGCTAATTCCCTCTCCTTCTACCTTTTCAATTAATTTATAATTTATTGTCTTTTTTTTTTTTTTTTTTTAATTCTTTATTTTTATTGTGCACATAAATATTACAAGCAGGCATGAGGTGCCCCGAAAGCAGTCCTCAGGCTTTTTCCTCGCGTAACATGCGGGACAAAAGATTAACAGGCACAATTTTTTATATTTTATGCAACTCAGGTTAAGCTTGTAAGATTAAGTATATACTGTACTAAAGCTTAGTCAATGTTTATGCTAGTCTATAGATATTACAGGTTATGCGTGCATATTATGATAACTGCATAGGCATGTTGGTACAGTTTAATGTTATAAAATGCTGTTGTCTGGTATAGGACACGTGACGTGCATTAACTTATATTAGTCTGGCACCGTGGGGCATTAATATATCCTGTTTACATCATTGCAGCCGCTAGTTAAGGACAATATGGGCATGCCTCTCACTGTGTGCAGTAATTAGTGGAGCTACTAAAGCAGCGTATATGCTTTACTGGGCTTATTAACGGCCCCTGGATTCGTGAAGGACCTGCACATTGATGCGAATCGCTTAAATTGTGAATACAAGCGTGGAAATAATAAAATAAAAAAGATAAAATGAGCAATAAAATTAAAAAAAGGAAAACAAAGCAGCAAAAATAAACATCGTCCTAGTATCAGGCAGAGTTATACAGAATATATGAGTCTGTAAGGTACAGGCTTAGTGGCTGTGGTCGGGGACCCTATATTGGTCCGATCCGGGCCGTTCGTGGTACAGAGACAATATGGTTCCAGTGTGTCAGGTTTCCGTCTGTCCTCCCCAGACAGACACTGTCCGCCGATTGGGCTCTCCGTGGCCCCGTGGGCACTCAGGGCCAGAGACCGACCACAGAACCCCCACACCTAGGTTCTGAGCGCCCCCCGTACCCTGCACCTCCCCGGCACCTCTCAGGCTTCTTTGGAGTGTAGGCCCCCGTCTCTCCCGGCGCCGGCCACACACTTGGGGGCGATGCGTGTCCCTCACGGTCACCGGTCCACCGGAAGGCCCGCATCCCCCTGATCCACAGGACTCGCAGCTCCAGGGACTGGACTCCCCGAGGACCCCCACAGACTCGGTAAGTCCGGGCCGTCACTCCGTCAGCGGGCAGGTTGTCGGGAATTACATTTAGTCGCCGTCGTCATCCGTGGCCACATATGCCGCACTCGCCAGCCCTTCGTGCCTTCCTTCGTTGTAGTGAGCCTGTGTTGACATTGGACCCCATAGCTCTTGTACTGGCGGGCTCCTTTTCGGCAGCCTTTGCCAGTTTAGGAGAGCAATCTGGGCCCAGCGCGGGGAGCTCCCGTCTCGGCGTGTGACACCTCCATGAGGCCGGATAACCCCACCGGCCGGGGGGGGGAGCGGGGCCGTGCCCCGAGCCAGCAGCTTCCGTTGCCAGAGTAAGGTGCTTTTCAAGGATCGGCTCATGGTCACCCAGGTCTGGTTTTGCGGTCTTGGGTAGGCCTTGAAAGTCCTGTACGGCGCTCACAGCTTGCTTTTCGGGTCTGATCGGTATCTATGTAAAGTTGATGCCATCCTCCTCAGCATGTCAGCGGGCAATCTGATCTTCGTGCCTTCTGTGGTCGTTTCAGAGCCAGATTAGTTTGTTTGGGCCGGGAGCCCTGTTAATCTGCTGCCATGCGGCTCGGCGGCCCAGCCCTGCCCCCATTTATTGTCTTTATATGGAATTTTGCAGTTTACCATTTTTTTTCAATTATTTTTTTTAAATCTGTACACCTGATATAATGTAGTTACATGAATCTCTCAATATTGCTAAAAAGTGTGCATATATGTTGGAAATAATTATTTCCTCTGGTGATTTCTATGATGCATACTTTACGGCAAACTACAAAGGTCTTCAAGTGACTTGTACATTTTTTATTTTATTTTATTTTTAAGATAAATAAATCAATGACATTCAAACTGAAAAAAACAAACAAAAAAAAACACACCTGTTCAGCTTTCTGGAGTGTAAGTTTTACTCAGCTCACCCAATTAGATTTCAGTGTGAGCTCTGTTGCGGATATGACATCTTTCACAGCCAGCCACTGTCATCTTATTACTTCCCCCTCTCTTCTATGCACAAAAATAGAGGGCAGTGATAGGCTGTGGGGGATGGAGTTAAAGGAACACTATAGTCACCTAAATTACTTTAGCTAAATAAAGCAGTTTTAGTGTATAGATCATTCCCCTGCAATTTCACTGCTCAATTCACTGCCATTTAGGAGTTAAATCACTTTGTTTCTGTTTATGCAGCCCTAGCCCCACCTCCCCTGGCTATGATTGACAGAGCCTGCATGAAAAAAAAAACTGGTTTCACTTTCAAACAGATGTAATTTACTTTAAATAATTGTATCTCAATCTCTAAATTGAACTTTAATCACATCCAGGAGGCTCTTGCAGGGTCTAGCAAGCTATTAACATAGCAGGGGATAAGGGAATCTTAATTAAACAGAACTTGCAATAAAGAAAGCCTAAATAGGGCTCTCTTTACAGGAAGAGTTTATGGAAGGCTGTGCAAGTCACATGCAGGGAGGTGTGACTAGGGTTCATAAACAAAGGGATTTAACTCCTAAATGGCAGAGGATTGAGCAGTGAGGCTGCAGGGCCATGTTCTATACACCAAAACTGCTTCATTAAGCTAAAGTTGTTCAGGTGACTATAGTGTCCCTATAGCTCAGATCACAGTTTTATTTCATGGGCTGAGCTCCAGTTAGGAAGACTTTTTTGTGAAAAGGGAAGGCATGACCAAAGAGGCTGCATTATGCTACATAATGCTGTCATTTAATTTTTTAAATTTTTTTTGTCAATCTTTCTTTTATTAAAGGCATATAAGATGGGGTACAGAAGAAAAACAGGGGGAAAGTACGAGAGATTTACAGCATAGGGTTGATACATCGTTTAGCAATGTTAAGGTACATTTCCAGAGTAGCGATGCCTCAGTTTTAAAAATGTTATGGTTGTTAAACTATATGCTGAAGATACAAGCTATGGATCATAAGGTCCTGTTAATTAAAGGCACATCAAGCGGAGAAACTGATTGTTAAACAAGCAGAGGTACCTACTGTGTATGTTAATAGATTTAAACGATATGCTATACCAAAGGGATCTGTATATTAACATGCTAGGCTTTAAAGGACCACTCTAGGCACCCAGACCACTTTAGCTTAATGACGTGGTCTGGGTGCCAGGTCCCTCTAGGATTAACCCTTTTTTTTTTAAATAAACATAGCAGTTTCAGAGAAACTGCTATGTTTATAATAGGGTTAATCCAGCCTCCAAATCCTCTAGTGGCTGTCTCACTGACAGCCGCTAGAGGCGCTTGCGTGATTCTCACTGTGAAAATCACAGTGAGAGCACGCAAGCGCCCATTGTAAATGCTTTCCTATGAGACCGGCTGAATGCGCGCGCAGCTCTTGCCGCGCATGCACATTCAGCCGAAAGGGAGGATCGGAGGCGGAGAGGAGGAGGAGAGCTCCCCGCCCGGCGCTGGAATAAAGGTAAGTTTTGACCCTTTACTCTCCCCAGAGCCCGGCGGGAGGGGGTCCCTGAGGGTGGGGGCACCCTCAGGGCACTATAGTGCCAGGAAAACGAGTATGTTTTCCTGGCACTATAGTGGTCCTTTAACAATATTCTACATATGTAGAAAAAGAGGGGCATACTGTCATGTGTAGCAACCTCCAGAGATGTCTATGCACAAAGTAGGTTAAACATCAAGGTTCAAGATATACTAAAACAGTTGCTTAGCCTGATGTATATCTTGACTCATTAGTTTGAAAATACAAGCTATCGATCACATGATTCGGTTGGTAACATGCTAGCTAAGTAACACAGCCAAAAAAATAAAAAATGATTGCATAGTTGTAAGCTTATACAGTTAAATGTATTACAGGCTGATTTAGCATGTCTGAGGTGGTAAGGCATGTTAGAACATCAGGCTTGTGTCAGTAAACATACATGCCCTGTCATTTAATTTTTATTTATTTATTTAATCTATTTTAGATTTCAACAGGGAGAAAAATGCAGCATGAATATAGGGCCAAAATCTGCCAAATGCAGTAAAGTTGTGTTGGTGCCTTGAGTGGTACATTACTCTGCCTAAACTGGAGTTATCCATCTGTAATTAGTATTGATAAAGATGAATACAGAAAATATCTGAAGCAATCCAACCTTTGCCCAAAATTTTTCGAGATTCAATTTCTATCTTCTATTTTAAATAGCATGTTTCACTGTATATGCATATGATCATGCTTCATGTGCCCTCTGTCATGGCCACATCCATTTTTTATTTAACTCCCCTCCCGACTACACTACATCTGATTGCCCCCCTTGTTACTCCCAAATACCCCTAAGCCCCCCACATTACCTTTTCTAAAACTTTAATTTGTGACCGGACCTAGGTCCTGGGCGCCGCCATCTTAGTGTGGACAGAAAAAGGTCCTGTGGGACACATCATCTGCCCACACTAGATAGTGATGTGAAATTAAACACTTGGACATTCAGACAGGAATTTTGTCTATTCATTTATTTGTCAGAAAGAAGACCTCTTAGTTTGTTCGTTTGGGTCATTACAAAGAGGGAGCTACCGGCTTCCTTGTAATATGTGAAGATAACTTACTAACTCCCCCTATACCCTACCGTCATTCTATGAGGGTCAATATGACCCCCATATTAGCAAAAGGGAGATTAAAATCTTTAAAAAAACAAACAAAAAAAATAACTTTACTGCGCAGAAGAAGAGTTCTTGTGGGGTTTGGTTATGATGTATTTTAAGATTTTGGGAGACTGTGTGGGAATCGGATAGACATCCTAATACAAGAGGGTCGGCATGAATGAGAATGAGATCCCCAAGTAATCATACACACCAAAACAAGCCATACAAACTATAGACCCTATGAGAACTAGAACTAGGTATAACCAAAAAACATAAATTATGAACAACCACCCCACATGAGAAAAAAATATAATAACATTGGCAAAAGAACATTGAGGAATACTGGGAACTTAAGAACATCAAAACTCTATAGTGAGGTAGTAAATAATCCTCCAAATCAAAATATTAAGTAAGAGAGAGAGAGCACCTACTCTCTCTTTATACTCCATGAGTGGAACTAAACCTAATGACAATTTCAATATCCCACTGAATAATAGATTTCAGTATCTTGAAAAACAGCATTTTTTTTCAGAAAAATGTATTCTCCAAAAAAGATAAAAATCTGTCCCAACATCAGATTTTTAATGAGATTATTTTTTTTATTAATACAAATAGTTTCATTAGACAACTCTGCTTATTTTTGTTATATAATAGACAGAAAACTAAATAATAGACAGATAGAAAACAATATGGACACAAACTCCCAGTTTATACACACATGTTTAAAAGAAAAATCTACATTCTCCCCCAAAAATATGATTTCTGACAAATTATAGTATAGATATAAACAAATGGATATAAATATAAATTCTAAAGGAGGAAAAAACAAGGTATCTATCTATTCAAAATCCAATCATTCCAGTTTTTTATACTCAACCGAAGGTACATGAGAACCAAACCAACCCTCCGGGATAGACCTATTTATTGAATTTCATCAAGAATATCAGGTTATATCGATACCTTGCTTCAACCAATAGTAATAAAAAATGCCTCATGTTTGAAAGACACGATCCATATGTTACAAATTCGAGAAAAAACTAAATGGAAAGAAAATTACCTTGTTGTTTTCTGTGATGTGAGCTCATTGCATAGCATCAATCCACATAATAGATAGAAGCAGTGAAATATTTTCTTAATAAATATGACTTCCAAGATGAACAAGGTGACAACGTCATTATAGAAGGAATCTCTTTGATCCTCGCCAATAATTATTTTTGGTTTAAATATAATTCTTGTATACAAATCAAAATAATGGCGATGGGAACAAAGTTTGCAACCAGTTACGGAAAAAAAAAAAAATATGGCGTACTAGGAGGAGAAATTAATTTTTCATAGCTTTTTATGTGAACTTGGTTTCATATCGCTGTTTCATTGATGACATATTTTTTATTTGGAAAGGTGCTGTGAGAAACCTGAGACTTTTTAGAAACTATTTACACTGCAATGACTGGAGCATCATCTTAACTTTTGCACATAGTACAAAGGAAATCAGCTTTTTAGATAATTTTTTATTGAAGATTCAAATATCCATATAATTGTTTCAGACACACACACACACACACACACACACACACACACACACACAGAGGCAAACGGCCACACACACACAGGAAGACATCCACACACACAGGCAGACAGCAACGCACACACACACACACACACACACACACAGGCAGACAACCATACACACACAATCACACACACATAGGTAGACAGTCATACACACACACACACAGGCAGACAGTCACACACACACAGGCAGACACACAGACAGTCACACTCACACTGACAATCACACATGGTTACCTCTGTTCATTGTGGAGGCAATGCAGCTCCTGGAGACTGTTTGTTGGGTAAGCAGGGACTCCTTCCTGCTTCCCCTACAGCAGTTAACCGTCACTTTTAGCTCCGCCCGCCATCTGTTTTGCTCCGCCCGTCTCATGTGAAGCTCCGCCCCACCACACAGGAAGCTCCGCCCCACCACAATTTAAAAAAAAATATATCAATCCCGGCCGGCCATGTGTGAGCTGTATCGGCCGCACAGCTCGCACACCCCAAGGGCCTGCCTGGCTACAACTCTTTCAGTACATAATATACTGTGGTAACCCTAAGTAGATAAAGATGTTCAGACTTTAAGAGGCCTTCTTGACCTAAGTCAGGAAAATTTCCATGACATGTACACCCTTTAGTTATGGCCTTGTACAGGGCCAGATTAAGAGCCCAGTGGGCCTGGTGCTGATAATTATGATGGGCCTAATTACAAAATCTTATTGACCAAAAACACTAAAACAGTCCTACCTCCTAAGCGTCATGTATCTGATGGAGATGATGCTGTAGGGAAACTCATAGGATGCAACTATGAGAAAACACATACCCTTTGCTAATCTCATGCTTTCATCTTTCAAGTAAACCCATACCCCCTAACAGCAGTGTCCAGTAAAGCAGGTTTAATGCAAGTCTATGTATGCGGTAAAAGGGTGGGCTACTGACACAAATCACATAACCAGAATGGCCGAAAGGGGAACATACACTAAAAGGGGGAATGTCTGTGTCCCTATGTCTCCCAGTCCCTTAGTGTTTGTGTCCTCATGTCTCCCAGTGTCCCCATGTCCCTAGGGGACATTGAGAGACATTGGGGCACTGGGAGACATGGGGACACAGATGCTAGGGAACACTGGGAGACCTGGGAAATCTGAGACTATTAGGGACACTGGGTGACAGACACGAGGGGACATGGGGAAACATGGGGCACTGAGACACTGTGATATATAGGGGACACTGGAGACTTGATAAAAACCTGGGTACAGGTCAAAATGTTGCGGTGTCCAATAAACCTGCTTAAAGCTATCACAGTGAGTGCCTGAGATTTTTTTCTTTTATACTAGGGGACACTGAGACACTACGGGCACAAAGACACTACGGGCACTGAGAGACATAGGGCACTGAGACACTGATACATAGGGGACACTGATACATAGGGGACACTGATACACAGGGGACATTGGAGACTTGATAAAGACCTTGGTACAGGTCGAAACGTTGCGGTGTCCAATAAACCTGCCTAAATCTATCACAGTGAGTGCCTGAGATTTTTTCTTTTATACTAGGGGACACTGAGACACTAGGGACACTGGCACACTACAGACACTGAGAGACACCAGGGACACATGGGGATACTGAGATACTAGGGACACTGGCTGGGAGACATGGGGACACTGCCATGTCTCCTATGTCTCAAAGTCGCCCAGTGTCCCCATGCCTCTCAGTGTCCCCATGTCGCCCAGTGTCCCCTAGTGTTTGTATCCCCATGTCTCCCAGTGTCCCTTAGAGTCTGTATCCTCATGTCTCCCAGTGTCCTGATGTCACTAGGACACTAGGGGACACTAAGAGACATGGGGACACTGGGAGACATGGGGCCACTGAGACACTAGGGACAGTGGCTGGGAGACATGGGGACACAGACTAGGGGCCACTGGGAGACATGGGGCTACTGTGTCCCTAGTGTCTCAGGGTCATGGGCGTCCAAATGGGGGGGTAAAGGGGGGTACTTGGCCCCCCTCCCCCCCGGATTTTTCAGCTTGTGCTGCTATTTTTCATTTTAGTGTGAGAATACAGTGCAATACCAGTGCTGGCCAGTAGGTGGCGCTGTGAATGGAGAAAGGCAGGAAGCTACAGCTTATCCCTGCCTCTCTCTCATGACTGAAACCGCAGGGGAGCAGCACAGAGGCAGCCTACAGAGCAGGTAAGTGAGGGATTGGGGGTGGGGGAGACCGCATAGAGGAAGGTAAAGTAGAAGGAGCAGAAAGGTTCTGCAAGGGGCAGGAGGGGTCAGCAAGGAATAGAAAGGGGCAGCAAGAAGCAGGAAGGGGTCGAAAGGTTTTCAAGGAGCAGGAGGGTAAAGTAGAAGGAGCAGCAAGGAGCATGAGGGGTCAGCAAGGAGCAGGAGGGGTCAGCAAGGAGTAGAAATGGTCTGCAAGAGGCAGGAGGGGTCAGCAAGGAATAGGAAGGGGCAGCAGGAAGGGGTAGGGATGGTCTGCAAGGAGCAGGAGGGGTCACCAAGGAGTAGGAAGGGTCTGCAAGGAGCAAGAGGGGTCAGCAAGGAGTAGGAAGAGGCAGCAAGGAGTAGGAAGAGGCAGCAAGGAGCAGGAAGAGGCAGCAAGGAGTAGGAAGAGGCAGCAAGGAGCAGGAAGGGGCAGCAAGGAGTAGGAAGGGGCAGCAAGGAGTAGGAAGGGGCAGCAAGGAGTAGGAAGAGGGAGCAGGAAGGGTCTGCAAGGAGCAGGAAGGGACTGCAAGGAGCAGGAAGGGGCAGCATGGAGTAGTAAGGAGCAGCATGGAGTAGGAAGAGGCAGCAAGGAGCAGGAGGGCTCAGCAAGGAGCAGGAGGGGTCAGCAAGGAGCAGGAGGGGTCAGCAAGGAGCAGGAAGGGTCTGCAAGGGGCAGGAGGGGTCAGCAAGGAGTAGTAAGGGTCTGCTAGGAGTAGGAAGGGGCAGCAAGGAGAAAGAAGGGGCAGAAAGGAGTAGGAAGGGTCTGCAAGAGACGGGAGGGGTCAGCAAGGAAAAGGAAGGGGCAGCAGGAAGTGCTAGGGATGGTCTGCAAGGAGCAGGAGGGGTCACCAAGGAGTAGGAAGGGTCTGCAAGGAGCAAGAGGGGTCAGCAAGGAGTAGGAAGAGGCAGCAAGGAGTAGGAAGAGGCAGCAAGGAGCAGGAAGGGGCAGCAAGGAGTAGAAAGGGGCAGCAAGGAGTAGGAAGAGGGAGCAGGAAGGGTCTGCAAGGAGCAGGAAGGGACTGCAAGGAGCAGGAAGGGGCAGCATGGAGTAGGAAGGGGCAGCATGGAGTAGGAAGAGGCAGCAAGGAGCAGGAGGGGTCAGCAAGGCGTAGAAAGGGTCTGCAAGGGGCAGGAGGGGTCAGCAAGGAGTAGGAAGGGTCTGCAAAAAGCAGGAAGGGTCTGCAAGGAGCAGGAAGGGGCAGCAAGGAGCAGGAAGGGGCAGCAAGGAGCAGGAAGGGGCAGCAAGGAGCAGGAAGGGGCAGGAAGAATCAGAAGGAGCATTAAGGATCAGCAAGGGGCTGCAAGAAGCTGGAAGGGGCAGAAAGAAGCAGGAAGAGCTATCAAGGAGCAGAAAGGGATCAGAAAGAGAAAGGAGCAGAAGGGCGCAAAATAAGCAGAAAGTAGCAGAAAGGTAAAGGAGCAGAAGGAGCCTCAAAAGACAAAGAAGACTGTGTCAAATGAAGGAGAAAAAAATGACATTGGAGCACTTCATTCTGGACACCACATCATAAGGCCTGGCAGGGAAACTTTGGACCTTCTCATCTCCCCAGGTAAAAACAAACAATATCAGTGTTAATGTGTTCACTTTTATTTACTGAGTATCAGGAAGCACAGAGGGCCGCTGGGTAGGGGTGCCGCTGATTGGCTAGATGGGTCAGCTAGCACTCTAAGCCAATCAGTAGCTCCCCATTCATAAAAACGTAAAACATTTTTATGAATTGGGAACTAGCGATTGGCTTAGAGTGTCAGCTGACCACTCTAGCCAATCAGCGGCACCCATGCGCAACGTCAATCTGCACTTCCTGACACTCTGTTTCAGAAGTCGAATACCACTGAGCGACCTGGAGATCTGGAGCTAAATGAAGCGTTTGGGGGTAAACCATTTGAGAGCGGTTTCACCCCTTCAAAAAAAGAGCACCCAGGGGCCTCCTTGCATCAAAGCATTTTCATTTAGATAAAGTTGTTATGGTGACCAGAATGTTCCTATATACAAACATATATTCCTGACACCATAGTTGTGAAAACGCTATTCATCCTTGCTTTATGTGAAAATGACTATGCTCCTTCCCTTTCATGACACTGTCAAAAAGAGGCCAAGCATGGATGTCATTACAATTATGCCCCCCGGAAAAATTCCTGTGGATGTCCATGCTCAGGGTCCCCATGTTCCCCAGTGTCCCAATGTCTCAGCGTCCCCATGTCTCGGAGCTGCTGTCTGGACTCTCTGTGTAGAGCTGCTCCCCCTGCGGATCAGTGAGTAGAGAGAGGCAGGGAGGGAGATGCCGTAACTTCTTATCACTGCCTCTCTCCACACAAACAGCGACCCCTACTGGCCGGCGCTGGTATTGCAGAATAATCTATGTTTATACTGAGACAGACATTTGTATTGCCGGTATTACTGCAATACCGGCACCGGCTAGGCAGCTTCAAATACCTGAGAAATACTTCTGAGAAAAATCTGGCAACCCTAAGAAATACATGAGAAATACCTGGCAACCCTAAGAGTAGTGTGTAAAAAAAAAAAAAATTAAAAATTTTTTTTTATTTTTTTTTTTTAAACCAATGGGCCTATTCCATGGGCCTGGGCCTGGAGCTGCAGCTCCATCAGCCCCTATGTTAATCCGGCCCTGGCCTTGTATTTTTGCCAAGTTAAGGGAGGTCCTAAGATGAATAAAAGTTAAATAAGTAATAACTTTTTCATATAAAAACTACGGTGACCCTAAAATGACGACACCTAAGTTATAAATAGGTGTACTTTTAAATGTTAAAGGACAGAGGAGAGACTTGGAGACAGACGCTGCGCCATCTTAAAATGACAGCGAGGCTGACATGATGACATGTTGAGGAGGGTGTTTTAATCTAATAATGATATTCACAAGCATTTAGTTTAATTAAGTGTTCTTGCATAGCAAGATCACAATGTTATCTCACATATATATTATTAAGTGTTCTTGCATAGCAAGACCACTTAATGTTATCTCACATATATATTATTCTTATTCTTATTATAGCCAAATTTGCCACCCTAACTCCTCCCACAGTTTTTACACTACATAGACAGAAATATACGAAAACGTGCAGATTGTTCCCGATCGGATTGCTATTACTTTGTGGAACGTTTCGGCAAATGGTTCTCGGAATATGGTCGTTCTTGTGGCGAAATTTGTCCCATAGAAATGAATGGCAAAGCTAGAGTGGGAGCTGGCAAAAGCTGAAAAATCAGGACATGATTTCTAAACTGCCACCACTCCCTCATTTTCAGGCCCACCTACACAAATCTTATATGAAAACGTTCAGCTATCCCTGCTGCCACTAAAAACAGCTAAGCCATAGTCCTGATAGTTTTCACAATATGACCATTTGTTTGCAACTCACGCCGTCCATTGGCATTCATTGAAACGCCACTCTGCAAAGCTCACATTTGAAGGGCAATTTCTAAACTGCGACTGTGCCTTCATTGTTAATATCTCAGAGACATACTATAAAATGTAGGCCTGAGTCTTGTGATTCTCACAATATAAAGCTCTTCACTGTAGGATTTATAGTTTTTAAAATACGACTGTTTGAAGATGGCAACCGCCAAAATACTCTGACCTGTGCCAGGCTGCAGCAGCAGGTGATGTCATAGACAGGGCCTTTTGCACCTGCTAATGTTTTTATAACTGTATGTTTTAATGTAACTATGAAAGCAGCCTTCCACCTTGTATGCGAAATCCAAGCTCCGAGAGATTAAGAACATGTGATGGACAAACCTTGCAGAGAGAACTCAGCTTTGCACAGATGTTGCTGACTACAGAGGGTTTTATGAATATCTGAAGGCAGTGTACTGCAATTCACACCAGGTACAGAGTCCCTTGTGCAGGTGGTAAAACACTCCTCACAGACAAGGCATCCATCCTGAACTTGTGGTGAGAACATTTCAAGTCTCTCTTCTGCACCAACTGCATGGCACATGGCAAGTTTCTACTTTCCATTGCATCCTAAATATTGTATTTATGTTTATTTGCCACATATCAAGGCATTTACAAAGCAGTCATATTACGGTATTGGTATGTTACAACATTGCAAGTCAAAGCTGGTATGTCATGACAAATAACTTGCAAGGAGCTTTAAGAATGTGTACATCAAAGGAGGAGAGGGGGTTAGAGGGGTAAAGGGACACTATAGTCACCAAAACAACTACAGCTTATTGAATTTGTTCTGGTGAGTAGAATCATTACCTTCAGGCTTTTTGCTGTAAACACTGTCTTTCAGAGTCTTTTCAGAGAAAATGCAGTGTTTACATTACAGCCTAGTGATAACTTCACTGGCCACTCCTCAGATGGCTGTTAGAGATCCTTCCTGGGTCATGGCTGCCTAAAATGCATCCAAACATTCAGTGTCTCCTCCCTCTGCATGCAGACACTGAACTTTCCTCATAGAGATACACTGATTTAATTAATCTCTATGAGGAGATGCTGATTGTCCAGGGCTGTCTTTGAATTGTGCTGGCTCTGCCCCTGATCTGCCTCCTTGTCAGTCTCAGCCAATCCTATGGGGAAGCATTGTGATTGGATCAGGCCACCACTTCTGATGATGTACGAGGAACTTCACAGGCAGCTTCAGATTGAATACATGTAAGATTTTACTTTATTTAGGGAGGTAATGGGGGCTAAAAGAGCTAGATTGTGGTTTTAACCCTATAGGGTCAGGAATACATGTTTGTGTTCCTGACCCTATAGTGCTCCTTTAATCTGGATACTTTTAACAACAGTGGAAGGTTTAGAGGGTCTGGGTACTTTTATAAATATGCCATCCAGGGCTCCCAAATCTGCAAATATTGATGTCTACGGCGTCTTGCCGACCAATGCAATTCTCCCAAGCTTTTGACATCATTGACCCTGTTTATCCATTGAGTCATGGTGAGTACTTCTACTTGCTTCCAGAACACAGCAATTAAGGCATTTACATCTCATAGGAGGAGCTAAAGAAGAGTTTGTTGAAGTGCTTGTGTGAAAGAGTTGAGCCAGCCCAACAGGAACTGGGGGGGATTCAATGTAGGGGTTCCCAGAGAAGATAGAAGATCTGTTTAACTCAATTATTTGAGTTCAGTATGGGCATATTACATCACATTGCCACCACAAATGATACTATGCCAACAATTCTGCAGTAGACATGGAGAACCCATTTCCCAAATCTTTGTAAAAAAATAAATACATATGTACTGTGTGTATTATGTGTGCTGGCTGTATGT
Organism: Pelobates fuscus; assembly: GCF_036172605.1. Lineage (NCBI taxonomy): Eukaryota > Metazoa > Chordata > Amphibia > Anura > Pelobatidae > Pelobates > Pelobates fuscus. The sequence continues at coordinate 185,180,492 of NC_086323.1, forward strand.
AATAGCTGTAATGTGTATGTAATGTAATGTGTCTGTTAGTGGGAGTGTAGCACAAGTTGCAGCATGAGAAAGGTATATTAAACTTTATATAAACAGAAATGAATGCAGACAAAAATATTAATTGTTAAATGGAAAACCTAGAGCCTTACCTCATCATATCGGCTTGTAACATTAAGAAAGTCTTTTTTTAGAACAGTCCAATGGAACGTTAACCCTGGTATGGCACTACCAAATGAAAATGGGGATTGGCAACTTGTGACACCTGACACATACACTGGCATCTGTAGAAGCAAATACATATCATTAGTGCAACTGTGTCTTACCTTATTTTTATTTTTTATTCTTTATTTTTGCGTGCACAAGACTTATACATGGTTTAACATATGCATAGTTTAAGAGGGTAACAGGTTTTAACGGAGGTTCAATAATGCATTTGATGAGTTTTGGCACAATTTGTGTTAAGTATAACACGTAAAATTAAGTAAAATCCTAGGTAGGAGTTGGGTTCGTGTATGGGTTTAGTCTAGCAACTCGTCTGCGGGTGTGTGTCATGCCTCAACTACCGGTAATTCCTTGTCTCTTCCGGGTTGACGGAGTTTAGCCACACCCCTTCTCTGACACGGTCTCCCCACGCTACATAATGCGACCGCGCCAGATACAAGACGCTGGATTATTGAACAGCGTTACCACGATATCAACCCGGCTAAAAGTTTCTCTGCGACCTCTACTTGTGTACCGAACCGGACTGGAATTCTACTTACCCTCCTTCTCCTCTCCTCGACCACGGCTAGTATCTGGACCCGGGGAGGGTTGTTTCTGAGACAGGATTAGAGAAGTCCGGGAACTTGATTTTTCACCCTTTTGAAGCTAAGTCAATTATTATATCTGTGATAAGAGCTTACCTTCTTTCAAGCCAGCTGAGCAGTCCTGCCATAGTCTACTCTCTAAGTTGCCAAGCAATTCTGCTACAGCCTGCTCTCAAGTCCGTTAAGCATTCAGGCTACAGCTGCTCCCAGGCCTGCTATCTCTAACTCCAAAACGAATCACTCCTGTTACAACTTCATTTCTAACTTTCTCCATTTCCTTAAAACTTGCAAACACCAATGTGCTAGATTGCATGTATATCGGAAGCTGCCTACTCCAATTAAAGCAACAGCGAAGTAATTAAAGATACAGTACCTGTATTTTCCAATATTGAATACTCAGTTCCTATTTTATTTTCTAAGTATCCTAATCAACAATCTAAGTCCGAAGAAATCTGCAGTTGCGCTCCATATCAATCTATGTAAACGTGACAGTGTGGTACCTAGGCCATGGGTCGGTGTCGGAGGCATGACCCTATAGGTGTTAGGAAGTAGTTGCGTGGAGGTGCGGTGTGGTGCTAGGGCCCATGTGGGTGTATTGGGTATCGTTTTGTCGGGCAGATTGTCTAGTGAGTAGTGCATGTGTCCATTTCTACGTTCTGCAGTGGTTTGGTGGTCTAGTTACTAGAAGACTACTCGTGAGGGGTGGCAGCCCTAACCTAGGGGCTGTCGGGGGGTAGGTATTGGCTTAGGCTGCGGCTTGTGGTCTGGTAAAGCGGCAGTGCGCCATCATCATCGCCGGCTAACTCCTCGGGTGTGCGGTAAGCAGGTAGTAACATAAACATCAGAATTATTTATATTGCATGGAAGGTGGGGAGAATACAGGTTGTATTAAACAAGGCCACGTGGAGAGTTTATGGGTGGTACCTTGGTGAGTGATGAGTAAGGAGCGAGGAGCGAGGGTTCCCCCATCTGTATGGTATTCCTGCTGTGCGCAGGTGGCCGGTGAGTTCCGCAAGTGACTTTCTCCACTGAAGTGTGGCCTTGGATAGGTCCTGGTAGAAAGTCATTTGAGCCTCCTCGAAATCAAGCGGGGTCTTACCCCTGATTGCTCTCATGATGTGCCCCGTGTCTTGGGGTAGGACGCAGCAGATGGTGACATCTCCGGCTAGCGTTGCAACGGCTCTTGGAGGCGTGGGTAGGCGGTAGATCCCTGCGAAGGTGAGATTCTTTGTTACTGCAGGAGGGAGTAATGATTGTGTGAGTCGCCTCACGTAGTGCAGTAGATCTTCTTTGCTCACCGAGGCTGGGATGCCTCTGATTTTTATATAGTTGCGCCGGTTTTTAATCTCCTGCACCGCCAATTGTATTGACAAGAGTTGCTGGTCGTGTTGTAGTTGGTGGAGCGAGTCTTGTATCGTAGAGATTTCTCCTTGTATTGTTTTGACTTGGTTTTCAGTGGTAGTCACTTTTTCTGTGATCTGTTGCATGCTTGATTTGAGCGCTGGTAAGCCTGCTGCCAGCAGGCGCTGTATGTCCTGTAGCATAGTCTGCATCTGCTGAAGGTCTTGCTTGGTGGCTGGGTCTGCTGTTCCCTGTGGGGGTATGGTTTTGGTGGTTGCGGTCTGCGTGGGCTGTGGAGTTCTCTGTGTGTTCCCCTGGGTGGCCTGTGCTGGAGGGGTTTCTGTCTGTGGGGGGTCTGGGTCTTGGTCGGCCGCCATTTTGGCTGGGGTTTGTTTCGGTAGCAGTGCCCCTATATCAGGTTGTGCTGTGGCAGTACCTTGGTGTGGTCTTTGTGATCTGCGCCCCATCACCTCATGGATTTGGTCGGGGTCCTGTGGATGTTCGTCACTTGGGTCTCCCAGGCTCTCTCCGCACCACAAGTACTCCAGGCCGAGGTAGTTCGGCGTGTAGTAGGCCCAGATTTTCGTTTTGGGTTTTGCCTGCCTCGGATTGTACCGAAATGACATCGGCGATGCAAGATGGTCTCCCCCGGGCAATACAGGTATTTTTTTGCGTGGATGGCTTGTATTTCCGATGAAATGTATTTCAGATTGTTTTGCTAGGAGCTGAAAGAAATGGCATCCGGCTCATTCTGCCGCTAAGCCCCGCCCCATCTTACCTTATTTTAGGGAGGAGGGGTATTATAGAAATGCTTTAAAATCACTACTGGCAGCAGAATGAAACCCAGAATTAAAGCATGTGTTACACTAATATGGTGACACAATTCTCTGTAATGCCTAATCTTTTGGATCTAAAGGAAAATAGATGTGAGAAAGGTTGAACTTGATGGACACAAATCTCTCCTCAGCCTATGCAATTATGCAATAACTATATACTAATATAACATACACGGGGAATAACCTCATATCAGACAAAAGAGAACATAAACAACAACCCAATGTTAAATGCAATGACTGGATGTCAAACCCAGATCCCAACTCTAATTACATTGATCCAAACCCTTTACTTTATTATCAGAAATAACTATAGGGCAGTCCTACTCCAATATTTATACATTTCATATTAAACCTTGCATCTACAGGCGATTTGCACATGTGGTAAAAATGGTTCTGATTGGAGATTATTATTTATTTATTTTTTTCTTACATTATCACACTTCTTACAAGAAATCACATGTAGTTAGAAAAAAAAAAATAATTTAGCCAAATTTCCTCCTTTTTGTTAAGGTCAGAAACATAGAAGATAAAAGTAAGAATAGTAAGTTAAGTTAAGTTACTTACCTGCTGCACTTTCAGTAGTTTTGCTGCCTCATGATGTGTCTTTGCTACAAGCACATTTGCTTGGGCATAAAATTCTAAATTTGCGCCAGCAGTGGCATATGCATGCACGTGCTGTGCAAATGTTAACTAATTTTCATATTTTGTCAAGAGATGGCTGGGGAAAATTTGCATGTGCTAAAATCTTAAAGGCACACTCCAAGCACCATAACAATCCATTGAATCATAAAGCTGTTCTGAGAGTTATTTTGAATAAAGACGCAATTGACTATATTTAGTAAATTACAACCATAATTACAGTCTCTGACATTATCCAATAAGCATCAACCTTCACACTCTACTCTAAATTGGATGATATCAAGCACAACATGATTTATCCACAACATTCTAGTTACGTTGTTTCAAACAATTATATTATGCAAAACAACTAGAGTTGAGCGAACCCGGACTGTAAAGTTCTGGTTCGTACAGAACATTAAGTTTTTTGGACCCCGGACCCGAACACGGACATATCACTGTATATTCAGGTTTGTCCGTGTTCGAAAAGGCTGCAGGGCAGCCAATCAACAAGCGTTTGACTCGTGTGCCCTTAGAAGCCATCACAGCCATGCCTACTAATGGCATGGCTGTGATTGGCCAGTGCAGCATGTGACTCAGCCTCTATATATAAGCTGGAGTCGCATAGCTCGGCATGTCACATGAACTCTTATTAGTGTAGGGAGAGGATGCTGCCGCTTTCAGGGACAGATTACAAAATAATTCTGCAAACTAGTACGTTAGTGGGATGCACTTCATATCTGAGAGTCAAATAGAAGCGTCAAATGCTGCGGTTACATCAGAGTTTTAAAAAGTAATTTTTTTTGTGCTAAATAGTACATTAGTGGGTTGCACTTCATATCTGAGAGTCAAATAGAAGCATCAAATACTGCTGTCACATTGCAGTTTTAAAACTTAAATTTTTTTGGGTGCTAAAAAGTACATTAGTGGGGTGCTCTTCATATCTGAGAGTCAAATAGAAGCGTCAAATAGTGCGCTTACAGCATAGTTTGAAACATTCTTATTTTCTGGGTGCTAATCTGCTAAATAGTACATTTTGGGCGTGCTCTTCATATCTGAGAGTCAAATAGAAGCGTAAAATACTGTTGTCACATTGCAGTTTTAAACATTCAAATTTTTTGGCTGCTAAATAGTACATTTGTGGCCTGCGGTGCACTTCATATCTGAGAGTCAAAAAGAAGCGTCAAATAGTGCGCTTACAGCACAGTTGTAAAAATTCTAATTGTTTTGCTGCTAAACTGCTAAATAGTACATATTGGGCGTGCTCTTCATATCTGAGAGTCAAATAGAAGCGTCAAATACTGTTGTCACATTGCAGTTTTAAACATTTACATTTTTTGGCTGCTAAATAGTACATTTGTGGCCTATGGTGCACTTCATATCTGAGATTCAAATAGAAGCGTCAAATAGTGCGCTTACAGCACAGTTGTAAAGATTCTTATTTTCTGGGTGCTAATCTGCTTAATAGTAAATTTGGGGCATGCTCTTCATATCTGAGAGTCAAATAGAAGCGTCAAATAGTGCGGTTACAGCACAGTTGTAAAAATTCAAATTATTTTGCTGCTAAACTGCTAAATAGTACATATTGGGCGTGCTCTTCATATCTGAGAGTCAAATAGAAGCGTCAAATAGAGGGGGGCGGAGCCTAACAGCGGAGGCAAGCAGACGCAAGTCTAAGGAGCTCCGAGCAAAAACGGAAGAAAATACATTTCAAATCGACAGATACTACCCCCAACAACCACTAACCGAAAGTGGGAACCCCTTAAGCCCTAATGGGACGCAAACACAAGAAACAGATGCCGGAAAAAACAGCCCCAGGACTCATAATAGGGGAAATGTGGCGGCAAGCATGCGGCCCGAGCGGATCCAATATGGCGGCGCTCCACGGAGGCTGCTCGGATTTCTCAGACGACTACTCAGAGGGAGCTGAAGATGAATGCCTCCTAACCCCAGACCCACAGCCGAGGGCAAAACCCAGCAAACCAAGGAAGGACCCAGACGCCGACCTGGTAACCACTGGGGTGTTAAAGACCCTGCTAGCGGACCTACAAAAAAACATCGTTGCGGATGTCACCGCACTAAGGGGGGAGCTGCAGGGCCTGAAAGGCCGCATTGCAGTACTAGAGGCCTCCTCCCAAGAACAGCAGAGCACTATCGCCTCACTGCGAAACGACATGCAGAACCTGCGCAACCAAAATATGCTGTATGAACGGCGCTTCGCAACCCAGGAAGACGCAAGACGGAGACTCAATATCAAGGTCAGGGGACTCCCAGAGGGGTTGCCGGAGACTGACCTACCGCACATGATCAAGCGCCTGCTAACCAACATACTGCCCACAGACCAAGCTAAAGCCATAACACCCACAGATCTCTTCCGGATTCCGAAACCCGCTGGGGCCCCAGACATGGCCACAAGGGACACCGTACTCACCTTTAAAAACAGGACTGACAAATCAACGGTCCTCACAGCCGTCCGGGGTAAAGCTTCTACGCCGACCTGTCCAGTGAAACTCTGGCGTGGCGCAGGTCACTTCGGCCTCTCACCTCCACACTCCAGCACAACAACATACCTTATCGCTGGCGGTCCTCGCACACACTCCTGATACAGCAAGGTGAAACGACACACCAACTCTACAGCATGCAAGATGCAGCGGCCCTTCTCCGAACCCTGGGTCTGCCACAGGATTCACTCCCCCAAGCGGGACCCTGTGCCCCCACCACCTCGAGCCACAGCTGGGATCCAGCAAAAAGTGCCCCATTCAGACCACGGAGCACCACACCGGTTACCTACGCCTCAGTTACCACATAGATGGAGCCGAAGGGCGCACACTCCAAGCTCCGCAACACCATGACCTGCCTACATCGAACTGCCGAGAAAGGGAGTACCGCACCGGGGCGCCACCAATACCCCGCAAGGCATCAGTTGATGAGATCAACTATCAAGACCTTGGGGACTCTACTTTCCTCTTCTCCCTTTTATCTCTCATTAAATACGCCAGCACATGATACAGGACTCTTACCTGGAGAACACCAGGGGACCTTGTTGCTCTGTTTGGCAAGTTTGGGTTTGTTCACCTGCAGTAACACACACATAGCCACTGTTTGTTTAATAATTAATTAATCTCCTAATACTTAATACATATAAGGCAAATAACGTATTTTTCTCCGTTTATTTTTTTATTTGAATTTTTTCTCCCTCTTTCCATGTTTCTCCCCTTTTTCCTTTTTATATTATGTAGCCTTTGTTTCTTTAAAATGAGAGTATATACTGAGCTCCATGTGTGGTATATTAAGCAATGGCTAACATACAAATACTCGCCTCCTTAGCAAGTACCCCTAAGCAAGAATTTCCATATAACATTGTTACCCAGAAATGTACAGGGAAACCCCACATAGCAGACGAGGGTAGCTTCTTAGGATATCACCTGGGACCCTGCCATATGCAAAATAGAAAGCACAGCAACTTTACTACCTTAAAGGAACACTATAGTCACCTAAATTACTTTAGCTAAATAAAGCAGTTTTAGTGTATAGATCATTCCCCTGCAATTTCACTGTCATTTAGGAATTAAATCACTTTGTTTCTGTTCATGCAGCCCTAGCCACACCTCCCCTGGCTATGATTGACAGAGCCTGCATGAAAAAAAAACTGGTTTCACTTTCAAACAGATGTGATTTACCTTAAATAATTGTATCTCAATCTCTAAATTGAACTTTAATCACATACAGGAGGCTCTTGCAGGGTCTAGCAATATATGAACATAGCAGGGGATAAGAAAAATCTTAATTAAACAGAACTTGCAATAAAGAAAGCCTAAATAGGGCTCTCTTTACAGGAAGTGTTTATGGAAGGCTGTGCAAGTCACATGCAGGGAGGTGTGACTAGGGTTCATAAACAAAGGGATGTAACTCCTAAATGGTAGAGGATTGAGCAGTGAGGCTGCAGGGGCATGTTCTATACACCAAAACTGCTTCATTAAGCTAAAGTTGTTCAGGTGACTATAGTGTCCCTTTAAGCCGGGCAGGCCATCAACGCACAATCACACATTCACCATGACCTTAAGTGTTCCTACCATATAAGCAGGGGGATTTATGTATGCTATGGACAGCCTGAATATAGTCTACCCCAGCTGGCCCACTTCCATACTCAGTGAAACATTTAAGCTGCACAGCTAACATAGTCCTAATGTGTCCCCTCGGACCATCTCGCAGAAGTACCTTCAGTTGTTAAGCACCCAGTTAGTTTCACTGGTGAAGTTTACACTCTATACTTCTCAATATGCATTACTCAACTTATTGCCACTAACATTATGGGACGGCTCTTTATGTTTATTTTTCTTCCTCCTAGCGCAGCACGATTAAAATCGCAGCTCAGACCAGACATACTGTATTAAACGCATAACACTGTATAATCCAACACAAAGATGAGAGCGTATAGCTATGATCTGTAATGCAATGTCCTAGCCTGATTGTTAATCTTAATCTTAATGTGACTACTAAGTGACACATATCTGTGAATCAAAATACTACTTTTACTTGTCTCTATAAGTTATTATCCTGTTTATATAGCTACTTTATAAAAAAAAAAGTGCAATGATATTACTGCCATGTGATTAAGCGTGTATGCGAACTTGAGCACACCAGCTATTGTGGCAGTGCGACTCCGCCTGTTAACCCTTATGCACGACCAAAAATAAAGAATAAAAAAAAAAAAAAAAAAGAAGCGTCAAATAGTGCTGTGGCATTTTTAAACATTCAGATTTTTTGGCTGCTAAATAGTGCATTTGCGGCCTGCAGTGCACTTCATATATAAGAGTCAAATAGAACCGTCAAATACCAATATAACAATTTTGTAATTCGGGAGCAATACCCTCACAAGTCAAACTGAGACGTCAGTTTATAGGAAAAACTGTTGCCTGGATACAATTCTAAAACAATTTCCATATGTCCTTTGCAGACTTTACATGCTGGAAAAACACAGGTGCCAACTGCTGTGGCTTTCTGCAGTGTGCAGACCGGCAAGGTGGGCAGGGTTGAGGAGTGGGTGGAAGATTATGTGGAGGATGATGAGGTCCTAGACCCCACATGGAATCAAGGTCATGCAAGTGACGTGTGCAGTTTGGCGGAAGAGGCGCTGGTTGCACAGAGGCTCCAGCACAGCATTAGAGGGAGCAGGGTGCAAAAGCCGAGCGGCCGTCCCCTAGCGCTCGTCGTCATGTATTATCTTTAGAATTCCCACAGTTATCCAAGTAACAGATGGAGCGATAAAAGGAACCATACCAGATTTAACAAGTCATTCGCAGTTTCGCAGTCCGGTGATCGGGACCCAGACACTGTCTGGGCGGCGGTCGGACGACCGGGACCCAGTATGCCTGATGTTGAAGTTAGGAGTCACAGTGTGGAATGGATTAGCAGGGTCTGGTGCAGGGTAACCGCACGCCCCCTGGTGTTGAGCTGATGGAGCTTCAGTAAAAAGAGTACTGGATACCAGAAGCCATCACCAGACTGATCCGCAACTTGGAACAGGATGTGACATTCACTGTAGCGGCTGTGCACGCTTTCGGCGTTCGCACCCTGCTGCTGCTTGCCTGTCTGCGCTGCAGCGTAACTTTAGCCTTCCCGCTCATCGCCTCATATGCAATGTGCCCAGAAGGTGGAACTCCACCTTGCATATGCTGGAGAGACTGTGCGAGCAGCAGCAGGCGATAGTGGTGTTTCAGCTGGAGTTTTCAGTTGTTCTGCACCAGACTTGCCCTCCAATTGATTTTAAAGGATTTCAAGTGGACTCATTACAATTACAGGGCCTCTAAAGAGTCCTGTATTGTTATTTGTTGTCACTACCTCCCCGTGTCGGGAGTGGGTCATTTGCATGCCTGCTGCCCTCCTTGCATGTGGTAGCCATTTCTCAGGCTCCCTTTAAGGAATCGAACCCTGATTCCCCGTTACCCCTGGTCACCATGGTAGGCGCAGTAAAAGGCATCGAAAGTTGATATGGATGACAAACGGATGCGTCGTCGCCTTGTCGTTGGGGAGCCCATTGAAAATGTGCTCTAGCATGACTGGCTGGGTGATCTCCTCCGGGAACTTGGATTGATGGTAGTTGAGCCAGTTCTGGGTGGCCCTTGTGAAGCGGCATGCCCACTCCGCATGGGAGTCCTTCTCCCCTTTCCGGGTCTCCCTAAACTTTTGGCGGTATTGCTCGTGGGTGACCGCATACCGGGCAAGGAGGATTTGGGTAATAAAGGGATAGTCTCTGATCTGCTCTTCTGGTACAGCCCGGTAAATATCCACTGCCTTCCCCACTAGTTTGCTGGCCAGGATGGTGGCCCAGTCGCTGGGGTCCACGTCTTGGAGTAGGCACTGGCGCTCAAAGTCTTGTAAAAAGTCATCAATGCCTTCTTCTGCTTCCTTGAAGTCTTTGAAGGCATTGTATGGTAGCTTGTGGGCCATGGTGGTTGTGCCCTCTGCTTCCTTCTTCCTTCATCTGGGTTCATAGATGTCGCCCTCTGTCTATTGGCAAGGACATAAGCTTGCACCTCCAAAAAGGTCCTGCTGACAATCTCCTCTGAGGGTGGCTCTCGGTAAAATGCCAGGCGCCGTTACTCCTCTTTGCGCACTTCCTCCTCATTGCCTGCTGCTGCTCGCCTGTCTGCACTGCAGCGTAACTTCGGCCTTCCCGCTCACCGCCTCATGAGATTGTGCGAGCAGCAGCAGGCGATAGTGGGGTTTCAGCTGCAGCACGCACAGGTCAGTCGCTCTGCGGAACAGAGTTGTCTTTTTTTATATGTCCCAATATTTTGGGGGCTACCCTAATAATATATATATATATATATATATATATATATATATATATATATATATATATATATATATATATCAGTATGAAACAAGAAAAAAGAGTAAGCGCTACATTTCAAATGGGCAGCAACCCTTTAAGGGAATCCCTCAAACACCCTTAACTCCTTAAGGACACATGACATGTGTGACATGTCATGATTCCCTTTTATTCCAGAAGTTTGGTCCTTAAGGGGTTAAAGGGACACTCCAGGCACCAAGACCACTTCGGCTCATTGGAGTGGTCTGGGTGCCAACTCCCACTACCCTTAACCCTGCAAGTGTAATTATTGCAGTTTTTTTTAAACTGCAATAATTACCTTGCAGGGTTAAGTCCTCCCCTAGTGGCTGTCTATTAGACAGCCACTAGAGGACACTTCCTGCTTCATAGCACAGGTTTTCTGTGCTAGAGCGTCGCTGGACGTCCTCACGCTGTGTGAGGACCTCCAGCGTCGCTCTATTCCCCATAGGGAAGCATTGAAATTAATTTTCAATGCTTTCCTATGGGGTGCGCTAATGCGCATGCGCGGTCGGCGGGCGAGATCAGTCTCGCCCACCGGCCGACGTAAGCAGAAGGAGGAGCGGCGGGGGAGGAGGAAGCAGCGACGTGGGACCTGTCGCTGCCCCTGGTAAGTCACTGAAGGGGTTTTCACCCCTTCAGCAACTGGGGATTGGGGGGTGGGAGGGAGAGGGACCCTCCAGTGCCAGGAAAATGGATAGTTTTCCTGGCACTGGAGTTTCCCTTTAAAGTATAACAAAAGAAAAAAAAAAAAAAAGGGAAATAAGGGCTGCGCCAGAGAGACTTAATGTAAAACAATAATAACAGACAGTCCAAATAAAAAAAAGAGTCTGATCTAAAATGCTCTTTTTGAAGTCACAGAGTCTATAAGGTGCTTGGTCAGGAACAATGTCCTCGCTGTCCTTCTCCGTGTAGATCCACTCATATGCAAGAGATAAAACAAATAGAGAACCAAATAGTGCAATAAGTCCAATAATAAAATAAATAAAATATAAAAGGCTGGTATAAAACTCACATGTACGGGGGGGCGGAGCCTGACAGGCAAGAGGAGCAGACGTGTGTGTCTGGAGCTCCTGCTAGATAAACGAAAAAAGCAACCTTAACCCCGGCTAAACAGTGATTACGCCCTACCGACGGGCAGCTAAAAGCCCAGAGGGGACTACGCGTCTAATCCTGAGACACTACGGAACGGATTAAGCACGGGAGACCGAAGAGACACTGCTGCGGCCTACTACGCCGAAACTGGGGAGAGGCGGACGACCTTCCTGCTCCCTGGTACCCAGCTAGAGCAAGCAATCTCCTACCCCCCCTTAACTGGACTGTAGGGGGTTATCCATACTCGACTGCACACAACAAGCGGCACAGAACCGTCACTACAGGCCCAGCACAAGGCATTAACACGCAAGGACAGACAAACCAAAATGGCGATGACAAATGGCCAAAATGGCGATGGTCGCATTGCCTGCTGAAACGGCACACAGGCAGAGCGCACCAGCTCTCTGCTCTGCAGACCGCATGTTGAGGCGGCTACATAAGCACTTCCAAAGGCTATGGACCGCTTTGGAGGCACACCTGTTTTCCGAACCGATCCAGCCCCGAGGCTGTGAACGGGGCGGCGGGAGACGGAGGGCGCAGAGAACACCCTCGGGCCTAACGTACCAGAATAAGCCTGCACTTTCTACCGCTAGCCCACCTGGGCCGAGGGCCACCAAGGGCTTGACCCGTAGGCGTCGTCCACACGGACGGAAGGAGGACCGCCACAGAAGGCGACAGACCACCAGATCCCCCCGTTACTCCCGCTATGGGAATGACCCGGCCCATGGAGGGGCCCGGGTCAGTGGTTCAAAGACGTCGGCCTTTATCCCGGCCTGGGGCTGGAGGGAGGATTCACCTCGCCCCCGCCGAACAGCCACCTCCGTACCCTCCTCTGCCTCATACCATACACAGCGGAGAAAATACAAACCATCATATACCCTGCATATCTCCAGCAGCCGTCCAGGTCAAACAGGTCAGCCACGGAAGGCACACCGCACCACAGCATGCGACAGGCAGACAAGGCCACAATTGCACCGGCGGATCACTACTCCCCGGCGGAGAGGAGAAGCGGACAAGGCACTGGGCACTCAGTACCGCAGGGTAGTGCGCAAAAAACTCGCTGGACACTGGCAACCAGGCTATGGCGGCCTACCACAAAGGGGCATCGGCTGAGTAGACCACTGGGACCTTAAACACCCTGGCAAGAATTACGGCGCCCGAAACCTGATAATGCCCTACTTACCTCTATCTTTAATAAGCCACAATGGACGCAATCGAGTCCTTTTTGCAACCTTCCAGGTCTGCTACCTGCAAGAACTAACACGGCGTCCTCAAATCTGACCGATATGTATATGTTATCTCTCCTGCTCTTATCATACTAATGTTTATTTAATTAGCAGGTAGCATCTACGAGTTATAAAGTATGTACTATCACACTAAGCTGAATATGCCCTCACACCAATATTTGCACAGTTGCTAGTTAGTAAATGAAGTCTACTGTTACTACTGTATGCACAGCATGATGGAGAGGTCGTCCCCTTTCAAAATGCCACTCCAGACCACCTAACAAAAACGAGTGCAGTTAAGCTCATATGTCTATTATGTCTGTTATTACTACAACCTTAGCTACTGTTGGTAACCATGCCCTCTTATTACGTCAATACTCAGTGATATCTATCGATAGTTAATCGAATTAACCTTGTTTTACTTCACCATGGCCTAGCAATGTTACGCATCCAATATATGTATGTGCGCTTATGTTTTATTTTATCTCATCTAATCCTACTCTACTAATACTATCATTTATCACAAGCGTTGACCTAGCGTTTAGCTCAAAGGACTAGTGAGTTATACTTAGTCTTTCAGCGAATATATACGGTATTACGTAACCAGTTGCAGCCCTGATGTAAATTGTGCCCATACTACACCTACTACATTATAGGTGACCTAGCAATGTTAAGCATACAATATCTGTATTCGCGCTTATGTTTTTAACTTGGTAACCTTATATGTGTTCGCGCTACTAGCAATGTATGTTTAAAGCCTGTAATATAACGCATAGTTTGAAAACAGAGTGATGCCTGAATAGCCTCTAAATCCCTTACAATTAGCCGGACGCATCACTGTTGGCGAGTAGTTAACCTATACTGTTACCTTAAAATATAAAAAGAGGCTGACTCAAGCGGGAGTTTACGAACAGAATATGACTTGTATACCATACGTTTATATGCTCTAACCCCCTGATTTGCATTCTGTACTGTCTTAATCTATGCCTCAATAAAAACAAAGATTGACAAAAAAAACTCACATGTACAAGAGCTATAGCTAGCTCTAGTGTAAAAGGTGTACAGCGATACAATCCCCGCTTATGGGATATGGGGTAAACTTCCTCCGTCAATGGTATGTTCGACACTCAAATAAAAAGAGACAACCAATAGTGCTCACTGGATAAAATAATGGAAATAAAATGGTACTCACAAGGAAGGAGCAGACCAACTGCTCCTTGAAGATAGCGCTGGTGGTATGATCCCCACCTAGGATTACTTGGAGTCCAGGGTGATAAAAAATGCCATGTAAAAAGAAAACAATCGGGGGGCGTAGCCTAACAGCCTAGCAGACCAGACGTGCTCGATAAGAGCTCCCGTGCCCAGGGGGATCCAGACTCAAAAAACGACAATTGCCAAACGCAACCTATATCACGCGACCGGGGAGAGGCTGCTGCACCGGACGGTGCCCTCCCTGACTTTATCGCTAACGGAACGAGGTTTGCGGCCTACACGAGGAAGAGACTCGGAGAGGCGGCCGCTCTCCGAACTCACCACCCACAGCTGGAGACCTCGGGAAGCACTCCCGCCCCACCCCCCAGGACCGATGGGGGTTATCTAGGTCCACACTAGATCACCCCACCTACGGTACAGCCGACAGACGACTAAGCCTGTGTGTGCCTGCCGTCCGGCGAACCTTCACGAAATGGCGGACACAATCATTATAAGTGACATGCGGCAGTCCAAGCCAAAAGGAAGCGCCACGCTGGATGGTATACTACAGCGCATCGATAAACTCTTTACACGATTCTGGGAGAAACTGGAGGTACATGTGGTAGAAGCTAATGGGGAGAGGAGAAGCAAAGGCCTACAAGCAAAAGAGGGGTTAAGGGGGGCCCCACAGGGTATACAATACCGCCGAACCCCCAACTCAGATACCCATAACCCACCAAGGCAGGAAATCCCCTCGAACCCCCCACTACAGGGACAGAGGACAGGGACTTACATGAAGCGCATGACCACCCTGAGCCCCCTGTACATCACAGTGGACACTGACAATGGGCGTCCTAAAAGCGTTCCCAGGCCGAAGACCATCTGGAGTAAACCTCCTAGGCACCGACCACACCGCCGACGAGTAGGCCCCCTGCAGTTGGCGGCGGAACATTCAAGCTCCACACGGCGCCCGATAAAGGGACACCGAGTTGGTGGATTGATGGTGCAGGCCTTCACAATGACCTGGGGCCGGCAGGCGGCCGCTACATACCCGTATCCTACTGCCCCAAGGGACGCTCTCCTAGCTGTGGGTGCCAACAGACCCCGAAGAGGCATCGGCTGACTTATATCTATTTGACTAACAGATCGGACAGGACTCTCCCGGTTGTAGGCCCTATGCATCCCACTGCGCGGCGGCACGCTTGACAAGCAGTGGGCTCTAACCAAACGGACAAACCTCAACTGTTGCCTGATAACTGTAAATCGTAAGCGCACCACAACCACTGCCTAACACACCGGAGACTCAATCCAGTTTGAAAGGACTTCCTAACCGAGTAATGGAACTTAACATTGAGGCCTGCACATACTTACCACAAGCGGTTCCCGAGCCTGATACAGACACGGTGCGGCCTCAGCTCACGTGGCCATCTACACGTTCCCCACTCTCTGGACTTTCCCACGGATGGGTGACTCTCCTTAACTGCTTCAGATGTGCTGCTTTTGCACGCTCACACCGGGACTCAAGAGTCTATTTACATGTTTTGATTTTAGAGTTTTCTCATACTATAAGCATATTGGGAATCACATCGCACATAATTGATAGTTGGTCACTTGCCTCTCTAAAACTAATGCCCATCCAGTTAGGCCATGAGACACATTAGGAAGGGTATCTGGGCCCTAGACAGTGGGCTAGTTTATATGTTACTTAAAATACACGTTCATAGCCTGTACCGTAGGGCTGGAGCACGGATGCAGTGATGCCTGAACTGCCCGTAGACTCTCTGCACCTAGACATGTGCATCAGGGCTACTAGGTAGCCTTATAATGTTATCTCCATATATAACAAGAGGATGACCCACGCCTGAGTTTAAGCAATAAAAATGCCTAGTGTATAAGATGTTGTGTTATACCCACCTCCCGTTAAATACACAATCGAGACTACACAGCACTAGCTATAATGGAAAGATCACATTCGATTCTCTATACCACGTTTCAGCTTGTTTATAAATTGTACCCGTTACATGACATACCAAAAACAAAAAGTGAGGCATCAATATTCTGTAAACAACATTGGTTTTCGTTGTACTGACCCTATTCTGTATACTACCCATGCATTTCCCTCTCTTTATTTTGTACCCATCACTTTTGCCTTAATAAAAGAAAGATTGACAAAAAAACACAAAATGAAAACAATCTTCAGATAGTTCTCCAGTAGATATTTACACTGCCGAGCTATTTCCACAATACACCACAATCGTGTGCACGGAGTTTACATAATTGCAAATGAAATGTGTTAATTGCAAACTAATTTAGTTTGTGAATTATGCCTTTTGTAAGTCCAGAAAGTGACAGGGTCACGGCACCAACTAGCTTTCTGTATTCAGTGCTCTCCATAGCAGCTTTTTCCCTCAAAGCTGCTTTGTTCCAATGGGAGGGGAAGCGAAAGTCAGAGTCGCATTGCAGCTCTAGGTCCACCCCTTTGTTTTAAGCCCCACCCTCCCTGGTATGTTTACTGAAGTCCCATGCAGGACAGTGTTTACATGAAAAAGCCTGCAGGGAGCTATTGTACTTACCTGAACAACCCCATTAAACTGAAGTTGTTCAGTTGACTATAGAGTCCCTTTAAGTCCTTCATTTCTGGTGTTGAAATGTGTGATTATTTTAATCTCAAATGTCTTTCGTTCATGAGAGGCTGCAAGTTTGCCTTTTCGGACACATTCAGTGCGCAAGCGCTATTCGTCCGTGAACCAAATTCAACCGGTCACTAGTTTCTCGCGAGTTCAGGGACTGCTTCCTTCCAGTTTTCTCCTCCCCTTCCTTAGCCTCAGCCTCTTCCTGCCTTGTGTCTCTATTACTGGTCTGGTTTTGGTGATCTCTCTAATTTTAGTTTGGGTGATTAACCCTTACTACTCTCACTTTATATTACAGCCTGATCCTTGCACTATTTAGGTGTTAGTGCTTATCATTGTATTTACTTTATTGGAAAGTGTCGTCTCTGATAATATGCCTAAGCCTAGAGTGCCTGTATGACCGTCTAGCCCTGGGATGCATACCCCTTTACTCTGTATGGAGGCCCCTGCCACCTCTGGCGGCTCCCCTCCCACATTAATGGACCTCACCGGCCATGTTTAGGGGGGTCAGACTTTAGCACTACAGCGTTCAGCGACTGTCACCATTATGGCTGTAATGGGCTCTATGTCCTCAGCCTTATCCCAGAAAATATCTCTGGCCCTACTTGCGCGCCCTCCAAACGCTTATTTCTCGGGTTCGACAACATGCCAACCGTTTCTTGCAGTGGACCCTCTAGGGGATCTCATAAAAAAACTTGTACTTTATTATACACATCTCTAGTTGGAGTTCAATGTAAGCACCTTTAAGCACTTTATTGTAAAGAATGATGGTTATATAAAAAAATACAAACAAAAAAATATAATTGTGCATCAATTATCAATAAATAGCTGTAAACAACTAATTGACAATACTTATATTTTATGTGATGTATTATTTTAAATGGTAGAAACCATCTGTTAATAAAGTATAGAATATGTATTGCTATTTCTCCCTTTGGATGGTTCAAACGTACAGTGTATGATTCCATTTTATTCATTCTTTTTTATTTGTTCATGTATTTGCTATTATTGTACTCTTTACTTTACTATTTATTTATTATAATTTTATGTTTTTTTATCTGTATTTATTTTTAGCTTCTTTTGTTTTTTCATTTATTTATTATTAGCTTTTTTCTATTTTTATATATTTGTTTTAATTATCATTTTTGTTTATTTTTATTTTTTATACTTATTTTTTCTCATTTCTATTCATTATTTTTCAAATTTCTAGTCACTGTATCTTTCCTTCTTCTATATTATGCCTTTAGGAGACCTTCCAAATAATACATTAGAAGTCTGGTAAACACCTGTGCTCCTTTGTATGCATGCACTTTATTTATTCATTTGTAGACACATACACGATTGGAGCGGATTTTACACACACAAGCACTTTGTTAAGCTGTAGACACATGCACAATTATAATTTCCCCTATGCACTATACAATTAATACCTGTTGCAAAGGCTCTATGCAAGTAGATTTTGTGTCACGTGAACATAGTATGTAGCTTGTCTCTTGCTGTAGACTGTAGACTCGGACGTTCGGTACGCTTCTTGTGTACATGTCCCTCTTCTGGAGTTTGACTCCGCCTTTGTTTGGTCTTTGGGATGGTTCTCTATTGGTCCCTTCTACTTAATGTATTTTTTCGTTTTCTTTAATGTGGTTTCTTGTTTTTATGCAGTGTTTAGCCTTCCCATCCTTATGGAGACAACTACAGAAAGCTGTGGAGAGCTTTTTTTTAAATTAATTGATGTAAGGTGTTTATTAATGTGAATTAATTAATCAAGTGATGTTTTACACTGTATTTAATTGTCCAATTTGTTATATGGTATCAGCTTGACAAAGACCGGGATACAGGTCAAAATGTTGCTGTGCACCTATATGTTCTATTAAAATCTGCTTGAAATTTAAAACAGTGAAGGCCTGAACATTTTTCTTTAACTGTGCAAAAGAGCCTTTCCTGCTTTGATGGGAATGTGCAATAGCACAAAAAGAGAGCAACTCTGACTCAAAAATTGGGTCTAGCATGAGGCTGTTATCGAGTCCTGTAGTGACTCTAAAAGGGATTCTGCTCAGGCAGAGAAAACAGGAGGTGATCTAAGGGCAGATGCTCCCACGCATACGGGGACTGGCCTCATGGATCCATTGGGTGAGTCCGTATTCGACCAGGATGATAGAGTGGCTCCTAGCAGACCATGTGGCCCGCTACCTGGGTGCTGCGCCTACTCAGCAAGGCAACTTGGAACAAACTCAGAGCTGAATGCCCTAGGCCTATGGTGCATAACAAGGAGACCCTAAAATGACCCGATTTTGGCCAAGCATGGTTGGAACGTGCATAAGGGGAGCTTAGATCATGACAGGATAAGTATTTGGATATCTTTGGTCCCCTGGCTAAACTCTTTTATTTGACAGAAGATGCCAGGGTTGATAACCGGTTGGCTGACTAGGACAATATTTGTGGTTGGATACATAGGGCCCATTCTAGGGGGTCCTAACAGTTCCTTGTCCATGGACCAATTTAAGGCCATCCAATTTAAAATGGAGCCTGAATTGGTTAATTTTGCTCACACTGAGGACGGTATGTGAGATGGTCTGTGAAGGTATCACTGTGTTGCATACCCTTTTCCCATAAAATAATATGCCAATAATCCACAGGTTCCAATATTGCTGGTGTCGTATAATAACCCACACATGAGCCAAAGCTTAATGCTGGGGCAAGACAGGTTTAATGGAAACACAGGCATTCAATTTAAACAGCACATAACTCATCGTCAAGGAATTGTCAGCTCTCCTCTGCAAGGAGGCGATCAAACTGGCTCAGCTAAACACCACCGGGATCGTCACAGATATCTTCCTCATAGAAAAGAAAGGTGGCCAAATGCACTCAGTCATCAACCTGCACCGGTTGGACTCCATGGTGTACTACCGCCATTTCAAGATGGAGGGCTTTCACCTCCTGAGGGACCTGCTCCTATTAGGCGGTTGGTTAGAAAAACTAGATTTGAAGGGCACATATCTAACGGTTCCGGTGGCTGAGCCATTTTGGGATCTCCTTTGCTTCCGTTGGAAGAACTCCATCTGGTGCATTACATTTTCCCTTTGTTCTCTCCTTGGTGCTTCACCCACCTGCTGCACACAGCGGTGGCCTGGTTGCGTAGTCGAGGTGTGCCTTACCGTCTACCTAGATGACATTCTACTCCTAGTACAGGATCACTCCGTGCTCCTACGACATCTTCAGTGGACAATGGATCTACTCTCCCACCTCATCAACTGGGAGAAGTCGATGCCTGTTGGCAGACACATGGGCACCCAGAACTTGACTATTATATGGGTCAGCTTGGTGAGCTTGGGCTAGCTGGTAGGGACATGGATCCTTTCACGGCCCCTGTGACCACAATTCTGCAGTTCCTCGCATCCCTTTTTGAGACTGGTCAGGCATATCAGACAATCAACCTGTACAGGTCTGCCATATCTTCGGCCCATGAGGTTATTGATAGTTGTCCAGCGGGCTAACATCCCTTGGTGTCTCACCTTCTGCACGGCTCCCGCCCCCCTCGTCAGCCCAGACCTCATTACTCCTCTACCTGGGATGTCTCATTGTCATTTCATCTATTTTCAGTTCCAAGCCTCCTAAACAGAGTCTCTTGTGGCGTCAGTTTCGGCTTAATTAGCTTGTCTCTTTTATCTAATCTCTTGCAAGAGGGTGTCAGATGTGCATGCCTTGGATTTGGATGCTGGAACCTACACTCCGGACGGGGTGACCTTTAATATTTTCAGGTGCACTAAGTCTTCTATTAAGTTGTTGTCAGACCCAGCTATTCCCTCGGCTACGGCTCTGTCCGGTGGCCTGCTTGATCAAATATGAGGATCGCACAGGATCACATTGTTTCTTGTCTACTCCTCAGCCTTTTCTCTCAATTTGTCCTCATTTTTTCCCGGTGGCAAGATCTATGTTGTCTTGTTGGTTTAAATGTGTATTGGGACAGAGAGGTGTGGACATCTCCATTTTTGGCACTTATTCTGTCAAAGATGCTTATGCATCTTTGGTTAGTGTCAGGCACACGATTGGAGGATTTAAGGAGGACAACTTCAACTTTATTACATAAAACACTATATACATAATTACTAAGTAAATAGATAAGTCACGTAGTACCACCTTGCCAACTAACCATAAATTTAGGGCAGCTGCCCCCTCGTTCCAATCAGCAAAAGCCTTTTCTTGGGCTACCATTGCGTAATGCTAACCACCAGCCGGTTAGTTTGCTCAGTGGGCACGTCCGTTATCCATCACTGTACCAGAGGTTAGGGGAGGGACAGCCCTACAAATCCACTTTCCAAGGACCGCTGGTCCAACCCCCGTTTGACAAGGGCCATATACCGCCACAAAATCCGCCCTAAATCTGTGGGGCCGACCCAACACCACAGCCACAGGCTCATCCAAAGCTAAATTAAATAATTCCAGACCAACATCTTTCAGGTGGGCCCCATCACTATGAAAATAAATAGAAGCATTACACTCAAAGATGCTATGACGTACTAGAATGTAACAAGGTCTATAAAAAAAAATTTGGTGTGTATGTATTTGTGTTTAGACAACAGAAGATGCAATAAGACAACGATGAGATATTCTATACATCGATGATGGCAATTTGATGTAAATCTAATTTTACCAATTCAATACAATACCAACTTCTTAAATTTACAACAAGAATAACAACTCTTTGAACTAATTTAGATGAATCAGTGAATTTTATGGTCCTGAACAGAAACTATATCTCTAATCTCCATGTACATTAAAATCCTCCATTCTGATGCTCAATCAGTATACGCGTTGATTGGCAAGTGGGGAGGAACATATTTGCTAAAATAAATCTCAAAATCTAAATATTACCCAATTTTGTTTTTAAATATATATATATATATATATATTTTTTTTTTTTTCAATACAGCACATACCACTGCACTTCAACATGTCTGACACAGAGCGAACACTAAACAACTTAACAGGGAGTTGTAACCAGCCATATTCATGGTTGTTTTATTATGTCTCACCTGAGTTCCAGATTTAATTCGTGTAATAGGTGCATGAATTCTGATTGCACTCAACTGAAATACTTCAATCTCCACTGTACCCTGAAAGAAAGTAATGGACAGATCAAAAAAAGTATTGACTAATAAACAAATGACTACAGGACTACAGAATGTCATCTACATCATGACATGACCACTATTAGCATTTGTAGGAATACACGGCAAGACGTATATTTGCAGGGTTCTGTTTGTCCCTACTTTAGTTACTCTGCCAATGAGTCCTCTCCCCAGTTTGTGCTTCTGACCATGTCTCCTTTAGTGACAATTTTATCACTAATGTCACGGCCTCCCCCCCTCCCAGCTATTATCATGTTGATCGGGAAGAGGTGAGTTGGTTTTCAAAACATCAGGAGAAGCTAGGATGGGGGAAAATATAGGCCATGAAGAAACTCTCCCACAACTCCAGGCATACTGCCTTTACATTTGTGGTCGGTGGTCAAAGGCCAAGGAATACAATAATGTTTAAGCTATACCAGTAGTAGCAAGCCAGTTGTGGTGTTTTGAAACCGATGAACAGGGTAGGCATGTAAAAATAGGGCAAACATATTAAACCTAATCTCATCAATGAACAAAGCCCTCTAATAATTAAGCATACTTGTACCTTGATTAATACAATAGTACATATCGCAAAAGCTTCACAGCTTGTTCGGGAGAAAACAGCAAGGACTTAAAGATGTAATTCATTAGTAAAATGATACTGCAACCCAGTGAAGAATTTAGAAAACATGAAACTATGCTGGCTTAAGACAATGTATTGGTGGATGTGAGTGGTGCTCCGTACTCACTGCTCTAAAGGATGTACTGACTCTTTCAAAGGCTCGTGTCACTTTCATAATATGGTCTCTTACAAAGCTGGACATGGAATTAACTATAGTCACCCGGACAACTACAGCTTACTAGAATTGTTCTGGTGAGTAGAATCATTACCTTCAGGCTTTTTGCTGTAAACACTGTGTTTCCAGAGAAAATGCAGTGTTTACATTACAGCCTAGTAATAACTTCACTGGCCACTCCTCAGATAGCTGTTAGAGATCCTTGCTGGGTCATGGCTGCCTAAAATGCATCCAAACATTCAGTTTCTCCACCCTCTGCATACAAACACTGGACTTTTCTCATAGAGATTCATTGATTCAATTCATCTCTGTGAGGAGATGCTGATTGGCCAGGGCTGTGTTTGAATCATGCTGGATCTGCCCCTGATCTGCCTCTTTGTCAGTCTCAGCGAATCCTATGGGGAAGCACTGTGATTGGATCAGGCTACCACTTCTGATGATGTCAGCAGACTGCTTCTTTTTCTGAGGCAAACAGCATGCTTGTTACAGCTTCAGGCTTGAATACAGTAAGATATTGCTATATTTATGGAGGCAGGCGGGCTAGATGGTTTTTTGACCCTATAGTGATCCTTTAATTATAAGAAGTGCATATTGACTCCTAATCAACTAATATTCTACTCCCCTCAGTCATTCCCTGTGTAGTAGCAGCATTTATAAGCACACCTGAAACAGAAAAATGGTTAGTGGGAGAAAATGTATAACACCCAGGTACTGACTGACCTATGTTATGCCAAGCAGCAAAACAATTAAGCTAAACTAATATCCTAAATAGTGCTTTTGACAGTCGCCCTGTAAACTACTAAGCTGTGCCTTCAAGGACACCTATTCTGTGTGAGAAAGCTATCTGCAAGTCTAAGATAAGCACCATTGACATAGGATGAAGTCATACACGTGCTCTGCCTATACAACTCTGAGAGGACATCATATCTGAAGTCTAATTATAAACAAAAAATCTTAAGGTAATTATTATTAGAGGATAGTGCAGAGCAGAGCTCCGACACACATTTCTCCGGTAAGGCGAAAGGGGGTGGATTAAATGTTATGTTTTAATTAAACTGATTCCAGTAAGTAAGTACCTCTCTATTCTGTACTTAGTTCCACAAACAGCTCAATTTTCTTATATCCAACTTCAGATTTGGTTATCCTAACTTGACCTAAAGGGCTGCCCAGAAGGAAATCTGCAAGCCCAGTCACGGTCAGGTTTTGAACTGCTTTATTTTTTATTTGTAAATATAATTTTTATTTGAATTTCGAAAAAGAAGATAACATTTGAGACTCGCAGGTCTCATTATGCACGTGAAGTATTGAATTAGGAACGCAAAAGGTTTTAAGTTTTTAAGTGGAAACACGCAGGTTTCAGTATGGTAAGGTATAAGTATAACTTGAGATACACAGATCTCGCATCAAGCGTCAATCATGCGGCACGCAGGCCCAAGGTAGGTTTGATAGCATTAGCTGTAGGTGTGTGATACGTTAGGTTGGTTCCCAAGTCCGCTCCACAGGTTGACGTGTCCTCTCTTGGGTTGTCATGCCTGTGTCCGGCAGTGGCAGTGTGTTGTGGAGTGTTGCTGTGTTCTCTGTGACTGATCTGCCTGAGCGGTTCCCTGAGTGGCATGTTGGTCCTACATGGGCTCTAGGTGTTGGCTTGATATCAGCTGTCCTTGGGTTCGGTCTACCTCTGTTTTTTTTTTTTTATCTGAGCAGTTGTGTGTCTTCCTGTGTGATGGTGCAGTCGCAAGTGACCCTTATGGGTGGTGTTCTAGTGGTTTTAGTGGTTTGTTCCCATGTCCCCATGAACGTAGGTTTCTCCATCTGAGTTTCCCTCTGGAGCATTGAATAGATGAGTGAGATCCCGTGTGGTTGGGGGTCGGTATCTATACACAAGCGTTCAAATTTGGTGTGGTCTCGTGTCCGTGCCGTGCCCCCCGAGAGGGTGTGTACATAGCTTCGTAGTTGTCTGTATTTAAAGGACCACTCTAGGCACCCAGACCACTTCAGCTTAATGAGGTGGTCTGGGTGCCAGGTCCTTCTAGGGTTAACCCATTTTTTCATAAACATAGCAGTTTCAGAGAAACTGCTATGTTTATGAATGGGTTAAGCCTTCCCCCTATGTCCTCTAGTGGCTGTCTCATTGACAGCCGCTAGAAGCGCTTGCGTGCTTCTCACTGTGATTTTCACAGTGAGAGCACGCCAGCGTCCATAGGAAAGCATTATGAATGCTTTCCTATGTGACCGGCTGAATGCGCGCGCAGCTCTTGCCGCGCGTGCGCATTCAGCCGACGGGGAGTAGAAGAGGAGGATCGGAGGAGGAGAGCAGGAGGAGATCTCTCCGCCCAGCGCTGGAAAAAGGTAAGATTTAACCCCTTTCCCCTTTCCAGAGCCGGGCGGGAGGGGGTCCCTGAGGGTGGGGGCACCCTCAGGGCACTCTAGTGCCAGGAAAACGAGTATGCTTTCCTGGCACTAGAGTGGTCCTTTAAGGTGGTGTAGGGGGGTGGATCCCTCTAGTAAGTTCAGGAGTGTCTTGCAGTCAGCCCGGTCAAGGAGATGGTGCAATTTAGATGTCTGTAGTGAAGCAGGTCCTAAATGCATAGGGGCCCAGGCCCGGGGGGAAGCTTTCGTTATGGGTCAGGGGGAGAAGGATACGGCGCTAGTCTGCACCTCCTCGCCACTCCCCTCCACACCCGCATTGTTGCTGTTGTGTAGGGTGAGCACTGTCCCCCAACACCCCCCGCCTGTCTGCCATGGTAGGGTGGACATCGGCCTCCAAGCTTCCACCTCCTCTACGTCCTTTCAGATTTTGAACACCCTCACTTTTGACCACTTCTTGATCCTTTGGAGATGGCAGGATTCGTAGTACAGGGTAAAGTCCGGCATAGCCAGGCCTCCCCTCTATTTGGGATGCGTCGGCGTAGCCATCCTGACTCTCGGTCTTCTCTGATTCAACACGTATTTTCCCATTGCCTGTCTTAGGGTGATGAAAAAGGATCTGGGGATAGTTATAGGGGGGGCCTGCATGAGGTATAGTAAACATGGGAGGAAATTCATTTTTATGACTTGGATCCTGCCTAGCCAGGATATGTGTTGATATGCCCAGTCAGACAGGTCCTGTCGGAACCTGTCCAGCAGGGGGGCAAGTTTTCCCTGAATCGATTGCTGCCTTTCCTGGTCAACCATGTGCCTAGGTACTGTATCTTGTGTTCTGCCCATTGGAATGTGTGACTCTGCCTCAGTGGGGTGGCTCTGTTCTAGGGTACACTAACGTACAAGACATAGGATTTGGAAAAGTTAATTTTAAGGTTGGATATCTCCCCAAATACCTTGAAAGCTTTCAGAATGTTCAGTAGTGAGATCTCCGGGTTGGTTACGAAGAACAGGAGGTCGCTTGCGTATGCCGCCACCTTATGCTGCGTATCCCCTCTCCCGATGCCCCTGATGTCGGCGTCATGTCGTATATGTGACAGGAAGGGCTTGAGTGCCAGTACGAAGAGCAGGGGGACAGAGGACATCCCTGCCTGGTGCCATTGTGTATAGGGAATTCAGTTGTCAGGGCTCTGTTGAAGATGACATGGACCGTAGGCCTATTGTACATGGCCTCGATCCAACCCCTGAAGTGTGGTCCCAGCCCTATGTGTGTTAGCGTGTGGAACATGTATTGCCAGCCAACCCTGTCGAAGGCCTTCTCTGCGTCCATGGAAAGCAGGAGAAGGCTTCCGTCCCCCCCCCTCCCCCCTGTCCGTGTATGAGGATCAACTACCTGATCGTATTGTCCCGTGCCTCCCGACCGGTGACAAAGCCCACCTGAACCGGGTGTATTAATAGATGTGTTTTTGGGGGCGCGTGGCTAGGATTTTCGCCATCAGTTTGACATCACTGTTGATGAGCGAGATGGGCCTATAATTCCCGCAGTGTTCCCCGTCTTTGCCCCCCTTTGGGATGATTGTGATATGTGCCATTAGTGATTGCTTGGGGAGGTGGTGTCCCTCATGTAGTGCGTTTAGTGTGTCTAGCAGCGGGGGGTACAGGTATTCAGCAAACGTTTTGTAATACCTCAGTGGTAACCCGTCTGGGCATGGGCATTTGCCTTGTTTCGTCATTTTGAGGCCAGTTTTTCCAGGGAGATGGGCTCGTCTAGTCGGTCAGCGACTTCTTTGTCTATGGACGGGAGGGGAAGGGCTGTCAAGTAGCTATGTATTTTCTCCCGGATGCTGGCTCTCGCCTTGTCTGATTGGGGTTGTGGGAGGACATATTATGTCTAGGATTTTAGTGGATAGGAAGTGCAGGGTGCCCTGTGTATCCCTCATTCTGTCTACATACGTCGTCTGTCTCTTTTTGGTGAGCATTCTGGCTTTTGTTGCCATGGAGTAGGAAAAAAAGCTTTGTGTCTGACTACTTCCCTGTGGTGTTTCCTATAGAGGAGGCTGGTCAGGTCCCGTCTTAGCTGTAGTAAAGTCGCCTGGTGTGCCATGTGTTGTGCATTTTTGTTGAGTGTGTCCATCCTTTGTATTTCTGTCACGAGTTCTGTCAGTCGGCTGTCGGTCTGTTTTTTTAGGGTAACGCCCTGTCGGATAAAGTGCTCACGAACAACACTTTTGTGGGCCTCTCATCTGATGGTCGGCGAGGTCTGTTCGGCCGTCTTTGTCACAAAATATTCTTTGAGTGTCTCCCCTATGTCGGCAGTTAGCTCAGTCCTGGATAGGAGGTAGTCGTTCAGTCTCCACTTATTAAACCTCGGTCTGTAGATGGGGGGGCGGGGGTGAGAGCATTTGGATCACTGGTGCGTGGTCTGACCACGTCACCACTCCGTGGTCCGTGTTGTGCATTAGTGGTAGTGTTTGGTGACGAGATAGTCTAGTCTGGTGTATGCGTTGTGTCGGTGCGAGAAAAAGGTGTAGTCCCTCTCGTCGGGGTGGTGGGCCCTCCAGCAGTCTATTAGCTTGTGTTGGAACAGAAGGGCTTTGATTAAATTAAGATGTTGTGTCAGGACTCGTGAAGTGCCGGAGGAAGAGTCCCATCGCGGGTCAAGTGTCACGTTACGGTCGCCCCTCACGATAAGGACCCCCTCCGCGAAGGACTGCAGCTTTTTAAGTGTGCGTGCAAGGAATCTATATTGTCAGTGGTTTGGGGCGTAGATGTTTGAGAACGTGTAGGTCTGCCCTGCGATTGTGCCTTTAAAGAAGAGGTATCTACCCTCCCTGTCCGTCTCCTGTCCCAGCTCCACGAAAGGTATCTTTATGTTGACCAAGATGGCAGTGCCCCTGGACTTCCCTGCGTAGTAGTCACTATAATAGCCCGTCAGGAAGTGGTGGTTGGTCATTTTAGGCATGGACCCTTCCTTAAAGTGTCTCTCCTGTATCAGGACTATTGAGGCCTGTTTGGTATGGAAGTCTCTCAGTGCCCCCGAGCGTCTCTCTGGTTTATTGAGGCCCCTGGCATTAATGTAGAAGACAGTGAGGCAGTCTGGCATCAGCGCCATTTGTTCTGTAGCGCGGATGTGGCCGCATTGCTTGTTTTGCGAGTGTCTGTCAGGTCCAGGGGGTCGTGGGGAGTGTGTGTCAAGTAGGTTAGTCTGGGTGGGGGTATTGGGAGGGGGATGTGGGAGGTGTGCGTGTATAGTCTTGTCACTGTGGAGTGGCGAAAAAGGTGTCAGCGACGGGGGGGCGATTAGACCCGCGGCCACCTGTGGTCCGCAGATTTCACTCACCTATCTAAGGTCGCTGTATCCTGTGGGGTTGTAGGAGGAGGCAGGGGACTCCGGGCAGAACCAGTCCTCCCCGTGTCCACGTGCGTATCGGCAGTGGTTGGCATGAACCTTTGTAATGTGTCTCGGTCTGTCGGATCCGCGTGGATCACCTTAGCGGCTCTATCTGTTGGAGTCGTGTCGTCATTGTGATCCTCGTCAGTGGGGCTGTGTGTCGTATATCAGTTGCGGGTACCCGCTGTATGTACATGCAATCACATTGTAACAGAACAGCAGAAAAATTTATCAAAAGGTTAAGTTGCAAACCAGTGAGCATAAAAGATCATAAACCATAATACAAGTGCCCATATCAGAGTGTGTGGGTGTCCTATCTCTGCTTCTTACGTCACGAGCGCGTGTACCCTCAACCCTGTTCAGTTCCCTGTTCCCCCATGAGGCTTCCCCCTCGCCCCCATCCACCCTCAGGTGTTTCCCGTTATCCTAGTCATGTGGCAGGTCCGCATTTGGGGTGAGTGGTGTATGGTCATTGGCAGTCCGATGTGGGCAGGTCCCAGGGGCAATAGCTAGGTCAGCGGGCCTCAAGTGAGCTTAATGTGGGGTAGTAGCGGTGTTTGCTAGGGTAGTACACCTTCCTTCCCCTCCGACTTCGTGTGTGTTCCCAGTGTGTGAGTGAGCCCCGCCGCCTGCTCGGCCTGGTCATCACAGGACTTCCCGGGCCCCAGCAGTGAGGCCCAGTCCAGGTTGAGAACCCCCCTCCCCACCACGTCAGGGCAAGGGTGGACCGCCCCATGTCTTTTCTCTTACCACCGTCCTGCCCGTGAATGTGGTCTCCCACCCAGGTGTCTCCCCGCTGGGTCCCTGCACTCTCCGCCTCCACCCCCCACCTTCCCCAGTAATAGGGTCTGCCTGTATGAGAGCCCTGTTCGGTGTGCGTGTTCCAGCGAGCGTTTCAGGGGGCCAGTTAAGTGTGCTACTTGTGGTCGCCGGGAGGCCCAGTAATCCCATACCCCCCTCCCCCTCCCACCTTTTCAAGTAGTGGTGTATGATAGCGAGCTTGAGTCCCAAAGTCTTCATAGGGGGCTGGTACCCTAATCAGAAAGAAAGTCCCATGGGATGTTACTTGTGGTAACCCCCGAGCACCTCTCTGGTTTATTGAGCCCCTGGCGTTAATGGAGAAGACAGTGAGGCAGTCTGGTATCAGCGCCATTTTTTCTGTAGCGCGGATGTGGCCGCATTGTTTGTTTTGCGAGTGTGTGTCAAGTAGGTTAGTCTGGGTAGGGGGTATTGGGTGGGGGATGTGGCCCAGTCTAGGTTGAGAACTCCCCTCCACACCACGTCCGTCACCTTTCCTCTTACACAGCAGTCCCTGAGGGCTGGGTGGCCTGTTGGCGGGACCCCCTGGGTCTGTGGGGCGGAGGCGGAAGTCCCCGGGTCTCAGGTGTTGCCATGTAGAAGGTCAGGGTGTCCAGCCATGTCATGTTGATGGGTGGGAGTTGGAGTTCCACAATTAGGATTGTGAAAGGTTCCTTAGCAGTGACGGCCTGTAGCCCGGTCGGGAAGTTCCATCTGTATCTGATTTTGTTGGTTTGTAAGAGTCTAGTGAGGGCCTCATTGCTTGTCGGTATGCCAGGGTAGCTGGTGAGAGATCTGGGTAAAGTTGTATGTCCACTCCGTTTAGCGTGACTCTCTCTGTACCTCGTGCTTTACGCATGATTTCTTCCTTGACCTGGAAGCTGTCCAGGCAGCAAATAGCGTCCCTTGGGGGAGCCTTCGGTGGGCCCCTCGGTCTCAATGCTCGGTGTGCTCTGATGGTTTGTAAGAGTCTAGTGAGGGCCTCATCGCTTGTCGGTATGCCAGGGTAGCTAGTGAGAGATCTGGGTAAAGTTGTATGTCCACTCCGTTTAGCGTGACTCTCTCTGTACCTCGTGCCGCCACCTGGCGGCCCAGAATCCTGTTGAATAGTTCCCTAAGGGTGTCTGGTATCAGCGCTGTTTAGTCCAAGTCTTCAGGATACCCCTCACCCTAATGTTTTGTCTCCGACGCCGGTTGGCCAGGTCTTCCATATGTAAGGCCATTTGTCTCATCTGTGCCGTGTGGCGATGTAGGGCATCCGTGTTAGCAGACTGAGCGGATGTCAGATGGTCACAGTCCGCCTCCAGCTGGGACACCTTGGTGTGTAAGCCCTGGATATCCTCCCTGAGGAAGTTTAGCTCTGCGGTGATGGAGGCAAGCAGTTCCGAATTGGCCTCCTTCAGGTCTTGTCTGGTCGGAAGCACCCGGATCAACTGCACCCAGTCTGGTTATGGGTCTGGGGGGGTCCGGGTCTGCATCACTTCTCGGTCGCCACGTGGTGATTCTGGGCGGGAAATGCCGGAGGCCTCACAGTCACTACTGCTTGTGTCCATTTATACAATTTTTCTTATATGTGATACCTCTTCTCTTATCTTGTTTCGTAAGTAGAAGCTTGTTGCCTAATATTACTAGTGTTATTATTATTGTGTATATATTTATTTTATTTCAATAGTTCAGGTATGAACATTAAGTATCTCCATGCGGTTATTTAGTTGTATTATGAATCCAGTACGGAGTTTCTATGCCTTACTCCGTGTTTTACATGGGGTATTTAAACCCGGACTTCTGGCAGTTATGTTGTTTTGAAAAAGTCCCGTGGGAGGGATGAAACGCGTAGACGCATGGTCCCAGCTGATCTCCTGATTCCGAATTGTTTGGAGTGTCTGTGAGCTGCCGTTTAGTTTTTCTACGGTTTCTAACGAAGATTACTATCACATTGGCGTGTGTATCCTGTTACAGTTATTGTGCCCGGAGTCTGGATGAGGTTGTTCTTCACTTATTCATCTGCAAGTTGCTTCAAGTTACACCGCTGTCTTTTTTGAAGATCTCGACCGCGGTGTAAAGCATATCCACATATTCCTGCATCTTTTCTCTCTGGGTTTGTCGTCATTTCATCTGACACCCATTATTGTTTTTTCTACCCATTGAGGATATATCTCCCGGGACAAATTTTTTGCTTATACCCCGGTGGGGGCCCACACCGAGGCATAATATTTTTATATAATATCCGTCTTCTTTATTTGTGTTAAGAGATATATTTTTTGACAGTACTTTTTCATTGGTTTTAATTGTATTTGTGTATGATTTTTTTATATTAATAAACTTGTACTTCTATTTACATCGATCTAATCATTTTTAACATTTACTCAGGCGCGCATATAAACCCCCCTTTTTTAAATGAGTTTTCACTCAAGACGTTTGTTGGGATTTGTAGCTGCCCTCTTTTTATACTTAATAATCCTATTCTTAGCAGTTTTTGTATTATTGCTCTATTTAGACAACATAGCTGAGCAACGTATGAAGTATTATAAAGCCGTAGCACACATAATTTTTGCAAAATATACAGTACAAACTCATGGGTGTGTCAAAAAGGCAGGAAACATTCTTATTACTACTACACTTAATACAAGCTAAAAAAAATGATCCCACGCTAAGGTTCAAAATGTGCCTTTTCAAATACCCTCAAGTGTCTTCTTTAAGAAATAGTACGCATTTTTGGGGTAGCAGGAAAAAACAGCCTGCTAAAATATTTCAAATTAGAATATGGACTCATCAAAACCATGTATGAAAATTCACACTTAAAAATCTGAAATTGACAGGTCTCTTATACAGCACTGTAACTTCACAAAACAGTGTTTCGGTCATACATTGGGCATATTGTTTTACTCAGAAGAGGTAAGTGAGCATACTTAGGGGGGATTTATGACAGCGACAATTATAAAATGTACAAAATACCCAACAAAAATGCAGCATGTATGTAAAAAAAAAAAAGTTTTTTCTCACCACAAACTTTGAAATAAACTGGTGGCAAGTTAAGGTATAATATGGTATAAATGGTGGCAAGTTATGGTATAATATATGGCTAATAAGATACCCTGCAGTGTCTGCCTTCTCAAATGGAAGGCCTTTGTGGAGTTATTTGAACAGTCAAATGGCTATAATGCCATCTATGAAAATTCCAACTATAAAAAGAAATAACATGTTCTCCTATATGGCATTGTAGCTTCAAAGAAATTGTGGCAAAGGCATACAATGGGGGTATAGTTGTACTCAGCAGATGTAGCTGAACACAATGTGGGTTTCTGTACACAGATAGCACACACCAGCTTACAGTGCAGCCCTGAGCCAGGAAGCCCCTTCAGTGGCTATATAAGGAGTGGCCACTTAGAGGGGCCCATAAGGGCAAATGTAAACACTGCCTTTTCTCTAAAAAGGCAGTGTTTACATGAAAATGCCTGAAGGGAGTTATTATACTAACCAGAACAACTAGATTAAGCTGTAGTTGTTCTGGTGACTATAGTGTCCCTTTGCTATAGACCTTGTAGCTTGTGACCTGTAACTTTCAAAATAAACTGAAATCCTAGACATATTATGTACTCTGTAAATCAAGACACATACATTAATTGATTTTGAATTACTTTTCCTAAGCTGGACATATTATGCACACACTATTATTGGCAAAACTTTTGTTTTGTTTTTCCAATTATTTTGCATTTTTATATATGTATATTTCACATCAAATTAAAGCCCTTTTTGTTGTCTAAAAATATATATACTATGTGTTGGTACAATAAATGAGAGAGATGCAAATTGCAGTTGAACACAAACAGCAACATCACTTGTGTCCTTAAAGGTATGTCCAGCTTCTGAAGCTGTGTCCTTAAGAAACTCCAGTTACAGACCAATTCTTACTCAACTCTGGCCTAAAGCTATGTACAAAGACATTCAATATATAAGTACACTGGGTTTTGCCAAAGCTGGTCCATCTGGATCAAGTAGGTATTCCTTCTGGTAGAGAGGCAAAGGACGATACAGCCCATGCACTTAATATCATGTTTGTAGCCACGCTTGGAGCTCAGTTTCTATTGCAATGCCAACAAGGCTTTTGACTGGGTGGACTTTATGACCTTAACTCTTCAAAACAAGTTTTGGCCCAAACATTCTAACTTCGTTGTCTGCCCTATATTCAACACCTAGTGTCTGTGTTCAAATAAATGGGGCTCTGTCCTAGCCTCTCCAGATTCTAAACAATAAGACCCGTATTCTGTTTATTCTCACTCTAGAGCCATTTCTGGATACGGTCAAACAGAAGGTTGTTTATGCCAACGATATGCTATTTTTGGTTGACAGATCCCTGGGTTCCCTGCAGAATCTGTTATTAGCCTTTAAGGAAAATGGATATCTTTCCAACATGAAATTTAAAATTGATAGAAATACTGAATATATTGCTACTGGCTACACAAGATAGCTGCTTCCCCATGCAGTCTATTAACTAACTGTGAGTTGCCATTTAGTGTTTATCAGAGTGTGTGTTTTTCTTTTAGTATTCTTTGGCTTTTCAGATCGACTATTCTCTATTCTATTGTCCCTGATTTGTCTTATTGGTAAGGTTACATTTCAGCTCCCAAATTTTCACTTATCTTATACTTCTCTATTTCACATTAACTTCTGTCACTCTAAGGGCAGGTAATACACATAAGTCTGTTTTTCTATCAACTTTTATATTGCTAACTTGGAATTTGCGTGTTGGGACATAGTTCATCCAGAGATTACAACAGGGCAATGGACTCTGAAGGCTTAATTCAACAAATGTCGACATGTGAGGCTAAGGTTGAGGAACTGACACCGCATAGATCAGTTCGCTCAACCCCAGCAGAAATAATTAAACCATAATACCCATCTAGAACCTGAGACACACTTTCTGCTTCACCGTCACACTAACACTAACTGTTGTTGCAGAGTCCTCTACACATATTAAACCCTCAGTTAACCTGTCACCTCTTCCTTGATTTGGGGGATTCTTGAACTAAGTTGAGTACCACTTTGAAACATCTCCTAGATATTCCGCCCTTAAAGAGCAAATTAACGGGTAAAGCTCTTGCTTGGCCCAACCCTTTATGAGAAAGCAGAGGATTTACATAATTTATCACAATGATTACAATGAATTTATCACAGAGTTTAATATAACGTTTGAACCAATGAGTAGAGAGAACAATGCAGCTAAAGCATTGATGCATATTAAACAGGACAATCATTTTGTAGCCAATTACATAATTTAATGTTCTTGCAGCTGAGGTTGATTGGTTTTAGCTGTTTAGTTTCTGATTTTTATGAGTGTCCTTCAAAACTCTCCTAGACAAGACAGAAGCTAGAGACATACCGAAGAGGTTGGGGGATTATATAACGGTCAGCTACACAGATCTCTGACACAAGGATACCCCCATTGCATGCCTTTGTCATTATCTTGTGGAGCTACAATGCCATATAGGCCAAGGTATTTCAGTTTCTACGGTTAGACAATAGTTAGATTTGATGGGCCTATGTCTATATTTGGGGCATTGTAGCAGTTTGATTGTTCAGATAACCCACCATTTGTGAATGTAACACTCCAGGGTATCCCATGTGTTACATATTGTGTCTTAAAATGTCACTATTTTTTCATTGTTATATGTCAAATTTTGTGGTAAAAAATATTCTTTGCATTTTGTATATTTGACATGTTCCACTATGATATAATCCCCCAAATTATGCTCAGCTAACCCTTCCGAGTAAAACAATACTCTCCAATGTATGCCTTTGGCACTATTTTACGAGGCTGCAGTGCCATATAGGAAACCTAAATGATTTCAGACAGATTTGATGGGCCTATGTTTCAATATGAAGCATTATTGCAATTTGACGGTTCAAATAACCCCACAAAGGCCTACCATTTCTGAAAGTAGACTCTCCAGGGTATCTCATAAGGTATATATTCTGCCTAAACATGCTGCAATATCTTCACTTTTATATGTCAAATCTTGAGGTAAAACATTTTTTTTTTTTTTTTTTTTTTTTTACTTATGCATTACATTTGTACTGGGCATTTTATATATTTGAAGTGTTACACTATGCTCATGTTTTTAGGGGTGTTCTGAAAGTTGGGGAAAATGTACTTTTTTCTGCCTGGAGATAATTAAGTTATTATGTTATCTGCCTTAATTATCTCCAGGTTCAGGGGAGGGAATTATATGTTTGCAATGGGAGTGTATAACTATTTCTCTTGTTATGATTGGCTGTGCCATGTCCATCCCTGTGGGAGGTTCCCTGCATGGGGACTTGCATAAAAGCCAGTGCGGCATAATAAAGCTCAGTACTGTTGCACCCTTCTTCTAGACTCCGGCTGATGTTTGGGTATTCAACATTTCTGGAGTGTCAGGTTTGAGCCCATTAGAGTAAGGCACTTCAACTCTTCAACCTCACTTTTTCTGAGTTTTCCTATGGAAAGCTGTTTCTTTCACTCTCTGTTACAGAAGAGTTGGTTACAGTTCACAGAGAGGGTTAGGCACTATTCATCTGAAGAGCGTTATCTACACAGTAGAATGCTATGTACAACTACACAGTAAAATGCTATGTACAACTACACAGAAGAATGCTATGTTCAGTTACACAGAAGAATGCTATGTTCAGTTACACAGAAGAATGCTATGTTCAGTTACACAGAAGAATGCTATGTACAGTTACGCAGAGAATGCTGTGTACAGCTACACTGAAGCATGCTATGTACAGTTACGCAGAAGAATGCTATGTGCAGTTACGCAGAAGAATGTTATGTGCAGTTACACAGTAGAATGCTATGCGCAGTTAAGCAGAGAAATGCTATGTACAGTTACACAGTAGTATGCTATGTACGGTTACACAGAAGCATGCTATGTACGGTTACGCAGAAGCATGCTATGTACGGTTACACAGAAGCATGCTATGTACGGTTACACAGAAGCATGCTATGTACGGTTACGCCGAAACATGCTGTGTATGGTTACGCAGAAGCACGCTGTGTACGGTTACGCAGAAGCATGCTGTGTACGGTTACGCAGAAGAATGTTCTGTACAGCTACGCAGAAGAATGTTCTGTTCAGTTACACAGAATTATGCTATGTACAGTTACACAGAAGAATGTTATGTACAGTTACACAGAAGAATGTTATGTACAGTTACACAGAAAAGTGTTAACTAAAGTTACACAGGAGAGTGTTATGTGTCATTAATCTAAAGAAGTGTTAGGTGCATCTTCTCCGAAGAGTGAATTGTACAATTAATCAGAAGAATGGAAAGACAGTTTATCGCCTGTGCACCCTTGTAGGGCCTGACTTGTCTGTGCCCCAGGATTTGTCCGGCTTTGTCCGAGCCGTATTGATTGGCCTGTTGTGTCTGTGCCCCATTGATTTGGCCTGCGTTGTCTGTGCCAGAATATCTGCATGCTAAGCCTCGCGACTACATACTCATGCTTGGACATTGCATGCGCTGCCAAATTTGCATCTGTCACAAGATGGGGTGCTGCCCTGATGATGCTGCCGGTGACACTTGTCCGTTATCCCCCTAGAGGTCGCCTTGCCTAGGACCGCTCCACGGTCAACCCTTCATTCAGGGGAATGCACACAGGTGATGCCTACTACGGCAGCGACCACCTTCTAATAAGGCAGGAGACTTGAAGGAGTCAGACCCCCCTGAGGAGGGCAGGTAAGCGCGCATAAGCCCTACTGGAAGGGTGAAGGCCCTAAACCAGACTCCCAGAAGATAGACTCCGGAGAAGCGCCCAACCCAGATGCAATCGGGCTGGACGGCACTGCCTATATGGTGCGAGGGAGGTGGTGTCCTTCGGACGCGGCAGTGACCACCTTTTTAATAAGACAGACGACTTGAATGAGTCAGTCTCTCCTAGAGGAGAGCAGGCAAGTGCGCACAAGCGCTACTGGAGGGGTGAAGGCCCTAAACCAGGCGCCCGGACAGATTAGACCCCTGGGAAGCGTCTAACCCCGATACGATTGGCCTCAGCGGCCAGATTACACTGCCTAGGTGGCGCAGGGGGGATAGTCCTCGTGACCCCACTCCCACCACGGCCACCCTAGCTGAATGGCGGGCGGACCGGTCCGTCTCAGAAGGAGAGGATGATGGGGGGTGGACTATGATGATGCCCTCAAGTGGCACCGCGGGATGGAGAACAAGCCCACTACAGGGGCTCCGACGACTGTGGAAGAAGAGGTCGTCTCGTGGGTCGCCTTAAACGAACCCCTGTGTGACCCTCGACCAATTGCGCATTTCTTCGGAAGGGTCTTGGCCCGGGCACCTAGCACCATCGGTGTGTTGCTGGGCCCGTAGATCGCTTACATAAGAAGCCCGCAAGATACTTGGAGTGGTATACCCAGCTGGGCTCCCAAACAAAGTAGGCTCTCCTGGTGGCAACGCCGGTCTAGTATACAGGAGATCCGGAGTACGGTGCCTATACTCTACTTTTCAGTCCGCACTGACAAGCCAAGGGTTCTCCCCCACACGATTGGGTTGTCCTACAGGACATACGGGGAAGAATATTGGGTCTCAGTTTTCATATGAAAAAAACGTTAGGGAGACATATATAAAGCTCTAACCCGTACCTGTTATAAGGGATTGGACCCTGGGCCCGGAATGTCACAGTTGCATCCACCTTAGGATGACATAACAGACGGGACCCCGAACCTGGGGATGCATGAGACCCTATCTTAGTCAATTCGGACCGCTGGAGGTGCTTGGGATCAAGGGATCTGCGGCCTTTGGAGCCCGCATGAGACTACGCTTGAAGGTATAGCCATTAGTTACTTTGAATTAGACACAGTCCTCAGGGAACTTCCAGGACCGCAGGGCCCATTCCTGGTAAGGTGGGCTCAAGTTTCTCCCTGGCGAGATAAGGACCTGGGGCGTCATTCATTTGGACGATAATATAGCCTGGCTGCCAAGTTTGGATGAATTTAGGATGTTCGGGCAACGTCCATGAGGACGTTTCGCGGGACGGTCTACCCCGATGGGCTGGCTGGATCATCGGTGAGTTGCCCCCCAGACCGAAGGGACAGACGCTATCTGCGTTTTTCTTGTTTGGGTCCCTGGGGTTCGTGTTCAAACGAGGAATATTGACCCCCTCTGTGGCTCGAGGTGTAGAGTACTGGAGGGCGGATCGGACACAAGTGGGTACCTCCTACGTTTTCCCCCTATCCGAGTTTCTCATACAATTGGAATAGTTTTCCGGCGTCAAGACCTTAGCCCACGGAGGAGGACCCATTAAGCCCTGTCCAGTTTTAGCTGGCATACAGACCAGTTTGCTCAGTGAGGGACGTTTCCTTCCAGGGGTGTTTCAACACTTTGTTTCCAGGACCTTACTACAAGTGTCTCGCTCTGCTGGTACCTTGGTTTTATGACCTCCGCTTCGGTCGAGACTAGTGCCCGGATTCCCTGGACCTGTCCCACTTAATCTCGGGGACCGTAAGACGTTTGCCTGCATGGCGACCCTGACGGAGTACGGATTAGCAGAAATTTAGCAAACACTGTTACAGGGTTCGATTATTGTTTGGTCGTTTTATTGACCGGGGACTGTCGTATCACTTAGATTAGGTAGGGCATGCGACTGTTTTCGGTGGGCCTCGCTCTGTTGGTATCTCCCTTCGAGCTTGATGTTCCGGCTCATAGGGATGTGATTAATCTCGATTCCTGAGGACGGGTATTCATTTCCCCAAGGGGTACACGTGTTGTTGGTCATGCCTCAATCGCCGGTTTTCGTCGTTTTTTGTCCATCTCCGACTCTGGATTTGTTCCCCTTATCATACCCTTTTTTCTTCTTTCAGATGGGTTCGGATGTTCGGACCTTAGTTGTCTATCGTCTCTACTCGGACCTGAGGGTTATAGTCTTGTCTTGGTTGTGTCACGATTCTTGGAACCAAACACGCTAACACACACACAGAGAAAAGGTGCAGTACCGGACCTTAGAGTGGCCGGGCTAAGCACACAAAGAATAGTCAGGAAACAAGCCGAGTAAGGGGAACCAGAAGACAGAATAATGAGAGACAAGCCGAGGTCAAAGGGTAGGAGAAAGTCGCAAAGTCGGATACACAAGCCAGAGAGTACGTAACCAGAGAGAAACACTAGTTCAGTAGCAATACTAGCAAGCAAAGACCACAACAGGTCTGATTTCCAATCAGAATTAACAATCAAACGTGGGAGATATCTATACCTCCCACTGTGATTGAGGCACTGTGCCTTTAACGCCGGGTCAGGTGGCTGACCCCGGCGTTGACAAAAATGGGCGGTCTCCCAGCATGCAGCGTCATACATGCTGCCGCTGGGGGACAGAGAGGAAGACGCGGGCGGCATCCGAGGCTGGGAGGATGCCGTCCGCCGAGCGTACGCCGGGAAGGGGATCACGGACGGCTGGAGGGTGAGTGCCGTGAGCGGACTGAAGCCTCCCCTCGCAGCCGCCCGCGGGATCCTGACTGGTTGCGCGCCCCTCTTTTTTATGTTGCGGTCGACACCGTTTGTTTTGACGGTTCTTTTCCTTTTCTTCGCCCTTCATGTACCGCCCATTGTTTGTTGGCATTGGCGGGGCGTATAGGTCTTTCGGTTCATTTCAGCCGGTACTCGGCGACTTCAGGCGTCGTCATGGCGGGTGTTTTTCTCCAGGACATTGTACACTTTCCTGTTGCTTACGGGAACTATCTTCGCTAAGTTAGGTTGGTACGGAGGATCGTGTTTCTACGGGCTTTGATGTCCGAGCGTTAAAACATCAAATATGACGCCTCCTGTCACGTTATAAAAATTGAAGATTATACTAGCTTTAGTGTAACTATAATCTTAATTTTATTAATGACAGGAGGTAAATATTTCCCTCCCAGTTTCTCCCTTCCCTGGTTTATTGGTTGGTTTGACTGACATTTGTTTATTAATGGTCTCCAGGGCTAGGTTTGTTAATCTGGGGGAGTTGGGTTTTATCTGGCATATGGTACTGTCAGTATGTTATAATGGGGATTAATGTTTCCTCAGTATCTGGGATATTATACTGTCAGTATTGACAATGGGGATTCATGTTTTTCTCAGTACATTTCATTTGCTAATCAGTGTTTTCGACTCTGTTTATCTCGTTTCAGTTTAATGGTTTGGTTACAGTTCTTAGATCTGACCACTCTACAGGATAAAGGTCAAGGCTTCATCCACTGGTTCCACGTTTCCAATTTCAGATGGCATTCATCGTTATCTTATGTTTCTCTTGTTATTGTATGTGTGGTGTATCGTTCATGTACTTTATTTTGTCACAACGTGAAAGAGGAATTAGTTGGTTGGGAGAAGCCTTTTTATGAATTCCTAAGTTTTTTGTCTCTGGTGTTTTTCTCTTTATGTTAATGTGCTGCTGTGGAGTTCTAGTAAAGAGAGACTTAAGCAAATATTCGCCTCCTGTCATTAATAAAATTAAGATTATAGTTACACTAAAGCTAGTATAATCTACAATTCGTTTCATGGCAGTTGCAGTGACCTCAAAGACACACAAATAAGATAACACGATATGTTATGTGCAATATGTCAAAACAAGGTGTTATGGTATATCAGAGAAAGTGCTCACTAACATGGACTAGAGACCCTATTTTATCTTGTCATTTCAAAGTCTTAAGGGATACTCTACACCCGCTTGATGTCAGATTATAAACTTTTGAGATAAGACGTTGAAAAAAGCAATAGTTAGTGTAGTATTTCAATAAACACTATAATATTAAAATTATGAAACAGTAAAACAATTACGTGAGAGCAAGCCCACAAAGACAATAAAATACTACAACTTTAAACCAGAGATGGTAAATGGCTTAGGTCAATATTCTGCAATAAAACATAGAATACTGTATTGTTAACACAATATTGCAGTACTGAATATAACTCACAAATTGCTGAGCCTATATATAGCAGGCTCAGACTTTTCAGGCTCATCAATGAGTAATGCTGGATCTCGGATCTGCTTTCACCCAAATAGTAATTTCCAGGCTTTGTCAGTGGAAAAATTTCTTATTTATTGAATTCAATCAATTTATTTAATTGCTGTCTTACATGAAATTTTAATATTTATGTGTGTTTTTTTTATTTCCATCTAAACCTCATATTTTTTATACTTTTTATACTCTTATTCATCTTGATTTTACTGCCCAATATTGGGAGAGATATATATATATATATATATATATGTGTCTGTGGATAGTTATTGTAGATAGACCTCTATTTGTAGAAGCCCCTTCAGCTACATTTTGCAGATATTTGGCACTGTGTCAATGTTTTCATAGATACATTGTCATCACTCTGATTACTTACTAACTTTGTGGGTGATCACTCAGACAAGACTTATTAAACTGCTACTTTGGGGCTCTTTGAGTGTATTAGACATTACTTTTGCATATATGGATACATATCGTTATGGTTACGCTAGTAATTAAATCTATTTTATCTATTTGTAATATACCTATTTTCCTTTATTCTTTTTTGTGTGCTCTTTGCTTTGCACTGCAGAAATTGACTTCCATTTAGTCAGGCAGCCTTAGCTAGGGTTTATGTTTGTCAATTTATGTTTTTTGATTTTGATTTTCTTCAAGGATAAATAAAGCATTTTTCAGACTTTTTAATATTTTGTATACATAATTTGATATTGATTGTTGGAACAGATCTCTGCTCTTCTTGTTTTCAGTGTTATTAGGGTTACCCCCTTTCTGTTCCTGTAGATTCTGTGACATCTATGTACTGGCCAACCCCTCATAAATTAATATTAAAGTTATGTCTCTCTTCCAGCACAGTGTGTTTCTTAATAAACAGGGGTGCATCCCTAAGAATTCTGGGGGATATACCCCAAGTCCAGACTGGGCACTCCCAGTATAGGTGAAGAAATCAGCTGCCAGACAGGATGTTCCAGATAATAAATATATATTTACAATATTATTTTGTACTAAAATCAAATTAACAAAACAATATTAAACAAATAAACAAGGAAAAGTCCACAGGATATGTTCTTATCGAATAAAAATGCATTTCACGTTCTCTCAGACCTCCTCAATTTGTATAGAAAAGTCCTGTGTTGGGCTGTGTTTATATAGCTCTCTAACAGAGTACAATTGCGGTATTAACATTCCATGCCTCAATTTGGTGCTCTTTATGAAGAGTCTGCTTCACAAACCGTGTTTCCACATTGTGGAACCTTATCCGGTGTTCTATCCGGCCACGACCGGTTCCGACCAGTGAGTATGTTATGTGTTCCACCTTTTCACGGCGGCCATGTGTTGCACCGGGGTTCAGGCGGCCATTTATGTGTTGGACCGGGGTTCAGGGGTTGCAGTGGCTATTTTATACGTTCCACCATCTCACAGCGGCATTGCTATGCGTTTCACGCTGGTTTTGTGTCTACACACAATTCAAATGTGTACTTAAAGGATCACTATAGTGTCAGGAAAACATAGCGGCTTTCCTGACAGTATAGTGCCCTAAGGGTGCCCCCACCCTCAGGGTCCTCCTCCCGTGGCGCTGAAGGGGTTAAAACCCCTTCAGCAGCTTACCTTATTCCAGCGCCAGGCTCCCTCGGCACTGGTGACCTCTCCTCCCCCGCCAATGTCAGCTCCCCCGTCCGTCAGCAGAGCCGAATGTGCATGTGCGCAAGTGCCACGCGCGCATTCAAAGTGTCCATAGGAAAGCATTTCTCAATGCTTTCCTACGGACGCTCTGCGCGATGGAGGCATGATATGCCTCCAGCGTCGCAGATGCGCCTCTAGTGCCGCCTCCGGAAGACAGCCACTAGAGGCTGGCTTAACCCCAAATGTAAACATAGCAGTTTCTCTGAAACTGCCATTTTTGCACCTGAAAGGTTAAAACCTGAGGGACCTGGCACTCAGACCACTTCATTGAGCTGAAGTAGTCTAGGTGACTATAGTGTCCCTTTAATGTAAACTCTCAAGGTCTTTGGGATTTCAAGTATTCTTTTCCTGAGGGGCTCCCTTTATTTATGTTGGGTGCTAGGTGTTCTTCCATTAGGAAATTTAACCTCTGAGAGAACCCCTTAAAAGATTAGTGTTCAAACTCAAGGAAATCGGTCTATATGAAAATGCTTGTTCTTGGGTAGAACATTGGCTTAAAAACAGAATACAAAGAGTTGTCGTTAATGGTAAATTTTCAAGCTGGACAGAGGTGGCAAGTGGTGTCCCTCAGGGGTCTGTTCTGGAACCCCTTCTATTAAACATGTTTATACATGATCTTGAAGACAGCATTGAAAGTCATGTTTCAGTGTTTGCAGATGACACAAAACTTTGTAAAATAATACAATGTGAGCAAGATATTACTTTGCTGCAGAGGGATTTAGATAGACTGGAGGACTGGGCACTCAAATCACAGATGAAATTTAATGTTGAAAAATGCAAAGTTATGCACTTCGAAGTAAAGAATACACAAGCAACGTATACCCTTAATGGAAGTGAATTAGGGATAACAACACACGAAAAGGACTTGGGAATTGTTTTAGACAACAAACTATGCAACAATGTGCAATGTCAATCAGCAGTGGCCAAGGCCAGTAAGGTATTGTCATGCATGAAAAAGGGCATTCATTCTCGGGACGAGAATATAATTTTCCCTCTTTATAAATCACTGGTAAGACCACATATTGAATATGCTGTGCAATTTTGGGCACCTGTTCTGGCACTAGAAAAAGTGCAGAGGCGGGCTACAAAATTAATAAAAGGAATGGAACATATCAGCTATGAAGAAAGGTTAACAAATTTAAACCTATTTAGTTTAGAAAAATGTTGCCTGAGAGGGGATATGATAACATTACACAAATATATTCGGGGCCAATACAAACCATTTTATGGAAATCTATTCACAAACCGGACTTTACATAGGACACAAGGCCATGCGTTTAGACTAGAAGAAAGAAGATTTTGTCTAAGGCAAAGGAAAGGTTTTTTTACTGTAAGAACAATCAGGATGTGGAATTCTCTGCCTGAAGAAGTGGTTTTATCAGAGTCCATACAGATGTTCAAAGAACTACTAGATGCATACTTGCAAAAACAGAATATTCAAGGATATAATCTTTCAATGTGGGTAATAACTGCTTGATCCAAGGATAAATCTGACTGCCATTCTGGGGTCAAAAATGATTTTTTTTTCCTAGCTTGTTGCAAAATTGTGCTTCAAACTGGGTTTTTTTGCCTTCTTTTGGATCAACAGCAAAAAAACAAATCTGAGGAAGGCTGAACTTGATGGACGCAAGTCTCTT
This sequence comes from Pelobates fuscus, assembly GCF_036172605.1. Lineage (NCBI taxonomy): Eukaryota > Metazoa > Chordata > Amphibia > Anura > Pelobatidae > Pelobates > Pelobates fuscus. The sequence continues at coordinate 185,224,826 of NC_086323.1, forward strand.
TTCAGCTATGTAACTATGTAACACCATTACGGCGTTCTATGCCGTCCTGGCTTTAAAGGGCTTTAAACGCCATAACGGCTTAAGCCCCCAGGAGGTGAGATGTACTCACCTCCGCCGCGATCCTCTTCTTGAGGGCTGCCTGACAGCCCAGGCAGTTCTCCCCCGGCAAATCAGGCCGAGCGATCACATGCCCCCCTATAGCTGGCTGTGGATCTGCCAGCAGGGGGACTGTCAAAAATATCAGACAGTCCCTCTGCTGGTGTAAAAAAAAATAAACAAATAAAAAAATAAAAAAAATAAAAAAATAGACGTGTAAAATTAAATTAAAAGTATTTTTATATATATATATATATATATATATATATATATATATAAATATATATATTATTATATATATATGTAATGTCAGACAAAGTGTATTTTAATATTAATATATGTATATTTCTTAATATTAAAATACACTTAGAATGACGTTACATATATATATATTTGTGTTAAGGGCTCATGATAGTACAGAAGATACAAACACTGATAAGTGTAGGATGGTATTAAAAGAGCAAGTCGGTTGTGGTGTGCCGGAACCGACGATGAGGTAGGCCTGTAAATAAAGAGGGCCCACCAAGAAGAAATGTAAAGAGAAAAGGAGTTAATAATGAGGAGGAGTGGGTGGGAGGGTGATGCAGCGCTGACCTCGAACGATATGGAGCCAGGTAAGGGGTGTCCCTTAAGTAGGGAAGAGGTGTGTCATACGCCCCTCCCACAATTACAGGCAAAAAGGCCTTAATACTTGTGTTAAGGGCTCATGATAGTACAGAAGATACAAACACTGATAAGTGTAGGATGGTATTAAAAGAGCAAGTCGGTTGTGGTGTGCCGGAACCGACGATGAGGTAGGCCTGTAAATAAAGAGGGCAAAAGTAGAAAATCTAATTTATTACATACCAGCAATATACATACTTTAACCAGACATGTCTTGAAAGGCATTTCTTACTTCTTGTACCGGGTTAGGTATGTATCTAGAGTAAGCCAATGATTTCCAGCGCCCTAGTGACTTGATAACATGAACTGGAATGTTTGCACTGGATGCTGTGGAGGCCGCTCCTATGCGGAAGGAGTGGCCCGAATAGTTAGCTGATTTGAGGCCCAGCTGTGCAAGTAAAGACCTGACGTGTGTCATAAAGGTGGTGGTAGTGAGTACCGAACCTTGTAGACTGAAAGTGGTTGAGATGGTGGTTCGTTGTTATGCTGGGTATATGAGTCCAGTAGTTTGACGGGGCTCCACCTGTTGTGAGTAGGATAGTACTTAACCTCTACTGAAAGTGCATGTTGACTGGTTTTGGAGTGAGGCAGAGTCAAGATAGAATAGTCCATGTGTTTTGTTAAGTGTGAATGAAGTAGGATGTGAGTGGACTGTGTTATGCTAATGGCGGTAAATTCTCTTGGTCTCAAGAAACCATAAACAAGGCTACGTATATGGCGGTTTTAACGATGAGGTTTGTGCTGTTGGCAAAGGGTTTAAATCTAGTGAATTGTATAAGTCTTTAAAAATATGGAAATCTATGGGTAGCCTCTGGGCCGTACGTGGGGGTTCGGATCTCTGAATACCCCTAAGGGTGTTCTTAATTGGTAGGAGGACACTTGATTTGTCTGGTTGTAAAGTTAGCATGTGATGTTGGATGCCTGTCAGATATGGTTTGATTGTGTTGTTTGATAGTTTGAGGTTGAGGTGGCAAAAAGAAGCAAAGCCCAACCAGGATGTCACGATGAAAGGTTGTAAGATGTTGTGTTCAGAAAGGAATCTTTAAATCAAATGAAAGCTCTATCGTAAGTTTCCCGGGTATTAGTAGACAGTGCTAATTGGGACAATGTTCTGCTATGTTGCATAATAGCATCTAGTCCATTACTAGATGGTGGAATAGTGGGGTGTTCATGGCTGTGAGTGCGGCTGACGGGAGTATTTGACGAAAAGCCTGGAAATTAAAGCGAGACAAATTGTCAGCAGCAGTGTTACATACACCTGGAACATGAATACAAAACAAGAGAAAATTATAACATGCAGCCAGCCAAGTGAGTTTCCTCAAGAATCTCATAATAGTCAGTGATTTGGATCGGCCTTGTTTATAATGTGACAAGTTACTTGGTTGTCTGAGTAGCAACGTACAGACGAACCTGCCCATAAATGCACCCATGCCACGGCAACCGTCATGATGGGATATATCTCAAACAGAGCTGAGGTAGTGGAAAAACCCTCCAGGGCCTGAACTTCTGAAGGCCAGCTGCCCCAAAGCCATTCGTTCCTGAAAAAATGCTGTAAAACCTGTGGTAGACGCCGCGTCTGACCAAATGGTAGGTGAGGAGTCAGACAGACAATTTTGGAAGGAACATGCTTTTACCATTCAAGGTGGTTAAAAATTTTCTCCACATAATTACGCCTGCCGTGGCTTGGGTATCCAGGGGTGACCTGTGTCCATCATGTCTAAAAGTGGGAAACATGTAAAGGAGTTGTGAGATGAAAGCCCGGCCTTGAGGTATGATGCGAATGGCAAAATTCAGTGACCCAAGCAGAGACTGTAATTCTTGCGGTTGCAAGTACCGAGTTGTATGTAGAGATTATGTTGATCAGAATGTTTTCTACCTTGGGCGTGGCAGGCTAGCTTGCATGGTGGCTGAGTCTAGTATGATACCCAGGAATGTGATGAAGGTATCTGGTCCTTCAATCTTGGTGGAGGAGACTGGGACACCCACCTGTTCGAATAGACTGATGGTTTCTTTTAGGCTACTGGGAGGGGAAATATTCTCCTCGACCAGTAAGAAATCATCCAGATAATGTATAACTGTAGGGCATCTGGCTATATTTAATAAAACCAGCATAGGGTTTCGGCGAATACGTTGAAAATGGCCGGACTACTTTGGAACCTAAATGTTAAACGTGAGCAAAATAGTAGTTCCCTGCCCACTTGATACCATGCAGGTGACACAGTGTAGGGTGGATAGGCAGTAACTTGAAAGCATTGTGATATCAGTCTTACTGAGCCATGCTCCGGCCCCTGCCTGCATGATAGTCATAATGGCGTGATCTATGGTGGAATATTGCAGTGAAAATTCCTCAGAGGGTATGAGGGAGTTCAGACTAGGAGTGGCAGAGGTGTGAGGTGTTGATAGATCAATGATAAGTCTCTGTTTGTGAGAAGATTTCCCCGTGACAATACCGATGGGGTTTGTCCGCCATGTGGTGAACGGAGGGGACTGGAAGGGCCCCCATAGGAAGTCCTCTGCCACTTCCTGGCTATGAGTGCCTCCACCGCTGTAGGGTTTGTTGTGCGGATTGTAAATTAGGACATTCCAGGATTCCGGAAGGCATGTGTATGAGGCCTGTGTGAGTCCTTCTGATAGACCCGAGATAATGAATTCCACCAAATGTCTAGATGGATGATGTGGCAGTAATGTCGTAAGTACAGAAATGTTTATTGATGTTAAGTATAGTTTTGGGATACATTTTATTTGGACACAGATTTAGCATGTGCCCTGAAACAGATGGCTGGAGAAAGTGATTGCAACTCAACCAGTGCTGGAGGGGTCGCAGCGGCCGACCCAGCCATGGTAAGGGGTGTAGTGACCGATTCCCCAGGGGTGATACTGGCAGGCTAACTAGGCCTGAAAGGCGAAAAATTAATCTTGTTTGTGACAGGTGAGGCCCTGCTAGTTGCCAAGTGGCTATGAGAGGCTCTGTCTATGAGTTGGCGCGAGGGGTTATTGAGGCCACCCGTCGTAGTGGCAGGAATCGTAGGCCTCTCGGTGATAGTAAAATAAAACAGGGGGAGGGAGTGACAGGTGAGGCCCTCTCTATAATATTGCGAGGCGGCTAACTCACGTGTGGCCCGATGGCGTTTGCCTCCGAAACGTTGAGGCGGGGTGTTGGCCTCGCGGACCACTAAACGATAGGCAGAAATGCCAAGAAGGGAGGTACCTATTTGGGCCTATACCCCTAACTTGCCAGTACTCTATGGCCTAGAAGAATGAAACGTATGTGAACTACAACGTGAGCAGGCTTACGTACCTGGTAGTATGTATAAAGTTTTGAGATTCGACAGGTATGAAAACCTGGATAAACCTAAAAAGGGATCGAGTGAGAATGGATCCTGTGAGACCTGTGTAATCTGTATAGGCTGGGATTAGGCTTCTAGCAGTATGTGTGGGAGGTGTAAAATCTATGAGTATGATAGTGACATGACTGCCCATGCTTGGTGACAAGCGTTACGCTGAGTCCGATACCTGGCAGCAGGGGATTGGCCGTGTAATGTGTATATATGGAAGGTGATCAGATGATATGCATGTCACTAAACTGATCTGGGAATGCAAGGGACTTTTTAATGTGAAGTGACAATATGCAGAATCATAAATGTTGCTGTAAAGTGACGTATGAATGTATGAACCAGAACGTGTGATTCAAAAACCGAAAGTCTTGTGAGACGTATATGCCGTGTTCTTGAATACTCGTGTTACGTCGCCTGAGTGTGTCAAGAAAAGGCCTGAGTTTGTAAATGCCATGTGAAATGACAATCTATGCAGAAAATGTTGTAACGTGACGTATGAGTGGTTGAACCAATGCGTGTGATTCAACCCGAAACCCTCTGTGGAAGGTAGGACCGTGTTCTTATATACTCGTGGTATATCGTATGAGAAGAAATGGCCTGAATAGTTAGTGCCATGTAATCGTAATGTACATGGTTGTAATAACATCATATCTCCATTATACTCTTTGAAAATAGGACCGTGTCCTTGAACTCGTGGTATGTCGTACGAGCATGACAGAAAAAGGAGCCGTAATGTAGGCTAACCATAACAGTAATATACATGTAATATCTGCATTGTAAAATAAAATAACTATTGTTATTAAAACCATATATATATATATAATAAGCAAACTGAAACAAAATAGACAACCTAAGATCGTGTAAAATAAGTATTTGAAAGTTTAACCGATAACTGTGCAGGAAACGTATGATTGGTTGGATCAGTACGTGTGATTCAACCAGAGTATGCATGAAAAGGAATTAAATCCTTGTGTCATGGTTAACAACAAAGAAATGAGGCCTGTAACGTAGGCTGATTTAATATTAATGAAATGGATAATTATAAAAAAAACTCCAGTAAGCGTGGGAGTCCAATGTCTATACAGAAATGTTAGCTGGTTTCATACCCTTGATGTAATAAGTGATACCTTAAAAATAGCATGAAAATGGTCTGTCTATTTAACCAAGCAACTTTTTAACCAAATGTAAATACATGAAATGATGAAATGTAACTCACGAAAAAGATCTATGTGAATACATAGCAGAATAACCGAATCTTAGTATGAAGGGAAACAGAAGTTAGCATGAATAGCTTAACCGTATGCATTTTAATGCGAACAGCAATCGTGCATAGAATATACTATGAATAAGTGCCGACCAGAAAACACAAACCAAAATGACAATCGTTTAAATGAAGCAAGGTTGTTTTTTTACATGAAATGCAATAATGTCTGAGAAGCCTGTAGTACACTGAATGACCGGTAGGGGTCAGTGTGTAGGCGAAAATGCAGTGGTTCGATGGTTTGTACATGAAATGCAATAATGTCTGAGAAGCCTGTAGTACACCGAATGACCGGTAGGGGTCAGTGTGTAGGCAAAAATGCAGTGGTTCGTTGGTTTGTACATGAAATGCAATAATGTCTGAGAAGCCTGTAGTACACCGAATGACTGGTAGGGGTCAGTGTGTAGGCGAAAATGCAGTGGTTCGATGGTTTGTACATGAAATGCAATAATGTCTGAGAAGCCTGTAGTAGACTGAATGACCGGTAGGGGTCAGTGTGTAGGCGAAAATGCAGTGGTTCGTTGGTTTGTACATGAAATGCGATAATGTCTAAGAAGCATGTAGTACACCCAAAGACCGGTAGGGGGTTTAAACAAATGATATGCATGAACATGCAATGGTTTTAGAACAGACTTAGACAAAATGCAGCCGTAAAGTGAGGACCTGACCCGTGCATGGTGCCGTGGGACTGATGCCTGGCATAACGGGTAGGTTGACTTACAGTTTGTGAGTCACTTGGACACCATCCACGGCGATGGATTGAAGAAAGAAGGTGGTAGGCCGGAAAAGCCTGTGGCTGGATTCCTGACACAGCTCTGCTTAAAAAACCTCATGGAGTAATCAGGTAAAATGGCGTCTGGATGACCCGGAAGTGGAAATGATGCAGCGCTGACCTCGAACGATATGGAGCCAGGTAAGGGGTGTCCCTTAAGTAGGGAAGAGGTGTGTCATACGCCCCTCCCACAATTACAGGCCAAAAGGCCTTAATACATATAATAGATATATACACATATATTATATATACACATATAATTACAATAATAAATAAATAAAATAAATTAAATATTGAAACACAATTTTATATATATATATATATATATATATATATATATATATATGTTAAAATTCTACGTGTATATTTAAATAATCTTTTAACATAATTATGTGATTTTATTAATTAAAATTTGATTGACATGCCTGACAACACATGAAGAAAGTGCAGATAATTTAATTCGCAAGCACTATATTTGACCCTGTAACTCTCCAAGACACCATAAAACCTGTACATAGGGGGTACTGTTTTTCTTGGGAGACTTCGCTGAACTCAAATATTAGTGTTTCAAACTGGTAAATTGTACTACAACTATGATATTTTAAGTAAAAGTTAAATTCTTTGCATTTTTTTACAAACAAACGGCACCTTTATGGACTATATTATTGTTGTAATATGTTTTACTGTTTTAAAACACTAATATTTGTGTTTAGTGAAGTCTCCCGAGAATAACAGTACCCCCTATGTACAGGTTTTATAGTGTTTTATAAAGTTAGAGAGTCACATATAAGGCTTGCATTTGATTTTTTAACATTGAAATTTGCCAGATTGGTTATGTTGCCTTTGAGAGCGTATGGTAACCCAAGAATGAGAATTACCCCCATGATGGCATACCATTTGCAAAAGAAGACAACCCGAGGTATTGCGGGGTATGTCCAGTCTTTCTTAGTAGCCACTTAGTCACAAACACTGGCCAAATATTAGTTTTTTTGCTTTTTTCACACAAAAACAAACATGAACACTAACTTTGGCCAGTGTTTGTGACTAAGTGGCTACTAAAAAAGACTAAACATGCCCCACTTTCAATACCTTGGCTTGTCTACTTTTTCAAATGGTATGCCATTATGGGGGTAATTATTATTCCTGGGCTACCACACCGTCTCAAAGGTAACATTACTAATACGGCAAATTTCAATTTAAAATTGGAACTTTCTATATTTGACCCTGTAACTTTCCAAAACACCAGAAAACCTGTTAATGGGGGGTACTGTTGTACTCGTGAGACATCGCTGATTACAAATATGTGCATTTTTTTGCAGTAAAACCTAACAGTATTATGACATTCACAGCTAAAATGTTAGACGGAAATACAAATTAAAAAATAAATCTTATTTTCTCACTTTTTTATTTTATTTTATTCATAATAAATTATGTTTCATATATAAATATTTGATATGAAATGAAAGCCCTGTTTCTCCTGAACAAAATTATATATAATAAGTGTGGGTGCACTTAATGTGGCAGCGGTGAATTACGGTTGAACAGACATGTAGCGCAAATTTCAGTTTTTGTTTACATTTTGTTTTGATCAGAACGTGTACTATTGACTCTGTCCTGAAGGGGTTAAAGTGGTGGAAGTTCCAATAATACCATAATAAAATGAACAACAGATCCATTAAATTGGGTCAGTTGTCTGTTAAAGAGGTATAACTTGAATAAATAAATACAATATTTCAATTTACATACGAATAGTAATGAATCACTTATATTCAAAGGAAGAAAAATGTAAGGAGGTTAGACATTATATAAAATTATAAATCGTGAAAGGGGAAGGGTTGTTTACTCACAGCATTGTGCACAAATTACTTTGGTTTCCTGAATTGAGGACTATCCTGTAAAAATAAGGATTTAACACAAAGCCTATTGTTGCAAGTGTTGTCACCTATGTTTGCCATGACAGTGATTTGATATGTTCTCTTAAATCGAGGAAAAATACCATGAGCAGACAATTAGAAACAAATACTGCTCCACCTCCAGCTGGCTGCACCATACTTTAGCATGTTTAAACTGTGACCTAGCTTTTCAGTAGTTACTATAGGTCTACATAAACTCCCACCCTTGCATGTAAATGTAGATCTCACCCACGTCAGTTGAAGTCATACTTTTCAAAGTCACACAATTGTACATATAACATAATTAAATTTGATGAAAGGAGTCACAACTTAAATGTCTGCAACACTATTTAGTATGAAGAGCAATTTACCTCAGATACTATGAAAATTGATCCAGACTCTGCATCGACATCTTGCACAACCCCAGTAACAGTGCAGTTCCCAATGGACACCCCCTCCACAAATCCATTCTCATCTACTGATGCAATGCTTGCATTGGTGACAGAGAACTTGATATTGGACTGAGGCTGAGGGCCGCCTTCTGAAGTAATCTAGGAAATATTAAAAGCATGTTTTTTTTTAAAGAAATTGTCATTACATCACTTTCAGAATTATTCAGCTTAACAAAAAAAAAAACTGGTTTGAAGATTAACATCAAATGTAAATGCATTGCTAGAAGATACTGATTGTATTAGTAAATATAACTGTACAGTGTAAAGGAGGTAGGTGCCTGGTCCAGATAATAGGTAGTGAATGGTAAGAATAATAAAAAAATAATAATAAAAAAAAAAAAAAAATATATATATATATATATATATATATTATTCTTACCATTCACTACCTATTATATAATAAATAAATATATATATATATATATATATATATATATATATATATATATATATATATATATATATCTATTAAAAAAACAAAAACAAAAAACATTTAACGTTTATTAGCGCACAATACAACTTAGCACATGTCATACATATCAGGGTACCATAAAGTAGCACATGCATTCTTTTTTTTTTTTTTATTCTTTATTTTTGAATGACATTGCTTATTAACAAAGGTTTGTAACTGGGCTTGTGCACAAGCCTAAATATTTAAAACATAACATAACAATGATACGAGGCTAGATTGCATGCAGGTCTAAGGGGTAGTTGAGTTAACCCAATAAGCTTGTCTCTTAAGAAGGTCTAGTAACTCTGGCCAACCTCCTAATTGTGTCATTGGTTTTTATGTTAAACATTATCATGGTCGCAAATGGTGGGATTGGTAAAGGGTGCAGGGTTGCTATCGGGGGCGGTGGGCTCTAGTGTATTTGTGGTGTTTGTGCTATTTCATTCATCATCCCACTACTTCTGTTGTCACATTCCTTCTGGCCGTGTTCCCCTGCCCCAATACTTGCTGTCATGTGTTGTGACCTTCAATACTAGATGAGAAAGCTTTTGTGAGCGTATGTGTGCATTCTACGCTTATGGATGCTAGTTTTGTACATATGGGGCCCTCTGTGAGAGAGAGGGTCTAAGGGAAAGTGAGAGAAATAGATGGAAAACAGAAAGAGAGGGGAACAAGGGTGGGGGTGGGGGGGGATTCTGTAGTAAGTGGTAGATGTAGAGCGTCTCCTTGCTTGCAGTAGAGTCTCAATTACAGAATGAGAAAACCTTTGCCTTTCAACCCTTCCCTTTCAATTTCCATGCCATCAGCTTGAGGGAGGCAGGGTCTGGGTGGAGAACAGGACCTTGATGTAAAAGCAAAATAATCTTTGGAAGCTGCCAAGGGTCTGCACTGCAAAGGCTCAATAGCAGGGGAAACCATGGCCTGCGAGGGCAAAAGGGGGCTATGAGGATGATGGATACTGTCTCTTGTCTCAACCATCTCAGAAGTGGAAAGATGATGGGTGTAGGAGGGAATGCGTAACCTATGTGAAATTGCCAATCGCTTGATAGTGCATCTCTTCCTATGGCCAGAGGATCAATGTTCTTTGAGAAGAAGTTTCTCACTTTCCTGTTCTTGTCTGTTGCCATTAGGTCTACTTGTGGCATGCCCCATATTTGTGTAATTTCCTCAAATACTTTGCTTGACAGACTCCATTCCCCTGGGTCTAATTCGACTCTGCTCAGGGAATCTGTGATGGAATTCTGGATTCCCGGAAGATGAACTGCTGATATGCCTGCTAGATGTTTCTGTGAAAAGGACATCAGAGGTTTCATAATCAACATCATTTTCCGACTCCTTGTTCCTCCTTGATGATTTATGTAGACGACTACAATGGCATTGTCTGATCTGATCTTGACCCACTTGAAGCGTATGAGGGGAAGGAAAACTTTTAGAGCTCTTAGTACTGCCATAAGTTCTAATAGGTTGGAGGGAGTCTCTGTTGCTGAAAAAGTAAATTTTCCTTGAATAAACTGATCTTGCAGGTGAGCTCCCCATACCCACTGGCTTGCATCCGTGGTAATAACAGTCCATGTGATGTTCCCCAATGGATATCCTCTGAACAGGGATTTCTTCTGTAACCACCACTTCAGTGATTGATGGACCTGAGGAGGAATCTTGATAGGCTGTCGTGGATTTCTTGTTCTGAACTGGAGGATGAAGTTCTTCTGGAATTTCCTCATCCTCCATTGGGCCCATCCTATCAGCCCGATGGTGGAGGACATTGAGCCTAACAGACTCATGCATTTCTCTGCTGAGGTCACATTGGATGCCAATATGTCTTTGACTTTTTTGATCAACTTTGTACCTCTTTCTGGAGACAGTTTCACTGTGCCTGCCAGTGTGTTGAATATGGCACCCAAATATTTCATCTTCTGAGCTGGCTGTAAATGGCTCTTCTTCTCGTTTATCTTCCATCCATGGAGGTGTAGGAAACGTATACAGATGTGCCCATGGGTCTGAAGGGTATATTTGTCTTCTGCCAAAATAAGGATGTCGTCTAGATAATGGTAAATGGATATGCCCTTTTTCCTAAGCTCTGCAATTAAGACAACCAAGACTTTGGAAAATGTTCTTGGAGCTGTGCTGGGACCGAATGGTAGGGCCTGAAATTGAAAATGTCCTTTTTCCACCGCAAACAGAAGGAACTTCTGATGTTCTGCTGCAATAGGGATGTGGAAATAGGCATCTGCCAAGTCTATAGAAATCATCCATTGGTGTGGAAAAACAACCTTTATGATGGATTGAATTGACTCCATTTTGAACTTCCGGATGAGTAGGTACTGATTTAGACTGCTTAAGTCTAAGATAGGTCTCCAACCACCTGAAGCCTTTCTGGTGAGGAACAGATGAGAGTAAAAACCTTGATCTTGTAGGCTCCGAGGAACTTGAATGATGACTCTTTCTTCCTGCAGTGTAGAGATGAAATCCTTCAAGGCCTGTCTTTTTTCTGCTTCTCCTGGCCATTTGGTTGTTTGAAAGGAGTAAGCTGGAGGGGGTCTGAAGAATTCTAAACGATATCCAACACCCATTTGTCTGTGGTGGGTTGTTCCCATGCTTCATGGAAGAGTAACAGACGTGCCCCCACTCCTGCTGACTGGGGGGAGAACCCGTCATAAGGATCTGGGGTTTTTGTGAAAAGAGGCGCCTCTAGATTTTCCACCTCTGGAAGATGACTGGCCCCCTCTCCATGGCTGGGATCTACCATGCTCCCTTCCTGGTTTATAAGATCTAGCATCTCGGAAGGAAAAATAATCTGAATATCTTTTGGACCGAAAGGATCCTCTGGGCTTACAATCTTGTGGGAGAAAGGCTCTTTTGCCTTCAGCTGCTCTTTTGATGCATTCATCCAAGTTTTTCCCAAACAACATGTCTCCGTGGAAAGGTAAGGTACATAAACTGGATTTAGAAGAGGTATCTGCTATCCAGGATCTTGACCATAAAGCTCTTCTGGCCGAAACGGAGAGGGCCATATTTCTGGCTAAGGCCTCGACCAGGTCCACAGAAGCATCAGAAGTAAAGTCTACTGCAAGCTTTATATCTTTGAGACTTTCTAGGAGACTGGATCTGCTTCTGCCTCTTTGAATGTCCACTTCTAGATTTTCCAACCAGATTTTTAAAGTTCTGGAAACCGAAGTAAGAGCTACTGCTGGATGGAGGCCTGTGCCTGCTGCTACGTAAGCCTTAGCGAGGTTTAGATCCATCTTTTTATCCATGGGATCTCTGAACGAGCCTGCGTCATCAACTGCTAGGCTAGTGTGTTTGGCCAGTCTTACTACGGCTGCATCTACCTTAGGAGCCGAATCCCAACAGGAGGAGTCTTTTCTTTCAAATGGATAAAGACGAGCAATTCTGCGTTGAGATGCCAATTTTCTGCGTGTATTAGACCATTCGTCTTCCATCAGTTCTTTGATTGTCTCATGAACTGGAAACGCAGCTCTTTTCTTTTTTAGATCTGTGAAATATCTGCTGGAAGTAGAAGGTTGTTCAGAGGATACTACCTTGAGGCTCAAGGATTTACGGACTCTGGCTATTAAGTGATCTACTTGAGCAGGTTCCATAAATTCTGGGGCTAAAGATTCTTCTTCTGAAGAGGACAGCCCTTCTCTATAGGAGTCCATGGATTCATCCGAGGATTTCTCCTGAGAGAAATCAAAGGGTTCAGCAAATCTGGGCCTTTTGTGAGATTTTCCGGCTTCTCTGATGCCCTGAGACACAGCTTGTTTAATAAATTCCATTATATCTGGAGTAGGAGCAGTAGTAGAAGCTCCAGCGGCTGTTGACAGGCATTCTGCACATAGACGCTTCCCCTCTAGTGGTTTATTGTTGCAGGCCTTGCATCTCTTCTTCATAGGCTACTTGCCTTTGGAAGTTTTAGATGCCTGAATTCCCGTAGAGCTATCATGATCGGGAATATAATTAATCCAGGCACTCTTTTGTTTGTAATTATATAAAGAGAGGAAAAAAATAGAAAACGTTGGCTTACCTATAACCTTTGGATTGTGACCTTTGTTTATGTATAGATGCCTCAGAGTCTGATGAGAATGATATATCCTTTTCCATTTTCCCTGCTGTAATATAGGAATGAATTGAGATATTTATACTAAACAGTATAAAAATTCAATTATGAAAGAGAAAGGAATGTGACTAGGGTTCATAAACAAAGTGATTTAACTCCTAATAGGCAGAGAATTGAACAGTGAGACTGCAGGGAGATGATTTATACACCAAAGCTGTTTCATTAAGCTAAAGTTGTTTTGGTGACAATATTGTCCCTTTAAATACACATGGACCCGTCTCACTCTGCTCATATGCGAGGGGATGGTCAAAAGATTGTGGGGGGGACATTTCCAAACCCAGATAGATAAAAATGTTCACTACACGCAAGCACTCAAGGGGATATCACATTGTGCATCACATCTTGAGCTCCACAGGGGGGTGGGGGGGTGGTGGCATGATCCACATATGGTGGATTATGATACCACCACAACCATGCTACTTTTGCTTATGCTGGATCTTATGGCATGTGAGCATATATAACCTTGTAACATTAAGGAAAAAAAAAAAAAAAAACATATGTAGTGGAGCTGCAATACTAAGATCCAAAATCTCTGCTGGGATTCTCTGAAACAGGAAATGAAACACTGTTTAGTAGATATAGCCCATTCCCCCAGTAACTGGACAACACACAGTTTTGGGTGTCAACTGAGTTTTATTTGGTCACACATGGCTTTTAATCCCAAGAACCTTTTGGGCCTGAGTGATAATCGCGTGAGAAAAAAATAATAATTTAATTCTCTCTCAGGTACAGAAAATCCAACAATATATACTGCACACCAAAAATGTCTCCACCATACTCAGGAACCCCACAAAAAGTACATTCCCCGATCTGAGTGTATAACATATTCAAGAATTACTCAGATCGGTTCGGTAAAACTGGAATGACATCAAAGTAAAGTTTTGACTGGCCAGACACAAGGTGCTAGCCCAACACAGTTCCAGGAAAATAGGTGTCTCCGTTCGTGAGGTTTCTGTGCGAACACCATGCAAGGGAATCTTTTCATTTCAGGATTTAAATGTTCCCCCTGTTCGGTAGTTTAAATCTCCCGAACACTGTTCGTATAGGTGGTCGGGAAATAGAACAGGCAGCGGTGTAAGTTATATGTGAGTGCCAAGGCAAAACGAGTTCCAGGGACTCAACGACCAAGTACCGTTTCCCACGTTTGGGAAAATGGATGGGCACCATTAAAAAAGAAAAAAAAAATTGCCTCATGTTCGGTTATATGAAATGGCGGTCGCAACAGGGACAATGTGGGTTAGTGCGATTCAGAGTAAACTTTTATTTCCTGTTGCTTTAATTTTGTTCCTTATGTAAGAAAAATGTTGGCTCACCGAGACACCTCTGTACATATGCACATTAATGTATGATCTGTGTTTTGTGCTGAGTTGTATCTTTCTGATGTGTCATATTTTTTTTTTTTTTCTATGCTCACTTACCACTGTGAAGGGAATTTTATGTAAAAATAAAAACTAAATGTAGAAATCTGAGACTTCTTTATCCTGTAGCTTGTCTGAAATAGAGTGGGAGAGAGAGCAAGAGCGAGTGTGTGTATGTGTGTGTGTATATGGAACCATTGAATTCTGTGAAAGAAAAAAAAAATACATACACAATGGTCATTTTAAAAATGTAAAAAAAAAAAAAAAAAACAGTCCTACCTGCATCATTGCTCCAATAATCAATGTAACTTTACTTGGTACTATGCGGAATGGAGGAAACACCTACAATTCATTAAAAAGAGGAAAATTAAAAACTATATAGCTAAAAAACTATACAATGGCACATAATATAAAAACAAAGCTATTTTGTAGTGGTGCACAAACTCTCGTTGCAAGCATCTCTGCAGTTTTACCTTATATTAACAACATCATGCAATGCATATAGTTTCTCACTCCTCCACAATGTATAGTGAACATACAAAGTAAAGATAGGAATAGCCTGGTCAGTATATGAAGGCCAGCAAAAATAAATAAATAAATTAATTTTAAAAATAAAAAAAATAAAAACTAATATCATTAGCTGAAAGCAACAAAAACAAAAGATTGTGGAACAAATAAAGCCAAACATTTTCTAAACTATTCATTTTAATACAGATAGCAAATAAGGGAGGTATCTATAAAGCAGTTAAACAGCGCATTTAGGAAAAATCGTTTCTTACTTTCCCTGTTCCAGCTATTTAATAGATAACTCCCTAACGGGCGATCTTATGTGGGATTGCCCTATTTAAGGACACCAACTTTGGCACAGTTAAGTAGAAAGATGCATAGCTTTGGTGCCCTTATTTAGGGTTGCCTTATATAGGATATCAGCTATGCATAATATTTAGTAGATAGCTCCCTAATTCGGTACTCCTATATGGGATTGCCAATTTAAATATACTGATTAGGGTGCTGTTTAGTATATAGCTCCCTAATTCATTACCTTTTATGTAGGACTATCTATAAGGATACACACTTAGGGTGTTGTTTAGTCCATACCTCTGCATGGTATGTACTTTATACTGTTTTTTAGAAGGCAAAGGGGGCTTTACTTTGATGTAACAAATACATAGACACATTTTCATTAATTATAAAACAAATGCCAACAAATAAAAAAATAAAAAAAAAAACAAGACAAAACAAAAATAACAAAAAATGAAAACAAACAAAAACATAATATATATATATATATATATATTTATATATATATATATAGTATAATTTTTTCTTTATTAGAATAAATTTTCTATTCATTTTCAAAAAGACATTCATAAATACATAGATATGCATTTGTTATTATCAGTGTAAATACAATACTTAACACATAGTTAGATATACACAACAGACATAACAAACATTAACAATATTTGGTTGAAGTACCGTATATACTCGAGTATAAGCCGAGTTTTTCAGCCCATTTTTTGGGCTGAAAAACCCCAACTCGGCTTATACTCGAGTCATAGTCTGTATTATGGCAATTTGCATTGCCATAATACAGACTGGGGGAGAGGGGGGCTGGCAGAGCTGTAACTTACCTGTCCTGCAGCTCCTGTCAGCTCTCTCCTCCTCCGCGCCGTCCGGTCAGCACCTCGGTCAGCTCCCAGTGTAAATCTCGCGAGAGCCGCGGCTCTCGCGAGATTTACACTGGGAGCTGACAGAAGAGCAGAACGGACGGCGCAGAGGAGGAGAGAGCTGACAGGAGCTGCAGGACAGGTAAGTACAGCTCTGCCAGCCCCCCTCTCCCCCCCCCACTGAACTGCCACTGGACCACCAGGGAAGGAGAGCCCCCCTCCCTGCCATATATCAAGCAGGGAGGGGGGACGAAAAAAAAAATATATAAATAAAATAAGAAAAAATAATAATAATAAAAAAATTAATAATAAGAAAAAAAAGGGGTATAAGGACCACTATGGGAGGGGGGGGGGTATAAGGACCACTATGGGAGGGAGGGGGTGGGTCAAGGACCACTATGGGAGGGGGGTATAAGGACCGCTATGGGAGGGAGGGGGGGTATAAGGACCACTATGGGAGGGAGGGGGGGATAAGGACCACTATGGGAGGGGGGGGGGGTATAAGGACCACTATGGGAGGGAGGGGGTGGGTCAAGGACCACTATGGGAGGGAGGGGGGTATAAGGACCGCTATGGGAGGGAGGGGGGGTATAAGGACCACTATGGGAGGGAGGGGGGGATAAGGACCACTATGGGAGGGAGGGGGGTATAAGGACCGCTATGGGAGGGAGGGGGGGGTATAAGGACCACTATGGGAGGGGGGGGATAAGGACCACTATGGGAGGGAGGGGGGGATAAGGACCACTATGGGAGGGAGGGGGGGATAAGGACCACTATGGGAGGGAGGGGGGTATAAGGACCACTAGGGGAGGGGAGGGGGGGGGATAAGGACCACTATGGGAGGGAGGGGGGTATAAGGACCACTATGGGAGGGAGGGGGGGATAAGGACCACTATGGGAGGGAGGGGGGGATAAGGACCACTATGGGAGGGAGGGGGGGATAAGGACCACTAGGGGAGGGGAGGGTAAGGACCACTAGGGGAGGGGTGAGTCAGGACCACTGGGGGGGGGGGAGTGAAGGAACAAGGGGGTGGGGAGGTAAGGACCACTGAGGGAGGAGGAGGGGAAGTCAGGACATATGGGGGGGGAGGGGGCGGCAAAAAATGTTTTGCCTACGGCGGCAAATATCCTTGCACCGGCCCTGCACACACTGCATTCACACACTGCATTCATGCACACACACACTGCATTCATGCACACACACACTGCACTCATACACACACGCTGCACTCATACACGCACACATACGCACACACTGCATTCATTATACACACACTGTAAATAAATATTCAATTAATATATTTTTTTTAGGATCTAATTTTATTTAGAAATTTACCAGTAGCTGCTGCATTTCCCACCCTAGTCTTATACTCGAGTCAATAAGTTTTCCCAGTATTTTGGGATAAAATTAGGGGCCTCGGCTTATATTCGGGTCGGCTTATACTCGAGTATATACGGTATTTAAATTGGAAAAAAAAAGAAAAAAGACCAATATCTTGTAATATGTTGGAAAAAAAATGAACTAAGTCAATTAAAGCGTTCTTTAATCTTAGTTATCAAGTTATCAAAATGATGAAAATATTTTCCATCATTATTAAAATATGCAACTCCTCTTTACATTTCGAGCTGGAACAATAATTGAGCTATAAATTGTTTCCTATCTATAATTGTTTCCAAGTTCTTGCAATTAGTATCTTCACTGCAATAAGAGAATGGATGGTCAATATTAATTGATCTTTCGGGGGTCTATCCCAATTGAGATGGAGTAAGCCTACTTGTGGACATTTTTTTATTTTAGTATTAAAAAACTCTAGAAAACTATATATTGAGTCCCATAAGCTGGAAATTTTTGGGCAACCCCACCAAATGTGTAACATATCTCCCTCATGCATTAGGCATCTCCAACATAAGGAGGAATTAGATGTAGATATTTTAGCTAATCTCGTTGGTACTAGGTACCACCTATGAAAAACTTTAAAAAATGTTTCAATTAAATTTAAACAATGTATATGTTTTCTAAGTAATTTCATAGGTGTGCACCAATCCTTATCAGTTAATATAATATTGAGTTATTTTTCCTATTGTGTTTTTTTCTTTTACATTTGTATTTTATTGAGTTATTCTCAGCATTATACAACTTTTCCAATATATTTGTTAAAAGTAAAAAAGGAATTAAACATTAATGGGAATATTCAAGGACAGAGGGGTGCATATTGCATATTAGTCCTGTGTATATGTCTGACTCATAAGCACTTGTGCCCAGAGGTCGTAGTGGTGCTAAGCCTTTGCTGGCCGCAGGCATTTTAGAGCAGTCCAGTATCAGTGGATTGGTGTTGGTTCAGTGAGGGTAAGGGCTGGTATCCAAGCCTCTACCACGGCTTCTGCTTCTTGGTGGTAAGTTTTGTTAAACTTTTAAAGGCGTGCTTTGCGTTGTCTCTACATACTGCCTTGCTTGGTGAGGTTGGTGTGTCCTCCAGCTGCGACTGAGGTGACAGGCTCAATTTTTGCAGGAACTGATCGGGGTTGTCTCGGGACGTTAGCGTGAAGCTTTCACCCCCCTTCTCAGCTAGTATTGATCCCTCTGTGCCCCATCGGTACCTGATGGACGAGTCTCAAAGTCTCCTGGCCACTGGTGCCAGCCTTTTTCTCTCTGCTAGAGCCGAGAATGGGATATCTGCAAAAATCACTATTCTGTGGCCTTCATGTGGCACCGTCCCCATCTCTCTGGAGCGCTGCAGTATTTCTGATTTTACCGCTATGTCCCTGGTCACCGCTATGACGTCCCTGGGTGCTTCGGCTGCTTTTCTCACTCTGAACACTGATGTGATCGGTAGAGAGTCAGTGTTGCTTTCGGCGCCCATGGCTGTCAGCATAGTGCGAACCCACAGCAGGAGCTTTGCATTTTCGACCGACTCCGGGATGCCCCTAAGTCGCAGGTTTTTTCTCCTGTGTCGGACTTCCATGGTGGTCACCACTCTATGCAGTTGCTGTACATGTGAGGTGAGTTCTGTTAGCTTAAGTTCCGTAGCCTGAGACTTCTCCTCTCTAACGGTCTCTTTTAGTTCTAGTTCCCGCACCTTTTGGTGGACCACCCCTATTTCGGCCTGTACTTCCCGCAGATCCTGCTTCCATACTTTCCTGATGAGGTCTATTAGGAGGCGTTTTATGTCACCTTTGGTTGAGGGTGACTCATCTTCTTCAGACCCCGACACGATGAAAGCCTCCTCTGAGGAGGGTGGAGGTGAGGTTACTGCGTCCGCCTGCGATGCTTCTGAGTCCTCCGTGTCATATTGGGCCTCAGGCGCCATCTTGGGCGGCTGTTGCGGCACCGGCCGTTCGAAGGAGAGCCGTATATCCGGCTGTCTGGTCGGTTCTTGTCGGTGAGGCTTTTTATTTTTGCGCCCCATGCTCTCTGCTTTGGGGGGTATCTTGTGGAAATTTGTGTTTGTTCGTTGGCTTGAGTCTCTATTCCCTGGGCCGGTACGGAGCTCTCAGGAAAGACGTCCGCTCGGCTTCGTGGTCAGCCACGCCCCCCCTTTCCTATAGTTTTTTTTAGCTGTAGGATAGATATCTGATTAAATGTGTCTAATCAAATCGGTTGCAATAGAACATATTGTTTTGTTTTTTTCTCAAAAATCTAATAAACCAACTTATTTATACTACAATCCTTTCTTAACAAGGAATCATTTAGAAATCATCTTACTCTCATATAAGAAAAGATTTCTGTATCAGAAAGATGAAATTTAGATTTAAGATTATTAAATGGCATCATCTTATTGTTTTGAAGGAGATCTTTAATATAAATTTCTCTTTCAAATCTCCATTTGGAGAGGTTTATGTCTGGAATAGCTCTTTCAATAGGTCGTATATTTGCTCCTTCAATTATCTTTGTTGTTATCTTAAGTAGTTTTTTAATTCGTTGCCATTTTTCGATAAGATGAGATACAATCATAGAATTAATTTGTATTAAATGTCTATTATAATTGGTCTTATCATCCCAGATTATGCGTGATCATCGAACAATCAAGCGTTTCATTCAAAATAGTCAACAGGGTCGCAAGAAGCGTGTGGAAAAACCAAGGCGCAAAATAACTGCCCATGAACTGAGAAAAGTCAAGCGTGCAGCTGCCAAGATGCCACTTGCCACCAGTTTGGCCATATTTCAGAGCTGCAACATCACTGGAGTGCCCAAAAGCACAAGGTGTGCAATACTCAGAGACATGGCCAAGGTAAGAAAGGCTGAAAGACGACCACCACTGAACAAGACACACAAGCTGAAACGTCAAGACTGGGCCAAGAAATATCTCAAGACTGATTTTTCTAAGGTTTTATGGACTGATGAAATGAGAGTGAGTCTTGATGGGCCAGATGGATGGGCCCGTGGCTGGATTGGTAAAGGGCAGAGAGCTCCAGTCCGACTCAGACGCCAGCAAGGTGGAGGTGGAGTACTGGTTTGGGCTGGTATCATCAAAGATGAGCTTGTGGGGCCTTTTCGGGTTGAGGATGGAGTCAAGCTCAACTCCCAGTCCTACTGCCAGTTTCTGGAAGACACCTTCTTCAAGCAGTGGTACAGGAAGAAGTCTGCATCCTTCAAGAAAAACATGATTTTCATGCAGGACAATGCTCCATCACACGCGTCCAAGTACTCCACAGCGTGGCTGGCAGGAAAGGGTATAAAAGAAGAAAATCTAATGACATGGCCTCCTTGTTCACCTGATCTGAACCCCATTGAGAACCTGTGGTCCATCATCAAATGTGAGATTTACAAGGAGGGAAAACAGTACACCTCTCTGAACAGTGTCTGGGAGGCTGTGGTTGCTGCTGCACGCAATGTTGATGGTGAACAGATCAAAACACTGACAGAATCCATGGATGGCAGGCTTTTGAGTGTCCTTGCAAAGAAAGGTGGCTATATTGGTCACTGATTTGTTTTTGTTTTGTTTTTGAATGTCAGAAATGTATATTTGTGAATGTTGAGATGTTATATTGGTTTCACTGGTAAAAATAAATAATTGAAATGGGTATATATTTGTTTTTTGTTAAGTTGCCTAATAATTATGCACAGTAATAGTCACCTGCACACACAGATATCCCCCTAAAATAGCTATAACTAAAAACAAACTAAAAACTACTTCCGAAAATATTCAGCTTTGATATTAATGAGTTTTTTGGGTTCATTGAGAACATGGTTGTTGTTCAATAATAAAATTAATCCTCAAAAATACAACTTGCCTAATAATTCTGCACTCCCTGTATGTGATCACATTACAACAATAGGAGTCTAGGAGCTATCTATCTCACTGAACAAAATTATAAACACACCAGTTTTGGTGTTGCCCCCATTTTTCATAGTGTGTTGTATGTACACACAAACACGCACACACATACGCACGCAAGCACACACGCACACCCTACATATGTATAATTCAAAGCATGTTATAATATAATATGTATGATTTCATAATGAGTGTATTTTGAAATATATGTGTATCTCAAAGTACACTAGAATTCAGCCCCAACTTGTATATAATTGATTTTTAATGTAAGCAGTTATGAGTATCGTTCTTTATTTTTATTTTATTTAACATTGCAATATGAGTAGTTCTCTTTAAGGGTATTTGCTATAAAATATTGGTATATAGCAACCACTATATGAGCACTTATAATTAATAGCTTGTGTATAGTAATTATAGTGATGTAACAGATTTAACCCAGTACCTCTAACTTAGCAATGTTTAAGTATGTATTTAAGAATTCTCTTTGGCACTTTATTCTTATACACTTGGTATCACTTTAAAACTTGGCATTTAGCACTTTTTTGCATGTTTGTACTTTTCAATATATTGGCACTTTAGACTGCCACTTTACTCCTTAGCACCTTAAATATTGGCACTTCACCATAATTCTATCCATAGTAATATTATACTTGTATACTTGTATTTGCTTTATGTACTATGTACTATGGACAACAGAGTTTTTATACATTTCAATTCACTATCATCAATTGCTACATTTTTTTTTTTTTTGTTCGTCCACCTATAACCTCTGGGACCAGTGGCGTACATACCAGGGTCGCGGCTGCGACCGGGCCCGGCCCACCAGGGGGCCCGGCCGCCCCTACGACCCGGTATGTACGCTCTGGGCCAGCCTCTTCTCCTGGGGGGCCCAGGAGCCGGCCACCTCGGGCTACCCGAGGCTGGCCCTGCTTACACCCGACGGCCGGTCAGGCTGGCTGGTGCGCGAGGGAGCACTCTCCCCTGAGTGCTTCCTCTTCAGCTCCCTCGCACACCGCACTGATACAGGAGCCGGAAGATGATGTCATCTTCCGGCGCCGGTATCAGTACGCGGCGCGCGAGGGAGCTGAAGAGGAAGCACTCAGGGGGCAGTGCTCCCTCGCGCACCAGCCAACCTGACCGGCCGCCGGGTGACCGCCCCCCCCAGGAGCCCAGCAGCACCACTGGACCCCAGGGAATCCCCTCAGCACTCCAAAAGGTAGGGAGGCTGGGGGGATTAAATTAAAAAAAAAATGTGTAAGTGTGTGTGAGTGTGTGTGTGAGTGTTAGTGAGTGTGTGTGTTAGTGTGTGTGTGTGTGTGTTAGTGTGTGTGTTAGTGTGTGTTAGTGTGTGTGTGTGAGTGTTAGTGTGTGTTACTGTGTGTTAGTGTGTGTTACTGTGTGTGTGTGTGTGTTAGTGTGTGTGTGTTAGTGTGTGTGTGAGTGTTAGTGTGTGTGTGAGTGTTAGTGAGTGTGTGTGTGTTAGTGAGTGTGTGTTAGTGTGTGTTAGTGTGTGTGTGTGTTTGTTAGTGTGTGTGAGTGTGTGTGTGTGAGTGTATGTGTTAGTGTATGTGTTAGTGTATGTGTTAGTGTGTGTGTGTGTGTGTGTGAGTGTATGTGTTAGTGTCTGTGTGAGTGTGTGTGTTAGTGTCTGTGTGAGTGTGTGTGAGTGTATGTGTTAGTGTGAGTGTGTGTGAGTGTGTTAGTGTGTGTGTGTTAGTGTGTGTGAGTGTTAGTGAGTGTGTGTGTGTGTGTGTGTGTGTTAGTGTGTGTGAGTGTGTGTGTGAGTGTGTGTGTTAGTGTGTGTGTGAGTGTGTGTGTGAGTGTTAGTGTGTGTGTGAGTGTTAGTCTGTGTGTGAGTGTTAGTGTGTGTGTGAGTGTGTGTGTGAGTGTATGTGTTAGTGTGAGTGTGTGTGTGAATGTGTGTGTGTGTGTGAGTGTGAGTGTGTGTGAGTGTTAGTGTGTGTGAGTGTTAGTGTGTGTGTGAGTGTTAGTGTGTGTGTGAGTGTTAGTGTGTGTTAGTCTGTGTGTGTGTGTGTGTGTGTTAGTGTGTGTGTGTGTGTGTTAGTGAGTGTTAGTGAGTGAGTGTGTGTGTGTTAGTGCGTGTGTGTTAGTGTGTGTGTGTGTTAGTGTGTGTGTGTGTGTTAGTGTGTGTGTGTGAGTGTGTGTGTGAGTGTTAGTGTGTGTGTGTGTTAGTGTGTGTGTGTGTTAGTGTGTGTGTGTGTGTGTTAGTGTGTGTGTGTGTGTTAGAGTGTGTGTGTGTCTGCTAGTGAGTGTCAGTGAGTGTGTTACTGTGTGTGTGTGTGTTTGTGTGTGTGTGTTAGTGAGTCTGTTTGATGTCTGTTAGTGAGTGTGTGTTTGTCAGTGAGAGTGTATGTTTTGTAAGTGAGTGTGTATGTATGTCTGCCGCTGAGTGTGTCTTTGTCAGTAAATGTGTGTGTCTGTTAGCTAGTGTGTATGCATTTGTTCGTGAGAGTGTGTGTGTGTGTGTCTTCAGCACTTACCTTTCTCCAGCGCCGGACTCCCATGGCGCTGGGGATCCCTCCGCCTCTCAGCTCCGAATGCGCATGCACGGCAAGAGCCGCGCACGCATTCAAACCGCCCATAGGAAAGCATTACTCAATGCTTTCCTATGGACGTTCAGTGTCTTAAAATGGCGGAAGCGCCTCTAGCGGCTGTCAGTGAGACAGCCACTAGAGGCTGGATTAACCCTCAGTGAAACATAACAGTTTCTCTGAAACTGCTATGCTTTCAGCTGCAGGGTTAAAACTAGAGGGACCTGACACCTAGACCACTTCATTGAGCTGTTGTGATCTGGGTGTCTGTAGTGGTCCTTTAAGTGTGTGTGCATCTGCATGCAGTGGCGTACATACCGCGGTCGCAGCCCTGCAACCCCTGCGACCAGGTGCCCGCCGCCATGTGTTGCTGCCCCGGCCCGCGCAGAGTAAGCGCGAGGGGGGGGGGGGGGGGGCATGGATCAATTTTCGCACCGGGGCCCCATGGGTCATGTGTACGCCACTGTCTGGGACGTTATGTCCCCTTCCACATGAGCTGCTTTATATTACAGCTCTATTTACACGTTTGTGGTCACTTGGTGTCGTTATACATTGCCATGGCGACCTTTTTCTAGTTACCCGCGTTGCCATGACAACAACACTAGCCTCACACGATGACATCGCATATATGGGCAGAGCTGATCACACACATGCACAAACGATCCAGCAGGACGCCAATTTTCATACTCAGCACCTGGGGTGAGTTACCTTTCATTAATTGCATCTCTTATATATATGATATGTTTTTAACATGTATGTGTGATCCTGATGAAAGTCCACAAGATGGACTGAAACGTTGATCTGTTTTAAACCATTGATAGTCGGGGCAATAAAGCTGTAATAATAGTGTAACATAGCATAGTATAACCAATAGACATATCCAAATGACACCAGTCGGTTGTGGTGTGCCGGAACCGACAGAGCAGTAGGCCTGTAATAAAAGTGTGCCCACCTTAGAGGGTGATTTGAATAGAGGGAGTGGTGGGAGGGGTGAATCACCAGACTGTCCACGGTAAAGTGGGAGATGATTGGCTGCCCTTTTAAGGGAATTAAAGCCCCTCCTACAACTACAGGTCAAGGCCTTACATTTGTAGTCGGGGCAATCAAGCCGTATTAATAGTGTAACATAGCATATTATAACCAATAGACAAATTCAAAGGACACCAGTCGGTTGTGGTGTGCCGGAACCGACAGAGCAGTAGGCCTGTAATAAAAGTGGGCAAAAAAGAAGAATACCATACAAAATAATCATATAACAACCATCATTTTTTTGGACAAGTCACGAATTGTATTACCTACTTGTGAATATGTATGTATGTATGTATGTATGTATGTGTGCCTGTCTGTTATAGTGGGCTATAGTAAGTAATAGTAAGTGGGATACCTCGCTCAGCCTTCCTACTGGGCATTGCTATAAGGAAGGTTAACAAAAAAAAAAAGGAAAAAAAAAGTGGGGAGGGGAATTGAGGAGGGGGAGGAGGGGAGCTGACACACACACATGATAAATCATATTATGCGCAAACAGAGAAGTCGTCTGAATATCACCGGAAGAGGAGACCTTTGTTTGATCCTTACAAAAATCGAACCAGATATCAAATATTTAGTCTTGCAGCATCAACCTCAAGGATCTCATTAATCACTAGCAAAGGCAATTTCAATTTACTTTATTGTTGTCTCATTAAACTTTATAAAGTTAAAACATTATAAACATGCATTAACCCTTTCAGGACCGCGGACGGTTCAGGACCGTCAGCGGTAAAACGTGCGTTTGGACCGCTGACGGTCCTGAACCGTCATAGCGGAAAACGGGCTGCAGGAAGCGATCAAAGATCGCTCTTGCCAGTACAATGCTGTAACTATCTGCCAGACATCCCAGGCAGATAGTAACAGCCAATTACGGTGTGTGAGCGATCCGCGATCGCTCACAATTGGCTGCTGTCAAAGTGGGTGTTACAAACACTCACTTTGACAGTGATCTCTGCCCCTCTCTCCTCTGTAGCGTTTTGTGAGGCGAGAGAGACAGAGATCGTGATAGTTTGTTGCAGCAGAGTGTTCCAGAGTATCTAAAGTGAATTAAAAATCAATTTTAACCCCTTCCCTGCCAGATCTGTTTCAGCAGTGCATTTGTACTGTCTGTCTTTTTTTTTTTTTGCCCTTAAAGGGTTAAATTTGTTTTTAAAATATTTGTCTTAGTCTGTCTTAGTCTGTCGTAGTCTGTCGTAGTCAGTCAGTTTCCTTCCCCCAAATCTCCATTAGATTTTTGTGACAGGAGTTAGTTTAGGGATTGCTGTTTAGTCTGTTTTAGTAAAATAAAAATAAAAAAGTATAAAAAAAAATTTGTGTGTTTGTAATTTGTTTTAGTCGTGTGTAAAACATGCAGCGTATGTATAACTTGCAGGAGGCATATGCCTTCTTGGCGTCAGACTCTGACGCCACTGACACTGCGTCAGATTTTGACCCAGGTCAGTTTTCTGACATGTCTAGTCAAGACGACATGTCATCTGTGTGTGAGCCGGCTGAAGAAAGAAGCTGTGCTTCCTCTGCTATGCCAAATGTGGAGGAGGACTGGGTACCTCCACAGTTAGCCGAGACCAACGTCCCCCCTTTTAGTGCCAACGCAGGCATTAATGTTAATGTGGATGGCTTCTCCCCAATGCAGTATGTAGAACTATTTTTAGGGGATACCATCTGGGAGGAGATTGCTTCCCAGACTAACTTGTATGCTACCCAATTTATTGACAACAATCCAGGTAGCTATACAGCCAGGGAGCATGACTGGCATCCCACAGATGTCCCAGAGCTTAAAAAATTCTGGGCTCTTACAATGCTCATGGGGATTATAAAAAAGCCATCGATTCGCTCATACTGGAGCACCAACCCAATAATGTCGAGTCCAGTATTCTCCCAAACCATGCCTAGAGCCAGATACGAGTTACTGCTGAGATTTTTACATTTCAGTGACAATACCCTCTGTCACCCTAGATATCACCCCCAATACGATAGGCTTTATAAAATACGCCCACTGCTAGACCATTTTCAGGACAAATTTTCGGATGTTTATACCCCCCAACAAAATTTATCCATAGATGAATCTCTAATGAAATACAAAGGGAGATTAGGGTTCAGACAATACATCCCCTCAAAGCGCTCTAGGTATGGCATTAAACTGTACAAACTGTGCGAGAGCGAAAGTGGCTACACATTTGCCTTTCGTGTATATGAGGGGAAAGATGGTCAACTGGACCCTCCTGACTGTCCTGACTCCCTGGGGACAAGTGGGGAAACTTGTATGGGACCTACTAAACCCCTTGTTTAATAAAGGTTACCACCTTTATGTGGATAATTTTTATAGTAGTGTCCGTCTATTTAAAACACTTTATGCTTTACAGACACTGGCCTGCGGCACTGCCAGAAAAAATTCCAAAGACTTTCCACGATCTCTCATAGATGCAAAATTAAAAAAAGGCGAATGTAAAGCACTTCGGAAAGCTGAGGTGCTTGCACTAAAATTTAGGGACAGGAAGGATGTCCACATGCTCACCACCATCCATGACGAACGCATGTCCGACGTCTCTGTCCGGGGCAGAGTAGAGTCCAAACCGGTTTGCATCAGGGCGTATAATAAGTACATGGGTGGTGTTGATTTGGCTGATCAGCTGATGCAGCCGTATCTTATTTTACGAAAAACCAAAGCATGGTATAAAAAGGTGGCTATATATCTGATGCAAATAGCAACCCACAACTCATTTTTACTTTTTAAAAAAAAATAATCCAGGGAAAAATCACCTTTCTCCAATTTCAATTGAAAATAATTTCTTTAACAATTTATGGAGATGGACAAGTTCCAACAACGGTGCAAGCTGAGTCCAGACATTTTATTTTTAAGTTACCGCCAACTGCTAGAAAAAAAAAAAACCCAGAAACGTTGCCGGTTCTGTTTTAAAAACGGGAAAAGGACAGACACCCCTTTTCACTGTCCTGATTGCCCTTCGAAACCAGGACTCTGTGTAGGAACATGTTTCAAGCTGTACCACACAGAACAGTTGTAAGAGGTGTTCCTGAATTTTTATTTTATTTTCTGTTTCTTTGGAAAGCAGCCATTTTTTTGTTAGTCAGTTTCCTTCCCCCAAATCTCCATTTAGATTCTATTTGCAGGAGTCAGTTTAAAGATTGCTGCTAAATGTACATTTGCTACCTGCACATTTGGCCTAACAAGTTCTTTTTTTTTGGAAATCTGTTTATTTAAGATAGGGAAAGAGAGAGATTACAGAAAGGATCGGCTCGCAGGCCATCGAAGAGTACAATTACACCATGATGGTGCCGAGGAGGTGTGGTTCAAGATTGGTTGTATCAAGAAAAACATTGTATCTATTAGAGTTGAATTACAATACAACTTTTCATGTTTACGTTTAACTTTAGGCAGAAGCATAGTAAGTTTGAAATAGGTTTCTTAATATGTTGATCGAGGGGTGTCAAGCACCTGGACATACACATTCCTTGGTGATTACCAAACAACACTTTACATTGTGCCAGTACCAGGCTGTGCGGCAGTTTGGATATAATGATGAGGCGTTGCATATATGCCAGAGGGAGTATTAAGTGGGTAGGTGAGTATGTATGCCTACGTTCTCGGTCAGGACAATACAGCAGGTTATCCCTTGAGTCCGAAGTGATGTTGCTATCCTGTGTTCCCTTTACAGTACTTTGTTGTCGGATATTTCAGTGCGATTATATATTGTGAGATAGGAAAGTAGAAAGGTAGAGATAGGGTGAGTTAGGGTGGCCATCGTAGTGAGCCCTCCCCCCAGCTCCCCGGAGCGCACCCCGCGCCCATGTCGGCGCCATGGACTCGGTAAAAGTGAGGGACCTTTGAATGGGTATTGTGTTCTAAGCCTCATGGGGTGTGTGCGTGAGGATCAGGTCGTCGGGACAATGTTGGTTCTGCCAATCCTGGGCGGTGCCCCTATTGCTGTGGAGGTCCTGTCACCCATATAGTCAGTGGTGCGGAGTGTTAATTGTCATTTGGGTCACAGTCTTCCCCCTCTTACAGGAGGTCTATCGCCCAGTAACTTGGTATGCGAACCACGGTTGCCACCTTTCCGCGTGCCTGGTTCCCCTACCCGCTAGGGACGCCTGTAGTGCTTCCGCCAGTTGTATGTCTCCGATCCTGTGCAGCCATTCCTCAACCGTGGGAACCTCAGTCCGCTTCCAGTACGCAGGTATGAGGGCTTTAGCTGCATTCAGTAGGTGACGTAGGATGGACTTCTTATAGCCAGAGATAGACCGAGTGGTGATATGTAGGAGGGTCAGTTCCCTGGACCATTCCGTGTCGTCTCCCAGCATCGTTTTGATTTCAGACTTGATACTGTTCCAATATGGGGTGATGAGTCGACAGTCCTACCAGATGTGCACGATCGTACCCCTCTCCTCTTGACATCTCCAGCATGTGGGGGGTGTCGTCGGGAATATCCTGTGTAATGCGACTGGTGTTCTATACCACATGGATAATAACTTATAGTTGACTGCCTGATAATGGGAGCTGGAGGAGCTCTTGTATTGCCAGAGGAGTGCTGTGTCCCACTGTGGTTGCGAGATCGGGCTCTCCAGTTGTTGTTCCCATAGTCTCCTGAATGTGTTATTTGACGTGGTGCTTCCTCCCAGCAGGTGTTGATAGAGTAGTGATACTGCCTTGCCGAGCGTGTCTCCCCGATGACATAGGTCTTCAAACCACGTAAGATCCCTGTGAAGGCGTTCCTTATGCGGGAGAGACCCGTAATAGTGTGTCAGTTGTAAATAGCGAAGAGATGCCATAGGTGAATTAGGTCTATCGGCCAGTAATGCGCGGAGGGGCCGAACAGTGCCCCCATGGAGGACCGTTCTAATCGGAACGTAGTCCTGTTCTTCCAGGAATATCCAGGCCTTGGCTGGGATGCCACCAGCTAGGTTTGAGTTGGGAACTATTGGGAGAAGAGGACTAGGGATCGGGGACACGTGCGTAGTTTTGCGTAGCGAGTCCCATGCCTTCAAAGTCTGTGTCGTCGGAGTCTCTATTCCTTCTCCAGTGCGACTACCTGTTCCTCCTTGCCATACTGCCGCTTTAAGTGTGGCAGGTGATTCCCCATTGTTCAGAGTAACCCATTGCTTTGGATAGTCAGCTACATGCCACTCTAGAATTCGTTGCAGAGTGGAGGCTTGATGATAGCGTTTGAAGTCCGGGAGTGCCAGGCCACCTCTAAGTCTGGGTAGGCAGAGAGTGTCGTAGCGTATTCTAGATCTCTCCCCTCTCCAGACATAACGGATAACTGTGGATTTTAAGGTGGAAAAGAAATTATTCGGTGGCGTCAGGGGTACTGTTTGGAACAGGTAGAAAAGTCTCGGGAGCATATTCATCTTTAGCACTGCGACTCTTCCGTGCCAGGTGACGTGTGGGTACGCCCATTTATCCAAATCTGAGATAACCCTTCGCAGGATAGTGGCAAAATTATGGCGATAAAGCTCCTGGGGGTTCGTGGTGATCCATATGCCAAGATATTTCATCCTCTCCGTGCACCAACGAAATGGGAAGATAGTTCCCAGTTCCTCGTATTCTTCCGGTCGAAAAAAAAGAAGGTCATCCGCATATGCGGCCACCTTATGTTCTGTCCCCATCCAGGTATATCCCGAGATGTCCGGGTGGTGGCGGATCGCGTGCAGTAGTGGTTCCAGGGTCATTGCAAATAGGAGCGGCGACAGGGGGCATCCCTGTCTAGTCCCGTTCCGAATTTCAAAGCTGGAAGTTAGAGCCCCGTTCACTCGGACGGCAGCATGCGGTTTATCGTATATGGCTGTGATCCACGCCATCATATTGTGTCCCAATCCCATGACCCGTAGGGTTTCCATCATGTACGACCAGTTGACACAGTCGAAAGCCTTTTCGGCGTCCGTGGAAAGAAGCAGGATTTTATCCCGTGTCTCCCGTGCTGGACGGAGAATAGGCGCAGCGTACTATCTCGTGCCTTCCTCCCCGGGATAAACCCCGTCTGGTCTGCGTGGATCAGGCTCGGCAGTACCCGTTGCAGTCTAGTGGCCAGGATCTTTGTAAGCAGTTTTGTATCCACATTCAGCAGGGATATGGGTCGATAGCTGCCACATTGCTCTGGGTCTTTTCCCGGTTTGAGGAGGACCGTGATAGTAGCAGCCAGAGACTCCGCTCCAAAGCGTCTCCCATCCGTGACGGTGTTAACAGCAGTAGTCAGCCGAGGCAGGAGGATTGAGGAGAAGAGCTTGTAATACCCTACAGAAAATCCGTCGGGGCCCGGTGCTTTGCCTGTTTTGGTGGTCTTCAGGGCTGCGGCCATTTCTTCAGTGCTAATTGGTTCATCCAGCATATTCGCCGTTTCTGGAGACACTCGTCTGTCTACGTTGTCGTGTAAGTAGTCTTGAATGAGCGTGGTGGGCTGGCGTCCCGATGTTGTGTTGTCAGGGCCCGGGATGTTGTAGAGGGCGCCATAGTAACATCGGAATTCGTTGGCTATGTCCTCGGGGAATTGGGACAGTTTTCCGGACTGTAAACGGATTTTATGTATCCGTGTGCGAGGGGTGTCTCCTTTCAGGATGCGGGCGAGATATTTGCCGCCTTTGTTGGCGTGGATATAGAAGAAATTCTTGGAATGCTGTAGCGAGCGGTGGTATCGTTTCGTAAGGAGTTCCTTCAGGCGGCGTCGGGCTTCCGTCAGGTCCTGTCGAATCGAGGCTAGTGGAGTTTGTTTATGTTGAAGTTCTAGCCTCGAGATGGTTTTATATACATCCGTAATTTCCTGCATGGTCGCCTTGCGTCGGCGGGAGGCTATTTTTATAAGGATGCCACGTATGGTACTCTTGTGTGCCTCCCAGAGTGTGATTGGAGAGGTATCCGTCACGTCGTTTTCCTGGAAGTAAAGGTCAAGGGCCTGTTTGATCTCAGTTTCCACCGCAGGGTCCTGGAGTAAGGTTTCATTCAGAGGCCAGGTCCACTGTGCCGGTTTGAACAGCGGGGAGTCCAGCTCCACCGTAACCGGGCCGTGGTCTGACCATGTGGCGGGGCCGATCTCGGCCGTCCTCAGTCGTGGCAAGCCTTCCTGTTGAAGCAGGATGTAATCGATCCGCGCAATAGCGACTGTGGAGCGCAGAGTAGTGGGTGTAGTCCTTGACATCTGGGTTGAGTGCTCTCCAACAGTCCACCAGTCCCAAATCACTCATCGACTTACGTATCGCACGAATGCTAGATATTGGTAAGGAACTACGTCGACGTGTCCATCTGAGGGTCCAGTGGAGTGTTAAGGTCACCCCCCACAACCAGCGTACCTTCCGAGAATTCGCTCAGTTTGCTCATTGTTCTGCGCATAAAACGCGCCTGATTCTTGTTGGGCACATATATAGAAGCCAGGGTGTAAATTCTGTCTGCTATCGTGCCTTTTAGGAAGAGAAACCTCCCCAGTTTGTCGGTTACTTTGTCCAGTTCTTGGAAGTCCAGGTCGGCTGCAAGGATAATGGCAACTCCTGCTCTACGGGCCGTGGGGTGGTTGTTGAAGAAGTTGTCGGGGTATTGCCGGTTTCGGAGTTTAGGTGCAGATCCTTCGAGGAAGTGGGTTTCCTGGAGCATTGCTATGGAGATCCGCTGTTTCCTCAATTCCCGAAGCAGGTGAGTGCGGCGTTCGGGTACGTTAAGGCCTCAACAGTTGAGGGTCACAACACGAAGCGGAGCACTGAGGTACGCCTGTGTCCTGTCGTTTTTTGGGCCAGGGCACGCGGAGGTTTCTGCATTAGTTCCCATACCAGTTATCCAGATGTCTCCGTACACTATCTAGCTGGCCCCTGGTGGTCAGGCTATTGTGCAATTAAGGGGGCAGTAGGCTAAACGGTGTGTAAGTCCCGGTTATGCAGGGTACTCGCTCCGTGGGGAATGTTGCGTTGAGTCGGTAGGCGTGTAGGGACGTGGGGCAATGTACGTCGTCGGTGTCTAGTGAGGTCAGGGTGGGTAAAATAGCGAGTATGGCGAGCCTCCCAGCGTGAGGGGTGCGTCCCTAGAGCCAAGGAGAGGGTGACACAGGGACGCCGAAGTAAAGGTACAGAGTATAGAGAGCAGAGAGTGAATAGATTAAAAAAGTGGGGGGTTAAGTGAGTCCCCAAGTAGAGGTGACCCCGAGAGGTGGGGTAAGAGAGGTGTTCACCTCAGTCCTCCTCCGAGAAGAGGAGGGAGTAGCTGTGCGACGAGAAGAGATGCCCGGGATCACCCAGGTAACCAGACCAGGGGGTGAGCCAACGGGGAGCTCCCTCGCCCAGACCTATGCGCGGCCCGTAATGGGGGTCAGTGGCCCTACCTCGGCCCGTAGTGGACCAGAAGCAATAGTGTGGTGTCTGTGTAAGGTCAGATAACTCCTCTCTGCCGGCTTCACAGCCTGGTGCCTTAATCTATACATGGAATGCCAAACATGGAAACATAAATACATATAAATAGGGTAACAAAATAACCCAAGAAACAGTAGTCAGAGCCCATCCGACCTTCTCCAGAAGGAGTCCCGTCCCCCCGCCTCCCCCAACCCGTGGAGAGCCCTCACGGCAGCTAAGCAAGAGGAAACAATGGTTAGGCATTTGCAGCACACATATCATACATATATGCATGGGATAATGTGATTGGTACAATGGTATACACAAAGCTGTAGCGATAACACGTAGAACGACATCAATATAATTCTTAGCTAACCCTCTCTAGGTTACTGGGGGGTGACATGAGTCTCTAA
This sequence comes from Pelobates fuscus, assembly GCF_036172605.1. Lineage (NCBI taxonomy): Eukaryota > Metazoa > Chordata > Amphibia > Anura > Pelobatidae > Pelobates > Pelobates fuscus. The sequence continues at coordinate 185,258,479 of NC_086323.1, forward strand.
AGCATGGCTAGGGCGTGTCTCCTCTAAGTCTCGGCCCTATTAACCTACAAAGATATCCAGGACATGCATTCCTGTCTACGTCAGTGGAAGTGGTAGAGCGTGATCCGTAAACTATACATGAAATGCCAAACATGGAAATATAACTGCGTATAAATAGGGTAACAAGATAACCCAAGGAACCGTGGTCAGAGCCCATCCGACTTGCCCCAGCTGGGGCCCAGTCCCCCGCCCCCCCCAACCCGGGGATAGCCCCCACGGCAGCTAAGCAAAAGAAAACAATGGTTAAGCATTTGCAACACACGTAGTATACATATATGCAGGGGGTAATGTGATTATTGCAATGGTATACACATAGCTGTAGCGATAACACATAACAACATCAATATATTTCCCAACTAACCCTCTCTAGGCTACTGGGAGGTAGCATGTGTCCCCGAAACATGGCTTGAGTGTGACTTTTCTACGTCTCGGCCTTATTCACCTGCATGGTTATCCAGGACACGCACTCATACCTATGTCAGTGGAAGTGGTAGAGCGTGACCCTCCCATCCCTGTGTGTGGTAGGTTGGTTGTCCACTAGCCAGCGTGGGGTATGATGTGTACCATCCCCCCCCCCCGTTCCCATGTGGTAGAGCGAGAGTAACGTGTGGTGGGGCAGTGCGACCTATCCGGTGAGTGCCTGTTGGAACATATGGAGGGGCAATGTGTAGGGCTACGGGTGTAATCTGGTCCCTGAGTGTCATGCGGGCCCTGTGGCCATATAGGTGGAGTACCAAATAAGTATGCAAACGGGACCGAGTATATCCAGTGTCCTGTATGGAGGGGCATTGCCCCGTACCGTATGTCCACGTTGAGCATCTGAATAGGTGATGGTGCGGAGTGGGGAGTCCAGGGCTGCAATCAGTGAAAGCGTATGTGTCCCAAACAAAAAAGGGGGTTGCAGCGTGCGGGTAGTTACATGCCCCAGGGTAAGTATGTTCCCAAATAAACCTATTCAAGTATCTCGCTGTATCGCTGTGAACAAATTAACCCGCAGGATGTTGTCCGTGTCGTAGAGTATGTGCCCCCCGTTATCCCCCCTCCCAAATTCTATATATATACTTAACGTTTGGTAAACGGATGCTCAGGTCCCGGATCACAGTAGAAGAAATAACCCAATTGGTACCTCCTCGTTGCCAGGCCGGATAAGTCCCCAGGTTCAGCAATAGGAAGGTGCAAGTGGTCTAAGTAGGTGTCGTGAAAGATAGGGAGCGCGGAGGGTCCCCAGGCAGGAGTGAGAGTCAGGGGGACACATCCAGGGGGTAGTGGGTATACCCCTTACTCCGGCGCCTCCGGGTTGTTGCGCCTGCGTTGTGCTGGGCCTTGCGGTGGTTCTCTATCTCGCCTCCTATGTGCCCTGTGCTGTTGAGGTCTCCCTCCTAGCGGGCCTAGGACCCAGTCAGGAGTCGGGATATGCGGCAAGTTCATTTCTTCCAGGAATCTCGGGATCTCCTCGGGCCAACGGACTGAGGCCCAGCCATTCCGGTGACGGGCCAGTAAGGCAAAGGGGTAGCCCCACTTATATTGGATATTGCGTTCCTGCAGGGCTGCTGTTATAGGTTTCAGTGCTCGCCTGGCCTCTAGAGTGATGGGCGAGAGGTCATTAAAGAGGGAAACTTGCGCGCCCCTATAGTCCCAGGTACGGCGGGATCTGGCCGCCTGCATGATGGCATCTTTGTCCCGGAAGGAGCTGAGGCAGCATATAATGTCCCTTGGGGTGCCGTCTGCTAACTTGGGGCGTAGTGCTCTGTGTACTCGTTCGTATCTGAATGTGAGCGGAGCGCCCTCTCCCAGAATCATATGGAAGAGGTAATTTAGGGTAGTTTCAGGGTTTTCCTCACCTTCAGGTTCAGGGACCCCGCGGACCCTAATGTTACACCTCCTCCCTCTATTGTCTAGGTCTTCCATTGTCCTCCTCATGTGTAATAGTAGCTCCCCTTGGCGTGCTAGGGCCATATCAGTCGCCTGTAGCCTCGTGGCTTGTGTGTCTTGGGAGTGCTCTAGGTTTTGTATTTGGCCCGTGTGTGCATTTACCTCTGCCCGGACACCTGCTATCTCTGCCCGTAGTGCATCTTGGATGGACGTGGTGTGCACTAGGAGGTCAGCTTTTGTGACCATAGCAGCAGCCATAGATCTGATTTCCTCTCCGATCTGCTCCAGTGTAGTGCCACGAGGTTCCCTGGAGGACGGCTCCGTCGGCGCCATCTTGGATCCGCTCGCCTCCTCGCACATGTCGGCCGAGCTTTGGAGAAATCCATCCATCGGGCCGTGAGTGTGCCCGGATTGGGAGCCCCTCGGGGTCTGGGGGGTGTCGGTACGTCGGTGGCGTCCCATGTATGCTGATGGGATCGGATTGAAGGCTGTGTTTTACGCCGGCGGGTCGGAGCTCACTCACTATGCTGCCATCTCGTTCCGAGTCCAGGCCACGCCCCCCGCCTAACAAGTTTTCTGGCAGTAACACATAACCAGCTGTCCAAAACCAGATGACGTGTGCATAAAAACCAGAATAAAGAAAATACCACTACACTTTCTTTGGGGGGCAAAATGGTTGGGGGAAAGAAGTCAAAACACCCCATCCTCTATAACATTTGATGTCTACTTTATAAAAATATATACTATACATATTGGCATGATGGTAACATTAACTGGGGGGTACAAAAATATGTCAAACTGAAGATAGACCAAGCATACCTATATATCAAGTTGAAAAACTGACATGTACAAGTTCTGATTGTTGCCTTTTGGCCCCCAAACAACCCGGCAACCATATACATGGGGGGTATCACTGTACTCAAGAGATGTTGCTGAACATATTGGGCAGTGTTTGGCAGTGACACATAACAGGATCTGTTAATTCATGCCTAAAGTACAATGTGTGTGACAAAGAAACAAAAAAGATTATCCAAAAGTTTGACAAAGGCTGGTGGTAGAATTCAGTGCATGAAAAGTGTTAAAATACCACCATTTAAAATGCCCTGGGTTGTCTACTTTTCAAAAATATATGGTTTGATGGGGGTAAAATACATTGGCTCAAATGGGACATGGGCGCAGGTTGATTACATGTCAAAATTCCAAGTTGGGAAACTGATAAGCGCACCTGCCAAACGTGGCCTTTTAGCCCCCAAAGAACCCGACAAGCCTATGCATGGGTGGTATCACTGTATTCAGGAGATCTTGCTGAACACATATTGGGGTGTTGTTTGGCAGTGACACATAACAGGATCTGATAATTCATGCCTAAAGTACAAGGTGTGTGAAATAAACTGAAAAAAAATTACTAACTCAATGTTTGACAAAGCCTGGTGGTAGAATTAGTGCATGGAAAGTGTAAAAATTCCACCATGTGAAATACCCTAGGGTGTCTACTTTTCAAAAATATATGGTTTGATGGGGGTAAAATACATTGGCCGGCTTCAAAAATGTCCCAAATAGGACATGCATGCAGGTTGACTACATGTCAAAATTCCGAGCTGGGAAACTGATATGCGCACCTGCAAAATGTGGCCTTTTAGCCCCCAAGCAACCCAAAACACCTATACATGGGGGGTATCCCTGTACTCGAGAGATGTTGCTGAACACATATTGGGGTGTTGTTTGGTAGTGACACCTAACAAAATAAGTGAATTAATACCTGAATTGCAATTTATGTGAAAAAATAAAAAAAATAAACTACTTTATGCAAAGTTTGACAAAGGTTTATGGTAAAATGGCTGCATAGAAAGTATCAAAATATTCTTAGACGAATACCCTGGGTTATCTAGTTTAAGAAAAATATATACATGTGGGGTGTTTTTTGGAGATTTATGACATAACAGTGTTACAATGTCACTATTGATACATTTGAAAAATGTAAATTTTGAAACCGCAATTTCCTACTTGTACTTATAGCCCTATAACTTGCAAATAAAAGCAAAAAAACACGTAAACATTGGGTGTTTTTAAACTAAGGACAAAATGTTTAATCTATTTAGCAGTTTGTTTCATTCGATTTTGTAGATCAGTAAAATATTTTTTAAGTAGAAGTCAAAAAACACGTTTTTTTGGTTTTTTTTCACCATATTTTACTATTTTTTTAAAATTAAATTATATGACATGATAAAAATAATAGTATGTAAAGAAAGCCCTTTTTGTCCTGAAAAAAACAATATATAATTTGTATCGTAACAGTAAATGAGAGCGGAAAATTACAGCTAAACACAAACACCACAAAAGTGTTAAAATAGCTCTGGTCCTTAACGTACAAACATCGCAAAAACAGTCCGGTCCTGAAGGGGTTAAGTAGAAATAAAAAGAAATGTACGTACATTTTTTTTTTTTTTTTTTTTTTTTTAAACACCCTCCTTTCTAAAAAAAAAAAATATTCTGCACTTGCGCGAAAACTGGTGGCGGTAAGGAAATTTTTTTCAACCAAAAAGACGCATTAGTGGACGGTAAGTAGAAAAAGGTTGACTACCACTGGTCTAAGGTGTCTGGATATCAGTCGTTCCCAGGTATTCAGTGGTAATTATATTCTGAGTGGTAAATGCATGGGACGTAAGAACCCATAGCATGTTAGATGTATGGCCGTTTGATTGTCGTATGGTCATGCGCTGAACATGAGCTGAATCTACTAAGTTGGATAGTGAATGAATATGCCGTGTGGATGGGTAGCCTTTGAGATGGTATGTGTGTCTTGGATTTGAATCCCTTTCAGTAGGAGTTTATCAGATAAGATGAAAAGGAATCCTGTATTGTTGGGGTGTTGTAGGAGCATGTGAAGTTGGATATCCATAAGGTACCATTTAATTGTGTTAAATGATAATTTAAGTAAAGGAGGCAAAAAAAAGTAAACCCCAAAATAGATTCCATAGCAAACATGACAAGAACTTATAACACAACTATAGCCATAGTGAAAAATATGTGAACACCCCATCGTATAATTACCTAGTGTTGACTGAAAGTGCAAGGTGAGACACGGAACGTGCAAGGGTAAACCATACATTTATTCCATGAGCACGTCTCGGAATGGCGGTGCAGGTTAGCTAGCCTGGTAGAGGTGGGCAGTGTTTGGCCAAAAGCCTGAACCGAAACCCACAGAAGTGGTCAGCAGAGATGTTCGGAAAAAACGGTACATGAATACATGTGATAAGATTTGCAAGTGGCAACCCATGTGAGTTCCCTCAACCATCTCCTGATGATCAGAGACGAAGATCGGCCCATATGCACAATGCTGGGTGTAAGTGAATAACATCCGACAGAGTGACCGGACCATATAGGTCCCCAGGCAATGGCAGCTGTCATGATCGGACATCATTCAAATTAGGCCGAAGTAGAGGAGGAGCCGGGTCGGTTGCCAGTAGAGTTCAATCCATGTCCTGGGAAAGGCCAGCTGGCATGTGGATTGAGTTAAGTAGGATCCCCAAATTGTGTGCCGTTATCAAGACCTAAGGCCTTGTGAGGAGAGACTGGGGTAGCCAGGGACTCAAAAGCCAACATGGGTGTAAGACAGCTAGGGGGGGTGCCTTGTTCTCAACCATGGGGAATTGTACGGGTAGAAACAACAGACTGACATCAGTACATATTAAGCCATAACCAACACACACTATGAGGGGCCGCTCTTGGAGCTAAAAGTAAGGCGTGGAAAAATTAAAGCCCCAGTCACTTAAATGCAGTGTAGATGCCATAGTGAAGGGTGAATGGGAAGTTAAAACATAGACAATGTCAGTTTTAGAGCCAAGTGCCTGTACCAGTCACCAGGATGGCCCAAATGGCATAGATGATAGCGGCATATAGCAAGGAAAGTTTGTCAGAGGGTGTGAGGGAATGATGACTGGGGATAGTGGATAAGTCTATGATTGGTCTGGGTTTAAACAAAGTGTTTCCCGTGGCCCCCATATGGGGTTGGTTTTCCCCAATGTAAAAAGGAGGAGAACCAAAACCACCCCACAACCCTCAAACTATTCTGTCCTCACAACTGTACACATTAACCCTCATCCTGTTAAAGCGGTTGCAAATAATTGCATTCTAGTGTCCCAGTGTCAAAATGTACAAAACCCATATGAACCCCTGAATCAGCCTTTGCTGATAAATTTTAACCAAATGCCATGAGGGATGGCCTTGTAAAAGTGTAACCAATAATGTGATGCTGATGCCAGTGTGGTGAGGCTTTAGAGAAACTCTTTTCGGACACATAGATTTAGCAAGAGCCTGGAATAAAGAGAACAAAACGTGTAACAACCAACCCGAACTAGAGCCACCAGTTCCACCGGAACTTGATACATGACAGACAATATATATGGAACATAATCATTATAAGTGAGACAAAGGGACCGGATACTGGCAGGCTAGCTAGATGCCAAGCGGCGAAGAATTTAGCTAACATAACGTGACCGATAAATCCCTACTAATTAGCAAGCAGCGTGAGAGGCTCTAACTATGAGTTGGCCCAAGGAGATTTTGAGGCCCCTGAAACATTGTGGCGGGGTGTTGGCCTCTCGGTGGCAACTAAAGCATAAGATAGAATGGGAGTGACATGGAAGGCCCTCCCTATGCAAGTGCAGGGTGATATCTGTGAAGGAATCTATATTTCACCTAGATTTATAGAAAGGCATATGCCATTTAACACCTGGTATGTGTTGTGTGCAACCAAAAAAAAAAACAAAAAAACTGATTAGTTATGGGCACCTGGGGTGGAGCATTTGGAGAGCAGGGTGGGGCAGTGCTCCACTCCACTCCTTATCGTTTTTTTGAGAGGCATAAGTCCAGAACAGGTATCCAGGCTGTCTCCAAACTATTGCCCAGCTGGAGGCAGCAGTGGGGATACAATCCCTCCCCTGCTAGGCAGGTAGGGGGGCTGCTGGTTTCCTACCTAAAAGCAGGTAGGAGAGACTCCTCCTGTGAGAAAGTTGGAAAGCAGCAGGCTGGCTTGGAGCACTGGAAGTGCCGAGATTCAAGAGTAAAGGTGACTGAGCACTGGGCTGCAGGAAAAGTTTACAGTCAAGTTGACTGAGCACTGGGCTGCAGGAAAAGTTAACATGGAAAAAGGTTGGTGAAACCTACTTTTTTGTTAGTTTAGAACCCTTGGTAGATAGGGAATAATAATGTTAGTTTGTGCTCAGACGAGCTAGGATTTGATTTAAAAGGGAACTCTTGTGTTATTTCGCGTTGTGTTGCTGCAATCTGAATGGACATTTAAATACAGGGCCTGAATTAAATTGCAACCAAGAAACCAAGAATAAGGTAGAAATACAAGTAATATAGGGGGAAAAAAACAAACAAAAAAAAAAACACAGCTGCACATAGTACAGAAGCACAGCAAGAACAAACAGCAAAGTGTATTAAAAATAATACAGAAACAACCTCAACAAAGGCTATATAAACATAAAGTAATGGAGAAGAGTAATACTCTGACCTGTCTGCTTGATAGAGCAGCACAGAAAGAGAAAGTGATGAGGTCACTATGTCTTATGTACATCCTACTCTCTTGTTATTGGTTCTTTTTTCTATATGTTTCTTTGCTGTTGTGTGGAGCTAGTAAAGAGAGATTATGCAAAATACGAAGCCTCCTGTCATGTTGTAAAATTTGCTAATTATTAGTTTATGGGATTTTTTTTTTAATTTTATTTATAAATGAATAGAAATGTTTTTAACAGTATTGACAAATTTGGAAAGCTTATATTAGGTTATAATAGCTTATACAATAAAGCAACACGGGTAAGAGATACATTTAACTTTACAACATACTGTTAAACTATCAGTTGCCTCTGTCAATGGATTTAGCATCTGCATATTTATTAATGTATGTGTTCTGTAAGAGCATAGCTAGTAGAATGTCTGGCATCAAGCATATAATAAGGTCTGTTTTGATACAGCAAGTTGTTGTGCTAAGTATTAAAATTATAACTTTCAAAAACCCTTACAAAAACATTATATATATATATATATATATATATATATATATATATATATATATATATATATATATATATCTTAAGATCTTAAGTACCTGTGTATTTGTAGGTAGGTTTTTGTAAGGGTTTTCACAACCGTTCCTCGTAATTTATCTTTGCATGACACACACTACATATGTAGGCCATTTTTATTACATACTAAGTACATGTTATACCTCCAATAACCGTGGTCTTGACTCAATGATGTGACCATCCTTGTCAGTAGCTGTAGCAGTGAGGCTGGTCTGGCCAATGGCTTCGCCGTGGACATCAAACACGATAGTGTAATTATCAGCTTTCTGTGACAGAGCTCTAGAGGATATCATACAAGGATTTAGGCGATAAAATCTCAAACAACTTTAAATAATTGACATGGGTTGACAGATAGTTGTAAAATTGATGAGCATATCATGGTTTAGGCCAGCACTCTTGAAACATAAGCACAAAACTTATTTTTTATACGGAGACATTTCAGTTTAAAACCTAAACATTCATCAATGAAAACAAAGTCCACATGTATAAATAAATAAATAACTGCATAAAAATAAATAAATACACAAATAAATGCATTTAACATATATACATACATACACGTTGTGGAGAAAACTATTAAACCAATTTGTGTTAGTAAAATGCCTATTTACTCAGCATTATTCAACTTTATATGTGATTTACCTAAAATGGCCGCTAGGGAGTTTACCTTTAACATCGACTAACACCCTTACTAACAAGATGGCGCTGGAATCTGGGGGAGACCTCCAAGATACCAGTGACATCACACCCGGTAGGAAGAGCAATAAATGAACCACTTAACACCTAACCAATTATCAATGTATTATTTCATGTTATCTCTGACAAAGCATATGATGTAATTTTGCTTTATAAGGGGCATGCCAGCCCCTCTGAATAAACTTTCCTCAAGTATTTCATTAACCCGAAACCTGTGTCTGGTGTGAATTACTTTAGGAGCGTGCACGCACTACTTCTTTAATGTGGCCCCGGCAGATACTCAAGATAATCAATTTGATTGATTCCACATCATTATATTCCGAAAGGAATAGTACGTGCAAGTCTAAATCAATCTGTTTTCTCTGTAACTTTAAAAGTTGGATATATATATATATATATATATATCTTTGCAGGTTACACTATATGGTAATTCAGTACTGGATTGCACCCAAAGTATTGCCTGTGCATCCTCTTGAGTAAAGTGGAGGGTTTCCGCTTAAAAAGCTAAAAGGATCCCCCGTGGGTTTCGTATTATGAATATCCCCTAGATAGGGAGGACAAAAGCAAAAGTATGCCAAGATTGGATATCAGTCCTTAATAAAGCATCATTGGATCTCATGTTGATCATAATACAGGATGTGAAAATGGAGTTGGAAAATATCACACGCAAAATAACAGAAGTTGAGACTGAACATGCAATACTATTAGCTACACCAGATGGTATAAGATTGCTGGATAAATTAAGAGAAGAATTGTTAAAATAAAAAAATGATCTCATCAGATTTAAAAAACAAAAATTTGAGTATGTTCAACGGGATTACATGGAACATCGGGTTTATAAGTGGCTAAGTGGGGAGCATCATAGGAGACCTTGCAAGAAAATCATACGCCCGAAGAATTATACAATTGATGTTACATTGGCAGAGTCGGCATCAGATGTAGAACAACAAAATGACGATGAGACTTTTTTTAGAAATGACTTGTATGGGAACTACGACAAGAAGCAGAGGCGCAGACGGCATAGGACAAGGAGAGGTCACAAGGGGAAAATATGTAGCTCGTGGAAAACCACCACTGAGAAAGTAGTGCCAGTGTTTAATTAATCTGTCACATCGTAATTTACATGAAAAGGAAATTGAGTTCCTTAAATTAGGACTCTCATTCGTACCCACAGCTAGACCCAATACATTTACATGGAATGTGGAACTGTTCAACTTTGGCAGAAATGTACGCCTTAAAGATTATTTTAACAAGCCACAAATACAGCAACAAAGAAACCAAAATGAAAAAGAAGCTAAGATACAACTTAAACCAAGGTCCAATTTTGATCCACCAAATATTAGGGCCAATATCAGAACATTCTTGTCTACGGTCCAAACGGAAATAATAGAAGAAATTAAACATCCATGCCACACACGAAATAATTTAAGCAAAGAACAACGACAACTACTAGAAAATTTGGCACAGGACACATCTATCGTAATATGCCCCGCGGATAAAGGCAGGGGTATAGTTATCATGGATTATTAGAAATATGCAGTAGAAGTAAAAAGACAACTACAAGACAAGAGCACGTATAGACCACTAAAGGATGACCCTACGAGGGAAATACAAGCGAGAATAGAAGAAGTCCTAAATATGGGGTTAAGAGCTAATTATATAGACCAGAATCTATACCTATATTTGATACAAAAACATCCGAGGATGCCTATCATACATACAATACCAAAAATACACAAAAGCCAAACAGACCCTCCGGGACGCCCTGTCCAGCCATAGGAGGAGTTTTACAACCAATAGGAACATGGCTGGATGCTATGTTTAAAGATACAGTTCAAAACTTACATACATGTATTAAGGATACCCCTTCACTACTAGCAACTCTTGAACAACTATATATAGAGGAAGAACTACCAGTGCTATTGCGATGGATGTCAGTAGCCTCTATACCATCATCCCACATGATGGTGTTATAGAGGCTAAGCGACAAGTCCTGTGTGCCTCATCAAAATATGAAGGTCCTCCCATAGAATACACACTGGAATTACTGGAAGTAGCGTTCAAAAACAACTATTTTCGTTTTGAACAACAGTGGTACATGCATATATCGGGAACATCCATGGGAGCAGCTATGGCGCCAATGTATGCAAACGCGTACATGTACATCTTTGAAACAGAATATATATTGAAACCGTTTAAACAAAATGTTATAAAATATTTTCACTTCATAGATGATATTTTGATAATATGACGAGGTACCAGAATACAGGCCCAAGAAATGGTGGAATATATTAACCAACTACCGACACCGATACAGATGACAGCCAATGTGAGCACAGAGAAAGTACAATTTTTGGATGAGTTATCCGTGGAAGATCACAAAATTGTTTACAGTCTCTACTCCAAGCCTACGGATAGGAACACTATACTACATTATACTAGTGCACATCCAACAAATTTGAAAAAAGTCCATACCTAGAGCTCAATTTCTCAGGGTTATGAGAAACAACTCAAAAGAAACAATAAAACAGCAACAAATATTGGAAATGAAGCTGAAATAGTTAAAGAGTCTTAAATAGAGCGTTGGAGGAAGCAAAGAAAAATACGACCACGCCACAAGACATCGCTACAAGCCCCAAATTAGTTTTTTCCTATGACGTTTCATAACAAATCACAGACAATATCTAACATTGTGAAGAGAAATTGGAACATGTTAGCATGTGATAATAGCTTACCGTAATAATTCAAAGAACTGCCAAAATTATCGAAGAAATGGAAGAAATTTAAAGGATATACTAATGAGGACAGACCCGGAAGAGAGCTATATTGAGCCAAAGAAAACACAAGTGAGGGGTAGTGTACGCTGTTTAGGGTGTGTGACGTGCAGCCACATGATCCCAGCACGAAACTTTAACCATCCACATAAAAATAAGACCTATAATATATGATACACCATCACATGTAGAACGACCTTTGTAGTCTATAAAATATCATGTCCTTGTGGCTTGGTCTACATAGGAAAAACTGAAACACAACTATGTGACCGGATCAGGGGTCATAGATCCAATATAAGGACAGCGTATAGAGATGGATATACGGATAAACCGGTGGCGAAGCATTTTTTTAGAACACAAACACCCCTTGACGACGCTAAAAAATTGGAGCAATAGATTGGGTACCATGTTCCAGAAGAGGAGGAGATAGAGGCAATACACTATTGAGAAGAGATACATTTTGGATACAAGAATTGGACACAGTTGCACCTAGAGGATTAAATGAAATTATAACGTATCATTAATTTATATGAGTAACTTTAAGTGAATGAACTGGCCTCGTTGAGTTATGAATATTTTTTTTAGCAGCAATACTGTTACTAGTTAATATATTTATTGGGATCTAATATGTTTCAACATTATGGTATGATACCAGAGTTAGAGAATTATGACTAGCATATATATATATATATACCTATGTGGAAAAGTATAGCATATAGCAATAACCGCTTAATCCAAGTAGGATATGTAAGAGCTATAGAGACGTACCATTCCATACATTCGGATATGTAATCATCACTGTTAAGCACTTTAATTAATAAGTAATAGTTTCACTTTAAATAGTATTGATGAGACTATTATGATAAGGTAGCGAGTCAAGTTAAATGTAAATATCACTATAAATAAAGAAACACATAATTTTTGTTTTATGAAAGCACTTTAATGTACAATACAGCAAACGTATCACTTTAAGAAAAGACAATAGGTCTATTATATTAATGTAAATACGATGTGAAGCACGCTTTAGCACTTTAATGTACATAAAAGCAGGTGTATCACTTTAAGCAAAGATAATTTCTTTAGCATATTAATGCAAATATGATAAGAATCACGTAGCACTCTTTAGCACTTTAATGTACATAAAAGCACATCTATCACTTTAAGCAAATGCATTTTATTGCACTTTAATGTATATAACAACACCAAGTCACTTTATAATACAACACATACAATATGATCTGAGTATAGGGAGTGGATATGTCACTTTAAATATGATTAAGGAGAGCATGGTAGAATAGTCTTTCCGGAACTGTTTGTAATGTTGCATACTGCATATGGACCATTGTGAGTTGAGTTAAGTAATAAGAAGCTCTTTAGAAGAAGAACCTGAATTTGATAACAGGAGTATTGAGTTTTAATGTTTTAATTTTGTGTATGGATTTGTATGTTAGTTCTGTATGGCTGAACGATTGGCATATAGGGAGGAGAAGTTGTTTGCTACGTTGCTATGGAGCCAGATAAAGTATCGGGTAACCATAGCAACGGGTACGGCAGCACGCTACTTCCGGGTAGCGGTATACTGGCGCATGCGTAGTTGTAGCTGAAAGACGCAGAGGAGGAGAGACAGCCATACAGGTGGTGAGTGTTTTATTGATTGAATTATTAATTTGACTAGCTATATAAGCATGTCATTTGTAATGTGAATTTGAGCTGTAAAGATCTTGATGAAAGCCACAGACGCTGGCTGAAACGTCGATCATATTTTAAGAGGAATGAAATAAAAGGAATTGTTTTAAAGAAACAAAGACCGTGAGTGCAAGCCTTTTTCTAAATATTTGAATATCAATTAATGGCATTGGCTAAAGTGCACCAGACATCACTGCATTAAAGTGTGTGTGCAAGGACACAAAGGGACATTATATATCTTGATAAAAGTCCGTTTGGACTGAAACGTCGACTTGATCTGTATACTTGGTACATATTTGCTGAATTAAAGCACTTATTTAAAAATTTATACAAGTCCTTTGAGTGCACTCTTTCGGGAATATATGGAGTGGCTGGAGCTGTTGCACCGAGGCACCGAACAAGTCCGGTTAAATTGAGTGCGGGGCACTTGGATCATATATATATATATATATATATATATATATATATATATATATATATAGCCAAATGAAGCCAGCACTCAAGGACTTGTAAAAAAAAACCAATGAAAAGGGTTTTAATCCATAGAACGTGTGTGTGTGTGTGTGTGTGTATATATATATATATATATATATATATATATATATATAGCTCAAAATAATAAAGGGAACACTCAAACAACACAATGTAACTCCAAGTCAATCACACTTCTGTGAAATCAAACTGTACACTTAGGAAGCAACACTGAGTGACAATCAATTTCACATGCTGTTGTGCAAATGGGATAGACAACAGGTGGGAATTATAGGCAATTAGCAAGATATCCCCAATAAAGGAGTGGTTCTGCAGGTCACCACAGACCACTTCTCAGTTCCTATGCTTCCTGGCTGATGTTTTGGTCACTTTTGAATGCTGGCGGTGCTTTTACTCTAGTGGTAGCATGAGACAGAGTCTACAACCCACACAAGTGGCTCAGGTAGTGCAGCTCATCCAGGATGGCACATCAATACGAGCTATGGCAAGAAGGCTTGCTGTGTCTGTCAGCGTAGTGTCCAGAGCATGGAGGCGCTACCAGGAGACAGGCCTGTACATCAGGAGACGTGGAGGAGGCCGTATGAGGGAAACAACCCATCAGCAGGACCACTACTTCCGCCTTTGTGCAAGGAGGAACAGAAGGAGCACTGCCAGAGCTCTGCAAAATGAACTTCAGCAGGCCACAAATGTGCATGTGCCTGCTCAAACAGCAAGAAACAGACTCCATGAGTGTGGTATGAGGTTCTGACGTCCACAGGTGGGGGTTGTGCTTACAGCCCAACACCATGCAGGGTGTTCAGCATTTTCCAGAGAACACCAAGACTGGCAAATTTGCCACTGGCACCCTGTGCTCTTCACAGATGAAAGCAGATTCACACTGAGCACATGTGATAGACGTGACAGAGTCTGGAGACACCGTGGAGAATGTTTTGCTGCCTGCAACATCCTCCAGCATGACCGGTTTGACAGTGGGTCAGTAATGGTGTGGGGTGGCATTTCTTTGGGGGGCGGCACAGCCCTCCATGTGCTCGCTAGAGGTAGCCTGACTGCCAATAGGTACCGAGATGAGATCCTCAGACCCCTTGTGAGACCATATGCTGGTGTGGTTGTCCCTGGGTTCCTCCTAATGCAAGACAATGCTAGACCTCATGTGGCTGGAGTGTGTCAGCAGTTCCTGCAAGACGAAGGAATTGATGCTATGGACTGACCCGCCCATTCCCCAGACCTGAATCCAGTTGAGCACATCTGGGACATCAGGTCTCACTCCATTCACCAACGACACATTGCACCACAGACTGTCCAGGAGTTGGCAGATGCTTTAGTCCAGGTCTGGAAGGAGATCCCGCAGGAGACTATCCACCACCTCATGAGGAGCATGCACAGACGTTGTAGGGAGGTCATACAGGCACGTGGAGGCCACACACACTACGGAGCCTCATTTTGACTTGTTTTAAGGACATTACATCAAAGTTGGATCAGCCTGTAGTGTGTTTTTCCACTTTAATTTTGAGTGACTCCAAATCCAGACCTCCATGGGTTGAATAAACTGATTTCCATTTTTTTTATTTTTTTTGTGTGATTGTGTTGTCAGCACATTCGACTATGCAAAGAACAAAGTATTTCAGAAAAATATTTAATTCATTCAGATCTATGAGGTGTTATTTTTGTGTTCCCTTTATTTTTTTTTTGAGCAGTATGTATATATATATATATATATATATATATATATATATATATATATATATATATATATATATATTGTGAGCGTAAAAGTGGCATTGTGGTTGATGGAAGATACATCAGGCCGGATTTGCTAAACTGCAACCTGAGATTTTTCAGTTAAATGCCCCAGGGAGATGTTAGTGTTTGCAATCTACATTGCTGAGGTTCTGCAAAACATGGTATGGGTCCCTGGGGCGGAGTATTTGGAGAGTAGGGTGGGCCAATGCTCCAACAGCATTAGTTGCTGTGTAACAAACCGCACTTTAGATCTGACTTAAGAGTTAACTAATTGACACTCACCTGTAGCTAGTCAATTAGTAGACAGGCCTTTAAATGAAGAGGGCAGCTTGCTGCAGAGTGAGGGAGGAAAAGACAGCTAGGAGAGCGAATGACAACTGTGTTTGTTGCAAAGACATTTTTTTTGTTTGGAAAATTGGTAAGTGGGAAAGCCACCCAATTGCAGATAGCAATTTCCTGTCTAGTAAGAGCTCAAGTAAGAGCAAGGGATTTTGTTTGTTTTTGTTATTATTTAAAGCACCTGTTTTCTTATTGAATAAAAAAAGGAGAACCGAGCTGACTGTGTCCTGGACTTTATATACCCTAGAAGGCCCACCGCCTTACTGCAAGATCTGTGACAACTATATATATATATATATATATATATATATATATATATATATATATATATATATATATATATATATTGTGATAAGGTGAATGGGGTGGTCTGTGGGGGAGTTTATATTTTGACAGAATTGTTCAGAGAGGCATATGATTTTTAACCCCAGGGGTAGTGTGTGTTTCTGTGTGTATATAACCAAAATTAATATTTAGTTATTGGCCCCTGGGGTGGAGCATTTGGAGAGCAGGGTGGGCCAGTGCTCCACTCCGCAGTTTAGCAGTTTTCTTGGGGGACATAGATCCAGGCCAGGGATTTTGGACTGTCTCCAACCCACTGCTTAGCTGTAGGTAATCAGCTGCAGCAGTGGGAATAAACCCCTCCCTGCTAGGCAGGTAGGGGAGAATGTTTGTTTGTTTCTCTCTTGAAGGGCTGAAAGCAGAAGGCTGGCTAGACACTGGAGTGTAGAGAGCTGACAGACAGTAGTTTGGTGAAACCAATATTAATTTTTGTTATGGTTTAACACCTGAGAGATAGGGAATCTTATGTTAGTTAGTTCTCAGACGAGCTAGGTTTTTGTTTATAGGGATTTGTTACATTATTGTTTTTTTTTTTTTTTTTCATTTGCTGCTGTCTCTGTAGTGAAGCTCAACAATAAAGTGCTTGGAATTAAGTTACTTTTAAATACTGTGCATGTTTGTACCCAAAAGGACCGTGCTAACTGCAGACAAGGATCACAATATATACATACATACATACACATACATATATGCATACATATATATGTACAAATTGGTCATAAAATGTGGTCATACAAGTGGTGATCTGATCATCATCTAAGTCACAACAATAGACAATCACAGTCTGCTTAAAGTAATAACACACAAAGAATGAAATGTTGCCATGTTTTTTATTGAACACACCATGTAAACATTCACAGAGGAGGAGGAGAGCTCCCCGCCCGGCGCTGGAATAAAGGTAAGTTTGAACCCTTTCCTCTCCCCAAAGCCGGGCGGGAGGGGGACCCTGAGGGTAGGGGCACCCTCAGGGCACTATAGTATGCATTATATATTTTTTGCTTTATATAAATATTCCTTACGGTATACTTTCCTGTATTTTGTTTTATTTGTACATGCTAACCCCTAACAAAATAAAGTATGCATAAAAATAAATGGAATTAACATTTAAGAGCAAAAGTTTTAGGATTCAAAAATATACGTAATAAACATAAGGTGATCACACCATAATAAAATACTCACTTAATGGACACTACATGAGATGAAGATGTCAGTTCCAAATTCATATATGCTAAATATTGAACCATAAAGGGCTTTCTGGCTGAATCCAGGACCCTAACATAGGCTTTTATGTTTTTTCCAATTTCTACCTAAAAAAATATTTAAAAAAATAAATAAATAAAAAAAAATCCAATAGACAGTCAAGGTAAATTAACAGTAATAATTTATATAAAAAAAAATAATACAAAAAAAATGGTTATGCAAGAAATGTAACTGAATAACATGAATATGATTACATTTAGTGAATATTAGAACCGCTATTCCAGTAGGAATTGGGCCATTTTAACCAGATTTTATTAATTCAGGCAAAATCTGGTATTTAGTGAATAACCCTGAACATGTCAACTTACAATCACAGTGATAGCAACCTTGCTGACTAATTAAAAAAAAAAAAAAACAAAAAAAAAAAGTTTTTTCTTTCTTTCATGCGTACATGAAAAATAAAAAAAACTTTTTTCTTTCTTTTTTTCTTTCTTTCTTTCATGCGTACATGATTCGTATTATTCATGTTACTCTAAAGAAACAGCACCACTTTTGTATTAGTATTCATACTAGACCATTACAAATGCACCTACCTTGTCAACAACTGTCACATCCACGTGGAAAATATCAGACACATGTACATTAACTTTAACAGGCTCGGGTAATGCAAGACAGAGGTCATAGACCATGACTGTTACTGTGCCTGAATGTAAAGGAAATACCTAGACCAAACAAATGTAAAAGTTAATAGTCAGTTCTGATTTTAATTTGTAACGCTACATGCACAGTCTTGTCAGGGTCAGATTTCCCATTAAAAGGAATAGGTACCTGCCTACAGGCACCTGTTTTGCCAATTTACAGCACTTCTAATGTGCCTTTTTGGAGCTTAGGTATCCTCTGAAGGCATCAGGGGGTCTAACAGCTGGGAGAAAGGAGACAGTTAAGCCTAAGACTCTAACCACAGCTCTTTAAACATACAGGGTTTTTCACAGTGCATTTTTCTCTAAACTGTTTAAAAGTGGAAACTGGATTAGGTGGCCAGTTGGATAGTTATGGATACTATAGTTTAGCAAGTCTCCACATTACTACAGTATGAGCCAGAAGATTCATTCACATTTTTGATGGTTTCATGGATTTCTGTCCGGATGAAAACTCACAAACTAGACTGATCACTACAGTTCAAATCATGGAACTATTTCTGGACAGACTTATTCAGAGCGGTCGGTCAAATCCTTCAACCCCATGGCGATTTGACTTTGTTCATGGGATCTGAGCACTTTTTGGATATATTGGGTGCTCAGATCCAAGTTATCTGGAGATATGTAGACTATGGGGGTTTGGTTATGCAAAATATGACTTAATGTATGTTAAAGGTTTTTGGTGAATTTTATGTACAGTGCATTATTTTCTGTACCTGGAGATAATTGAGTTTACAACAGCCACTTAACCCAATTATCTCCAGGATAGAAAGGAAATATTAGACTGTTTGTGTGGGGGTGTTTTACATTATAACTGTATGCTGATTGGCTATTGTAATTGTGTCCCTGTCCCCAACAAGGTCCATTTGGGAGTATAGCTTGCTTGGGGTCTTGCATAAAAGGCCAAGCTGTGGCCTCCATTAAACAGATGGTTTTACCTCTTCATGAAGTTGTGGCTCATGTTTGGGGGATTGGAGTTATAATCACTACACCTTCTGCTACACTTAAATTTCGAGAGATTCTGCATGGATATACTCAGCTGGAGTATAGAGGATCTCAAATCCTCAATGCTCAATGCTTCCCTATGGACGACAGCGTCTTCTCACTGTGAAAATCACAGTGAGAAGCGCCACTAAAGGCAGCCACTAAAGGCTGGATTAACCCTAATGTAAACATAGCAGTTTCTCTGCAGGGTTAACCCTAGATGGACCTGGCACCCAGACCACTTCAGCTCAATTAAGTGGTCTGGTTGCCTATAGTGGTCCTTTACACAGATTAAATAGTGACTAAGCACCATCACAGCTTTGCATAACTGCAAAACAGATAGAGCATCAGCTATGAGACTTATTGAAATAGCTCTCAATGAGACACTTTGAGTGAGTTATATCTGCACAATATCAGTTTTTTTTTTTTTTTTTTCACAATGTCTGTAGGTGATGTTCCACTTGGGCAGAGTTCTCTTTCCTCCTGAAAGAGCGTTTGAGAAGCAGGCTGAGGCACTGCTGTGCACTCTACATAGGCAGGTCCACTAAACATAGAAAACTGATAGCAGTCACAATCTGGCAGCTATCAGTTTACAGGCTAGTTCCAATAATTTTAATTGGAGTTTATGGGATAAAAAAATACAAAATAAAGGGGAAGAAAATAAAATAGAACATCTCGTCCTGATGAGAGAGATGCCTACTTGCTGAAGGCAAACAGTATATCTGCAGGGGATGTTTAAGTATTTATTTTTACATTACATATTTATAAAACGCATTAAAATAGGTATTTCCCAACATAGTATCTTTTAACAGAGTACTCACCACTACTGTCCTTTTTTTGTCCTGAAATGCAGTTCCTGCGATGTTGGATACACTGCTGTTGATGTAAAAGTACCCAGAGCCTTTACTAATGGTGAATGTGGCCTGTATAGATGAATTTTAAAGCAAATAAATAACAGTATCAACTAGAGTAAAATGACAATTAATTGGAAGGTATATACAAATTGTGTTGATTAATATAGAATAAATAATGAAAAATGCAAAAAAAAGGTTATTTAAAGTTGTCATAAGACAGTACATACTACTTTATATTAAGGTACCGTATATACTCGAGTATAAGTCAAGTTTTTTGGAACATTTTTTGTACTGAAAAACCCCAACTCGACTTATAATCGAGTCATTGTCTGTATTATGGCATTTTACATTGCCATAATACAGACAATGGGGCTGTGTAGGAGGGGGCTGGCAGGAAGCTCTTACTTACCTCTCCTGCAGCTCCTGTCAGCTCCCTCTGCAAGTCCCAGTGTAAGTCTTGCGGCCGCGCGGAGCGTTGCCACGGTAACCCATGGCAACGCTCTGACCCCAAGGCTCTCGTGAGACTTACACTGGGACTTGCAGAGGGGGCTGACAGGAGCTGCAGGAGAGGTAAGTAAGAGCTTCCTGCCAGCCCCCTCCTACACAGCCCATCCACTGGACCACCAGGGAGTGAGCCCCCCACCCTGCC
This sequence comes from Pelobates fuscus, assembly GCF_036172605.1. NCBI lineage: Eukaryota > Metazoa > Chordata > Amphibia > Anura > Pelobatidae > Pelobates > Pelobates fuscus. The sequence goes on from NC_086323.1 coordinate 185,278,933, forward strand.
ATGTATCAAGCAGGGAGGGGGGGGGGGGGGCGGAAAAAAAAAATATAAATAATAAAATAATATTACAATAATAATAATAAAATAAAAAATAATAATAAAAAATTACTAATAAAACAAAAAATAATATTAAAATAATAATTTAAAAAATAATAATAAAAATGCCCACCCCCCCACCAAGCCTCCCAGACCTGGACTAAAGCATCTGCCAACACCTGGACAGTCTGTGGTGCAATGTGACATTGGTGGATGGAACAAGACATTTCCCAGATGTGCTCAATTGGATTCAGGTCTGGGGAACGGGCGGGCCAGTCCATAGCATCAATGCCTTTGTCTTGCAGGAACTGCTGACACCCTCCAGCCACATGAGGTCTAGCATTGTCTTTCATTAGGAGGAACCCAGGGCCAACCGCACCAGCATATGGTCTCACAAGGGGTCTAAGGATCTCATCTCGGTACCTAATGGCAGTCAGGCTACCTCTGGAGAGCACAAGGAGGGCTGTGCGGCCCCCCCAAAGAAATGCCACCCCACACCATTACTGACCTACTGCCAAACGGGTCATGCTGGAGGATATTGCAGGAAGCAGAACGTTCTCCACAGTGTCTCCAGACTCTGTCACATCTGTCACATGTGCTCAGTGTGAGCCCGCTTTCATCTGTGAAGAGCACAGGGCGCCAGTGGCGAATTTGCCAATCGTGGTGTTCTCTGGTAAATGCCAAATGGACCCTCATACCACCCTCATGGAGTCTGTTTCTGACCATTTGAGCAGACACATGCACATTTGTGGCCTGCTGGAGGTCATTTTGCAGGGCTCTGGCAGTGCTCCTCCTGTTTCTCCTTGCACAAAGGCGGAGGTAACGGTTCTGCTGCTGGGTTGTTGCCCTCCTATGGCCTCCTCCACGTCTCCTGATATACTGGCCTGTCTCCTGGTAGCGCCTCCATGCTCTGGACACTACGCTGACAGACACAGCAAACCTTCTTGCCATAGCTCGCATTGATGTGCCATCCTGGATGAGCTGCACTACCTGAGCCACTTGTGTGGGTTGTAGACTCTGTCTCATGCTACCACTGGAGTGAATGAACCGCCAGCATTCAAAATAGACCAAAATATCTGCCAGAAAGCATAGGAACTGAGTGGTCTCTGGTCACCACCTGTAGAACCATTCCTTTATTGGGGGTGTCTTGCTAATTGTCTATAGTTTCCACCTGTTGTCTATCCCATTTGCACAACAGCATGTGAAATTGATTGTCACTCAGTGGACAGTTTGATTCCACAGAAGTGTGATTGACTTGGAGTTACATTGTGTTGTTTAAGTGTTTCCTTAATTTTTTTGAGCAGTGTATATACATTTTTATGTATTTATTTATTTTTTGTGGCATTTTAATACATTTTAATACACTATGTCATATAACACATAAGAGATGGTTAAATAGTGTTAGCCTCTCTTATTTCTTATAATTATTTCAAAGTGAACTGTGAAAAAAGGTTATCACACTGAGAAATTTGCATTACCAAGTTTATAAGATGCAGTTGTGTTTTAATGCATGTTGTGTCATCTCACAAATCCATGTGAATTCATGTGATAGACAGCTTTCAATGAATCATGAAACTTTCCAAATTTCATCAGACTGTGCCAGAAATGCTTACATGTGATGCAAATTAAAATAATAATACCAATACATATGGGATGTTCCTGTATACATAATTTAAATAGTATTGTCTCTTACCGTCACAAGAGGATGGTTATAAATACAAATAGTATGTGTATTTACTTGAATATCTTCCACAAGTAAAAGTTCAAGACTGGTGGTAACATGTGCCAGTGTGCTGTGCTGAAAACCAAAAAATAAGAATTAGAATAAATGAATGAATAAATAAAACACAATGTAAAATGTATTAGAGTTGTGATCTGAAATGTGGTGCACATTTTCAATATGGGCTTATCAACCATGCACCCGTTAATTATATTTGCTTCCATGTTGACCACCCCAATTTCAATACTGTATATACTTGAGTATAAGCCGACCCGGATATAAGTCGAGGCCCCTAATTTTACCCCAAAAAACTGGGAAAACTTATTGACTCGAGTATAAGACTAGGGTGGGTAATGCAGCAGCTACTGGTAAATTTCTAAATAAAATTAGATCCTAAAAAAAAATTATATTAATTGAATTTTTATTTACAGTGTGTGTATATAATGAATGCAGTGTGTGTGTATGAATGCAGTGTGTGTGTATGAGTGCAGTGTGTATATGAGTGCAGTGTGTGAATGCAGTGTGTGTGTGTGTATGTGTGAGTGCAGTGTGTTTATATGAGTGCAGTGTGTGTGTGTGAGTGCAGTGTGTGTGTGATGCAGAGTGTGATGCAGAGCCTTGGTGGGGGGTGGGCATTTTTATTATTATTTTTTAATTATAATAATTGTATTTTTTTGTTATATTATTTTTTTTATTATTTTTAATATTCTATTTTATTATTATTATTTTTTTCGTCCCCCCTCCCTGCTTGATACACGGCAGGGAGGGGGGCTCTCACTCCCTGGTGGTCCAGTGGCATTGGCAGTTCAGTGGGGGGAGGGAGGCTGCCAGAGAGCACTTACCTCTCCTGCAGCTCCTGTCAGCTCCCTTTTCCTCCGCACCAGTCCGTGCAGCTCCTCTGTCAGCTCACACTGTAAGTCTCGCGAGAGCCGCACTATGACCCCGCGGCTCTCGCAAGACTTACACTGGTAGCTGACAGAGGTGCTGAAAGGACCGGCGCGGAGGAGAAGGGAGCTGACAGGAGAGGTAAGCGCTCGCTGCCAGCCCCCAGTCTGTGTTATGGCAATGTAAATTGCCATAATACAGACACTGACTCGAGTATAAGCCAAGTTGGGGTTTTTCAGCACTCAGCTCATACTCGAGTATATACGGTACTTAAATTTTCACAGCAATACTATTTGATAGATTTATATATTTATTTAAAATTATGTATTTTAATTGTGCAACAGGAGGTACAAACATATCTGCAATGCCACAACAGGATTACAGACCTTTTTAAAGCTGACAATCTGTGACATAGGATTAAAACTGTACTTTTTTTTTTTTTGTTTGTTTATGTTAGAGTAATGCTGAGTAAGTCAGGAGATTAGCAAATATGAGTAACAATAGCAAGAGGTGTGTCTACAAGAAGTAAATTGACATGACAGACATAGTAGCTTCAAGATTTATGATAGGTAGGAGACAAGAGTCTAACACATTTACTTAAGTAGGCTAATACTCTACAGTACCCTATACATTTTCTTATAGATCACTGTCGTCTGGAACTTATATTATAAGTCTGGAGCCGCAGTGAGACAACCATTTTTAAAACAGTGCTAAAACACTGACAACGCATTGAGAAACACAATGCTATTGAATCTAGGTAGTTCAAATCTTTTTAAACAAGCTGGCTAAAATAACTGAAATAGCTGCTCAGTAGGAGAATGATGAGAGCTCTGTGGGCTTGAGATAAAGTCTATTTTAACCGATTCCTGCTGATGGGAGACGGTTGGTGTCTGCTGGTGGTCTGTGGGAGGCCGCTGGTGCGCAGGTACTCCTACTGTCCTTTTCTCCCCAGGCTGGTGTGTGGCCTGCATCTTTTGGCCACAAGCTTTGTGCCTACTAGAGTCTGAGTTTTGTCAGGATATTTATATTGGCAGACATGTTGTGCTATGATAGAAATTAAAAGTGTATATTGCCAGAGTCACTAAGAACAGAGCGACTCAATTTTGCTATCTTCAGGATAACAAATACACTTAATTTTGTCTTGCTTCACGTAACTAGCCTCTGAACCTGAGCTAAGGAATACATTATATAAACAAGCCAAGTGATAAGCAATGAAGCAGGGGGATGGGATGCTCTGTTTAAATGTTAATAGAATAGAAATAATTTTAAACACAGACATTAGTGACAGAGAAGACTAAGTAATTAATTTTACTTTCTAAATTTAACAAGGTCCCATCGTAAGTAAGGGGTGAAATTGAGTTTAGACATGTAGATTCTAGAAATTACGATCAAAGTTGTTGCCACAAAGACTGAGGCAAATACTTTGAACTGACGGCAAATTTAAGTTATGGTAGTCATTTTAGATAAGCCAAATGACGTCAAAATCGTCATCAGGAAAAGTTTACTGTTTCCTGGATAGGAAGGTTTAGTGAGGCAAGACTGCCTCTATGGACTAAATACCTAAATTGCAATCTGCAGGTTGACCACACCTTCAGTTTCCTATTGGCCTTATCAACTAATGACGTACAGAGAACCTTTCCCTTTAAAAGTTAGGACAAAGGGAAGAGAGGGTTAGTTTGGGCTTTCAGATTCGGACATTCAGAGATATCCAGGACAGATATTCACTCTAGAACTAACTCAACTTTCAAACTCTCTTGGACCCAACTCAAGAAACACTCCTTGACACTTACTTTTTACTATTACTTACATACCTCCATACAACCAATCATACACGCATTCAAGTTCCTGGGACTACCTACTCCTCTGATGAGAATATCTACTTAACTGGTAATTATGCTGGATTTATTTAATCTAAATTAATTAAAAATCTAATAGCATGATATATGACTGGATAAATCACGGTCAGATTTCAATATTTAGAAATCTTAGTTAACTAATGAATATATAGTTATAAACATTCCATTCTGCAGGTGGAATTAAGAATAATTATATATTAATGTTATATCATGTGTTCGCATACCGCTGTTTTTATCCAGGTGTATTGATTTGCTCTAAATAAGATAAGATATCTTTTTTAGGCAAATTAAAATTTGGCTTATAGAATCAGGTAGATTATTCTTATTGGATGGTTCAAGGAAATGATTAATGGGTTGGTTTAACCCCTTAAAGACCAAACTTCTGGAATAAAATGGAATCATGACATGTCACACACGTCATGTATCCTTAAAGGGTTAAATGCTATTTAATTGAAAATTACACGAGAATAGGATAGTATATGCCTAGGAGGATCTAGCCAGCATTGAAAGGGTTATTCAGTTAATCTAACCGTTAGCCAATGTTTTATGGCTTTTCACTGGGCTGTGTGAAGTTTTACTTTCTGTCTGTGAAGTACACTCATAAATCTTGTCTTGACAGTTGATGCTGTAGCTTTGTACTGTGTATTGCCATTGCATTACATAAACATAGTTACATAGCTGAAAAGAGACTTGCGTCCATCAAGTTCAGCCTTCCTCACATATGCTTTTGCTGTTAATCCAAAAGAAGGCAAAAAACCCAGTCTGAAGTGCTTCCAATTTTGCAACAAACTAGGTAAAAAATTCCTTCTCGACCCCAAAATAGCAGTCAGATGTCTCCTTGGATCAAGCAGCTATTTCCCCACTAATTACAAATTATATCCCTGTATGTTATGTTTTTGCAAGTATTTATCCAATTGCAGTTTAAACATCTGTATAGACTCTGACAAAACCACCTCTTCAGGCAAAGCATTTCATATCCTTATTGCTCTAACTTTTTCTTTGCTCAAACTTTTTCTTTGCCTTAGATGAAATCTCCTTTCTTCAAGCCTAAATGTGTGACCTTGTGTCCTATGTATAGCCCTGTTTATGAATAGATTTCCAGATAATGGTTTGTACTGGCCCCAAATATATTTGTATAATGTTATCATATCCCCTCTTAGGCGCCGTTTTTCCAAACTAAAGAGATTTAATTTTTTTAACCTTTCTTCATAACTAAAATGCTCCATTATTTTTATCAATTTTGTAGCTCGTCTCTGCACTTTTTCTAGTGCCATGATATCTTTCTTTAGAACAGGTGCCCAAAATTGCACAGCATATTCAAGGTGTGGTCTTACCAGCGATTTATAAAGAAACAAAATTATATTTTCATCTCGAATTTATGCCCCTATTTATACATGACAAAACCTTACTGGCAATTCCCATATCCTTCTTGTGTGTGGTTATTACTAGTTCACTACCATTTAGGGTGTAAATTGCTTGTGCATTCTTAACCCCAAAGTGCATAACGTTGCATATTTCTACGTTAAATTTCATCTGCCATTTTAGTGCCCAGTCCCCCAATCTATCCAAATCCCTCTGCAGCAAGGCAACATCCTGCTCACATTTTATTACTTTACAAACTTTTGTGTCATCTGCAAACACTGATACATGGCTTTCAATGCCCATTTCAAGATCATTTATAAATATGTTAAATAGAAGCGGTCCCAAAACAGAACTCTGAGGGACACCACTTACCACTTGTGTCAAGCTTTTAAAATGTACTATTTATGACAACTCTTTGTACTCTATCCTTAAGCCAATGTTCTACCCAAGAACAAAAATATTCATCTAGACCAATTTATTTTAGTTTGAAGACTAACCTATTGTGAGGAACGTATCAAATGCCTTGGCAAAATCCAAGTAGATCACATCCACTGCAACACCCTAATCTATATTTCTACTTACGGTACTTATTCGTAGAATGCAATTAGGTTAGTTTGACATGACCTATGTTTCATAAAACCATGCTGATTATTGCTAATAACAAAGTTCTTCCCAATGAATTCCTGAATATTATCCCTTAATAGCCGTTCAAATAATTTCCCAGTCACAGAAGTTAAGTTCACAGGTCTATAATTTCCAGGCAAGGATTTTGAACCCTTTTTTAAATATAGGAACAACATCTGCCTTCCTCCAATCCTCCGGTACAATACCTGAAACAAAAGAATCTTGAAAAATTAAATACAGAGGTTCACTTATTTCCCCACTTAGCTCCTTAACCCCTTAAGGACCAAACTTCTGGAATAAAAGGGAATCATGACATGTCACACATGTCATGTGTCCTTAAGGGGTTAAAGCGGCACTATCATGCCGAACTTACCTTTCCTCAATCTCTCCCTCTTCTCCCCCTCTCTCGGGATCTGTTATTCTTTTCTTCCTGTCTTCTTTAGTTTTCTTTAAAATCATAAGACAAAGTAGGGACTCTTTGCCTTATGGAGTATTCCTCCGCTTGACCAGCTCTGACCAGCGGAGGAGCAAAGTGTGCTTCATTTCCGCTGGTCAGAGCAATTTTCCCATGATCCCTAGCTTTCCTCCCTGTTCCCACAATGCTTCCTGTCAGTATTGCTGAACGTCCTGTCACTTAGACAGAACGCCGTCAAAACTGCCGAATTGCATCCTAACAGAATGAGAAGAGTTTCTCCATCGGTGTTAGGATGCAATTCGGTACTTTGTTCGTATCGGAATTTCATTCTAATGAATGAAACTCTGATCCTATTCATTGCCGCGACTGCATAACTCCCTAATTCCCATGGTATCAGGGAGCTATCTACTAAAAGGCTGAAAGACCTAAATTGGTCTTTCAGCCAAATTTATTAATAATAAGTAAAGATTACTTAGTATTAGTAAATAATATGCCCCTACTCGCTATATCGTGAGTAGGGGCATGTGTAGTAAGCAGTGAGCAGCCTATAGCTGCTCACTGTGAAAAAACAAAAAACCTAATAACCCCCCCCCCCCCTGGCGCCCATCCCTGCACGGTGGGTGGGGGCCCTAATAAAACAATAAGGGGGGGACCTACTGTCCTCCCCCCTGCCCCCCCCTGCGCAGAGGGTGGGGGCCCTAATAAAACAATAAAGGGGGTCCTACTGTCCTCCCCCCTGGCCCCCAACCCTGCGCGGTGGGTGGGGGCCCTAATAAAACAATAAGGGGGGGTGGACCTACTGTCCTCCCCCCTGGCCCCCACCCCTGCGCGTTGGGTGGGGTCCTAATAAAACAATAAGGGGGGACCTACTGTCCTCCCCCCTGGCCCCCACCCCTGAGCGGTGGGTGGGGGCCCTAAATAAAGATGGGAGGGACCTACTGTCCTCCCCCCGGGGCCCCCACCCCTGAGCGGTGGGTGGGGGCCCTAATAAAACAATAAGGGGGGACCTACTGTCCTCCCCCCCTGGCCACCACCCCTGCGCGGTGGGTGGGGGCCCTAATAAAACAATAAGGGAGGGGGACCTACTGTCCTCCCCCCCGGCCCCCACCCCTGAGCGGTGGGTGGGGGCCCTAAATGAAACGCCCCCCCATTCAAGGTCCCAAGCCCCTAGTCACCCCCCCCCCACCCAAAACAAACTATCCCCTACCAACCCCCCTCACCCTAAAAATAGTAAGGGGGGAATAAAATAACTAACCTGTAAAAAAAATAAAAATAAACTTACCTTTTGACGTCTTCTTTTTTCTAAAATCTTCTTTCTTCAGACCCCAAAAAGGCCAAATAAAAATTCATCATACCCGTCGAACTAAAAATAAAATAAAAAACCCGAGCGCAAAAAAAAAAAAACAGACGAAAAAGAAAAAACCCGAGCGCAAAAAAAAATAAACCAACTTCACCCATGGAGGGCTCCGCGCAGACTGAGCTCCACAGGGCGGGGGAAGGCTTCTAAAGCCTTGCCCCGCCCTGCAATTAGGCTAAGAACACTCTGATTGGTGGGTTTAAGCCAATCAGAGTGCTCTTTGTCATTTTACACAGCGTGGGAAAATTCCAAAGAACTTTCCCACGCTTGTAAAATGACACAGAGCACTGTGATTGGATGGCTTGAAAGCCACCCAATCACAGTGCTCTGTGTCATATTACACAGAGTGGGAAAGTTCTTTTGAATTTTCCCATGCTGTGCAAAATGACACGGAGCACTGTGATTGGATGGATTTCAAGCCATCCAATCACAGTGCTCTGTGTCATTTTACACAGCGTGGGAAAGTTCTTTTGAGATCGGTGAAGCCAAGACCTCCACAGGTGCCCAACGCAACAGGGGTGACAGCGCTCCAACGGCATGGCCAAGCAACTATACATGAAATCCGCCGCCCCAGGTATGCAGATAAGGCCTCCAAAACAGGCATTGGCTGAAGCAGCCTGGACTGACACGTTGCACGGCTCACAGCCTGTGCCCCTGCTCATAATGCAGAGACTCGAGACTGATTACCCGGAGGCAACAAAAGTTAACTTTTTCTTTTTGAATATGATTTTTATTTTAGTTTTCACTTTCATCATATAATGAGAGTTAATCAACTGTATGCATTCTGGGACTCACAGATCTCCATTTATACAGCAATTGGTGAGGCGCACAGCCCTCTGAATCATTTATTTGTGTTCGGTTTCCGAGTTTACTAATTTAAATGTGTGACCAGAGGCCCAGTATATTTGTTTCCCTCTTTTTTTTTTTTTTATTATATCTTAATTGAAAAAGTTTTTCATTGTTATTTAACATAGACAACGAGTATACTGAAACTAATACAGATCAACAAGTGTACACAAGTATCAAACAAATATATAAGTGATAGATGGTACATAATCAAACACAGTAATCGCATATTCAATTATAAACCAGCACAGCAGCATAGCAGCATACTAACATAGATTGACCACGACAGAAAAAAAAAAACAAAACAACAACAGACAAAAAGGAAAAAAAAAAAAAAAAAAAAAAAAAATTTCCTTAGAGCATCCTAACAAACAACTCCCTTTCCATGAACTGAGGTTATTGGCTTCTGTTTTAATTTTATCCCTTCTTTCTCTATCTATACAGATATCCACTATAGCCATAGTAGAACTATCCAAATAGTATACTATATTTGTCTAACCATTCACAATACCATCTTTTTTTCTTAGAGGTAAAAGTCGCATTATTGATCAACTCATATTCCATTGATAATTGGAATCTAATTTGGTCTATCAATAGTCTTTTTTCAAACGACTTAGATACTTTCCAGTGTCTTGCGATAATGATTTTAACCGCAACCAAAGAATGAATGGCAAAACAGAAATCTCTTTGTGAATCGAAAGACAAATTCAGATGTAAAATAGCCGAAGCAGCATTCTCCGGAATTCTGTTTGTAGTCATTAATGAGAAAATATTAAACGCCCAAGACCAGATAGACTTAACAGCTGGACATGTCCACCAGATATGTATGTAAGTACCTAAATGGCTACCACATCTCCAACAAGTTGGATCAGAAGAATGAAACATTTTAGCTAGTCTAGCAGGTGTATAATACCATCTATAGAGAACTTTGAAGTGGCATTCCGACAGGTTCAGACAATGGATATATTTATTCACCCAACTCAAAGAGGAGTTCCAGTCGTCTAAAGAAATTTGCAGTTCTAAATCTTGTTCCCACTTCTTAATCAAACTATATGGGGACTCTTTAAGAACTTCCAGCATTGATAAGGCGACAGACATGCTCTTTTTAATGGGTTGAGACTTAAATATAACTTCCAACTTTTTCGCATAGATAGAAGACGATTTGAGCACATTTTTATGGATATAGTTTTTTATCCGCAGATAAGTAAAAATTTCCCTGCGTGGAATGTGGAAAATATCAATTATGCTCTGAAATGGCAAAATATTATCTCCTTGCATAATTTGTGAAAACTTTATTCTATCAGCGTTAGCCCAATTCTTTAAAGAAAGATCTTCTATAAGAATTTGCAGTATGTCAATTGTGCATGATTTGGGTATCATATTTCCTAGGGCTAGTTTTTTCTTAATTAATAACCACTCTTCTAGGATTTGGAATAGTATCGTTGAGTTCTTAAACAAATTCATTAGAGAGTTCTTTGTAACTATCCACATCGAGTGTTGCAGTCTATCTGTTTGGACCATTTCAGATTCAATAGTATACCATGATTCTAAGACCTGCTCAGGGTCCTGAAGGAGGTAGATATGTCTAATAATATTAGCATGATAACTGTAGGTAATACTAGGAAAGTTTAAACCTCCGTTAGACAGTTTTCTAGTTAATATCTTTTGAGCAATTCTAGGTTTTTTATTATTCCATATAAAATTATTGAAACTGGATTGAATCATAGCCAACCAGGGCCCAGGGACTTTGAGTGGAATCATAGAGAATAAGTATAGCCATTTAGGCAATATATACGCATTAATAATATTTATTTTGCCTTGCCAGGAAGTTTCTAAATTTTTCCATCTTTTTAGTTTGAGATTCATATTTCTCATAAAGAACATTATATTCCTCTCCATTATAGCTGTCACTTTGGCAGTTATATATAGTCCTAGATAATTTAATTCCAAGTCTGTCCATACGAATTTATAGGCGTGGGCTAAAGTGTTTACCAGGTCATTGTTCATATTCACATACATTACTGTGGATTTGGTTATATTTAGCTTAAAGTTCGAAATTGTAGAATATTTATTAATTTCGATCATTAGAAATTTTAGAGAAGACTCTGGGGATGTAAGAGTGAGTAACGCATCGTCCGCGTATAATGATATTTTAGCATCCATCGAATTCGTATGGACACCTTGGATCAAAGGATTATTCCTAATATTGATTGCCAAAGGCTCAATAGACAAGATATACAGCAGGGGGGAAAGAGGACATCCTTGTCGTGTGCCGTTTTTAAGTGCAAACCACCCTGCTGTGATATTTGGTCCTACCGTTCTCGCTGTAGGGGAGGAATACAGAGCCATAATGGCGTCGTGTATCCATCCAGTGAACCCAAACGCAATAAGAAGTTCGCTAAGATAACCCCACCCGACCCTGTCGAATGCTTTTTCGGCATCTAATGACAGGGCCAGGAAGGAAATCCGATATCTGTTAGCCCAGTCTAGAGTGTCAATTATTCTTCTAGTGTTGTTTGATGCTTGCCTACCCGGGACAAACCCTATCTGATCTGGATGAATCAATGTCGCAATAATAGTCTTAATTCTGTCAGCAATTATGGCCGCATAGATCTTCATATCCACATTAATCAAAGCTATAGGTCTATAATTACTAGGGTTGTTACTAATTTTATCAGGTTTCAATATCGGAATAATATTAGCCTGTAGTAATTCAGTTGGAAAAAGTTTGTTTAGAGCTATTTGATTAAACATGTCTGTTAAAGGATTGATTAATAAGGACTGCATCTGTTTATAATATAGATTCGTAAAACCGTCAGGGCCCGGGGTTTTATTAATAGGGAGTCTATTTATTTGGAATTTAACTTCATCAGCCGAAATAATCCTATTTAAAATTAATAGATCATGCGCTGAAACTTTTGGGATCTGAGTGTCCGCTAAATAGTTTTGAATATCCATTAGATTAGGGGACATTTTGAGGTTATATAGATCTTCATAAAATTGATTGAATCTCTCCCCTATTGCAGCGGGTGTAGAATAGACCTTTTGGCCATCTATCAGTTGTTCTACTCGATTTTTTGCGTGGTAATTTTGTAGTCTTTTTGACAAATTTTTATTAGCTCTGTTACCTGTACAATAGTTTTTTAATCTTAATTTGTAAATATTTAATTTAATTTTTTCTTCCACTTTTAAATTAATTTGTTTTTGTACATCATTTATTTTAGTTTTCATTTCTGCAGATGGATTTTGTTTATTTAACTTAGACAAGTTATAGAACTCGATATACATTTCGATATATATTTCCCTCTTTTATAGTATAATAATAAGGTCTCCTGAATCCCTCCTGTATAGAGGAAAATGTATGCCGCTCATAACTCTTACCTTGCATGTTGTGGTTACTTATGTTTATTCTAAGGGAAAAGTAATGTTAAATCTGCTCCACCTTAGACCTAAGCAGTATAATTGTAAGCTAGAGAGCCCAGGAGACGTGGCCACACGCTTTAGTAACTAAGCCCTAATATGCAATGCTCCTGTTTAGAGTCGGTTACCATGCCTAGCCAATATGCCTTGATCGCAATAACAGTGTATGCTGTTAGTCTGGGTTACATATATTTGCCTCTAACTTAAAATTCAACCTTGAAAACAGGTGCCAGGCCTCAGGTTTTAGTTGCTTCAATTACTGCCCATTGGTGTATTACCAGAGGCCTGACTATCACTCCAGCACAGCCATGTGTAACCCTGAAACGCCTGCCACACTGCCTCACATGGGTACTTTTATCAGAAGCGCCTATATTTGCTGTCTGCACAGCATGAAACCCGCTGCCCCTAGCATACCCCGTATAGGGATACATTTACTCAAGCGCACAGCACAGGTCATACCATGGGCATCGCTATATATATTGTGCCACTAGCTCAGGCAGCTATTGTAGACATAAAATTTACAAATTGTTCTTGTGTCATTTCCCTCAGCTGTTGCCTGCGGTGCAACCTAGAGTTTGAATGTTATTTTCACATGCCGAACTTGTCACCGAAAGCCTGATTATACCGTACTTTATAAATAGAGGGGCAGGTGAAATGTCCGTCAATATTTTATTTAATTTTGTATTCTACCTTGTTAAACGCCTCCTATGGGCATTACAGATGGCACGACCCCGAGGGTCATTACAATAATCCTGCTTCACCAACACGTAATCAACCGAAAATTACACACTTAAGCAGTCCTAGTATGATTGATGTTTTGTCTCTTTTATCTGATTTACACATGTTATGTCTAGATTATTCAATGATGCTATCTTGACTCTTGGGCAAGATATAGCAATGTTTTTTAGTCATGTTCTGAGAACCGTGCCTCCACATAGAGCATCATAAGCCTGACATCTAACCCTACCCCCAATGTCTTAGTTAGGTACCTAAGCTTGATAAACTTGTGACCCCTATACATACCTACCTAGCATATTGACAATGACCTTAACTTATGTCTGAACGACAAAATCAGCTCACTATTTCTTTCACACGTATACCTAGCTCAAATGCCGATTTAGCCATGTTGAACGACAGTTATCTTGTTGCATTTTATTTAATTTCACGCTGACGACACAACTGTTTAACCACGCTTGTTAAAATTATAAAATTAGTGCAGACTCTCATGCCACTGTTACGCCAATGTATATCTTGCAATACGCTGTTGTGGAGTCTGTTGATTCCTTGTACCCACCTGCACAGCAAAAATAAAGCAAAAATAAAAAATTAAAAATAAATAAATAATAATAATAAAAATAATAATTCAATAAAATAAAAAATATAAAAATAATTAAAAAATAATAATAATAAAATTGCCCACCCCCCACCAAGGCTCTGCAACACACACACACACACACACACACTGCACTCACACACATACACACACACACTGCATTCATACACACACACTGCACTCATTATATACACGCACTGTATAAATATCCAATTATTATTTTTAATTTTTTTTAGGATCTAATTTTATTTAGAAATTTACCAGTAGCTGCTGCATTTCCCACCCTAGTCTTATACTCGAGTCAATATGTTTTCCCAGTTTTTTGGGGTAAAATTAGGGGCCTCGGCTTATACTCGGGTCGGCTTATACTCGAGTATATACGGTACATGTGGTCTTTTAAAAAAGGAGTGGAAAAAAATAATAAAAACACAAATGCATGTTGTGGGGGATGCTTAGAAATGCATTCCTTGTGACTACAGCTGTAGACTCAATGCACATTGGGGCTGTGGATGTGGTCTCAGGGGATTCTGGGATCAGAGAATCACAGAGAGTGGCAGAATCTGCATTCACCTGACCATTGGACACTCAACTTGACCGGTCATCTCAAATATTAGAGGGGCTAACTCCCACAATGCTCAGGCTTAAAGGCTTTGAAGACTTTAATTCTCAAAAGATGGCACTGTTAGCATGAAATAGGTGCAGGGATGACAGAACCAGGAAACCCCAATGGCATTGTATAACAACACATGTTATTATGCATAAAACAATTTAAAAGGGACTCCCCCCTTCCCTACCCTACCATAATTGGTTTGATGAGATGCAGGGTGATGAGACTTTCTGGTTCAGTACAGAACCATCTACTTCCAATTTGAAGGTCATCAACACAGACTGCCTAAACTCCAAACAAGCTGTTTTTTGGCCTAGTGTGGCCCACACAAGTATTTGTTTTACCTTAATCTACTAAACAGCCGCCTCAATAGAAGCTCATGGGGCACTGCCACGTCCAGCCCAACCGTGGCATCCATAACCGTTATGTTTTTCAACAAAACTGTAAGTTTGTTTGTTCAGCCATTCTGATATTGAAAATGTCACTATTAATTCAGCCTATTCCAATTGTACATACCATGCCTAATTCTGCTTACTGTATTTAGCAGTGATGCCTCATTCTACTTAATGTATTTGGCAATGATGCCTCATTCTGCTTACTGTATTTGGCCCACACTAGGCCATATCGACTTTTATCATATGCATTTTAGCTTGTCACCCTGCAATTTAATGTATTGCTCTACATTTTAAAGTAAAAACCAAAGAAAATAAAAAGTTGCCTGCACTCTCTCCTAATCCCTGTGTATATTTAGACAAATGGCCATTGGAGGGAATGCCCGGAATGCCAGCTCCAATGTCCATTGGAGGGAATGCCGCCTGCCAACGTCAAGGCAGACCCCCGTAGAGAGGGTCCTACACTGACCTTTCAGCCTGCTTCCTTGAGCTTTTGACAAAGATATCTCTAATGAGACAGAAAAGGGTTTTTTTTTTTATATATATACACCCCTATATACTTATTAACCCTTAATAAGGAACACACGGGATGGGCGGCAGCATTGTAACAAGGCTGTGTGATACAAAGTAAATACAAATACAAAAAAATAAAAACAAGTCCTGAGCTCACTCCCATCACTACTGGACTGGCAGCAATGACTACAGTACACATCAGCCCCAATATATAGTAAAAACCAAAGAAAAGAAAAAAGTTACCAGTGCTCGATCCTTAATCCCTATGTATATTTACAGAAGCTCAAGGAAGCAGGCTGAAGGGTCAGTGTAGGACCCGCATTAGGGGGATCTGCCTTGACGTTGGCAGGCAGGCATTCCCTCCAATGGCCATTGGAGCAACTAAATGACCTCTATTTGTCTAAATATACATAGGGATTAAGGAGAGAGCGCTGGTAACTTTTTCTTTTTTTTTGGTTTTTTACTATATATTGGGGCTGATGTGTGCTGTAGTCATTGCTGCCGGCCCATTAGTGATGGGAGTGAGCGCAGGACTTCTCTTTTTGTATTTGTATCTACCTGTTTTAAATGGCCATGGAACAGCTGATGTAACTCTGAGTTCTATGCTGGACTGGGTATGTTTAAAAATCAGACTGTGAGAGAGAGATGTATATTAGGGTCAGATGGGCTAAGAGATGGGGGGGGGATGGTGCATAGATGGACATTTGATTTAAGGTCATTTAAGGAAAAAACAAAAGCTAAGATTGAGAATTACAGAGGTATTTAAGTAGGGCAGGGGTAGGCAACCTTCGGCTCTACATATGTTTTGGACTACATCTCCCATAATGCTTTTACAGCCATATTGCTGGCAAAGCATCAAGGGAGATGTAGTCCACAACATCTGTAGAGCCGAAGGTTGCCTACCCCTGAAGTAGGGAAATAAAACCATTAAACAAGTAACAAGAAATATATATGGGCCTGAGCTGGTTAAACTAACTTTTAACATGATGGACAAAGACAAAGGTGATAAAATATGTTGCATGATTAGCACAGGCTATAGTTACAAAGACATGACAATGTATACATTGAAAATAATAAAACTAAATAATAGTCACTAAATATAAAAACATACACATACAACAAAATTAACAGGGTATGTAGAAATATAATGAAATGTCAGTCTTCCAGAAGGCTACATGTTTCAAATGGCCATGGAACAGCTGATGGAGCTCTGAGTTCTATGCTGGACTGGGTATGTTTAAAAATCAGACTGTTTCATAGACATAGGGGCTGGTAGAGCTGCAGCTCCAGACCCATGCCCATGTAATAGGACTATTGTTAAACATTTTAATTAAAAAACACACTATTCTTAGTGTTGCCACCTGGCCGGCTTTTCTCTCCAGTATTTGAGGCTGCCAAGTCGGTGCCAGTATTGCAGTAATACCGGCGATATAGATATATGTCTCAGTATAAACGATACCAGCACTGGCCAGTAGGGGTTGTTGTGTGTGTGGAGAGAGGCAGGGATAGGAAGTTACAGCATCTCCCTCCCTGCCTCTCTCTACTCACTGATCCACCGGGGGAGCAGCTCTGCACAGAGAGTCAAGAAAGCAGCTTCGAGCCTGCAAAGACAGCCTACAGCTCGAGTAAGTGAGGGATTGGGGGAAAGGCTGCAGGAAGATATGGGGACACAGACACTAGGGGACACTGGGAGACAGAGGGACACTTGGGACCACTGAGACACTAGGCGGTTCTGAGACACTAGGGGTTACTCCGAGACCTGGGGACACGGATACACTAGGGGGCACTGAGACATGGGGACACATACACTAGGAGACCTGGGGACACTGAGTGAAGACATTTCATTCAATTAGTTAGTTTTATGAAATACCAAACCAGGGATTCTCACATGAGGTTCCCCTGACTTTTTTTTTTTTTTTATAATTGTTTATTTGTTTTTCCAAGAAACATACAATCGTAATTATGTAACATTGAGTCCAGTAGTTCAATCTTTTACATAGTTTTCTGATCAGTATTCAACAATGTAACAGATAACAAGTTAACATTCAATAAAATAGGTTGGTTGTGATAATTTAAGCTGGGTGTAGGTGTTATGTCTTGTCATTGGTGTATTATCACATATTTACAGTAAGGACCGGCATTACATATACGTATCAATGTTTGTAGCGGACTGGGTCCTATAGCAGAGTACGCTCCAGTTTCCTGGAGGAGGCTGATGGCTCAGCTCCTGCCAAGTGATTATGGTCCCAGAAAGATGGGACCCTTTAAGTACAATGGCTGGGATTCATGGGATGTTGAATAGCGCTACTGGCCCTTTAAGAACCATCTGGGGACATACTGTGGAGTTACTGGGTGGCCACCATTTCATGTATCAGAGGCACATGGTGAGAACAATGGATGAAGCACATGGTGAGAACAATGGATGGCAGCCATTTTAACTCACAGACACTGTTTGGACTTTTCTACACGGTGCCATCTTGCCGGTATTTGGTGCACAAAGACATTATGCAGTAGTTTTAAACTATACAACAGGGGACACATTATACAGTATTTTTTTTTTTTTTTTTACTTTTATTTATCTTTTTTGCATATTAAACGTTTCAATTCACATACACTTGGTGATACAGGTGCATAGTTATAACATTGTACATAAGGGTTACATTTTTATATTGGTAAAACATTGTTGGTTCACTTTAATATAATAGTGAGGTAAACAATTTCCCATTAAAGTTGAAGGAAAAACAATTCCCGCCTTCGTGTACATTTGGGATATTATATTATAATCATGGAGGGTGAGAGTATTGTAACCTTGTCCATTTATCCCCTAATTACAAATATTTGTTCAAGACGTTACTTAGTCCCCAGCTTATTCTAACTTATTTTGGATTTTGTAGATAGGAATTCCATGGATCCCAAATTGTGTGATAGAGTTGGGGTTTGCCTAACGAGGATAATCTTAGCTCCTCCATTCTATTAATGTTTTCAATTTTCAGAAACCACTCCCTCCTTGACGGCCTACCACTAGTTTTCCAGAGACCTGCTATCACAAGTTTGGCTGCGGTTAGGAGGTGTAGTACTAGAGAATTTTTGAATTTTTTTATGGGGATAGGGATTAGGTAGAATAGAAGTGCCTCCGGGGTGACTGGTAATGATATGTTACTTGTTTGATCGGTGATTCTTTGCACCTCTCTCCAAAATCCTTTTACTCTACTGCATTCCCACCATATGTGTTGGTAATTACCCTGTGCCTTCATACATCTCCAGCATAATGATGGGGCAGTTGGGTCAAATTTGTTGACATCTACGGGGGTGATATGCCATTGAGATAGCAATTTATAATTAATTTCTTGTATCGCTATGCTAGAGTGGGATTTTATCATTTTCATAAAAATCGATTTCCATTTTTTTTCCTCAATTGGGGAAGAGAACCATTTATCATTTCTTAGTGTATACCATGGGAGTGTACTATTCGTGTTTTCTTGTATTAATTGATAGCATGTGGATATTGTTTTAGTTTTGGGTGGAAGAAGGCATAGCTTTTCAAATCTAGTGGCCTCTCTAGGTTGCCATTGTAAAAGTCCTTCTTTAGTTAGAAAGTGTTTAACCTGATGATATTGGAACGTTTGTGTCATCGTTGGCCGAGTCAAGTCTGTAAGATCCGTCAGTGGTTTGAGTCCTTCTGTGGTGATTAGGTCTTGTAGTGTCACTCCCATATTCTTGGAGCTAAGTTGAAGTTTAGCTAATAGTGTATTGTTCTTACCTGGAGGGAATTTAGGGTTGTGAGATATCGGGTAGTAGGGGGAAGGTGTCGGTGTAAAGTCTGTGTTCCTATGTAGGGTTTTCCATATTTGAAGAGTAGATGTGATGGTTGGCAGATATCTTGTTGATTTCTCCTCATCATTAGTTAAAATCCAGGGGAGGGATTTTAGTGGAGTTTGTATTTGTGCTTGTTCTATGTTGACCCATGCCTTATTGTTCCCCTCTCTTGACCACTCTAAAATCCTTCCTAGGTGTATAGCCTTATGGTATTTTTTGTATGTTGGGGCATGCCAACCCCCAATTCCTTAGGTTTGGTTAGTAAGTTGAAAGCAATTCTTGGGCGTTTATGGGCCCAGATAAATTTGGTAAGCATAGATTGTATGTTACGGAAGAAGATGCCCGGGATGTGTATAGGGATAGTGCTCAAGAGATAAAGAATGCGTGGGAGGATGTTCATTGAGATAATATTTATCCTACCCATCCATCGGAAATGAGGTTTGTCCCATCTGTCTAAGTCCTTCTGGACTGCTGATACTAGGTCAGGGAAGTTTTCTTTGTATAGAGTTTTGTGCGTATTGGTTATTTTGATCCCCAGGTATTTAATGGAGTGGGTGGCCCATTGAAAGGCGAACATTTGTTTTAATCTCTTTACTTGGTCTAGGGGCGTGGTGATATTGAGGATCTCACACTTGTCGGTATTGATTTTGAAATTGGAGAGTTTGCTATAGTCTTCCATAATTTGAGTTAGTATAGGTAGGCTATATGTAGGACGTTCTATGGTGAAAAGTAAATCATCTGCAAAGGCCGATACTTTATATTCTTGTTGTTGAACTTTAATGCCTTTAATATCGGGGTGGCTTCGTACTGCCTGTAGTAAAGGTTCCAATGACAGAATGAATAATAGCGGGGAAAGCGGGCATCCCTGACGGGTGCCGTTACTTATCGTGAATGGCTTGGAGAGTTGACCATTCACCTTAAGTCTGGCTGTGGGGAGGGAGTAAATAGCCTTTATCCATTTCATCCATCTTCGCCCAAATCCCAGCGTTTCTAGAGTATTGAACATGAAGGACAAATCTACTCTATCAAATGCTTTTTCAGCATCAATTGCTAGAAGTAGTGTCAGGTTATTGGTATACTTTGTATTGTATATTAGATTTATGATTTTTTGACGTATTATCTTTTGCTTCTCTAGCCGGACCAAAGCCTGCTTGGTCTGGGTGTATGAGGTTTTGGAGGAAGGGTTTGAGTCTGGTTGCTAGCATTTTAGTAAATATTTTTATATCCACGTTTATCAGGGATATTGGTCTATAGCTGGCGCATTTCTCTGTGTCCTTCCCTGGTTTGGGCAGAAGTGTGATTGTTGCCTCTAGGGCCTGTCTTGGTATGTGTTCGTGATGTGGAATGGAGTTAATTGCTTCAAGCAGATGTGGAGTTAGCTCTGGTTGGAACATCTTATAATAAGAAGCTGAAAACCCGTCGGGGGCCTGGACTTTGATTGTGTGGTGTTTGTTTTATTGCCAGTCTAATCTCATCTATAGTAAAGGGCTCTTCCAAAGATCTTGTTGTGGACGCTGGAAGAATTGTGTCAAATTTGGTTTCTAGGTATTTTTTAATGTCCTCTGTGTTGTTCTCTTTCTCCTTTAGATTATATAGTGAGGTATAGTATGCATGGAAAGTGTCAGCTATGTCTTCCGTGGTATGCGCATAAGACTCATCTGGACGTTTGATTTTGGGGATGTATGTGAGCATTTGTTTTTGTTTTAAGGCTTGTGCAAGAAATTTCCCGCTTCTGTCTCCCTGAGCATAGTGAAGTTGTTTTGTTCATATAATTGCTTTTTTCGCGTTATCTTGTAGGAGTGATTTAAGATCAGCTCTAAGGGCTAAGAGCCTGCAATAAACAGTGTCTGACATATTTAGTTTGTGATCTTCTTCTAACTGTGAGATTTGGTTATGTAGATCGTCAATTTTTTTGCTTTTTTCTCGTTTAAGTTGTGATCCCCATTTTATCAGTTCCCCTCTAACTACAGCTTTATGTGCTTCCCATTGTGTAAAAGCGGTGGTGTCAGGTGTTTTGTTTTCCTGAAAGTATAGTTTTATCGCTTTATCTATTGAGTCTTTTACCTTTCTCGTTTGTAACAAGTTGGGGTTTAGTTTCCACGTCCCTTTAGGACGGGGGAGTGATGGAATGGTTATTGTGAGATAAATTGGTGAGTGGTCAGACCAAGTCATTGGGCCTATGGAGGTGTCTGATATCAAACCCAGATCTCTGTGACCTACCAGGAAGAAATCTATTCTGGAATATGATTTGTTTGGGTTGGAGTAATTGATGGGATAATTGATGGGTTTTGATGATATGCTGCATTTGGATTCTGGAGGCGTTAAGGTGAGTACTATGAGTCGAGGTGCTATCTCTTGAGGCATCTAGGGAAATATTGAAATCTCCCCCTATTATGAGAATGTCATTAGTATGTTGTTGAATTTTTGCCATGATCTTCCTCAGCGCCCCGCATTGGTGTTTGTTGGGAAGGTATATGGAAACTAGGGTTACAGGTTCTGTCCCCACTATGCCTTGTAAGATTATGAATCTTCCGGATTCGTCTGTTACATGTGCCGAGTATGTGAATGGTACTTGTTTCCCTATTAATATTGCTACACCTCTTGATTTGCTCTGGTTGTAATTGTTGTAGTACACGTGAGGAAATTGGTGATGTTTAAGTTTTGGGGCGTCTGATCCTCTTAAATGCGTTTCTTCTAGGAATGCTATGTCTATTTTGTTTTTCACTAGGTCAGTTAAAACCATTTTCCTCTTCTCGGGCGTATTAAGTCCTCTAACATTTATGGAGCATAAACGTACTGTGCCCATTTTCGAGTGGTGGCCAGAGTTTATTGTCTATTGCTGTTTGGGGTCTTACTAGGGGAGCCTGGTGTGATGTTATCACGTGTGATGTACACAGGTAGCGGGGTGTCTTTTTGTATATGGGTATGTATGTGTGAGAGGGCCGTTGTATGGCCACACAAAACAGAATACAGTAACAGATAAACAATATAAACAATAACTATTTACAAATCAATTTCAGAGAAGTATCAAGTACGGTGTACTACGAAGGGAAGTTCAGCAAAGAATCTGAATCCCCTCGTGTGGTTATAGAGGTCTACCTTTTAGTGTGATCTTTGAAAGAAAAATGGGTGCGAACGTGTTAGACCTCTAAATAGGAGACGGTACTATTGCCTGAGTGAATCTAGCAATAGGAGCTAGCTCAGGTGATGTTTAAATTTATGATGCAGAAGTTATTTAGGTAGTTGGTACCGCTCTCGGACCCTGAGGGCCCTAAATTGTGTCCTGTAGGAGCGTGGACACTATAATACTATTAGTTGTGTGTGTTAATTGCGTAGTGCGTTTTTTAAGTAATGCGTCCTTTACATCGCCTCTGCTGCTAAGTAGCTTCCCCGGAGGCGGCAAATTGACGCTTCACGTTGTTAACTGGTCTTATAACAAGTGTGATTTAAGTTACATTGTAGGCTGGGCATCAATTTGGCATGTTGTGCTGATGGTATTTTATAGTGTTCTGTTTGATTGGAATTATCCTGGTGAAACCTTGTTAAAACACTCAGCTATGATCCAATATCATGTCAAGTAGTTTCTGTTTACAACATAAATGCATAATATCAGCTAACTATATTTACTCGGTATAGTCACAAGAAATCTCTTATCTAAAAGCTGGCAACGTATTATTTTTACATTTTTTCTATAACATTAATGTACATTAGAGGCTGTATATAGTTACCCTTCTATTATTTGTAATTAGGCGGATGGGTAAGTTATATATTGCTTTTAGGCAAATTGTATGTCCATATTGCTTTAGAAGTTGTGTCCCCAATCTTCTTATTGTTGCTTTAGTTTATTTTCCTAGGGGTCATTGGATGTTTCCTAGATCTTAGGAAGGGCGATGCTGGAGGGGTCTTCCACGACGTTCTCTTCCGCGTGTCTGTAGCTTGCCCGGTCTGTTTTTGGTATTGTGACTTAGTCTTTTCGGGTTCTGACATGTCGTACCAATCTGGTATTTCTATGCTGGGTATGCCTAGACGCTGAGTGAAAGCTTCTACCTCTGCAGATGAAGTTAAGGTGGCTTGTAGTCCTTGATGGGAGGCCGTTAGAGCAAAGGGGAAGCCCCATCTGTATTTTATATTGGCCTGCTGCAAGGCTAATGTTAGTGGTCTCAGAGCTCTTCTACCCCTTAGAGTTAGCCATGCCAGGTCTGGGAGAATCATTATTTTCGTATTATTATACATTATGTCTGTGGTGTCTCTGGCATTTCTCATAATATCTTCTTTTTCAGTGTAGTAATGTACTCTGCAGATTATGTCCCTGGGGGAGTCTTGTGGTAGGCCTTTGGGTCTTAAGGCCCTGTGCGCTCTGTCTAAGATGATTGGTGTGTCCTCAGGCCTCTGCAGAATTTTATTGAACAGAGATTGTAGTATAGTGTGCAAA
This sequence comes from Pelobates fuscus, assembly GCF_036172605.1. NCBI lineage: Eukaryota > Metazoa > Chordata > Amphibia > Anura > Pelobatidae > Pelobates > Pelobates fuscus. Next base: position 185,302,544 of record NC_086323.1, read on the forward strand.
TTTTCAGGGTTTTCCTGAGATTCTGGGATCCCCCTTATCCTAATATTATTCCTCCTTCCCCTATTATCGAGATCTTCTGTATTTCTCATGATGTATAAAGTTTTAGTGTCTCTGCTTTTTTGGTTTTGTTCTAGGGTGAGGAGTCTGTCTAATATCTGGTCTCTGTCTTCCTCCAGGTCCCCTACCCTCGTGTTCACTTGCCTGATATCAGCAGATATGGAGGAGATCTGGTCCTGCACTGAGGATTCTAGCTTTGCAATCATGTCAGCCAGTTCATCTCTGGAAGGTAAATGTGTGAGGGTCTCCCTTATGCTTGCCAATCCGTCTGCTATGCCGTTTGTCGGAGGGGTCTCCTCTCCTTCTGTGCTGGGAACAGGTGTTTTGCGCAGGCAAGATGGCGCCGCCATGCTTTCAGCTAAGCCCTCTCCGAGAACTTTCACTGTGTCTCGGAAATATTTGTCGAGCCTGTTTGAGTTTCTCGGTGTGCCCGATTCCTGGGTGTACAGGGACTGGGTCTGCTTCTTTTTGTTGCCCATTAATTAGGTAATTTCCCTTGTTTTATGCCAAGTTTTCTGCCGCCGGACGGGAGCTCTCAGCAAGTGCGACCGCTCACATCGGGTATCAGGCCACACCCCCAGTATTTTTTTTTTTTTAAATATAATCTGTATATGTTCTGCGGAATCTGCATCCAAACTACTGAACGGATCTGGGTGAATTTTGGATATGTGGTTCACCCAGATCCCCCGGTTCTGAGGATATACTGTATATGGGGTTATTGCATGTTTTGGGGTCCAATTTTTTTTTTATAAAACTGTATTTCTGTCTGTGATAATTATATTATCCATTGTGTTCAGTAATCATTATCACAGGCAGAGGGGAGGATTTTGTGTGGGAGTGTCTGTGTGTATTGTACATATTGATTGGTTGCTCTGTAAAACCCTGTGGGCAGTACTATGTTTGTGGATTGGGAATAAAAGAGGCTGTATGTGCCAGTAAAGTCAGTTCTACTCCTGATACTGTGTGTCGTCCAGTGATTGGGAAAGGTGATGAGATACTATCGGACTTTATTGCTGATTGTACTGGATATTCTCTTGGATTTATTACTTGTTCCTGCATCCTCTGGATATATTGGTGGAGTTAAGCTGTGAGAAATCAGCTCTCCGCTACAATGTTGATTGTGTTATCATAGTGGCGGTTACAATTTTGCATCTTGTCATGGTAATGCCATGTACAAAATCTTACAAGTTCAGAACATAAGAAGTTAGTTATTGCTAAAGTAGGGGGTAGTTTGGGTTACTAAGGTGTGAAGTAGGTGTGGGTTTATTTATGTTTTTTGGTTTCAGAGGATTTACTCTTTGTCCACTCTCCTTTTTTATGGTATTGGTAATTCTTTCAGAAAGTCGTTACAACTATTCCAAGTGGTTCGTAAAAAACTGGTTGTTTTTCAGGAGGGCATGAGAGATTTCCTCAATTTGTTTTATCTGTTCTACTATATGGATCCATTCCCTAATCGAGGGGGGGTTCGCTTGTTTCCAAGATTTAGGAATCAATTGGTTGGCGGCCGTGAGAAGATGGGTTAAAAGAATCTGGGTATGTTTATTTGTGTTTGGTACGGGTTGTAGAAAGATTATATACTTTGGAGAGAGTGGGACCATTACCGTTATGATACGTTTCAGTACTGTAGTTATTCTACGCCAGAAAGATTGTATGTGTGGGCATTCCCACCATATGTGTGAGGAATAGGTGTTGCCTTGATGACAACGCCAAAAGGAGTGGTGCGTGTTGGGAAAAAACATGTGCATTTTGGCAGGGGAGTAGTACCATTGTGTTAGTCTCGTATAATTGCTCTCTTGTGTGGTATTGCATATGGAGGATCTGTGTGTTCTTATGAAGATTTGTCTCCATTCTCGTGTGATTTCAAAGTTCAGTTTGCTTGCCCAACTTTTCGTGTAAGTAGGAGGGTCAAGTGATTCCTACGGCGATATTAATTTATACATTGTAGAGAGTAACTTGGTTTTTAGAGGGTGTGTGGTGCATAGTGTCTCAAATTTCTTGAGTTGTCTCGCTCCTAGGGGTATTAGTTTCTTGGCTTGGGTGAAGTGTGACAGTTGATTGTACTGTATGTGTTGGATTCCTGTGTGTCGTTGGGTTGGGAGGAGTTCTGAGAGTGTTTTCAGTCTCCCTTCTTGGATCACATCCTTCAGTTGTACGTGTGCCTTTTCCTGCGGGGCAAGCAGTAGATTGCCTTCAAGCCCAGGCTCAAATGAAGTGTTATATGTTATCGGGTATAGCAAAAAAGGGAAGTGGGAGATGTCTGGATGGTTACTGTCTGACTGCCATATGGCTAGCGTGGCTTCTATTATAGGGTGAGGTCTAGATTTGAGTAGTTGATTTGGCTTTTCACACCATGGTATGGTGTGTAGGGGAGTTTTGAAGTAGGATTCCTCAATTGTTCGCCACTGTTGTGTGGCGAGAGGATTTGACAATCCATAAATTATTAAGAGGTGTACGGCCTTCTGGTATATGTGTGGATCGGGGAGTCCTATCCCTCCTTCTTCTCTTGGTCTTGTTAGTAGCGTAAAGGATAGTCTGGGATGTTTGTGTGACCTGAGGAAGGTGGATATGGTTTTACGGGTCTCTGCGAAAAATTGTTTTGGAATTAGTATAGGAAGTGTTTGAAGGGTGTATAATATACAGGGGAGCACATTCATTTTAATAATGTTCAATCTGCAGAACCAACCGTAGCTTGTTTTGTCCCATTTATTTAAGTCTTGCGTTATGTTGATTAATATGCGTGGAAAGTTTGCTTCGTAAAGTTGGTTCAGGTTGTGTGTTAGATGGACACCTAGGTATTTAAGAGAGGAGTCAGACCATCTAAATTTGAAACGCTGTTTGATATGGTTGGCTAGTTCTGGGTTCATGTGGAGTGGCAGTATTTCACATTTGGTAAGGTTTGCTTTAAAGTTAGAAACGTTATTATATGTGGCCATCTCTTCTAGAATGTGTGGGAGTGTTGTAGTGGGATGAGTGATTGTGAACATAATATCATCCGCAAATGCGGATAGTGTTTGTATTATTTTCCCTGGATTGATAGCCCATGGATGAGGTGATTGTCCCTGATACCCTGTAAGAACGTCTCGAGTACCAATATGAAGAGTAGTGGGGATAACGGACAGCCTTGTCTCGTGCCATTGCCTATTTTCAACAGGTCAGTTAATTGGTCATTTAATCACAGTCTTGCGGTAGGTGTAGAGTATAATGCACCCAGCCAGTCTAGCCATTTTCTACCAAAACCGAGTTCTGACATGGTGGCCAGTAGCAGGGACCAGTCCACTCTGTCAAAGGCCTTTTCGGCGTTGATTGCTAGGAGGATACTTGGACTGCGTGCAGTTTTTGCCCAGTGCATTAGATTGATGATTTTGGTAGTGTTGTTTGTGAGGAGTAGGGCCGTACAGGTCTGTTCGTCAGCGGCTGTCTGCCTGGATCTCAATGTAGTGAATGTTGCAGAGATTGTGTCAATGTAATTTGTGATACTTACATATACATCTAAATTATATACATTATGTACATTGAGAATCATATGTTTGTCATATAAATAATTATCATATTATTATTATTATTATTATTATTATTATACATTATATTTTGTGATGATGGTGATCCTCTCGCACCTACCCTGACCCCTTGAATTGAAATGATGCCTACTTGTGGCACAGGTATGAATATTTTTTTCATTCTGTCTGGAGAGGAATGGTGGAATTTGGGCCTGATTTGGGCCTGTGTAACGTCCCTTTTTTCCTCTAGGAAAAACCCGGCCTGTTACCTGTTGGATGTCTGCCTCCAGTGTGTCCACTTTCACCTGGAAGGTATTCTCCAGTTTCCCAAGCATATTAGCTAGGTCTGCTTTTAAAGGTAAGTTTAGGAGAAGTTCTTTTATGTCCAGCTCTCGGTCTGTGTCTAGTGATCAGTTCAAGCTGTATGATGGGGCTGGGCTGGGAAGATTATCACTGAGTTTGATGGCGGCCGCCATATTGTGGCCCGGTGTGTCTGCCTCGCGGTCGTCTGTTTTGCGGTGATATCAGGTCATGGAGTCTTGTTTTGTTGATGGGGTCTTCCCCAGTTTCTCCGGAGACCCACTTTGTTTCTTTTGGTTCCCCGTTTCTTTGATTAACCTATGATGGATGTGGATTACACCAACGAGTTTAGCGGAGATGAATAAGTGCAATTCCATTCAGCTCGGTGGTTGGCCACGCCCCTTGTTCCCCTGAATTCTATCTTAAGTATAAGGGTTAAGCCCTGGGTGGAATTGGTACCACCCCCACTCACCAACCCTTGTCCGGGATATTCTCGGTATAGGCGTGACTAAGCAATGCTACTCTGAAGGGAAAAGATGTCCCCAGAACATGACAGACAGTGAACTGTATTGTTAAAACCAAATTATGTTTATTATAAACAGGAGGGAATGATGGAAGAAAATGTAACTTAGTTGTTGTTTTTTTTTTTTCCTCTCGTGGTACTAGTTGATACAAATGCATAGATGCATGGTTATGGCTACTGGATACAAAATTAACCCTAACGAGTGGCTTTCTATTTCATGAGAAATCAAAACGTATTAAGTTCTGATTTTCAGGAAAAGAACAGCCTTGAAGGAAAAGCATGTTCTGCATATATACAGTTTCTTATCTACACAGCATGAAAGTTTGTTCAGCTGCGGAATAAACTAGAAGATGATTTTGATGTATAATGCACACGTGTGTGTGTGTGTGTGTGTTTGTTTGTCTCTGCTATTTGATATCAAGCATTGGGTGTACCTCTGATATGCAATTGTTTTACGCTCATTACAGAATTTAAATCTGACATTTACCAACAAGATTGAACAGCTAAGAAAATAATTCTCCCCACCTTGTCCCTCTCTCTCAACCACACCTGGATCATGCCTTGTCTATCTTTCAGACCTTCTCCCAGGCTACTGAACAAGAGGTGGCTGCACTTTTCCTTTCTACTTGCCTGTTTGATTGTGTCCTGTCTCACCTTAGCAGATCACTCTCCTCGCCTTGTGCTTTCTATACCACACATTTTCAACTACTCTCTCTCTCCTCTGGCATTGTCCATGTGGCCCTTAAACATTCTACTGTAGTACTCATCTTAAAAAAAAAACTAAAACTATCTTGACCCTGCCAGTATATTTATACTGGCAGACATGTTGTGTTAAGACAAAAATTAAAAGTGTATACTGCCGGTCACCCTCAGAGTAGAGGTGACTCAATTTTGTATTACAAGGCTAAGACAAACACAAGATCTCTCTCTCTCTATCACTCTATTAATTCAAGTCTGAGCTAAGAAATGTTACTTATGTAAACAAGACAGGAAAACCAGACAGACACCAAATAACAGATACCAGTAATTATTTTTACTTAAAAAAAAAAAAAAAAAAAAAATGTTGCATTGTAAGAAAGAAGTGAAGGAGAGTTTAGACATGTGAGGAAGCTAGATTTAAAGGTATATCCCAGACACTAAGACTGGGAAAAAGTATTTGAAGATGGCAGGTTCTTTGATAAATAGTAGCTATAAGAAATAACAAAAATGGTATCAAACACACATCACCAAATACAGTTAACCCATTATACAAAAAGGTAAATGGACCCCCTGACAAGAATTGTATGTGATGTAATTATGCCATCTACTGACTAAAAACTAGATGATAGTCTGTAGGGAAGACACACCTACAGTTCTCTATCGGTCCTATTGACTAGTGACGTGCAGATAGTTTGCCCCTTTAAAAGTAAGGACAAAGGGAAGAGACAGACATTCACACCCTTGCACACACCTAATTTTTAGTATGTTCTTTTCCAACTAACACAACTTCAGAACTCTGAAAATGTTTCTATTTTCCACAATTCTCATCATACCTGCATTCAAAATTCCTGGGACTTATCTACACATCTGATAGAAAATCTACAGCCTAACTGGTAATTATGCAAGTTTAATTTAATTAATTGATTTTTATTAAAATGCAGAATACACTTGGATAAAAGCTGGTGATTCCAACAATTAAGGAGTCATGATTTGTTAATACTACATAGAGTTTAGAATGCCATTCCTGCAGGTGGACCACTGAACTCTATTACTTGTAACTTTAAAAATAGAATATCAGGCAATTACCCAAATATATTAGCTTAAGTAATCTAGAATAGCAAATCTTAATTAAAGAAAGTTAAAATTCTGCAAATGTAAAATCTGGTTAGAATTATTCTTATTGGATAGTCCTAGGAATGGTAAATGATCTGGTATGGGTTATTATAGCTATGCAAATTGCAATAAAGTTGGATTCCTGGCCTATGAGGATTGTAGCTAGCAGTGAAAGAGTTAATTCAGTGTGACTTGACTGTCAGCCTAAGTTGTTATTGCTTGACACTGCACTGCTGTGTTCTGTGAAGTTTTGTCTTCTCTGTGAATTTGTTTTCTAAGTAGTGTTCTATCATAAATCTTGTTGACAACTGGTTGCTTTTAGCGGTCTATATTGTGTTAAACCACTGCCATATCATATACGTATGTCATACCTAAATATTTACTGATTATTGTCTCATGCATGTTACATATATTAATTTATCGTTATCACAATGAATTTTATTTTTTCAAATTTAGTTTTTATTGCATTTTAAAATATCAGGGGTACAGAAAGAAGAGTAGGGGGGGTTAGCAATGGTTACATAGTATGCAGATAACATCATTAAGGTACATTGTCAGGTGTGGGAGTTAACATCATTGTCGTTATTTACAACTTATAAGTACATCACTTCTTCATCATCACTACTGACACTTATTCAACAGGAGCTCATTGTAATAGACCTTTTTTCCACAGTTGGAGGTGGGACTGTCCATGTACCATTACATTTGTAAAGTAGTGTAACCAGATGCCTGTCAGTTAATGTTTTGTATACAGGTTTTCAGAGGGGGTAAGGGTAGTCCTTAACATGGAGGCAGAACTCGGAAAACTTGGGAGATTAGGGCATCACTGACGAGGGGAGCCAGTAATATTGATGGGTTTAGTTACAGACTGGTGGTACGGAGGGCCGTTGGGTTGTTGAGTCTGAAGTAGTATTGGAGTTGGAGCGGTATTTGATTAAGGGTGAGTGGGAAGTGCTGAGTGTGTGGGTGGTTGGTATATATGATTGTTGCGGTATGTAGTCTCCCATACATGCCATGTGTCGATGAATCTTTGTTTTTGTTCTACTGTGGTGATTGATAATCTTTCATAATAGTAAAATTGATCCAACTTGTCTCGTAGTTGAGGCATGGATGGGCATTGCTGGGATTTCCAACATTGTGCTAAGAGGCTCCTTGCTGCCAACAGGGTTAGTACAGTGATTTGTTTCTCACTCGGGGTCAACTGCGGGGGTAGGAGTAGGAGTAGTCCCATGAATTTTATTTTTTTATAATTCCTTTGTGATTACCGTGTGGAGTAAAAATCATCTAGAGAAACTTACTCTAGTATCTAATAGAATTTAAATTGTGGGTAATTATCAGCTTTAAATCATTATTCAGGGAACAGTGCCAAGATATAAATTTTTGATAAAATAAAAATGGTTAAATATGTTTGATATTTTTTCTGAAAATATTATTTTTAATATTTATCACCCCCTCACAACCCATCCTTCCCCCTTCTAACAATCGTCATATACCCCTGCTCCCTTTTTCCTCAAAGCTTCTAAAAAGACTTGTCTTTATCTGTCTGGTCTGCTTCCTTAATTCCAACTCTCTCCTTTAACCTCTTCAATCTGGCTTTCACCCCCTCCATTCTACTGAAACTGCTCTAAAATTCCCACTGACATGACCACAGCTAAATGCAAAGGCCACTATTCCATACTAATTATTCTTGATCTTTCTTCTGCCTTTCACTGTTGATCATGTTCTCCTTCTTCAAACACTTCAATCACTCAGTCTCTGTGACACTGTCCTCTCATGGATTTCCCCCTATCTCTCCCAACACTCATTCAGTGTCTCCTTTTCTAATGATACCTCCTACCTTTGTCCTGTCTCAGTAGGAGTCCTCCAAGGCTTTCTTTTTGATTGCCTGCCATTTTCTCTGCCTGCCTTTCTTCCATTTATGATTGGATGTCCTCCCGCTTTCTGAAACTCATTCGACCTTTTTTTCCACCTTAAAAACCATAGCCCCCATCTGCCCCTTTTTTATGCAAGACACTACTAAGAAGCTTGTCCATGCTCTAGTAATCTCTTGCATGGACTATTGTAACTCTCTAATATTTAGTCTTCCCACTAGCAGTACTGCTCCGCTACAGTCTGTAATGAATGCTGCCGCCAGACTGATTTTCCTCTTCTGTCGCACCTGTCATACCACTCCCTCTGTCGGTCCTTACATTGGTTTCCTGTATCCTATAGGAGTCAATCAAACGTACTAACCCTCACCTATAAAGCACTTTACAATTCTAGCTGTTCCTATATCTCGTCACTGATCCATAGGTATGCCCCTTGTCGGTCTCTCCACGCTGTGCATGACCTTCTATCTGCTGCTCGCACCTGTATGTCTAACTCACACTTACAGGACTTCTCACAAGCAGCTCTTTTCCTTTGGAATGTCCTGCCTACCACCATCAGACTCTTGGAATATGTTTAATGAACTTTAAATATCCGATGTGTTGTAAGGTTGTATCTTTGTGATATGATTATCATTTTTGTATTAGTTGAAAGTAATTTAATTGAACTGAGAGACCCCATTCATCTGTATAACAATGGTCACCAGATATGGTTCTTGTTGAGATAATGATTGAAGAAGGCCTGTTGATATTAACCTTTGACAAAGCACTGCAAGCCAGACTCATGTGTATTAGGAAGGTTCTCATTTCTGAAGGCATTAATTAAACCATGTATAATATAATGTCCTTAGTGTAAATTATATTTCCCCCCCCCAAGTATAACCATTTGTATAATGTACGGCTTTAATCATAGATTGGGCAAAATAGTTACTAAGCCACAAACACTTTCTATGATGGCTACATATTTTAAAGTATCAAGTAATTGTATGTGTACGCCTCCTAATTAACTGAATTTTAGACATATAGATTATTAGTGCACCCTTGTGTGCCGGCTACATGTTTTCTGAAAGTGCCATAAAGGTGTGTGGTTATCCTTTGTATACTGTTAGTATGTAAGGTATAAAAAAAGTAATATAAAAAAAAAAAAAAAAGAATCAATAAAGAACAACATGCGAACATAACATAAAATTACTTTGCTGGTAGGTAGGGTAAAGTCACAGTTCCAGGCCCTGGCAGACCAAAGGATGGCAAGGCCGATGGCATTCGCAAAAGTAATTAGGTCACGCAGGAGCTCGAAGTGCCGGCTCTCAGTGCAAATGGCTCAACAGTAGCCGGATCCCTAAACAAATTTACAAAAAAAAAAAAAAAACAGTAGCTGGATCCCAAGTTACTGTTTGGACTGGGGGTCCTCCAACGGTAAGATACCCCTGATGTACGCAGTTGGGATGTGAAAGGTCCCTACGCCATTGCAGGGTTTCCTTGGATAAATCTTGATAGAATGACCATTGGGAATCCTCAAATTGTACGGGTGTTTTGCTTTGCAGGGCTGACATAATGTGAGATTGTGATCTGCAAAGGATATGCATCTCAGGCTTACATTTTGTGGTGTGGCGGCGGTAGTGTTGGAATGTCCTGCAACACTGTAAGCCCCATCTAGTGTCATCTTGGCTATTGCCGGTGGTAAAATAGGCCAGACATTTCTTCTCATGTGATTGCTGTGGGTATGCCGCAGCTTTTAATGTGGTTGCGGCGGTGACGGTCTTCTGGCGTGGTTAATTGCATGAGCATTGTTTGCTGGTTATTTTGCAGCTGGAGGACCGAGTCGCTGAGCGTGGTAACCGCAGTCTGCACACCTGCCGCTCCTTCTGTGGCCTGTACCCAGTGGGTGACCGTAGGTATCTCGTACTAAGCGAGAGCTCGGTCTGCCGCCATCATTTTGTGTAGTTCGGCAAGCAAGACCCTGGGGTTGTCCTTCGTTGCCGAACCCATGTTGGCTCCTGGGGAGGCTGTCGACCAATGTTAGGTTCCTCATGTGTGTGCTGTGTTGTGGCTGCATCTTGCATTTCCCCTGCAGGGGTTAATTCAGCTTGTGGGGGCTTTTGGTGCATTGGCCCTTATGCCCCTTCCTTTGGGCTTTTGAGACTGGTGTCCTGTAGACATGTGCAATTTGTTTCATTCCGAATGGCAATTCGGACACATCCGAATGTCCAAATAGCTGAATTGCCGAAGTCCTGAAATGTCGAAGTGCCGAAGCACAGTATTGCCCAACTACTAATATACTCAATGGAAGATTGACAAATGTTACACTGTATACAAGTTTAAATAAAAAGTATACAAACATAGCCAGGATTCAGCTGTAAGCATTTGCAACACTTACAACAAACAAGTAACACACATTCATATAAACTTATAAAAGTTACTTAGCCAGTCAATGGAATGACAGGGATGAATAAGTAGATAACTCCCTAATCCCCACGGTATTAGGGAGCTATCTACTAAAAGGCTGAAAGACCAATTGATTTACTAATACTAAGTAAAAATTACTAAGTATTAGTAAATTTTGCCCCTACTCGCTATAGCGATAGATATTTGGAATTTTTCCATGCTGTGTAATTTGACTCATAACAACACTCTGATCGGTGGATTGAAAGTAACCAATCAGAGAGTTATGAGTCAAATTACACAGCGTTGGGAAATTCCAAAGAACTTTCCCACACTGTGTAAAATGACACAGAACACTCTGATTGGCTGGATTTCAAGCTTACCAATCAGAGTGCTGTGACAGGTAAATGTAGAGACTTACCTGTCAGTCCCTTCATTTTCCTGTCAGAGCACTCTGATTGGATTGCTTAAACCAACCAACCAGAGTACTCTGAGCCTGATTGCAGGGCGGGGCAAGGCTTTATAAGCCTTCCACCGCCCTGCAGAGCTCAGTCTGCGCGGAGCCCTCCATGGGTGAAGGATATTTTTTTTTTAAAGTGTGTAGGTTATTATGGATTTTTATTTGGCCATTTTTGGGGCTGAAAAAAGAAGATTTTAGAAGAAAGAAGACATCAAATGGTAATTTTTTAAACAGGTATTTATGGCACCCCCTCATTATTTTTAGGGTGAGGGGGGTAGGTAGGGGTTATTTATTTATTTATTTTTTTGGGGGAAGGGATAACTAGGGGTTTGGGGACCCTTAGTCACCTGGGGAGGTACATTTTTATTAAGGCCCCCACCCGCCACTCAAGGGTGGGGGCCTGGGGGAGGGCAATAGGTCCTCCCCCCTTATTCTAATTAAGGGCCCCACCCGCTACTCAAGGGTGGGGGGCTGGGGGAGGGCAATAGGTCCTCCCCGCTTATTCTAATTTAGGGCCCCCACCCGCCGCTCAGGGGCCAGGACAATAGGCCCCCCTGCCGCTCATGGGTGGGGGCAGGGGGAGGACAATAGGTCCCTTCCATTAGTTTACTTTAGGGCCCCCACCCACCACTCAGGGGTGGGTAAATTTAATTTTTTTAAACAGTGAGCAGCCACAGGCTGCTCACTGTTTAATAGACATGACCCTACTCACAGGAATTAGGGAGTTATCTACTAAGCGGCTGCAAGAGAAGTCCCAAAATTCCAAAATGCCGAAGTTCTGAAGTCCCAAATTTCAGAATGCCGAACTGAACATTTTCCCCATGCACATCCCTAGTGTCCTGTGGTCCCGGAGCATTTTTGTGTTATTTTCGGATTGTTGTGTATGTTTGAATAAATATACATTCTTGGCTGCAAGACAATCTGATTTGATTATTGGAACTCATTATTGGGGTGTGACAGGCAAACACCCCAGGAACAGCTAATTTCCCACTACTCTTCCCTAATCTCCCTTAAAAAATAAGTCCCTTAAAAAAACATCTCTTCAGAAAAGCGTATGGCCTCCTTGAGTAACCTCTACCTCACATACTCGTCCTTTATTTCTAAAGTGCAGAACTCCATTCTCTCCTCCAGCTCTGCTTAATCCCCACCTTGTTCTACTGCTATCTCCTGTGTCCTGTCCTATTGTGTTTTATACTCCTCTTCCTCTTGACAGTAAGCTTGTTTCAGGAGGGTTCTCTTTAACCTATTGTTCCTGTACATTTTTGTAATTGTCTCATTTAATGTAAAATCTCCCCCTCTGATAATATTGTAAAGTGTTACGGAATATGCTGGTGCTATATTATTATTATTATTATTAATAATAATAATAATAATAATAATAATAATAACCAGTAAACATTTAAATACATTAGAACAAAGATCCCAAAGCAACAGCCCAAAAGCACACTTAAATGGTGCATGTGGCTTGTAGTCACCATTCCAAAATATAACAGTACAGACCAAAAACAGCCAGGCAACATACTGATTGCAGGTTGCCTAGTTTGCATTAGACAATTATTTAATGGCTGGTTGGGGGCAGGATTTGCAACTGTGTGCATCCTGCAGCTGTAGTCTGGAATTACAATGCTGGCACAGATCTGGCCACAGAACATATGGATAGAAACCTCCACCAAAAGCTCAGTCACACTAAAATTGTTGAAAAGAGAGAGAAGAGTGTGTATTATCACATGAAATTATTGTATGATAGCGTGTAGCTTTATGTCTGTGTCTAAGAGTATGAATTTGTATGTGTATGCATGCATATGGGAAGGGAAGACAAAAATTTGGCCAGTGACTTCCATGTACTTTTTTTTTTTTTTTTTTAATATTTGTTTTTGGGTTTTTTTAGCAGTAAAGTACAAAATCTTCAACATAAATACATGAAACACAAGGAATTGTCATACTTACTAACAAGGAGGCCTCAGCTGATTTAAGGTGTGATTCCTGGTATTCTTCAGCACGCACCCCGATAACCACTGTCCCTGGAATGTGTTGTACATGAACTGTATACAAACCTGATACACAAAATTTTGTATTAGATTAAACCTCTAATATTTTCATTTTAAAGTTTGACATTCTATTTATTCCAATTATTTTGTTATAATAAGACAATAAAATAAATAAACACATTTTTTTTTATCCCCTCATGGACAGAGGCAACTGTACAAGTTCAGATCAAAACAAAATGTAAACAAATTCTTTAATTTGCGCTATATTTCTGTACAACCATAATTCACCTCTTTAAAGAGACACTCCAGGCACCCAGACCACTTCTGCTCATTGGAGTGGTCTGGGTGCCAACTACCACTACCCTTAACCCTGCAACTGTAAATATTGCAGTTTTTCATAAACTGCAATATTTACATTGCAGGGTTAACTCCACCTCTAGTGGCTGTCTATTAGACAGCCACTAGAGGTCACTTCCTGGGTTCTAGCACAGGTTTCCTGTGCTAGAGTGTCGCTGGACGTCCTCACTCTGTGTGAGGACCTCTAGCGTCGCTCAAAACCCCATTGGAAAGCATTGAAATGATTTTTCAATGCTTTCCTATGGGGAGACGTAATGCGCATGCGCGGCATTTCCGCGCATGCGCATTAGGTCTCCTCGGCCGGTGAGCGAGATTAGTCTCGCCCACCGGCCGACGTAATCACTAGGAGGAGCGTCGCGGAGGCGGAGACAGCGGCGAGGGACATCGCCGCTGTCCCAGGTAAGTGACTGAAGGGGTTTTCACCCATTCAGTAACCGGGGATTGGTGGGTGGGAGGGAGAGGGACCCTCCAGTGCCAGAAAAACGGATCGTTTTTCTGGCACTGGAGTTTCCCTTTAATCAATTCGGGACTTCGGCAACTTCGGCACTTCAACACTTCAGAACTTAAGCACTTCGAAACTTCGCCACTTCGGCAACTTCGGATCTTAGACAATTCGGAACTCCGGCATTTTGGGACTATTGTTGCAGCCGCTTGGTGGATAACTCCCTAATTCCCAAGGTATTAGAGAGTTTTCTACCAAAAGGCTGAAAGACCTAACTTGGTCTTTCAGCCAAATTTACTAATACTAAGTAAAAATTACTTTTTACCGCGAGAAGGGGCATGTCTTGTAAACAATGAGCAGCCTGTAAAAAAAAAAAAAAAAAGTCCCCCCTCACTGAGCGGGTGGGGGCCCTAAAGTAAAAAAGGGGGGGGGGGCCCTAAACAAGAAAACGGGGGGACCTAATGTCCTCCCACTGGCCCCCACCCCTGAGCTGCGGGTGGGGGCCCTAAATACAAATGGGGGGACCTATTGTCCTCTCCCCTGGAACCCACCCCTGAGCGGTGGGTGAGGGCCCTAAATACAAATCGGGGGCCCTAAATACAAATCGGGGGGACCTATTGTCCTCTCCCCTGGCCCCCACCCCTGAGTGGTGGGTGGGGGCCCTAAATAAAATTGTAACCCCCCTCCCCCCATGTGACTAGGGGTCCCCAAAACCCTAGTCACCCCCTCCACAATAAAAATAAACTCCTACATACCCCCCTCACCCTAAAAATAATGAGGGGGGGACCATTTAACTAAGTACCTGTAAAAATAAAAATAGACATACCATTCAATGTTTTCTTTCTTCTAAAATCTTCTTTTTTTCAGCCCCAAAAAAGGCCAAATAAAAATCCATAATAACCGACGCTCAGTGGTGGGGGCCAGGGGGGAGGACAATAGGTCCTTCCCTTCCCCCCTTTTTTTACTTTAGGGCCCCCACCCCCCACTCACTCCCTCTGCTGTTCTATGTTCATTTGCACCCACTACAGTGGAAGAGGTCTCTGCTCCAGTCACCTCCCGCCCCACCACCTGCTCCCTATATCAAATTCTCTTGCATCTCTCTCTCTCTCTCTCTCTCTCTCTCTCTCTCTCTCTCTCTCTCTCTCTTCCCCCCTCTATCTATACTGCCTCCCGTGGTAAACTCATTGCTCACTGCAATTTCTAACTGGATGGCTGCCCACTTATTTAACCCCTTAAGGACACATGACGTGTCTGACACGTCATGATTCCCTTTTATTCCAGAAGTTTGGTCCTTAAGGGGTTAAACTGAAATTCTGGTCTTTCCTCCCTAAAGTGTTGCTACTCCTGTGTCTGTCTCCATCAACGTCAATGATGCTACCATTAGCTGCACAATGCAGGCTCACTGCCTAGGTGCTCTCTTTGACTCCAACCTCTCTGTCACGACTAATGTTCAGTCTATCGCCAAATCCTGCCACTTCCATCTCAAAAACATTCCGTGCATCCAACCCTACTTAACGTCAGATGTGATTAAGGTGCTGTTTCATCCCACTGTCCTTTCTCGCCTTGACTATTGTAATCCACTTCTCAGAGGTGTTACGTGCTCCCAACTTGCGCTGTTACAGTCCGTAATGAATGTGGTGGCGAAGCTCATCTCCCTGTCCGCCCGCACCGCCCACGTCTCACCCTTCTGTCAGTCCCTACATTGGCTTCCTGAACGATATAGGGCTCAATTTAAAATTCTAGTCCTTGCCTCCAAATCTCTACATGCTGCTCCCACCTATCTATCATCCCTTATACACAAGTATGCCCTGTCTAGGCCCTTGCACTCTGTTGAAGACTTGTGTTTATCTTCAGTCCGTACTCCCACCTCTGATGCCTGCTTTCAAGACTTCTCGAGGGCTGCACTGTTCCTGTGGGACTCCCTCCCCCCCTCCGTTAGAGGCTCACCCAGTCTCCACTCCTTAAAAAAAAATATTAAAAACGCACTTCTTCATAAAAGCGTATCAATTAAACTGTTAATAGCTTCCGACTGATTCCTCTCTTGCAACTGTCATTAGTCTAATACTACCCTTACCTCTTGTGTCACTTTACCCCATTCCCTCTAGCACCTCCTAGCATGTAAGGTAGCTTTCTTCATAAACATACATATAGGAGTTTTTATACATGGGGGCCATCGCCGCCCCCATGGACGTTCCAGCTACTTGCAAACACCATTTGTCTTCAAACCGAAAATAGTTGTTCTGTAGAGTTAACATAAGTAGTTCCAGGACAAATTCTATAGGAGGTCCCTGATAGTTTTTGGCTTGAGTAAGAACAGCGTGCTGTCTATTCGCCGGTAACATGCACATAGGGATCAGAAGGACGCCGATCGGGCACAAGCACCAGCTTGGGTAAGTTAAACAATTATTTACTATTTCTTAGAGTATATAAGTTTGTTTAGTCAGTGTGTTACACATTTATGTATTTTTTTGATCCTGAAGAAAGCCCTCTAGAAATGTTGATTATATATTTTTTTTTTTATAAATTCTTTATTTATAAAGAGTTCAGTTTTTTTTTTTTTTTGGGGGGTAGGGGTACAGAAGAGAAAAAGGAGGAGGTTGACAATTACGGTTTGTTTCATTCAACATTTGCATTGGTTGTTCCTGTTGTTCGAAATACAATACAACTGTTTATAGAGTTCTTTTTTGGGCGTTTGTTCATTTGCTCAGTGTTACAATTGTGTTCCGTATCGTCTTTTCCTTGTCTAATGGTTGGGGTGGGGAACAAAAAGAAAAGAAGGGGGGGGGGGGGGATAGGATATCCTGATATTTTGCCCTTTTGTCTTTGCTCTGATGTCGTATCCTCTTACTGCTTTGTGGGTCGGGTTTGTCTGACATCTGTTGTGTGTGTGAGGTTGTGGGGAATTAGCTTAGGTGGTTAGGTTGTAGCACTTCTCTGTAGTGTCTGTGGGTTTTGGAGGGTTTGGGTTGGGGGGTGTGTGTCTAATGTTTGTTTGTCTCTGCGTCGGTGGTGGGTTCGTGTAGCCTTTTGGAAGGTTGTGCGTGTAATCGTATGTGGTAACGGTTGGTCGTGTGTGCGGGTGTTGGCTCTTGTTGGAGTTTCGTTTCGAGGTGTTTTGTGGTGTCGTTGTGTGTCCTATGGGATGGGTCTTTTTGTTCTGGTCTCCCCTGGTTAGTGGAAGGGTGTTTGTTGTGTAGTGTTCCTCTTCGTGAGTTCACCTTCTCTTCCTTTTGTGTGTGTGGGCTCGGGGTGAGTGCACCCCTGGTTATTGTCTTTGTGGTTTCGGGTGTAGGTCTTTATCAATTAGTCACTCTCCGTAGGGGGGGTTTGTGAGCTTTGTGAGTGGTGGGTTAGGTTGTGTTTTGAAGGTTGTGTTGTGGGGGGGCCCTTGTCTGGTGGTGAGAGCGTATGTTTTGCCAACGTGTGGGGGTTGTCCCCTTCTTGTTTCTTATGGCAGGGTTGGGAATTCATAGAACCAGGGATCCCAGATCTTGTTGAAGTGTTTTGTTGTGTCGTGGATTAAAGCGGACATTTCGTCCATTTTTATAGTATCTTTGATTTTCCGCTTAATTGTATCCATTGTTGGGGTATCCGGGCTGCCCCATTTTTCTGCGATTGCTCTTCTAGTGGCCAGAGCTATTTTGGCGATGAGTTTATTTTGGGCCCGTGGTGTGTCTGCCAAGGGTTTGGACAGGAGCATGTTGATTATATTTTAATGTATACCTAATAAACTTTTGGATATTAATGAAGACCGAGGAGTGCAGCCATCATTCTGAATACTATATATATATATATATATATATATATATATATATATATTAGGCCTGAATTTGTGGGAGAAGTAAGTCCCCTACTTAAACTACCAGCCCCTACTCACCTCTGCCGTTCAAGCTGATTGTCGGCAGTCTATCTCCATAGCAGCACTTCCGATCCGAGATTCCCGCCAAGCATCTCCAGTCTCCAGCAGTAGGTGTCCAGCTGAATCCTCTGTCCATCCGTTCTGCAGCCCTGCCACCTGGCTTCTTCCCGGGAGCAGTATCCGGCTTCCGGTCACGAGACTGGCACGCTCACGTAAGCTTGTGAGGGAAATAGTGTTCGGCTATTTCCCTCCGTTCGGGCCTAAAAATGTACTTATACATTACCTGTTTGTGCATCCTTGCCTAAATTGGTCGAACACTGGCTATACTTAAGTCTTGTGGGTCCTTCGTGCGGTCTAAGCTACTGACCCTCGTTTGTGTAAACTCTGGTGTAACCTGTCTGGTTACTTAGCTGATGGTATTAAAACTGTCGAAATTAGTTAAAAAATGTGTTTATTACTGCAACCATTTACTACTATGTCTGTGGTTCTTGGATTAATTATGTTTAAAAATATAAGATCCACAGATGTATGACATTTTCTCAGAACTCGGTTATTATTCTGAGGCCTTTTTTGAGTCAACCCTATGTGTTTAAAGTTGTGTTAAATACTTAATATATTCTGCTGACACCTAACTACTTTGGCGGAGTTTTCCAACTCCATGCCAACCCTGTATGCCATCACAGAACATATATAGTAATATGTAGCACGGTCCTCTGGGGGAATTTCCTAAACCCTACATTTTATATGATTCTCTATTTCTCTATAGCTTACGCAGACATTAATCTTAGCTTTTTTACATTTCTTTGGTCTCCACAGATTTCCCGTTTGTCTTGTATTACTGCATAAAGTTGTCAAATCCAAGTTCTTGTATTTACAATCCAGGTATAGTATTTACTGACTTCAGTTTCAATCATGTCAAGGCCTCAGGCAGCCTTCACTCTAAACTTGTCACAAACTTATGGCCCCTCTACTCTCGTATCATTTATGTCCAGTTAACACAGTCCTCTCGGGGAATTTGTTAATTAATATATACTGTTATAACCACTTCTGTTTTAATAATTGTACGATGGTTTTAATCCCTAGCTCCAACATTATTCTAGGCCTTCTCCAGTTTTCTCCGTACAAACCACTTACGCTCATCCAAGTACCTGTACAACAAAGCAAGGTATAGTACTCTATTCATTACGGGGCTATAACACTAGACCTGACGTGGTCTCTATTTATCACGATTATCACACAGTCCTACGTCCTTTTTGTGTTTAAATTCTCTACATTTTTGCTTAGGCCTACGTTCATATCGCCATCAGGCAAGAACCTTCTCAACCTACCTAACCTGGTACCTCGCTCCATTACCAGGTATTTGTGTTCTTACTCATTACTAGCACTTGCTACCACTAAGGACTCAATAAGTCTCCCTCTATAGCATAAACTCGCCCCAGTCTCAGACTAATCATTCAGATCACTCACCTCAGGATTTCACGTTGTGCTCCTATAGCCACCCCTTACTACCAAGCATATGCCCCTACATTACGCTCACACACATCAACATCTGTCTTAACCCTTAGGCTTCTTCTACGATACCAGCAGCGGCCAAGCCACTCTACTTAAAAACACTTGAAGTTTCAAGTTACCGGTTATAACCACTATCAAGGTTAGTATCCACTCATTACACCCATAATTGCCATTTAACCCATAGAAGGTGTGTGAACTGGCTTACAGGGTCTAGGCTCCGGTCCTAGCTCACCCAAGTACATCCCGGTCCCGCAAGGCCATCTCCAACCTCAAGACAGAGGTACGGCCCCACACCCAAATCATAGTTAGATGCCTTGTTCGCCCTTCTACAGGGCCGCAGTAAGGGCCTCACTTTTCACGGCCACATGTTTTTGAATCTCTTAAACAGTCATCGAGAGGCCAACATCCCGCCACCACGTCTGTGGCAACGAACTTCCCTCGGCCAAATCATAGATAGAGCCTTTAACCGCCACTCGGCACTAGCAGGGCCTCATCTGTCACTAGTTCACAGTTAAGTTTTTCGCTTCGGCACTAGTCTTACAGTCCAGTTCACATAAGGAACCCCCCCCCCCCCCATACCCTCCTCTGTTCTCTCCTACGCCCCTACTAAATCTAATTCACTAATTAATTTCTAGAATGTCTCAAGAATCAGCTCCCATCTACGAGTTGTCTGCCGAAGAGATTATGTTCACTCCCATCAGACCCGAGTCTCCAGGTGAATCTCTCAACCCATTTACTCCTATGTACTTGAGAGCATGGACTATTTCTAAAATTGCGGCCAAACTTAGGCTCAGGGGCATCCCCTTTCCGGCTACGGCTAGAAAGGTGGAACTTTATAGACTTAAGACCAATCAGGCCCCCGAACATAGGCCAGGCACTAGCTCTCAAGGACAGCCATCAGGTGCTTGCACGGCCACTCAGCAATCCTTGCAGCAATCCTGGCCAACCTGCAGACCCTGAACAGCAGGTTATCTAAGGTGGAGAGTGCCATTGCCTCCCCAGGTAACCTCCCTGGCCCCACCCCGCAGTCTCCGCTACAACACCATGCTCTCCTATACATCCCCCTCCAGCACCAGCCACAGTTATGTCACAGTTTGTGTCACCAGCTCACTACGTCCCAGACTCCATTAGGAAAGAAATCCTAGATGGGAAGGAGGTGTGTCTGGTGTCACTACTTTTGGCCTCTCAAGATGTGCTGGAGAACCAAGCATATAACTATGGGGATATCTCAGTGGTGCTTAAAACCCTCCTAGGCTCAATAAATAATTATCCATTCCGCAGTTTGTAATAGCCTTTGGGATATACTGTGACGTCATTTGCTCGGTTCATCCCCACAGGAGAGAGGAACTAGACCTCTATTGTCATAAAGTGGTGGATTTGGGCATCAAGTATGGGGGCTCATCTTTTTATGACTACCATAAATCGGGATCAGCGAAGGTGGTGACCCATCTGAAGAAGTTCAATATTAGAATTAACTGGTGTCAGATGGATACTGAATTATTCTGTTGCCACTTCGCTGGTCTGAGGCCCCGTCTTGTGCTGTATGTAATTCTACATCCCATACGGCTAAT
Source organism: Pelobates fuscus (assembly GCF_036172605.1). NCBI lineage: Eukaryota > Metazoa > Chordata > Amphibia > Anura > Pelobatidae > Pelobates > Pelobates fuscus. The sequence goes on from NC_086323.1 coordinate 185,323,169, forward strand.
TTGTGCCCTTCTGAAGCTGATCCATTCACCTCCACTCCCACCCCTCAACCCACTTTCACCCCTCACAATAAACAAGCCGGTGGTCAACGGGATAAACGGGGTAGACCCATCTCCTTCTTAGGCAAAGCGCAGGTGTGCAACAATTTTAATGCCGGGTCCTGCAGCTTCAGCGCCTATAGGTTTTTGCACATCTGCTCCATCTGCTTTAGGGCACCCACGAAGACCATGTGCCCGGCCAGGTTGTCCCCTAAGAAATGACTAGCTGACATTAATGTCGACAACCTGTTTTCTTTTTTATTTTAGTTAAATATTTGTTATTATTTTTTTCTTTTTTTATATCCAGGAACCCATTTTCAAAAGTTCAATTATCATACTTTAAAAAACAGAATTTCCCTTTAATGCAGCACTAATTTTATATATCAAAAGAATGTGGGGCATCTATCTTAATTAGATCTACTTTACCTGCCCAAATACAATCACATCTTGAAGATCCACGTAGACATTTCAATAAAGCTGAATGATCCATTTATGGGATAAATATGACAATAATTGACATTTTTTTTTCTTTTTTTTTTTTTAAATGATCCACATGATCCTTTCACAACATTAGAAAAAATATTATGAAGACTTGCGTTAGATAGAAAAGTCAAAACAATTGTTTGCAGAGAATTTAATGTATTAATGAATCCAGTAACGGATACATCCGGCTTTTTTTCCTCCTCTGTCAGGAAAGCAGCGCAAAAAAAATGAGCTGGAGGATTGGAGGCCTGAGTCCTGAATATGGACTATATGATACATGGTGGATCACATGTGCATGATAAAAATACACCTACAACATGGTCAGATCATTAGTTTTGAATTTACTGACAAAAAATAAAAATAATGTTCAATTGAGAATGGATGATAGTCTATTCCAACATTCAGATATCAATACAATTCTAGAGAAAGCAATAGAGGAAACAATTGGCAAGTTTATATCATATGCATCTTAAAATTTCCTGCATTGATTATTCTAACCCTCTCCTGATTGGTCTTCCCAACAGCCGTACTGCACAACTACAGTCTGTAATGAACGCTGCTGTCAGACTGATTTTCCTCTCTAGTCGTTTCTCTCACACCACACACCTCTATCAGTCCTTACATTGGCTTTTTGTATGCTATAGGAGTCAATTCAAAGTACTAATTCACACCTATAAAGCACTGAACAACTCTAGCCTCATCTTATATCTCCTCACAGATCCATAGGTATGTCCCTTCTCAGTCTCTCCACTCTGCCCGTGACCACCTCATGTCCGTTGTCCGCACCCGTACGGCCAACTCACGCTTGTGGGTGGCTCCCTTCCTATGGAATAGCCTGCCTACTGCCATCAGACTCTCCCCTAGTCTTGCATCTTTTAAGCAGTGCCTTAAAACCCATCTCTTTAGGAAAGCTATGGCCTCCCAGAGTAACCTCTACCTCACATACCTGTCTCTTGCTCTCTCCTAAAGGGCAACCCACCTTATTTTTACTGAAAATTCCTGTCCTAATGTGTTTTACACCCCACCTCCTATAGAATGTAAGCTTGATTGAGCAGGGCCCTCTTCAACCTATTGTTCCCATAAGTTCTTTGTAACTGTCCTATTTATACACCCATATTCACTGACAGACAGACCCACATAAAGACAAACTGACACACTCATTGACACACACACACACACACAATTGCTGACGGACACACACACACACACACACACACATAATCACTGACAGACAGAAAGACACACACACTCACAGACAGACACACATACTCAGACAGACAAATACAGACACACTGACACACACATACTCACTGACACACACACACACTGACCGACACACACACACACACTGACAGACACATACACACTCACTGATAGACATGCATACTGACAGACACACACATACAGACACACTGACAGACACACACACACTCACTGACAGACACACACAGACAGACACTAACACACTCTTGCACACACATACATTTTTGTATTGATCCGTCACTTATGGAGCAGATGTGGGGCATCTCCCTGGGGTCCTTCCTGCTCCTCACTGCTCCCTAGCGCGATTTAGTGATGCCGGTGCTGGAATATGACGTCATATTCCGGCGCCCGGCTTCAATTCAGTCAGCGTGCGCGAAGGAGCAGTGAGGAGCAGGAAGGCTGAGCTCCCTCACTGGTCCTCCTCCCGGCCGGGTAAGTGGTAGCAGAGTAGGCACCTGCAATATGGGGAAAGCAGGTGCCTACTCTGCTTTCACACCAGCATGTACTTGCTGCCGGGTTCGCAGATGTCGGTAATCTGGCAATCAAGGGAGTATAGGAGAGGGAGAGGACACTGCACGGACCATACACCAACTGAGGAAGCCAGTAAAAGGACTTTGAACTTTTAACTAGTTTATTCTGATCAATTGATCATTTTTATTTTGTGGATTATTTTTGTTCTTCTTAATAAATGTATTTACCTTCACTATTGGAGTCTTCCTGTCCATTCCTATACCTCATTGGATGTGGAGGAGACCAGAAGGAGACTAAGGAGGGCGGTGGATCTCCCTTGAAAGATCTCAAAGCGCTGTACACTAGAGCCAGGTGACTGTTTGGCTCTACACTTGTGAGTTGGTAAATTATATACCTTCACATACTTTTTTGTTATAAGTACCATCTGCACTACGATTGTATTGTATATTGCTTGCAGGTTATTGTAAAATATTACTACCAGCAGATTCATCTGTTTAGGTATATCAGAGCTCCACTTATATCCTTTCTTTTTTTTAATACATAAAATGGGCTGTGGCATGCCCCTGTCTCCATCTCAAAAAATGGCTCTAAAGTGAATAAAAAAAACTAAACTAAAAAGTGAGCCTACACTACTATGGAGCTGTTACACAGAAAAAAAAACAAAAAAACATAAATTAAAAAAAAAAAAAAAGAAAGAAATGCTATCCACCTTCTGTACCCCAGGCAAGATTCAATTTAAATGTCACTGGAGATGTCAGTGCTTGTGTTTGTAATGAATGGGTTGCCTGCTTGCTCGTTCTGTCATAAAAAATAAATAAAAAAAAAAACTTTTTATATTTACAAATTACAGTAATTCAGTACCTTTCAGTTTGCGTTGACCAATTCCATCTTCTTCCTGAACCAGATCCATTGGTTCTCCTAAATTAAAACTGGCCAATGAGTTATTTGATGAGTGCCACTGAATATTCAGGGAGCTAAAATTGTCAAATTTTTGCTCTTGGTGATCATAAGCCATCAGCTGCAATAACTGATTCTGATAACTGGAAATTGGTATCTGAAATGAGAAAGTATAGTTAGTATCTGGTACGGATACTCTCCATGCAGCATTTAGAATGTTATACTCTACAAGCAACTAAAATGGTATTTTTTATTTATTTTATTTTTTAAATAATTACCCTTAAATGATTGCTCCAGTGTAGCTGCATGAAACATCAAATTTCAGACTGAATTCTCTCCAGGGATATGCATTTTGGCAGTACATGGACTACACTATGTTTGTAGTTCACAATGCCACTAGGAAAAACTATATGTATGAATATCAGCTTAATTATTTAAGTCATCCCCACGGAATCTATAACTTAGTCGGAGAACCATGGAAAACCCTCTGGATGTTGAGAGCCCACAATTTAAGTATATATTTTGATTATGTGTGAAAACTGAAACAAATATATATTTCACTGTTCATGTTAATCATTTCATTCACTTGTGCTTTGAATTATGATTTTCCTTCTGCAAAAAGTAATCTCAATGCATAGTTAGGGTACATAGTTGTGGGTTGTTCATAATAAACCCATAAGCATAGCCACTAATCATCAATACATTATATTCAATAGTGACAGTGTTTCCAAAAATCATTATTTTTTTGTTCTCTTCATATCACATGTATTGAGAATTTTCAGCTGTACATAAGTACAAACAAGATTATTAAAAGCTGCTGCAGTGATGAAACAATTACATACAAGCACATATACACACAGTACATTCAAAATCAACTGCCCAGTTGGTCAGGGAACATAAGCTTAAACAGGATTTGGTGTGGTAAGGAAGGGGAGGAGGTTTAGGGTAACACACGGGAGAGTGTGACCTTAGAGGTTGAAGGCAAGGCTGGCACTTGAAATTTGTGAAAGGAGCCTAAAATCCAGTGGGACATCTCTTTATAGTTGTGAGTGATTTGTTGAGAGTCCGAGAATAGTTGTTTCGCAGAAGATTTCCAATGTTTTGCTAAATTATCTTTAAGGGCAACAATGGTGTTGTAGTTGTCTTTTGTCCCTGGCCCAGTAGGCCTGAAGTACCAGACATCAGTACTTTGAATAAAAAGTTGACATTCAAAAAAGGTAGGGATTTACTACCCCTGAACCCCCCCAAGTTTACCAATATCCTCCCCCCCCCCTCCACCGAGCTCGCAGCAACGATGGCCGACACGAACATTGCACCATCAATTGACCCTAAGATGACACACATACGTATTGTCACCTTAAATGTTAGGGGCCTTAACACTCCCGAGAAACGGAAACTTATTATTATTTATTATTTTATTATTTATATAGCGCCAACAAATTCCATAGCGCTGTACAATGGGTGGACTAACAGACACATAATTGAGATCAGACCACTGGACGTACAGGAACAGAGGGGGTTGAGGGCCCTGCTCAATGAGCTTACATGCTAGAGGGAGTGGGGTATAGTGACACAAACGGGTTAAAGTAGGGGAATTAAATAGTTTGTTAGAGAAGGGTTTATTGAGTGCTTGGTAGGTCATTTTTGACAGTGGCAGGAAAGGAGTCATGGGGTGGGGGATGAGAAGCCTGCTGACAGTTTAATTGATACGCTTTAACGAAGAAGTGAGTTTTCAAAGATTTTTTGAAGGAGTGGAGGCTGGGTGAAAGTCTGATTGAGGAGGGAAGGGAGTTCCACAGAATAGGTGCAGCCCTAGAGAGTCTTGAAGGCGAGCGTCAGAGGTGGGGATCCGGGCAGAGGATAGGCGTAGGTCTTGGGATGAGCGCAGGGGTCTCGACGGGACATACTTGTGTATGAGGGAGGATAGGTATGTTGGAGCAGCAGGTATGTAGCGATGTAGGGATTTGTAAGCAAGTGCCAGAATTTTGAATTGGGCCCTATATCTAACTGGAAGCCAATGCAGGGACTGACAGAGCGTGGAGGCGTGGGAGGTGCGACCGGACATGAAAATAAGCCTCGCAGCCGCGTTCATTACAGATTGCAGCGGTGCAAGCTGGGAACATGTAAGACCGGTCAGAAGGGGATTGCAGTAGTCGAGGCGAGAGAGAACAACAGCATGAACCAATATCTGAGCCGCGTCCGGCGTTAGATATGGGCGGATGCGCGCTATGTTCTTGAGTTGGAAGCGACAGGATTTGACTATCGATTGGACATGGGGAGTAAAAGAGAGGTCAGAATCGAAAAGAACCCCTAGGCAGCGAGCCTGCGAGGTAGAGGTGATAGTAGCGCCGTTGACTTGGATGGAGACAACAGGAGTAGCAGCACTTGAGGGAGGAAAAACTAGAAGTTCTGTTTTGGACAGGTAGAGTTTAACCCCTTAAGGACCAAACTTCTGGAATAAAAGGGAATTATGACGTGTCAGACATGTCATGTGTCCTTAAGGGGTTAAGGAAGTAAGCAGCCATCCAGTTGGAAATAGCAGAGAAGCAGTCAGAAACGCGAGTCAAGGTGGGCGGAGAGAGATCAGGGGAGGACAGGTAGATTTGCGTGTCATCTGCATATAAATGATATTGGAAACCAAAGGAGCTGATGAGTTTACCAAGGGAGGCAGTATAGATAGAGAACAATAGGGGGCCGAGGACAGATCCTTGGGGGACGCGGACAGAGAGGGGTTGGTGAGAAGAGGCAGAACCAGAGAAAGAAACACTGAAAGAGCGCTGGGAGAGGTAGGAGCAGCACCAGGAGAGAGCAGTGTCCCGTAGACCAAAGTTAGGAAGAATGTGAAGAAGCTGTTGATGATCAACAGTGTCAAATGCGGCAGAAAGATCAAGGAGGATTAGGATAGAGTATTGGCCGTGAGATTTAGCAGCAATTAAGTCGTTGGATACTTTGGTCACAGCAGTTTCGACAGAGTGACCAGCGCGGAATCCAGACTGAAGGGGGTCAAGCAGAGAGTTGGATTCGAGAAAGTCTGTCAATCTGGCGTACACAACTCCTTGAACTTCACCGCCTGAGGGCAGATGTAGCTTTCCTTCAGGAAACTATTTTAAAAAAGATATGGCCCCTGCACTCCGAAACCGAAAGTTCCCAACGGGTTACTTCAGCAACTACGAGACAGCGAAATCGCGTGGAGTGGCAATACTCCTATCGGCACACGTACCATTCACATACATAGCGCACAACACTGACGATACAGGGAGACTCTCATTGGTAAAGGGCCAAATCGGCCAAGCCACGGTGACCCTAGTCAATACATACCTCCCAAACCGACGTCAAAGCGCCACCCTCAAGAAACAACTCAAACACATAGAATTATTTGTGGGGTGTATCCTAATCATGGGGGGCGACTTCAACCTATCTACAGACTCCCGGATGGACACGACATCCCACACAACCCAATATCAGATGGAAAACAAATGACGGCGATACTAGATTGTGCACAACTCTATGACTGCTAGCGCACGGCACATCCGACAGCTAAAGACTTTTCCTTCTACTCTAGATCATGTTCTTTGTCCCACACAGATTCCTCCACCTGGTACAATCTAGTAGCTACGGCCAGATTACTTGGTCAGACCACGCACCCCTGGCTATGGCCATACATATACCCACACTACCTCAGAAATCCTTCCAATGGAAACTCAACGACCTCCTCCTAAATGTCCCAGCTCTACTAACCCATATCAATAACGCACTGCAACAATACTTCCACCTCAACAAATCCCCCACCATAACCCTGCCGACTACGTGGGAAGCTCATAAATGCGTTATTAGGGGAGAACTGATAGGACTTGCATCCCGACTCAAGAAATTAAGAGAAGCCAAAATTAAATCTCTCACAAACGACATAAGAACCCTTGAACAACAACATAAACAGGACACTCAACTGAATGTATACACTGCCCTAACAGCTAAAAGGTCAGCCTTATGCGACCTACTAAACTCTAAGGTCAAACGCACTCTCCTTCTCACCAAACACAACTACTTTGCCCATGGGGGCAAATGCGGCCACCTACTGGCGCAATCCCTACGACAACTGAGACAATCAACATTCATAGCCAAAATCAAGGCCTCTAACGGCTCCATGACACTTAAACTCCCAGAAATCCTCCAAGCTTTCCACACATTCTATACCGACCTATACAATCTTAGAACCACGCCACCCTCCAACGCAGACATCGAACAATATATTTCCTCACAAATCCAAAATACAATCCTGACACACATCCTCCCGTCCCTAGATGCCCCTGTCACACATGACGAAGTGTGTGCCGCCATACGTCACCTTCCACTAGGTAAAAGTCCAGGGCCGGACAGCTTTACGGCCAAATATTACAAAACATTCAAGGAACACCTGACAGAACCGTTTGTACAGGCCTTCAACTCCCTTACACAGTTCCAGGCTCTCCCCTCCCCATCACTGGAAGCTCACATAACCCTCATACTGAAACCGGGCAAAGACCCAACCAACTGTGGAAGCTACAAACTGATATCCCTTATAAACTTAGACCTAAAGATCTTCACAAACTACTCCAGTCCCTAATACACGATGACCAGGCGGGTTTTGTCCCCAATAGAGAAGCGAAGCACAACACCACCAAATTCTTAAACCTCCTCTACATTGCACAACACTTGCCAAATGACAGCCTCATGTTATCAATTGACGCGGAAAAGGCGTTTGACAGGGTAGACTAGACCCTGTTAATAGCCACACTCCGCAAAATAGGTTTTGGCCCAAACTGGATCAGGTGGATGGAATCCATCTACTCCGCCCCCACCGCCAGACTGCAGATTAACGGACAACTCTCAAACCCGGTTTACATCAGAAATGGCACAAGACAGGGGTGCCTCCTGTTCATCCTTATAATGGAACCCTTCCTCAACGGTATTAGGAGTAACTCAGCCAAACAAGGAATGCAAGTGAATCAAAGAGAGTACAAAACATTGGCCTTTGCTGATGACCTCTGTTACGGTTACCCTTAGGCTAGCTGAGAGCTGGACCGTTTAGTCGTCTGGACTCCTAGTTGCTGAAGAGCCGATTTCCATAGTATTCCATACGAGTCCTGTAAGTGTAGAATCATCCCACTAGCTATAGCATAGCTAGGATACCTTTCTACCCACAAAACGAGTCAAAGCAGCGATTTGAGGGTCAAGTAAGAACTGAGGACTGGGCTGACCAGCCTGCTTTTTATTGTGGTTACATGCAAACAGGATACTCCCAGGGGGAGGCATAAAATCACCAATCACATATTGGGTACCTCCCACACATCTCCTCCCCTCAGATAAACAGTTAACCCAATTATACAGTACATATTTTTAACCAAGTTCTGGATGTACCCCAAAACCAGGGGGTACCCCTTTAAATCCTACACCGCTGTACAGATCTTGTTCAGGGGAGCAACATATCCGAAAACCAACCCGTTCGGATGAACGGTTCGGGAGTTAGGGGTTTTCAAAGTTTTGACCGACCGCACAGACTTTCTGGCCGAAAATAGTTCCACACGTTTAGGCCTTGCGGTCGGTCTCCGTTCGTACGGTAAAACTCCACGAACCCATTGCCATCCATAGTTATCCTGGGGGTCGCTGTACTCCCCATGCGAAGAGTAATCGTCCTACCGAACGGTGGACCGTTCGGTAGGTCCAGCACGAAGTTATGCTATCCTGGAGGTCTCAGCGGTGTTCGCCTGTGTGCGTCTCCGTTTTTAGTTCCAGACGATTGCTGGCAAACACCGCTGTTCGTACGTAAGATGGCCGCGAACACGTGCAAAGTCCCGAAATGGCGGCCACCTATACGTTTACACAAAGGATTCGTGCTGAACCATACCAACGACTGCAAATAAGTCAGAAAGGCGAAAATAGCATTTAAAGGCACACAGTGCAATAAGGTTTTTGTAACAGTTTTTGTAACAGTGCTCCCTTTTTGTGGAACACTCTGGCAGACACCGTCTGACCCCTTTTCGGGGCAGACTAAGGCTGTCCAGACCGTTGGTTATGCTGGGCTGAGGTCCGTTTGTCTGGACAACCCGTCCGCATTGCCATTCTGTTTCCCGGGTCGGTAGGAAATGGTGAAATTGAAGGGTTGCAATGATAAGCTCCAACGTAATAAAATGCCGTTATCTCCAGAGACCCGGTTTAGCCATACCAACGGGTTATGGTCGGTGACCAGAGTGAACTCTTGTCCATATAAATAGGGAGTCAATTTCTTTAATGCCCATACCAAGGCCAAACACTCCTTTTCGATCGCTGCATAACTGACTTCACGGGGCAGGAGCTTCCGGCTGATGTAGGCCACTGGATGCTCCCCTCCATCTTCACCTACTTGGCTAAGGACGGCTCCCAGCCCGAACATGGAAGCGTCTGTGTGGACGATAAAACGTTTATTAAGGGCTGGGGCCGCCAAGACAGGAGCATTAACCAAAGCATTTTTGAGGGCCTGGAAAGCCGTTTCACAGTGGGGAGACCACAGGACCTGTCGAGGTAAGTTTTTCTTGGTCAAGTCAGTCAGGGGTTTGGCAAGTGTGCTGTAGTCGGGTACAAATCGTCTGTAGTACCCTGCCGTGCCCAGAAAGGCCAAAACCTGGGTTTTAGTGATGGGGGTGGGCCAGTTGGCAACAGCTTCTATCTTGGCCGGCTCTGGTCGCTGTTTTCCGCACCCCACCCGATGACCCAGGTACTGTACCTCGGCCATCCCAAAGTGACATTTTTCTGGTTTCAGAGTCAGGCCAGCCGCCCGGATCTGATCCAGAACCATTCCTACATGAGCCAAGTGATCCTCCCAGGACTCACTGTGAATCGCTATGTCGTCCAGGTATGCACAGGCAAAACTCTGGAAGCCATCCAGGAGTCTATCCACCAAGCACTGGAATGTAGCTGGGGCGTTCTTCATCCCAAACGGCATTACCTTAAACTGGTATAGGCCGAATGGGGTGACGAATGCCGACTTGGGGATAGCCTCCGGGGCCAGGGGAATCTGCCAGTAACCCTTACAGAGGTCGATAGTGGTCAGGTAATTTCCCCTGGCTATGCGATCAAGTAGCTCGTCTACCCTGGGCATAGGGTATGCGTCTGTCACTGTTTTTTCATTGAGTCTCCGATAGTCTACACAGAACCGGGTTGTCCCATCTTTCTTGGGTACCAGGACAACCGGGGAGGCCCAGGGACTATCGGAGGGCTCAATCACCCTGAGTTGGAGCATCTCATCTATCTCCTTCTTCATTCCGGTTCTAACTGCCTCGGGGATGCGATACGGGGGTTGGCAGTGTTTGTCCGGGGGTATCGACCTGGTGGGTAGTTAAGGTGGTGTACCCTGGTTTCTGAGAGAACGTGAGGTGCTTGGACTGGTGCTTGGACTGGAGGAGGGTATTGAGCTGCTCCCTTTCAGTGGGGCTAAGTCGGTCTCCTATCTGAACCTGGGTCACTACCCCTGTGGGTGGGCTGCGAGACTAACTTAGGCACTGACCGACAGAAGGTCAGGTGCCTGGTTAGTCTCCCTCCAAAAGGGGAGATATGTTACAAATGGCTATTTGTAACTGGCCCTTTAAATGAAAAATTGCCCTGCTTCCCTGGATTGTGGAGAAGCCTATTTGCCAGCCTCCTGCCTCATGACTATGGCCCCTGGAAGATTGTGCCCCTGAAAATGTATTACTTTTATTGGTGTGTATGGCCCTTTAAGAACCGTCTGGGGACATAGTGTGACTTTGCTGAACAATGCCCCTTTAAGACTATGTCCCCAGACCTTTAAAATAACTTGTTCCTGGCTTTCCCCCACTTGGTTCAGTAAATAGGGCTTACTGAACCGAGTACCACACAGGCGGACCACCCAGAAGCTAAAGTGTGCAGGCAATTTACCTCCCAGGCTGTGAGGTTACTGCCGGTTAATTGCACGTGGCGGCGGCCATCTTGGTTTCCTCGAATGCGGTCAGCGGTGTATGCTAAAGATTCTGTGGAACTAAAATCGGCTACACATTCTGCCGAACACCGCTGACCCTTACCTTCTCCCATACGGAACTTGCAGCTCCAGAGACTAAGTCCCGTTCGAAATGGGACTTAGTCGTTTTTTCGCATGAAATTGACCGACCGCACAGCCCAAATCTATGGAACTGTTTTGGGCAGGAAATTGTGCTTGCGGTCGGTCATAAAGGACTTCCAGCTAACTTTTGATCCACTGGAGGGATTTGGCTGATTTTTGGAAGTGTTTATGTTTGATGTATGCTGAGTCGGAATATGCAACTTTTATTGGATGTATGGTTTTAAAGTTACAGTGTGTGTGTAAAAACTGTATTTTTACTGTATGTAATAATTGGTTTAACTGTTTATCTGAGGGGAGGAAATGTGTGGGCTGCACCAGATGTGTGATTGGTGATTTTATGCCTCCCCCTGGGAGTGTCCTATTTGCATGTAACCTCAATAAAAGCCAGGCTGGGTGTTCCAGACCTCAGACCTCTTCTGACCCTCTAACTTGTAGCCTCGACTCATGTTTGTAGGGGACAGCTATAATCACTACAGGGATTGCTATGCTCTTCATACTCCCTTAGCTGTTGAGCTCTTGTAAGAGCTCTTGTTCCTGATCCTGCTTCGCTCTACAGAAGGAAGAGGTTCACCTATTGGAACCTGGAGCCTGGTCGTAGGTCCAGGACGCAGAGCAGACGGCGAGATACCAGCCCAGCAGCGGTGGTTCGTGGAGTTTGCAGTGCTTATGGTGGCTGCGGTGCTGATGGTCCTTTGGTGAGCGCTAGGAGCATCCTTTCCTACGGTCCAACTTCCAGCCAGCCTGGAGGCAACCGTAACATTTGGTGGCAGCGGTGGGATGGCGTCCTAGCGTAAGGAGCAGCACCCCAACAGCACTGGTATCGTATGAGAGTTAGTGAGGGCAACGCCAGTACCCGCACAGCGTCCCCACCAGCAGTCATGTTCTATCGATATGAAGGCGTAGATTTTGTTACTGAGGTACTGAGAAGAATAGCCAAATATGGCCCGAATCCCCGGAAGGAGATTGTTGATGCAGCTGTGCAGCAACTGCTTCAAGAGAACCAGAGGTCACGTGATCTTGAGTACGATTTCATCCTGTTAATGGTGAGTCGTGGTCAAGGAGATGAGGTAGCCGATATCCTCCTCCAACACAAACCAGAGAAACCCAAAGTAGAGGACTGCATGGAGTGGTACTGGAAAGACCCCCAGCAGGCAGGTGGAGATGGGACCGAGGTCTCTCTACCGGCCCTACAGGGATGCTGGGCAGGCGGCCCAGATCCCCAACCCCAGGGTGAGTTACAGGGAGCGGAGAGCAACGACCTCCCTCCCCAGCGGCAGCCTGAGTTACAGGGAGAGGAGAGCAGCGACCTCCCTCCCCAGCAGCAGTGCACCGTGCAGAGGGAAGAGCCAACCGGTCTCCTTCCCCAACCCCAACCAGAGATACCCGAGGCAGCAGGCCTCACAGACTGGTCCTGGGAGGACCCCCAACAGGCAGGTGGAGATGGGACCGCAGTCTCTCTACCGGCCCTACAGGGATGCTGGGCAGGCGGCCCAGATTCCCAACCCCAGGGTGAGTTACAGGGAGCGGAGAGCAACGACCTCCCTCCCCAGCGGCAGCCTGAGTTACAGGGAGAGGAGAGCAGCGACCTCCCTCCCCAGCGGCAGTATACCGTGCAGAGGGAAGAGACAACCGGTCTCCTTCCCCAACCCCAACCAGAGATACCCGAGGCAGCAGGCCTCATAGACTGGTCCTGGGAGGACCCCCAGCAGGCAGGTGGAGATGGGACTGCAGTCTCTCTACCGGCCCTACAGGGATGCTGGGCAGGCGGCCCAGATCCCCAGCCACAGACCCAGCTACAGGGAGGGGAGAGCATCGACCTCCCTCCCCAGCCGGAGTGTGCCTTCCAGGGAGAGGAGACAACCGGTCTCTCTCCCCAGCCGCAGCATGTTCCACAAGAAGCGGAGAGCATCGACCTCCCTTCCCAACGGCCGCAGGAGTATCAGGAGGAGGAGGTAAGCCAATTCCCCCCTCCTCAGCTAACTCCTAACTGGGGCCCAGGGTTAACAGTGGAGATGTTAACCCCCACTGACCCCCACGTTCCCTTTGCCCCCGGGCAGGACTATGCCCTAATTTCCCCAGCAGAAGAGCTGGCAGCTGGGCAGAGTGCAGTTGGCCTCTGCCCTCCCTTTGACCCTTGCGCAGAGATTGACATTCTGCCAGCTATCCCAGCGGAAGAGCTGGCATCAGGACAGAGCGCCGCTGGCCTCTGCCCTACAGACCCCCTTGCTACAGGACTGGCCTGCAAAACCCCCACTCCAGCAGAAGCGCTGGCACCAGGGCAGAGTGCCGCTGGCCCCTGCCCCCCAAGTACCACCAGCTATTTGCCCAGCTGCGCCAGGAAGGCAGCGGGTACTGCATTGTTACCCTACAACCTGGGACCTACAGGCCAGTACTATTTATTGTGGGGGGGCTACTTTGCTGTTAATGTTTATTTGTGGGTGGGCTGCGAGACTAACTTAGGCACTGACCGACAGAAGGTCAGGTGCCTGGTTAGTCTCCCTCCAAAAGGGGAGATATGTTACAAATGGCTATTTGTAACTGGCCCTTTAAATGAAAAATTGCCCTGCTTCCCTGGATTGTGGAGAAGCCTATTTGCCAGCCTCCTGCCTCATGACTATGGCCCCTGGAAGATTGTGCCCCTGAAAATGTATTACTTTTATTGGTGTGTATGGCCCTTTAAGAACCGTCTGGGGACATAGTGTGACTTTGCTGAACAATGCCCCTTTAAGACTATGTCCCCAGACCTTTAAAATAACTTGTTCCTGGCTTTCCCCCACTTGGTTCAGTAAATAGGGCTTACTGAACCGAGTACCACACAGGCGGACCACCCAGAAGCTAAAGTGTGCAGGCAATTTACCTCCCAGGCTGTGAGGTTACTGCCGGTTAATTGCACGTGGCGGCGGCCATCTTGGTTTCCTCGAATGCGGTCAGCGGTGTATGCTAAAGATTCTGTGGAACTAAAATCGGCTACACATTCTGCCGAACACCGCTGACCCTTACCTTCTCCCATACGGAACTTGCAGCTCCAGAGACTAAGTCCCGTTCGAAATGGGACTTAGTCGTTTTTTCGCATGAAATTGACCGACCGCACAGCCCAAATCTATGGAACTGTTTTGGGCAGGAAATTGTGCTTGCGGTCGGTCATAAAGGACTTCCAGCTAACTTTTGATCCACTGGAGGGATTTGGCTGATTTTTGGAAGTGTTTATGTTTGATGTATGCTGAGTCGGAATATGCAACTTTTATTGGATGTATGGTTTTAAAGTTACAGTGTGTGTGTAAAAACTGTATTTTTACTGTATGTAATAATTGGTTTAACTGTTTATCTGAGGGGAGGAAATGTGTGGGCTGCACCAGATGTGTGATTGGTGATTTTATGCCTCCCCCTGGGAGTGTCCTATTTGCATGTAACCTCAATAAAAGCCAGGCTGGGTGTTCCAGACCTCAGACCTCTTCTGACCCTCTAACTTGTAGCCTCGACTCATGTTTGTAGGGGACAGCTATAATCACTACAGGGATTGCTATGCTCTTCATACTCCCTTAGCTGTTGAGCTCTTGTAAGAGCTCTTGTTCCTGATCCTGCTTCGCTCTACAGAAGGAAGAGGTTCACCTATTGGAACCTGGAGCCTGGTCGTAGGTCCAGGACGCAGAGCAGACGGCGAGATACCAGCCCAGCAGCGGTGGTTCGTGGAGTTTGTAGTGCTTATGGTGGCTGCGGTGCTGATGGTCCTTTGGTGAGCGCTAGGAGCATCCTTTCCTACGGTCCAACTTCCAGCCAGCCTGGAGGCAACCGTAACAACCTCCTATTCACCATCCAATCCCCAGAAGCTTCACTACATCCACTACTAGACAAAATATCCCTCTACCACACGCTATCCAACTTCGAAGTCATCTTTGCCAAAAGTGAAATCCTCCCAATCAAAATATCCCCCCAGACCTGTGCCTCCCTCACAGCAAAGATCCTGTTTACGTGGGCGAAATCAGCTAAAACATATCTGGGGTATGCCTCCCGGTGGACCTGTCATCCACCTTTGACATAAATTACGAACCACTCTTCCAATCTATCTCAAGAGACCTCCAATCGTGGCATAAACCACAATACTCCTGGCTCTGCAGAATTAACATTCTAAAAATGAATATCCTCCCCAAGATCCTATATCTATTCCAAACCCTACCCATAGATGTACCCAAGATATTTTTCACTAAACTCAGGACACTGTTTACAGCTTTCATATGAGCTCATAAACAGCTGAGAATCAAATATGAAATCCTCACCAGACATAAATCCAAAGGCGGACTGAGTCTACCACACCTTGAACGTTATTCCGAAGCCACAGTTCTGTCGGGGATATATGAATGGTCGATTCACCCCCCAACACGACAGTGGATAAAGCTAGAAAGCTCCATATTCACTGTTCCCATACACACAATCCCGTGGCGAAAATCGGCCTTACCAACACTCCTCCTCTGCCACACTAAACACCCTACGATCCGCCCCACGCTCCTGACATGGTCACGAATTCGCAAGTCAACCGATCTATCCCCCACCCATCCCCCTTATACCCCATCACCCACAACCCTCTCTTCTCCCCCGGCATGAACGCTAAGCCATACCACACCCTCCAAAACATGTCAGGTGAGACATACCTCCAGTTGGGCACCCTATTGGAGAGTCACCACATCTGCCTCCTTTCCAACCTAACTAGACAAGACACCCATACACCAATGCAGTCCCTTCTCTATGCCCAGGTGGCCCACTTAAGAGATAACCTTTCCCTATATGGAGGTGCACGCATGCTTTCAGACTTTGAAATACATTGTAAATCAAACAATATCAAAACCAAGCTGCTCTCGACACTCTATAAACTTCTCGGCTCTGAACATGCTAACACGCTATCACCCTTCACTGACTCACGGGCCAAAGACCTTGACGCCCAAATTACAACCCCCCAGTGGAAAACTTTTTTTTCCGTCAAACGCATTCCACCTCAATATGTACCACGATCCAGGAGGGTAACTACAAGAGGATAGCTAGATGGCACTACTCACCGGCCAAAATTCATAGCATCTTCCCAAACACGCAAGACATATGCTGGAAGTGTCCCCAAGGGGGAGCCTCCCTAGCTCATACCTGGTTTATATGCCCGATGATCCAGAAATACTGGAACAATATAGTAAAAATGCTCAAAACAATAACGGGAATTCTTGTGCCAACTACTCCACGAGCATTACTATTCATGGTTCTCCCAAGCCCCTTGCCCAAACCGCAACATATCCTCCTCACCCACCTTATAACCGCAGCCAATTTGCTCATTCCTGCCAAATGGAAAAAACTCTAACGCTCCGTCGATCAGGGAATGGATTGCCAAGGTAGAGGCAATCAGAATCATGGAGGAAATACATGCCTCCATTGCCCACAAACAATCACTATTTCAGACCGTTTGGGACCCATGGGTTAGATTCCTAAATTATAAGAACCTGAGCCCTATTGATCAGGTATACCCTAATGAAGGAGGAACACATACACCCGCCCCCCAACATCTCAACACAACACCAGTGCAGACACCAACCCAAGGGACCATACACCCCCTCCTCTCACCCAGACCACCATACTCCACTCCCCTCCCCTCTGGAACCTACGTCACCCGACACAGCAACACACCCACAAGACACATAACCTTCACTAACACTCTTTCATACAATGCGAGTAATGTGAATAAATGAGTGAACATACCTAAAGATTTTCAGGCAAAGAACTACCGAGAGGGCCCCTACTAGGCCACCCACGACCATTATAGGCTATCGCCCTCGAGATTCGCTGTTCAGCTCGATATTGGTATGTTCTATTATAGTTTTACTATGATCTTATCGGAATTGTGAACACAGGACCGATATGATGATACATTTTACATGTTGCTGCCATACCACAGTGAATGTATTGAAATGGGATATCCATGTTTTATGTATTATAATGACTCCAACACATCACACACGTGTATTGACATCTGAACCTCACATTGAGCCTGATGAAGCTGATGTGGCGATGCAGGCACCGTTGTATTACTAAACTAACTGCTAATAAAGAAACTTTATAACCAGAGGTATTGACTTGTTCTGATATAAGATAGTGAATCTTAATAAGTTAAAATTCTGCAAACGGAAATCTGGTAGAATTATTCTTATTGGATGGACTTAGGAATGGTAAATGACCTGATATGAGAATATTGTAGTAAAATTACAATATAATAGGATATTTTGCCTATGAGGATTGTAGCTAGCAGTGAAAGAGTTAATTCAGTGTGATTTGACTGTCAGCCAAAGTGTTTTTTTTTTAAATTTTTTATTGCTTTACGCTGTGTTCTGTGTTATATTGGCTTCTAAGCAGTGTCCTATTGTAAATCTTGTTGACAACTGGTTGCTATTAGCTGGTTATTGACACTCATGAGATTATATATATATGTGTATATATGTGTATATATATATATATATATATATATATATATATATATATATATATATATATATATATATATATATAATGGGGTGGTCTGTGAGGGAGTTTATATTTCGACAGAATTGTTCAGAGGAGAGTGTGTGTTTCTGGTTGTGTGTGTGTGTATATAACTCAAATGAATATTTAGTTATGGGCCCCTGGGGTGGAGCATTTGGAGAGCAGGGTGGGCCAGTCCCTCCACTCCGTTTAGCCTGTGCGGCGGGTGGGGGCCCTAAAATTATCGATAAGGGGGGACCTACGGCCCCCCCGGCCCCCACCCCTGAGCGGCGATGGGGGCCCTAAAATTATCAATAAGGGGGGGGAACCTACTGCCCCCCCCCCCCCCGGACCCCACCCCTGTGCGGCGGGTGGGGGCCCTAAAATTATCAATAAGGGGGGGACCTAACTATCGTCCCCCCCGGCCCCCACCCCTGAGTGGTGCGTGGGGGCCCTAAATACAAAGGGGGGACACCCTAGTTAACCCTTCCCCCCCCCAAAAAAAAATATCTCTCTACCTACCCCCCTCACCCTAAAAATAATGAGGGGGGACCATTAACTAAAAACCTGTAAAAAAGAAAAAATTAGATAAAAACAACTTACCATTCGATGTTTTCTTTCTTCTAAAATCTTCTTTCTTCAGCCCCAAAAAAGGGCAAATAAAAAGCCATAATAACCGACGCAATTAAAAAAAAAAAAAAAAACGAGCACTAAAAAAACAATCCATGTTCACCCATGGAGGGCTCCACGCAGACGGAGCTCCGCAGGGCGGGGGAAGGCTTATAAAGCCTTGCCCCGCCCTGCAATTAGGCTAAGAACACTCTGATTGGTGGGTTTAAGCCAATCAGAGTGCTCTTTGTCATTTTACAAGCGTGGGAAAGTTCTTTGGAATTTTCCCACGCTTGTAAAATGACACAGAGCACTGTGATTGGATGGCTTGAAATCCATCCAATCACAGTGCTCTGTGTCATTTTACAAGCGTGGGAAAATTCCAAAGAACTTTCCCACGCTTGTAAAATGACACAGAGCACTCTGACAATAGGTCCCCCCCTTATTGATAATTTTAGGGCCCCTACCCGCCGCACAGGGGTGGGGGCCGGGGGGGGACAGTAGGTCCCCCCCCTTATTGATAATTTTAGGGCCCCCACCCGCCGCTCAGGGGTGGGGGCCAGTAGGTCCCCCCCTTATCGATAATTTTAGGGCCCCCACCCGCCGCACAGGGGTGGGGGCCGGGGGGGGGGGGGGACAGTAGGTCCCACCTTATTGATAATTTTAGGGCCCCCACCCGCCGCACAGGGGTGGGGGCCGGGGGGGACAGTAGGTCCCCCCCCCTTATCGATAATTTTAGGGCCCCCACCCGCCGCTCAGGGGTGGGGGCCGGGGGGACAGTAGGTTCCCCCCCTTATCGATAATTTTAGGGCCCCCACCCGCCGCTCAGGGGTGGTGGCCGGGGGGGGGCAGTAGGTCCCCTCCATTGATAATTTTAGGGCCCCCACCCGCCGCACAGGGATGGGGGCCGGGGGGAGACAGTAGGTCCCCCCCCTCATTGATAATTTTAGGGCCCCCACCAGCCGCACAGGGGTGGGGGCCGGGGGGGGGGGGACAGTAGGTCCCCCCTTATTGATAATTTTAGGGCCCCCACCTGCCGCAAAGCGGTGGGGGCCGGGGGGGGGAGGAGAGTACGTCTCCCCCCCCCCTTCAACCACTATTGTGGACAGTAAGCGTCCCTGTGGGTTCGGGCTTCAGCTGTCAGCTGAAGCCACGCCCACAGCAGTGCTGACAGGCTATCAGCACACAAAGCGCGTTCACAGTACTTTGTGTGCTGATAGCCCGTCTGATGTATTCACCCAGAAAGCATCGGACGAGAGGCCTTTTTAGGGCCTCTGAACTCGGATGTCCCTCTGGTGGCCGTCTGATTGACTGCAACAAGAGGTGTTCCAAGCTTCCAATGTAAACACTGCATTTTCTCAGAAAATACAGTGCTTACAAGAAAAAGGCTCCGGGTAGCTTTTATGTATTTCTCCACATTTACATAAAGGATCTGCACTACACATATATGCTAGAATGGGGATTATACAATTCCAAGCTGTATTATAGGAGCCAATACAAGAGCCTCCTTAATATGACTGCTTGCTGTACCACCATTACACCATATCCTTAGGTGCAGATTATTCTACCTAAGCGCTCAAGTTGGAGATGAATTGAAGCTCCAGGAAAGTTTAAGTATGCATTTGCAAGGAGGGAGTCTCCCACCTTGTAATTAGACAAACTGGAAGCGTATGGGTGAATTGTATGTACTAGTCATGTCCAACAAACAATTTGTTTTCATTTATTATTTAATTTGTCTATTTGTTATTGTGACAAATTAATAGATCTCCCTGATTTGCACGAATTAGCATTTACCAAAAAAATAAAATTAAAAAAAATTCCACAAGTCTAGAGCTTAACACTATAAAAATAGTTTCTCTTTTATTTACTGCATCAAAAATGTGTGGTGCTCTGTAATATGTAACTTTATAGATAAGCCTCCACCCACCAGCCAGTAATTAAATTAATAAAATGGAATGTTCAATAATCATGAACACATTGTCTCCAGATTATCAGATTAACTAAGGCAAACATTGCCATAAACCTTTAAGGAAATTGTGACAAGTGATAAATCCACGTAAAGTGTGTGTGTGTGTACACTTCATCAATTCTGAATGTGTTTATAATCATCTAAAGCAAACTGTCAGTGGAGAAATGGCAAACATACCACTCGGCTGTTTTGTTGCATCAAGGGACACATCATCTGTATGTGAGCATGTGTATACACTGGACTCAGAGAAAAGTGAATAGGAGGAGCACAAATCACTTTTACAACCACATATTCAAATGCTGGGAATGGGTTGGTCCTTGTAGGGTGGTTTCCAACGGTAAAGGTTATGATCTAAAATAAATACATAATAATAATAATGTTACAAAAAAATAAAATAATACTTAAATAAATATTTTTTTTTATATATATATATATTATAGTGTTCAAGTAGAGATTGTAGCTGTATTAGTCCAGTGATGTAGATGTAAAAAACAGATAAAATGTGTATCTTGCTATATATATATATATATATATATATATATATATATATATATATATATATATATATATATATATATACAGTGGGACCTCGGTTTACGAATTTAATGCGTTCTCCGGGACGTTTTGTATTGCGAAAAATTCGTAGGAATGCATTGAAAACCAATTAATGCGTTCCGGAGGTGAGAAAAAAGTCAAATAAAGTATTTTATCTGTTCAAAACTCTTTATAAAGTGCACTTTAAAGGCATAAATACTGTACAGGGACATGATTAACCCCTTAAGGACCAAACTTCTGGAATAAAAGGGAATCATGACATGTCACACATGTCATGTGTCCTTAAGGGGTTAATCAAGCAATAACATTTCAAACATCCAACTTTATGTTTTAAAACATCACAAATCAACTTCTAAAACATGGCAGACTGTTGGTAACATGGTACAGTACACTTCAACTGTACATAAATCACACGTCAACAGGGAAAACATGGAAAATTGCAAAACAATTTCAACACTTTTTGGAAGATGAGGAGGATGAGGGCAATTGGGCAGCACTAACACAAGCAGGTTCTTCTTCATGTCTAGGCTGTTTTTGTTGGAACCTTTCCATTGTCTGCTGCCTCTGGCGCCTTTTAAGCATCCCTCGGAAAGGGGACATGATGTCTGTGTCAAAACTGCTCACAAGTCTGTGGTCAAGAGCCTTATCTGGGTGGTGCTGCTGTACAAAAGTCTGTAGGTTTACCCACATTTGGCATGCCTCCTTGAGTTCCGTGGAAGAGAGCTGTTCCTCACTCATTTCCTCCTCCTCCTCAAATGCGATCTGCTCCTCCATCGACTCCTTCTGCAATTCCACCAGCTCCTCGGTGGTTAGGTCACGGCCGTGTTCCTCCACCAGCTCGTAGACATCCTCCTCAGTCACCTCCAGGTCCATGGTGGTCTCCAAGGAAACAATTTCCTCCAACACTGTTGACTCTGGTGCAGGTGCAGATGCACTGGTGGCAAGTTTTACAACACAGTCTGGCCACAGGTTGCGCCAAGCAGAATTTAGGTTTGTCTGGCTGACCCCGGCCCAGGCAATGGTGATAATCTGCAGACTGCTCACAATGTCAAAATGCTCTCTCCAAAATTCATGAAGGGTGAGGCTTGAGCGATCTGTCATCTCAAAGCATCGCCGGAAAAGCTCCCTTGTGTAGAGTTTTTTTAAAAATTGGAGATGACCTGCTGGTCCATTGGCTGGAGTAGTGGGGTGGTGTTAGGCGGAAGGAACATGACCTTGATGAAATTAAAGTCCTCCAGCAAGTCTTCCTCAAGGCCTGGAGGATGGGCAGGAGCATTGTCCATGAGCAGCATGGCCTTGAGTGGCAGGTTATTGTCCACAAGGTACTTCTTCACAGCAGGACCAAAAACCGCATTGACCCACTTCACAAACAAGAGGCGTGTGACCCAAGCCTTTGGGTTAGACTGCCACAAAACGCTCAACTGCTCCTTGTTCACCTTGTGTTTCTTGAAGACCCGTGGGTTCTCTGAATGGTAGACAAGCAGGAGCTTGAACTTAAGGTCCCCACTGGCGTTGGCGCAGAACAGGAGGGTAAGACGGTCCTTCATCGGCTTGTGGCCAGGAAATGAGGTCTCCTCTTCTGGGATGAAGGTCCTCTTCATCAAGGAGCTGTAACAGGCATGCACAGCACATGAGCTGGCATGGAAACAACAGTAAAAGGCATGCACAGCAGATGAGCTGTAACAGGCATGCACAGCACATGAGATGGCATGGAAACAACAGTAAAAGGCATGCACAGCAGATGAGCTGTAACAGGCATGCACAGCACATGAGCTGGCATGGAAAACAACCCCACATTGCAAAACACACAGTACAGTACTGTAACAGGCATGCACAGCACATGAGCTGGCATGAAAAGCAACCCACAATGCAAAACACACAGTAACAGGCATGCAGAGCACATGAGCTGGCATGGAAATAACCCCCAGAATGCAGAACACACAGTAAAAGACATGCAAACAACTAAGCTCAGCTCCCTACCTTTCCACTTCTTGAGATGCACCAAAAAGGCTCCAAAACCTGCTGCAAATGGCTCCAAAATCTGCTGCAAATGGCTCCACAACTTGCTGCAAATGGCTCCAAAAGGCTCAACAACTTGCTGCAAATGGCTCCAAAACCTCTCCAACACCTCCACACTACACACTCACGTGCTACCCACACTTCAGTATGCAGGGGGCGCAGCTATAAACCGGGACACTTGTTTCGCATTGCGAAAAAAAATCGTAAACGAGGCATTTTTTTTTCTAATTTTCATTCGTAAACCGAATTTTTCGTTTACCGAGGCGTTCGTTAACCGAGGTTCCACTGTATATATATATATATATATATATATATATATATATATATATATATATATATATATAATATATATATATATATATATAATTATTATTGCCATTTCTATAGTGCCA
Source organism: Pelobates fuscus (assembly GCF_036172605.1). NCBI lineage: Eukaryota > Metazoa > Chordata > Amphibia > Anura > Pelobatidae > Pelobates > Pelobates fuscus. The sequence continues at coordinate 185,346,441 of NC_086323.1, forward strand.
ACAATATTATGAGAGGGGGCATGTAACTATAAATAGGATAATTATTACAAGAAAAACAGGAATAATAGGTTGAAGAGGACCCTGCTTAAACGAGCTTACAGTCTATAGGAGGTGGGGTATAAAACACATTAGGACAAGAAATATCAATCAAATAGGGTGGGAGTGGAGCTGGAGGAGAGAGTAAAGCATTGCCCCATAGGAGAGAGCAAGAGACAGGTGTAAGGTAGAGGTTACTCTGGGAGGCCATAAGCTTTCCTAAAGAGATGGGTTTTAAGGCCCTTCTTAAACGATTGAAGACTAGGGGAGAGTCTGATGGGGGTAGGCAGGCCATTCCATAGTAAAAAAAAAAAAAAAATATATATATATATATATATATATATATATAAAATGTATGAAAATACATAAAGAATATATATAAATAAATATAAATAAAAATAAAGAATAATAATAAAAATAAAAAAAAACAGGAGATGTCTGTTGACAATCGATTCAATGTATAGTGGTATAATAAACCAAGTTTATAAACAAAATTAGATAGATAAAATTAAGAATCAAATTAGCCCAACCAAATCCATATCTATATTAAGACTTGACTTGGCTTGATTTTTTTAGCCAGCCCCAAAGACCTACCGTATTTTTCGCTCCATAAGACGCACTTTTTTTCCCCTCAAAAGTGAGGGGAAATGTCTGTGCGTCTTATGGAGCGAATATGAAGCTTTACTTACCTGTCTTGCAGCGTTGGCCGGCAGCACAGGGCGCACCACGGTAGTGGAACTTGAATTTCATGTTCCGGTTTCCGGCGGGACTGAAAGGAAGTGCGCACTCAGCTTGTGCACACTTCCTTTCAGTCCCGCCGGAAACCGGAACATGAAATTCAAGTTCCACTACCGCGGTGCGCCCTGTGCTGCCGGCCAACGCTGCAAGACAGGTAAGTAATTATAGGACAAGGGGAGGGGGACAGTATGGGAGAGGAGAATATGGGGATGGGGGGACATGAAGTCTATGGGGAGGGGGGGGAGATGAAGTCTATGGGGAGGGGGGGAGATGAAGTCTATGGGGAGGGGGGGAGATGAAGTCTATGGGGAGGGGGGGAGATGAAGTCTATGGGGAGGGGGGAGAAGAAGTCTATGGGGAGGGGGGAGATGAAGTCTATGGGGAGGGGGGGGAGATGAAGTCTACGGGGAGGGGGGGGAGATTAAGTCTATGGGGAGGGGGGGAGATTAAGTCTATGGGGAGGGGGGGAGATTAAGTCTATGGGGAGGGGGGAGATTAAGTCTATGGGGAGGGGGGGTGGATGAAGTCTATGGGGAGGGGGTGGATGAAGTCTATGGGGAGGGGGTGGGTGAAGACTATGGGGAGGGAGAGAGGAGAAGACTATGGGAGAGAGGAGAAGACTATGGGAGGGGGGGGCACTATGGGACAGGGAAGAAAAAAATATTCTGTACAAACTGTCCCATAGTAAGAAACACTATGGGACAGTTTGTTCAAAATATTTTTTTCTGGGTTTCTTCCTCTAAAAACTAGGTGCGTCTTATGGTGAGGTGCGTCTTATGGAGCGAAAAATACGGTATTTCCTCCTCGCCAATTTATTCACATCTGATGTATTCCTATGGCTATAAAATGATGCCACTGAAAAAAAAAAAAAAAGGACATGTATTACAGTGTCCGGGGTAACTGTGATCAGGCTTCCATTTCCGTATATTATTGAAATGTTCTTGTATTCTTACATGTAACTTGTGTGTTGTTCTGTCCACATATTGGGCCCCACAGACACATTGTAGCGTGTAAATCACATAAGAAGATGAACAATGTTTAAACTTTTTAATTTTGTATTCCTTCTGAGTGTAAGTACCAATAAAATTATTTGTGACACTCTTTTGGTGTACACATGTTGAACAGTTACCACAACTATAGAACCACTTTCTCTGTTTCTCATATTCTTTCTCTCTTTCTCATATTTTTTATTTTTAATCTTATTGTTGTTATCTATAAGAAGTTCTGATCTATCTAAATTCCTTACCACTATTTCATCTCTCATTTTTTTGTAATTATACCCCTTATCAATATACCTAGCTTCATCAAACAATCTTAAGTCAGAACAATTTATCCTGATTCTTGTCATGTGTCCCTTAGGAACATTATCTAGCCATAAGGGATGATGTAAACTCTTATTGTTAATGGCAGTATTGCAATCTTAAATCTTAGGCCACTACTCCATACTAATTCTTCTTGAACTCTCAGCAACCTTTGACACCGTTGATCATGCTCTCCTTCTTCAAACTCTTCAATCGCTTGGTCTCTGTGACTCTGTCCTCTCGTGGTTTTCCTCTTATCTCTCCCAAGCTCATTCAGTGTCTCCTTTTCTAATGATACCTCCTCCCCTCGCCCTGTCTCGGTTGGAGTCCCCCAAGGCTCCGTCCTTGGCCCACTTCTATTTTCTCTTTATACTGCCTCTTTTGGCAAACTTATTACCTCTTTTGGATTCCACTACCACCTGTACGCTGATGACACCCAGCTATATCTCTCCTCCCCGGACCTCTCCAATGCCGTCCTGCAACGTGTCACTGCTTGCCTTTCTTCCATCTCTGACTGGATGTCCTCCCGCTTTCTGAAACTCAATCTCTCAAAAACTGGGCTCCTTGTCTTTCCTCCTCCTAATACTGATCCTCCTCTTTCGCTCTCCCTTCAAGTTTGTGGTACCAACATCAGTCCATCCCTGCAAGCGCGCTGTCTTGGCGTCATACTTGACTCTGGCCTCACCTTTGAGCCTCACATCCAGCATGTTGCCAAATCCTGTAGATTCCATCTTAAAAACATAGCCCGCATCCGCCCCTTTCTTGCACCAGATACTACCAAGGAGCTTGTCCATGCTCTAGTAATTTCCCGCATGAATTACTGTAACCCTCTCCTGATTGGTCTTCCCAAAAGCCGTACTGCACCCCTACAGTCCGTAATGAACGCTGCTGCTAGACTATTTTTCCTCTCTAGTCGTTTCTCTCACACCTCACCCCTCTGCCAGTCCTTACATTGGCTTCCTGTATGCTATAGGAGTCAATTCAAGGTACTAACTCACACCTATAAAGCTCTGAACAACTCTAGCCCCTCTTATATCTCCTCACAGATCCATAGGTATGTCCCTTCTCGGTCTCTCCGCTCTGCCCGTGACCACCTCCTGTCCGTTGTCCGCACTCGTACGGCCAACTCGCGCTTGCAGGACTTCTCGCGGGCGGCTCCCTTCCTATGGAATAGCCTGCCTACCGCCATCAGACTCTCCCCTAGTCTTGCATCTTTTAAGAAGTGCCTTAAAACCCATCTCTTTAGGAAAGCTTATGTCCTCCAAGACTAACCAATACCTCACATACCTGTCTCTTGCCCTCTCCTAAAGGGCAGCCCACCTTATTTGATTGCAAATTCCTGTCCTAATGTGTTTTACACCCCACCTCCTATAGAATGTAAGCTCGATTGAGCAGGGTCCTCTTCAACCTATTGTTCCTGTAAGTTTATTTGTAATTGTCCTATTTATAGTTACATCCCCTCTCATAATATTGTAAAGCGCTACGGAATCTGTTGGCGCTATATAAATGGCAATAATAATAATAATTAAAGAATGTTTTTTTTAATGTAATTGACCTTCTTCCACATGCAAAGTTAGATTAAGGAAATCAATCCGTGTTGCACGTATGGAAGGGGTAAAATGGAGATTATAATGAATGTACTTGATGAAGGCAGACTTTTATTTTATTTTTATATTTATTTTTTAAGTTTATATTTTTTTTTTTATTTATTAGTATTTATATATTCTTTATTTTTATTGTGCGTAAGTGAACAAGTCGTCCCGCACCGTCACAATAACGAGTGCAAGAACAGGCATAAAACACAGTGAAACAGATTACATAGGGTATTGAACATCATGAGTTTTTGCTGGTTTCATTTCGCTTATTCAGCACATTTTTATATTTAGGTGTACAGCTGCTTAGCTTGTATAGATTGACATTTATACTAGATATGTTTACAAAACGCAAAACAGAAAGCTTATTTTGCCTTGTAGACAGACGCTAGGGTCCTATTGATGCTTAAAACATATATTAAAACATAGTTTAAACAAGATGGTAGCTAGTAAGCTGCTAAGTAGCATTTAGGAGGCATGCACATGTATACATATAGTGAGAGTAACTAAATCAAGCTGGGTACATGCTGGTTGGTCATAAGGGGTTCTTCAGTCGTTTATCAACAATAGCGTTAGGTTAGTGAGTGTATTATATGTCGTCGCTTTAGCCTCAGGCCCTAGGGTTAGTCGCGCTTTATCATGCTTGAGTGTGGCGTAAGTACTCCGAGCATTAACAGGCTGTCTAACCAGTCATATCCTGCATTGAGTAGACAAGTAGGTCATGTGTCAAGCATTGTGTCTGTCGCTAGTTAAGTCACATTGGTACGAGAGATTAAGTGAGTTTATGTAAATCCTGCGTTTGTCGGGTTAACAGTTATCTAAAGAAACAAAAACACACATAAAAAAAAAAAATTAAAAATTAAAAATTAAAAAAGAAAAGCATCTGAAAAAAAAACGACTGGTTAGGTTAACAAGCTGTGTGCCCGTGTGTACAGTGTGGACCATAGGTGAATATGTTGATGGAGGATATCTCCAGGCATCAGATCTCCTGTGGTGGTGGTACAGAGTTCCAGTGGAAAAGATGGAGGCAAGATAGTGTCAGATTTAAAAAGTCCTGCTTTAGATGAATAAGAGGTGTCCCCTGCAGCTGCTGATCTTTGGTGTCAGGGAGCATGGTCTGTGGCTGGTTGCTGAGTGCTTGTCAAGCCCTCCGCTATGCCCCTTCCGCCTGTGAGCTTTTCTCCGACAACAGGGGTGTGGATGATCGATTTTAGCTTCTCCACTTGTCAGGTAAGCCCCTTAGTGCAGCGGTGGTTGTGGGGCACAGAAGTCCCTGTGGGGCGATTCAGTTCTCTGTAATGAGGGTATACCAGGATCTTGTGGGGGCTGTCTGAGGGTCCTGTCTCAGTGAGGGTGGGAGGTTTCCCAGGGTTCAAGGGAGTTTGCAGTTGGATGGTTGCTGTATGGGTCTGTACCTGCGATGTATGCATTCCGCTCTATATAATGCTGATGTGGTTAAGCAGCTCAGCGCCATCCCGCATGGCCTCCACCATTTTGGAGTCACTGCCTGGAGCGTGGGTCCTAGCGGTCCTGCTGCTTCGCCTGAAGTACTTGTAGGCGATCAGGTCTCGAGGGCGTAGACTGGGATCACCCCCCCGGTCCAGAGGGGGGGGGGAACGGGACCAGTATCCCCGCGGGCCCGACTTTGAGCCCCGAACAGCTAGCGGCAAGGCAGCGGCCGTCCGCCCCGCCCGCCTCCGGAGTAGGCCTGTAGAACGTCGGGTAGGATTCCTCCTCCAGGGGACTAGCCTGTTGGGCCAGCCTCACCCTGGATCCTAGGGCTCTCTGCCCGGCGAGGACCACCGGTGCCGGTAGGTTTTGTGCCCAAATTAGTGGTTGTAAATCTGTGTCTAAGCTTATGCTGCAGGAGCTGGTCTTGCATGCGACCAGCCAGCTCGGAGGTCCGGCCCCGCCCCCATTTATTTGTATTTATATCTATTTATTTATATTCATTCTTATTTCATTGTATTCTTATTTTATTTACCTTATTTCTTATTTATTTTTCATGTATTTTTATATGAGATAATTTTGGTTTAGTGGTGTTGTGAGGTTCACCATAATAGCTCCTTTTTCACCTATACACCTCTATTAGTGACTCAGTCTTTTGTTTTTTTATACTTTTCGAATTATTATTTTTCCAACAGTTTTTAACTTTATTACAGGCAGCAGGGGGACTACCTGTCATTCCAGGCACTCCCACTACTGGCACTCGGGATCACATGGCCCAGAAAGGCCGGATCAGACACAGGGGGACTCCCCGGGATGCCAGGTAAGTCTCCCCATTGTGACTGTTGGCGTGGGATCGCCAGCGAGCAGGTAAGTGGGAAGGACGGTGTGGACGTGCTTAAGGGGTTAAGTGCAATAGTAAATGTGCACCAGTGCAATAAACAAACCATGATAAAGTGCTGTAGTTCATGTGCAAAAAACAGTGTAAAGTGTCACACTTAACTTACATGTTATCACATAATAGTATGCATTGATATTAGTTGGCTCTACATTGAAGGGATGATGTATGATGTCATGGCGCCTTGGCGTTGCATGCACGCAACTTTGGCCATGCCCACCGGAACTATTGGAGTTTCAGCAACCTGTTTCCATAGCCAGCAGTGGTGAGACCCAGGAAAAACTCTATTAGTGGGGTGAGAGGCATCCTAAAGCCATTAAACTTAGAGCAGTAAGTGATCCCTTCTGAAACTAAATGATCTATTTTACAATATTGAGGTTGTTTTTTTTTCATCTTGTTTTACATGTATACCTTCAATGTGGAGCCAGCTAATGTCAATGCATAATTTTATGTGTTAATATGTAAGTGAAGTGTGGCACTCTACACTGTTTTTTTCACAGAAATTGCAGCACTGTTTTTTGGTTTGTTTATTGCACTGGTGCACATTTACTATTGCACTTAAGGATAAATGCATTTTAGGAAATAATATAGAACATTTCATTAAGTCTTAAAGACATAGCACACCTTATTTGTTTTCACAGATACATATAAGCACTCGATATGTATACTCCCTCCAAGCACATATAGCATGTACCACTCAAAAGGGTAAAGGTGACAGCACTAATTTCTTTCTAAATCGGTCCTATTACAAAAAAAATAAAATAAAATAAAAAAAACAAACAACAACAACCTACACATTTTATGAAAAAAGACCATACACTAAGCTGCACAAGACATACTTGTTCTGCAAGATCTCTGCACATCACACGAACTGAATGCTGAGTGTGGCTGTGAGTGAATGTGGCCTCCAGTAAAGACAGCAAGATGTACTGTGAATTGCTAGTAGATGCATTCCGGAAGAATTTCAGAGGTTCAAGCACCCAGGGTTTAGGTCCATCCTCAAATATCATGTCTTTAGAAGATCCTAATGTAACCAAAGCCAAAGACACTGGGTCAACAGCCTGAAACAGTAAAAAAATAAATAAAATATATTAGAATAAATATACACATGCAGCTATTGCTTAAAATTGATCAATTATAGTAACAAATACAAAGATCTCATATGCATGCACAATAACCTTTAGGTGCATGTGTTTATTTTAAATTATCCCCCCGACCCCCCCTTTGAAAGTGTGGCAGACCCATGGATCCTGCCCATATGAGAAACACCATGACATACACTGACGCACTGTGTTATATTGGCATCCTTTATGGACCGCTCTACTCTTGACTCTATTCTTCTTTGTTTCACTTTTTTTTTTTTCATTTCCGTTTACTTGCATCACGCATGGTAACATTAAAGGAAGACTCTGGGCAACATAACTTCTAATTAAAAAATAAAATAAATTCGTAATTGATAGAAAAATAAAAAATAAAGTAATTTTCTTAAAGGGATAATATAGGTCCAGGAATACAAAGCTGTATTCCTAGGACTACAGATCACTCTACCTCCCCCCTCCCCTGTGCCCCCACCTACCAGATAAATAAAGGGTTAAAAAACATGTATTTACAGAGTGCAGAATTATTAGGCAAGTTGTATTTTTGAGGATTAATTTTATTATTGAACAACAACCATGTTCTCAATGAACCCAAAACACTCATTAATATCAAAGCTGAATATTTTTGGAAGTAGTTTTTAGTTTGTTTTTAGTTATAGCTATTTTAGGGAGATATCTGTGTGTTCAGGTGACTATTACTGTGCATAATTATTAGGCAACTTAACAAAAAACAAATATATACCCATTTCAATTATTTATTTTTACCAGTGAAACCAATATAACATCTCAACATTCACAAATATACATTTCTGATATTCAAAAACAAAACAAAAACAAATCAGTGACCAATATAGCCACCTTTCTTTGCAAGGACACTCAAAAGCCTGCCATCCATGGATTCTGTCAGTGTTTTGATCTGTTCACCATCAACATTGCGTGCAGCAGCAACCACAGCCTCCCAGACACTGTTCAGAGAGTTGTACTGTTTTCCCTCCTTGTAAATCTCACATTTGACGATGGACCACAGGTTCTCAATTGGGTTCAGATCAGGTGAACAAGGAGGCCATGTCATTAGATTTTCTTCTTTTATACCCTTTCTTGCCAGCCACGCTGTGGAGTACTTGGACGCGTGTGATGGAGCATTGTCCTGCATGAAAATCATGTTTTTCTTGAAGGATGCAGACTTCGTCCTGTACCACTGCTTGAAGAAGGTGTCTTCCAGAAACTGGCAGTAGGACTGGGAGTTGAGCTTGACTCCATCCTCAACCCGAAAAGGCCCCACAAGCTCATCTTTGATGATACCAGCCCAACCCAGTACTCCACCTCCACCTTGCTGGCGTCTGAGTCGGACTGGAGCTCTCTGCCCTTTACCAATCCAGCCACGGGCCCATCCATCTGGCCCATCAAGACTCACTCTAATTTCATCTGTCCATAAAACCTTAGAAAAATCAGTCTTGAGATATTTCTTGGCCCAGTCTTGACGTTTCAGCTTGTGTGTCTTGTTCAGTGGTGGTCGTCTTTCAGCCTTTCTTACCTTGGCCATGTCTCTGAGTATTGCACACCTTGTGCTTTTGGGCACTCCAGTGATGTTGCAGCTCTGAAATATGGCCAAACTGGTGGCAAGTGGCATCTTGGCAGCTGCACGCTTGACTTTTCTCAGTTCATGGGCAGTTATTTTGGCCTGAGTTTTTCCACACGCTTCTTGCGACCCTGTTGACTATTTTGAATGAAACGCTTGATTGTTCGATGATCACGCTTCAGAAGCTTTGCAATTTTAAGAGTGTGGCATCCCTCTGCCAGATATCTCACTATTTTTGACTTTTCTGAGCCTGTCAAGTCCTTCTTTTGACCCATTTTGCCAAAGGAAAGGAAGTTGCCTAATAATTATGCACACCTGATATAGGGTGTTGATGTCATTAGACCACACCCCTTCTCATTACAGAGATGCACATCACCTAATATGCTTAATTGGTAGTAGGCTTTCGAGCCTATACAGCTTGGAGTAAGACAACATGCATAAAGAGGATGATGTGGTCAAAATACTCATTTGCCTAATAATTCTGCACTCCCTGTACTTACCTTATCCCAGTGCCAATGTCCCTCGGTGCTGGGTCAAAGTTCCGCGCCCGCCTCTGACCAGCGACGAGTGCAGTCTAATGTGCATGCACGGCAATCAATGCTTTTCTATGGGGAAATATCTGAGGCTGGAAGTCCTCATGTAGAGTGTGAGGACGTACAGCATCAGATAACGGACCAAAAGTCTGTTTGGATTCCGGAAGCCTCCCTAATGGCGGTTGGGTAGGCCACTGAGGGCCGACATAGTTGCAATGTTTAATATTGCTGCAATGTTTAACATTGCAGCACTAGGTGAAAAAGGGACACAGCACCCAGACCACCTCAGTGCGAAAGCCTGCTGTTAACTACACATGTGGTGTACATACGAGTTTTCTTAGTTTGGTAGGATCTCTTCCATAAACATGATGATTCTTCACAAATTTCTATATTCACTCCAACTCATTCACTTGTCTATACCCAAATCGCTAATGCTTAATATTCAATGAGGCTGCTATTGAATAATAGATGACCCAGAGTTGAAGCCTGAACATTACAGATACTTATGCACTTCGGAGGTTTGAGTCCCCCTACATTTCTACTTTATTAAATGGTGGCACAACTGTCACAAGCTTTGGAAGCTCAAGCCAATATATTAGATGTTACTTGGCTAGCCATTAAAAAATGCATTCCGTGTGCTCTGTGTGAGAACACAATATTGAGCTACTCTACCGATATTTTTTCTCAAACAAAACGGCAAAATCACAGCTGGGAAGAATTGGTGTCACCCTGAGGCTCAATTTGTGGTGCATTTGTGTTTTAGCGGACAACCTGAACCCGGTGACAAATTTCGGCCTACCAGTGGAGGTGAGTGCGGAAGAGGCGGCCAATCTCCCTGTTGGCTACTTAACTGGAAAGGACTGAAACGGTCAGGACCCCCGTGCTCCCCCTTCCCTCCTCCAATCTGCTGGTGTGGGTCATCCTGGCAGAACCTCACAGACACGAATCCTCACCTGTGAGTGGAACCATGCAACGAACTTGCACTCTGTTGAGCCACCAGAACCAAGATGGTGCCTGCTGAGCCTGCTACCAACACACTCAAGCAGCAATGTGATGACCACTTTCACAAATTCTGGCATAAGCTGCAATGCAGAGAGGATCAAACTCTAAAGGGAGCAGCAGAGAAATAACAAGCTATGAAACTTACCTACCAACGATCTGCACTTAGTGGCTGGCATGAAGCGGAGACCACTGATAGCACCTGCATCTAAGGAGCCAAAGAGGAAGAGGTCCTCCTTAAAGGTGCCAATTTATGTTGTGAGATCTCTAACACATGCTACTGCTTTTCTGGGCTGAGGGAAGGAGCAACATTAACCTACAACCTTCCGAGACGTTGCCTGAGGTGCTGAAAGCCACCGGAGCAGTTGGATTTGCACATGGGCTCTTGAGAAGGCCTGAGGCCTTCTTGGGTTGCCAGGACACTGTTTCCATACGTAACTCAGATAGTCAGCATAGGTATTGGATAAAGGCTTGATGTGTCAGGGTGGGAGGTGTACATTAATGCCCTGGTTAGCTATTGCAATCTCCCTCCAAAATTATATGATAACCTGGAATTCGTCACAATGGGCTTTCTCACAGGTAGAGTCAAAGGATCACTATAGGGTCAGGAACACAAACAAGTAAAAAATAAAAACCCTTTACCCAGTCCAAATAAAAATTAACCCCTTCCCTGCCAGTCGATCACTGCCTACAGTGATCAAAATACAGATCACAGTATTATACTGTGATCTAATTTTTTTAACCCCTGACGATTAACTTTTATTTATTTTTTAACCCTCGAGAGTTAAATTTATTTAATTAACTAATTTAAATATTGTATAATTAAATATTTTGCTAGCTGGGGTGGGTGGGAGTTATGGGAAAATGGGGAATTTACTGTTAGTGCTGCTTACTGCAAGTTAGGGGTTAACTGTAAAAAAAAAAGCTTAGAAAAATGTTAAATCTGTAAAAAAAAGTTTTAAGAAAGTTTAGGAAACTTTAAAAAAATTAATAAGCAAAACAAAAGTTAAAGTTTAAAAAATAGTTTTAAAAAGTTAAAGTTATAAAAAGTTAAAAAATACATTTAAAAACGATCATTACCACTACACCTGGAACAAACTAGAGAAACAATTATCCCATGCCAAGGTTCAAAATATGCCTTTTGAATTACCCCAGGGTGTATTCTTTAATAAATAGTATGTGTTTGTGGGGAAGTTTCAATAACCAACCATCAAAACTACTACAAATTGGAACATGGACACAGCATAAAACTTCAAAGTTAGAAAAAAACTGAATGGCTGCGTCTCAAATGTGCCCCTTCAACATCCACATATACCTGGCAAAGGTACATACGGGGGTATTGCTGTACTCAGACCACATAGCTGAGCAACATATGAAGTATTATACAGTGGTAGCACACATAAGGTTTGCAAAATATACTGTGCAAACTCACTTTGTGTGTCAAAAAGGCAGAAAAAACGCTTATTACCACTACACCTGGTACAAGCTATCGGAAAAATGGTTCAAAATATGCCTTTTGAAATACCCTGGGGTGTCTACTTTAAGAAATGGTAGGACTTTGTGGGTTAGTTTGAATTTAAAACCTGCAAAGATGCTTGGAAATTGCACATAGGCCCAGCGTCAAAATTCAAAGTTCGGTTAAAACTGATATGGCTTGGACTCCTATATGGCACTGTAGACATGCTAAGGCACAATATGCACCTTATGAGATACCCTGGAGTGTCTACTTTTACAAATGGTAGGCCTTTGTGGGTTTTTTTGAACAGTCAAACTGTTATAATACCCCAAATGGAAGCATAGGCTCATTAAATCCGTCTCTCAAAACTCTACTGTGAATACTGAAAAGGGCAGGTCTCCTGTATGGCACTGTAGCTTCACGAAATAGTGCCAAAGACATACAATGGGGGTGTCCTTTTACTCAGAAGACTTAGCTGAGCATAATTTGGGGGGTTTGAACTTAGTGGCACATATGAAATATACAAATTGCCCAGCAAAAATGCAATCTGTATGTAAAAATTGCACACATTTTTGTTTTGCCACATACTTTGGCATATATTGGTGAAATAATGGGGGCATGTTAAGGCACAATATGCACCTTATGAGATACCCTGGAGTGTCTACTTTTACAAATAGTAGGCCTTTGTGGTTTTTTTTTTTAACAGACAAACTACTATAATACCCCAAATGGAAGCATAGGCTCATTAAATCAGTCTCTCAAAATTCAACTGTGAATACTGAAAAGGACAGGTCTCCTATATGGCACTGTAGCTTCACAAAATAGTGCCAAAGACATACAACGGGGGTGTCATTTTACTCAGCAGATGTAACTGAATACAAAAATAAAACTTTGTACAGGAATAGCACACACCAACTTTACAAAATACACATGAGAAGTTCTTTGTTATAAGTTTGTGTGCCAAAACCCCCAAAAAACACAACTTTACTCCAATATTTAGCAGAGGTTGGCGGTGAAATGGCTACGTAGAAAGTGTCAAAACAACCTTAGGTAAATAGCCTGTGGTGTCTACTTTATATAAATATATACTTTTTTTGTGGCAATTTTGTTTTCTTTTATGGCTATGATGTAGAATTATTAAAACACCTTTATTGATCCTGTATTGAATTTTCGTACTAACTCCATTTTAACTACATTACATGACAGATTTTCCTAACAGCATTTAGAATATTGAATAGAAAATGTATTTTCTAGAAGGACATGACTAACACCGGAATTATCAAGTTCCTGTAATATGAAACAAAGTATACTATAGCTAGGCCCTGAGAAACCGCTCTAATGAAATGTTCTTTCATAAAAAAGACCCTGAACCTGACCCCGAGTCTGACATCACTAACTACCCAAAATGACGCCCAAGCCCCCCTTCCCACCGAGTAAAGCCTTGTGTTGTGTAAGATGGCGCCTGAACCATCTGTCCACACCCGTGTCCAGAATGACGCCACCTCCCGGTGGGAGGACACCTAGCCAGCCACTTAATACTTGAGCCAATTAATAATATTGATGGGTGGACATTGACATAACCACTTAACACCTAATCCAATTAATGATGTTTATTTGTTGTTATCTTGATATTCAATGATGATGTAATATTGCTCTTATAAGGGTCTGCAAGCCCGCTTTTTAACCAGATGCCATTAAATTTTCTCGAAGTGCTTTTAACTTGAACTTCGTGTGTCAGTGTGAATTTACTTCTGCGTATACGCAATTTAATCATCTCAGATTTGGACAGGAACAGATAGACATTTGAACATATTTGTTTATTCTTAAAATAATCCATAACAATTTGGCGCCCATACGTGGGGCACCGGGCTATGGCCTCTGGCCGGTAAGCCGTCCTAAGGAAGACGCTGCTGGACGGAGGAATCCTGGGGGAAGGAAAGGAGACTGATCACCTCCCAGTACACGGTAGAGACTACTGCAGAGCCTAGCCGGTATGTTCCAGCCCCTTTGATTGACCCGTCCCAGTGTCTGTGACTGCTACCGGGAGGACATCAAAGACAGGTAATATCTTGCCCGGTGCCTTATTGTTACCCACCTGTTTACCTGCATTTAGTCTATCTGTTGCCTGGGTGTGTTTGCATTGGTCTGTCTCTAGTCTAAGTGCCCGGGTGGAGTGTTTGTCTGTGTGCCCCTTTGGGATAAAGGGGGGTGGACCTGTGGGTGTGTGCCTGGGGGTCCTCTGTTGCCTGTTTACCCCTTTTAGGAGCCACGTGGCTGTGGCTGTAGGGAAAAAGGGGGGTGGACCTGTGGAAGTTTTCCTGGGGGTCTTCTTTGCCTGTTTACATCTTTTAGGTGCTGGGTAGCTGCAGCAGTAAGGAAAAAGAGGTGGGGGGAGTCTGTGGAAGGGTGTAGACTCATTGCTTCCTGGGGATTCCCCATGGTGTCACTTTGATAGCCTAGCTAGCCTCATTGTGCACATAGCTCTGCTTGCCGAGAGGTGGTACCCTCCAGCTTCGAGCGCTGAGGCTGGTGGCATTCCAATTTTATTAGTGGTGCGTGGATTCGGGCAGGCATTGCTGTCTCCATCACCACGGGGTAGTGAGACTTACGGGTGGGTCCGTAGGGGCGCTACGAGGGTGAGGATAGTGGTGGCCACACTTAGTGGACCGCTGTAACGGGGGAGGCATACGGATCTCGGGCCGGTGTTAGCTGTTATCCGTGGCCGCTGGTAGTGAGACTTACGAAAGTCGTTCTCCGAGCGGGGACACTACGAGGTTGAGGGAGGTGGCTTTGGTCACATGAGTAAAGGAAAGGGATTACTGTTGAATTTATTTGAACTGTGATGCATACACTGTATTTCAATTGAATTGTTGTTTTAATTGGGAGTCATTCAAACTCCTGTGTCTGTCTCTACTTTCACTTTACTTTTACTTTTTACTCTACTTCCTGTGTTATTTACACTTTCCACTCCTATTTATCTTGTGAGAGAAGGGATTAGTCACACACTTCTCACCTCGTCCAATCCGTGGCTACCTCGGGTAGGCGGAATTAGTGACTAGTCTACGTTTTGGGAAGACGCACTTGGGGGGACCCACCCTTTCAAGTGGCAGTCGAGCATTGTAGACACTCTGTTTAAAACCTTCTTTCCTCTATATCTGGGACGCCTTTTATAGGGGGAATGGATCAGGGATTAGAAAAGCCCGGTAAGGGCTGGTTAGCGTGTGATCTAGTTGAAGACAGAGAGGGTGAAGAGATGGTTAAGGGAGTTGAAAAGATTGCTAAGGTGTGTAAGATTGCTGTGCCTTCATGTGGTAGATTACAGCCAGAAAGTTGGCGTAGATTACTGACAGAGAAGAAAGGCAAGCTTACAGATAATGATTTACTACGTACTGCAGAAGCCTGGTATAGAGTAGCAAGAGCTATTCAGCAGGCAGGTTGGGTTGAGGAAGAAATAGATCACAAAGGTGTAAAATTGTATGTATATCATAATAATTATGTTGCTGGGGCATTCCCTCAGCCAGCGCCCCAAAATGGCGCTCAGGGGATGTCCATCCCCAAGGTTCAGTCAGCTGACCATGTTCCCCACTTCCAATCCTCCCATCACCCATCCCGTCATTTCCCCTGTTTGTCCGGTCCTGAATTCTGATGGATCTTTATTTCCCCCCCATCATCCCTATCATTCCCATCATCCTCATCCATCCCTACACTACCTTCTCTGTCTAATCCAACCATTTCATCCGTCATTCCTTCCCTACGCTCTCTCTCCGCTAATAATCCTACCCTCCCACTTGCATCCACCCAGTTTACTAACCCCTCCTCACTTGCTACTGTCAATCCCACTACACCCACTCCGGTCCCTCCTACTACACCCGCCTCTGCTATTCTCTCTCCATCCTCCCTCCTGCCTACTCCTCCCACAGCCCAAGTTCCCACCCCATCAGCTTCATTTCCGTACCCCGGATATCCCACCTCCTTTCCTAATCCCTGCCCAGCTATCCCGCCCTCCCCAGGTTCCGCCCTAGCCCCTACCCAGATGGCCTGGCCATACCCCTTCCCCTACCCCATGGCCCTGCCCTATCCTAATCATCCCTACTTCCTTTCCCAAGCCACTCCTCAGGTCCCGTTCACGCCCGCTACCCCGGATGTGCCCACATCCAACATGGCCGCCACTACTTCCCTTGACCCTAACGCAGCTTCCTTCCACGCCTCCAATATGGCGGCCCCCAGTAATCCAGCACCCCTATTGCCGGTACTTCCTGGTGATTACTCCCCCCAAGCTCATAACCCACTGGCCACCCCGGCATCCGGGATCCCCGCATATCCCCCGGTCCTGACACCTCAAGTGGCCCCACTCCCCAGACAGTTCCAGGTTACATACGAAGATGAGTATGAAGAGGCCGGCTCTCATGGTTACCAGGGCTCACCGGAAGCCATGGGGCCTCCGCCTCGCTGTTCCCTCGATGATCCTTTCGGACATACGGGCCGGGGGGATCAGGCTCCTCCTAAATATGTTTCTTTTAATCCTACTCAGGCTAGTGCTCTCATGAAATCACTCCCTGACCCAGAAAAGCAACCTATGCCTTTTTACCCAGGGGTAGTTCAAATCCAAAAGACTTATTCCGCCGCATGGCGAGATTTACTAAGCATTTGTGCCATTAAAGCTGGAGATGCATACTGGCCCAGCATAGCCCACCACCTCAGCACGGATTTGCTTACTACTGATATTGATTACGCTTCCGGAGTAGCATTCTGCAACCAGCTAAAGGAATGGGCTAAGGACAAACTTGCAGATCAGGCTGCTGGCCTTACTGATATTGTACAGGAAAAAGGAGAATCAGTGGAAAGGTTTCATGCAAGACTGTTTCAAATGTTTACAGATTTGGGATTTGATCTCACAGACAAGATCCATTCTCAAATGCTGTCTGGTTCATTTGTCCTAGGCATCAAAGACTCCATATGCAAGGGAATCATTGCTGCACGCCCTGAATATAAGGTGGTCCCTCTGGATACCTTACTCCTAGTTGCTAGGGGTCTGGAATCTGCCCAGACTCCTAGAAAGCCCAATTCAGCTCCTCTCATGGTGTCCCGCCCCGGACCTGTCCCAAAAAGCACCAAACCCGAGGATGGATTTTGCTTTAATTGCAAAGCTAAAGGACACTTCAAAAATGATTGCCCAGAACCCAGGAAGGTGTTCAAGCCTGCTCCTGGCCCCAAGGCCACAAAAACAGTTCCAATAGTTGAGGAACCAGATGATTAGGAAATTGGCAAGCCTGTGTCATCAACCCCTGCTATGGCAGTGTCTTCAGGGGATAAGGGGGGGGCACTTGCCACTGTGACTCTACCCATTGAAGGACAACCTACTACATTTCTTGTTGACACAGGTGCAGCCCGAAGTGTTCTACGAGAACAAGATCTGCCAGACCCATCATTTCTGTCAAATATTGATGTCTCTTGTGTAGGAGTGGATGGCCTACCAAGACACAGTCCTTTAACAACTCCATTACGAGTTGGCAACTACCCTAGCTTGCTTGCTCGTTTTGTGGTATCCACCACATGCCCCATTAACCTGTTAGGCGCTGATGTCCTCTCACGCCTGCAGGCATCTATCATCTTCACCCCAGATGGACAAGTAGAGTTATCTACCCCTCTATCTGTGTCAGACACCTCAGCCTTGTGCTCCCTGCCTCTGATGCTCCACTTAGAAAATCCCCATGAGGATGCAAAGGAACTGAGATCCAATTTCCCGGATTAACTAAAGACACAAGTACCTGCAAAACTGTGGTCCTCAGGCCCAGAGGACATAGGTCACCTAAAAGTTCCACCTGTGGTGGTAAAACTCATTCCAGGAGCAAAGCTACCAAGGAAACCACAATACCCTTTAAAACCAGCTCAAGCTGCAGCTATCTCAATTCAAATCAAAGCACTCTTGGAGAAGGGTGCTCTCGTGAAATGTGAATCAAAATGCAACACCCCATTGTTTCCTGTGAAGAAGAAGACTCCAAAAGGTGAACCAGAGAAGTACAGAATGGTTCAGGATCTCCGTGCGGTGAATGAAGCAACAGTCCTGGACACCCCTATTGTACCAAACCCACACACTCTGCTCTCTGGGGTCCCACCTTCTGCAAAATACTTCACAGTCATTGATCTGGCCAATGCCTTCTTCAGTGTACCCCTGGATCCAATTTGTCAATACCTGTTTGCCTTCACACATGAAAAGCAACAGTATACATGGACTGTCATGCCCCAAGGGGCACAAAACTCTCCAAGTCAATTTGCAAAGGCCATGTGCTCTATCCTTGATCCATGGCAATCAGACCATCCAAAAGTTGTCCTACTCCAATATGTGGACGATTTGCTGCTCTGTGGAAATGACATACCCACAACAGAAGAATGTTCAATTAGTCTCCTTTGCTACTTAGCGGACCAAGGATGCAAAGCTTCACTTCTCAAGCTTCAATTCTGTCAACCTACTGTCATCTTCCTTGGCCATTGTCTATCTCAGGGTACTAGACATCTCACTTGTGACCGAGTTAGAGCAGTATTGGATATTCCACCTCCAAGGACTTCAAAATCTCTACATGCCTTATTAGGCCTCATTTCCTACTGCCGAGCATGGATCCCAGAAGCCTCTCTGCTCATGCAACCACTCTATGATGCACTCAAGTCAGACCCATTCTGCCTGACCAATGAAGCACAAGATAACTTCTGTACATTAAAACATGCTATTGCATCTGCTCCTGCTCTAGGCCTACCAGACTATACCAAACCCTTCAAGTTATTTGTCTCTGAAAGACAAGACCACGCTACAGGAGTCCTTACTCAAACAAATGAATTAAGAGGCCGTCAAAGGCCTATTGGATTTTTCTCCTGCCAGCTGGATATTGTGGCCAGAGGGACCCCTTCTTGCCTTCGGGCCGTTTTTGCAGCAAGAGAACTCATTGAAAGAACTGCAGACCTGGTCCTTGGCCACCCTCTAGTTGTCTTGGCCCCTCATGACATCTCTGCCATCATCAACCAAGTACAACTCAAGCATGTGTCTCCTGCAAGGCACCTATGTCTTCAATGTCATCTCATATTGCCTGACAACATTACCATACAAAGATGTCAAGTTCTCAATCCGTCCACTCTTCTCCCACTACCTGAGGGAGGTATCCACTATGGATTTATCATGGATGAAACCTACATCTACCTTCTTACTGGTACCATCAAGAGAATGCATCCTGATTTATCCTTTCATGATGGACAAACACCTCTCTGCAAGGGAGCAGGATATGCCTTCTGTACCATGTGGTACAAGCCAAACATCACTCCTGAACCTTGCTACGAAGATGAGCTCTATCATCTGGTGGAGGTGAAACTTACTTCACAAGATTTCTACTGTGACACTGAAGGCAACAGCATGGTCTTGATTCAACTACCTTCAGAACTCAAATACTTGTATCGTCATTGGGACACTGCCATTCCACATGTCCCTGTCACCAAGTTGAAAACAAGATCATGGAATGATCTTGGGCCCATGGCGAAATTAGGGGCCACCATGAATGAATCACAGCTACAGGAAAATGGCATTGTCAGATACCCAACAATTGATCATCTTGAAGCATGGCCACGCCACTTCCTGGAAAATGAATTTCAAGATCTGGTCATAGTGAATGGCTATGACCCAGAGACACCTCATGACTGTTTTGAACAGATGAAAATGGAGACAATACACCTACCAACTGTACATGAGGATCCATTAGCAGATCCTGATCTCACTCTGTTTGTGGACGGTTCAAGGTATGCTGATGAAGAAGGAAAATACCACACAGGATATGCCGTAACCACAACAGATGAAGTTATCAAGTCATCATCTTTACCACCAACAATGTCTGCACAAGAAGCTGAATTGCAAGCCCTGACTTCAGCATGCAAGATCTCCGAAGGAAAACGTGCCAACATCTACACAGATTCAAGATACGCTCTGGGTGTGGCACATGACTTCGGACTAATTTGGAAAACAAGAGGATTTCTTACCACTGCCGGTACGCCAGTCAAACACAGTTCTGCAATCAAGGAACTAATGGATGCCCTCCTACTCCCGGAAGAAGTGGCCATTTTGAAAGTAAAGGCACATGGGAAATTGGATACAGATGAAGCAAAGGGCAACCACTTAGCTGATCAGGCTGCTAAGCAAGCGGCAAGAAAATTGCAGGAAGTGGATGAAGAAGTGTCCGGACACGAAGAAATTCCTATTTTTACCTTGCAGACTCTTCCTACTGACCTAAGAATCTTACGGGAACGGCAAGCTACTACTGCCCCTGAAGAAATACAGAAATGGAAGAAGAAAGGAGCAGTCCTAAAGGATGGAGTGTATTACAACAACTTTAGACTCTGCCTTCCTAAGAGTCTATATCCAGCAGTTGTCCAATGGGCACATGGACCTGCACATCTGTCAAAAGACTTAATGGCTGCCCTCATACAGAAGTATTATGAAGCACCTGGAATCACAACATTGATCAACAGCTTCTGTAGGGCCTGTGTCATTTGCGCAAAATGCAACCCAGGAAAACCAACCAAAGTGCCCTTGAAACACCTGGCTAAGCCTATGTACCCATTCCAGAGAATTCAGATTGACCACATACAAATGCCCAAGAGTGGGCCTCACGAATATGCACTAGTAATAGTGGACATGTTTTCAGGCTGGCCAGAAGCCTATCCAGTGGCCAATATCACTGCCAAGACAACAGCAAAACGTCTACTTGCAGATATTGTATGTAGATTTGGACTTCCAGAAGTCATTGAAAGTGACCAGGGCCCAGCCTTTACAGCAACAGTGACTAAAGAAATTTGGACTGCTCTGGGAGTGACCCTAGCTTTTCACACCCCTTACCACCCACAAAGTAGTGGCAAAGTGGAACGCATGAATGGCACCCTAAAAGCCAGAATGTTAAAAATGTCACAAGAAACAAAGATGCCCTGGCCAGAAAGCTTGTCAATAGCTTTATTCAGCGTTAGGCACACACCTAGAGGGAAGCACTCACTATCCCCATATGAGATTCTGTTTGGGACTGCACCCAGACTAGGTTGTTATTACCCTCAACAGTTGCAGCTTCAAACTGATGTTTTAGTAGATTATGTAACTGAACTTGCAAGTGCCTTGAACAAAATACATGCCCAAGTTTTCTCTTCAATTCCAGATCCCGAATTTGATACGGGTACCCACAACTTGCTTCCCGGAGATTGGGTTCTGGTCAAGAGATTTGTGCGGAAACATACCCTGGAACCAAGATTTGACGGACCATTCCAAGTTCTCCTGATCACTTCAACCTCCGTCAAGTTGGCCGGCAGGCCACATTGGATCCACGCTTCCCATTGCAAGAAGACTCCGGCCCCAGAGGAAGCAGATACCGCACCACCATGTACCTCTGGTACATCACCTCCTTAATTAGCCTAATTAAGGCCCAACAGGTAGCCATTACTAAAGATGCCAGTGGGTATACCTTCTGGTACAATTCTTCATGTACCCGTGTGGCTACATACACTTTTGACTGTGACATTGTAGACTGCCCATTCCCTACGTCACAAATTCAAAATATCTATAGAGATATCCCTCATGTAAAGGACCCCTATGTTTGTGTAGTTGACAAACAATGGGGGCATAACTGTAACCATTGGGGGGCTGCAGGGTGGAATGCTGGGCCTGCCTGGGGTTACAAACCCAAAAGTGCCTTATCTAAGGTAGATGATCACGGTAGATCCCTTCTCCAAAGAATGACTCTAAGGAAGCCTGGAGGAGGTATACCCATGAAATTAATCCTAAATATTGAGCATCCCAGTCCAACGGATGCAGACCAGTATGCAATGGGAATGTATTGGAAGAAAGGTTCCTATAACAAATTGGGGCACTTCTACCTAAAGGATATGTGCCACTCTCCAGAGTGGCAAGGGGCCACCCACATGGTCTCAAATCCATTAAAACCACACATCCAGTCCTTTAAAGGCATGATGGCCATTGCTAACCCCACCTTTGAAGATACTATGGCCGCTGAAACAGGTTTTAATGATGTTAATTTATGGTTAGAATGGATGAAATATAATGCCAACAAACATAGCAGAACTGCATGCTATGTGTGTGGTGGTGCCCGGCCTCACCTTGGCACTGTACCTTTGACTTTGCCAGTAGATATAGAAGAATGTGTTTTGAGTCTTTTTGCCTACCACTACAACTTTAATAGGTCCCTCTGCAAAGCATGGACAGTAGAATACCCTCTCCTAACCAAGGATGTCAAACCCCCAGATGGTGTTACAGTTTACAAGGGAAACTACACCTGTTATGCCAATTATGATGGAATTGGTAAGTTCTTGGGTAATTTCTCCAAAGGGTATTGTGCCACCTACAGAACTGTCCCTGTGTACCTGTTACAATTCCATACTAGGTCATTGGGGGATATTTACTGGTTGTGTGGGGATTTACAGCTAAGATCCAGGATGGACAAGGAATGGTGGGGGGAGTGTACTCTGGCTAAAGCCATCATGCCTATACATATCATCTCTGACACACACCCTGACATACATGAGTCCATACACACACCAGCCAAGGTTAAGCGTGAAGCCCCAGTAAAAGGCAGTTTTGACCCTCACATTTACATTGATGCCATTGGGGTGCCTAGGGGGGTGCCTAATGAATTTAACCCCTTAAGGACACATGACATGTATGACATGTCATGATTCCCTTTTATTCCAGAAGTTTGGTCCTTAAGGGGTTAAAGCAAGAGATGAAGTTGCTGCGGGGTTTGAATCACTTTTTTACCATAGTTACTGCAAACAAGAATTTAAATTGGATAAATTACATTTATTACAACCAACAACGCTTTGTTATCTACACCAGAGATGCCCTCCAGGGTTTAGCCGAACAGCTGCAGGCTACATCCCAAATGTCCTTCCAGAATAGAATGGCCTTAGACATGATTCTAGCTGAAAAAGGGAGTGTATGTAAAATATTGCCCGACACCATGACCTGTTGTACGTACATCCCAGAAAACACAGGCCCTAATGGTAAAGTCACCTTGGCCATAGAGAAATTAAATGAGCTCTCTGTTAAAAAAAGAGTTAAAAAGGAATTCTGGGATAAAAGATCCCTGGGAAAGATGGTTTGGTTGGATGACAGGATGGCAAAAAGCTTTAATGCATATTGGTATGGCAATACTAATTTCTCTTTTTATTTTTGCTCTTCTCGTTGTGTCCTCCCCTGTCTGAGAAAATTCCTACAGAAGACTGTAGACCAAGTGGCACCAACTTTTGCACATCTGACAGTTGATGACCAAGATTTCCAAGATCTCAACTCACCCTGTATACCACTGCAAACTATCCCTTTTACTGATAAAGTGCAAGAGTTCTAGGTAGGGAACCAGCTTAGGGACAGCGTCCGTCTCTATGGAACTGACTGTCGTGCGGAGATGTGGTGCACAAGCCACTGCGGGTTACCAGCGGAGTGAAGAGATTTCCTGACCGTATTGACGGATGTGCTGCAGCCTGTTAGGGAAAGGAAGGGACAGAATTGCACTTTGCAATAACACCTAGCTAGCGGTCACTGTGTTTCTGTGCCTTTGGGCTAACACGTCTTCTGGAATTAACAAATAAAGTTTATTTTTTTTATTTTTTTTAGAGTCTAACATTTCATAGGGGGGACTGATGTAGAATTATTAAAAAACCTTTATTGATCCTGTATTGAATTTTCGTACTAACTCCATTTTAACTACATTACATGACAGATTTTCCTAACAGCATTTAGAATATTGAATAGAGAATGTATTTTCTAGAAGGACATGACTAACACCGGAATTATCAAGTTCCTGTAATATGAAACAAAGTATACTATAGCTAGGCCATGAGAAACCGCTCTAATGAAATGTTCTTTCATAAAAAAGACCCTGAACCTGACCCCGAGTCTGACATCACTAACTACACAAAATGACGCCCAAGCCCCCCTTCCCACCGAGTAAAGCCTTGTGTTGTGTAAGATGGCGCCTGAACCATCTGTCCACACCCGTGTCCAGAATGATGCCACATCCCGGTGGGAGGACACCTAGCCAGCCACTTAATACTTGAGCCAATTAATAATATTGATGGGTGGACATTGACATAACCACTTAACACCTAATCCAATTAATGATGTTTATTTGTTGTTATCTTGATATTCAATGATGATGTAATATTGCTCTTATAAGGGTCTGCGAGCCCGCTTTTTAACCAGATGCCATTAAATTTTCTCGAAGTGCTTTTAACCTGAACTCCGTGTGTCAGTGTGAATTTACTTCTGCGTATACGCAATTTAATCATCTCAGATTTGGACAGGAACAGATAGACATTTGAACATATTTGTTTATTCTTAAAATAATCCATAACAGCTATTAAGCTTACAAGACAAACATACCAAATTCTAAAATCGTTCCACATTAAAAGTTTATTTTACTCCTTGTGCTTTGTGACATGTAACTACCAAAAAAAACTTACAATCCCAGACACATGATATATTCTGTAAATCAGAACAACTAAATGAATTTATTTTAATTACTTTCCTTAACCTGCACTAATTGTGCACACATTATTATTGCAAAAACTGTAAAAAAAAACTGTAAAAAAAACTGTTACATCAAATTAAAGCCCTTTCTGTCCTTTAAAAAACGGTATATAATATGTGTTGGTGCAATAAATTAGTAAAATGCAAATTGCAGTTGAACGCAAACAGCAAAAAATGCAAAAAATGCTGTTGTCATTAAGTGAAAGACAAGCTTCTGAAGCTCTGTCCTTAAGGGGTTAAGGATGTTTTGTTTTGTTCTTTCATAATGTGATTCTCTATTAGAGTGCTCATTATGTTGGGGTAAAAATTTGTGGAGTGCAAGTTCCGGTCTTAGAATTGGCCAGTATATATTTATAATTATCTTTAATTTAATTTCTAATCTATCTTGCTTGTTGTTCCCAATTTAATTCTTATTTTTATTAAGTGCCCATTGGTAAATGCTTTGTCTTTGGCTATAAAATTATTATTATTTGTTTTAATTATTTTTTATTTAGATGTCTGATCTTCAAAAGTATCTTTGTCAGCGGAATTCCTTCTTATTCTTAACAAATGGGATTTAGGGATTCCTTTTAACCAAAGGGGAAAATTACAACTTGAGACGCTAGTTGAGACAACTAGGCCCAGGCACTCAGAATTGCTGCAGGAAGGCAGGCTAATTGGAACAAAAAGTGCAACGTTTCAGCCTGCACAGAGGCTGTTATAAGAAAAAAAGAAAGGTATCTACAATTTAACACAAAAAAATCTAAATCCCTCACAACTAAGGGTGTTACAAAAAGACTTAACATGTTCTCCAACTAAAAGCCAAAACAAGTTTGATATGTATGTTGACCTAAATAGATTTATTAGAAATCTATGTCTCAAATAATATTGTTTGAAGAACCCAATAAATCCTGAAAGAAACTCTGAAGTAAGGGCTTCAGAGGATGAGGAGTATATGAATGTGCCCCTTGCAAATAAATCCACCTTCTTACCAAGGAATTTAATTTTAAATGAAATGACAACTTTTGAGAAGCTAGTGATGGCAGATAATAATATTAAAACAAATGAATATATTATTTTTGTTTGTTGTCTATCATTTTTGTTGTCTGTTGTCATTTTAAAAACTTAGAATTATTATATAGTTCTGCTAAAGTTGCCCATCTTTCTTTTTTTTATATAATGTGTTAGTTTAATCAAATAGCCCTGAAGTATTGCTTTAAATGCACACCATATTGTTACAGGTAAACCCGTATTTGAGTTTTCTTTAAAATATAAATCAATTAAAGTTTTGATATTTTTTGATGATTTTTTTGTTAAATAAAAACATTTTTCTCTGGCCTCGGGTTCCGCTGCCATCTTAGCTGGCCGTGCTTTTAGTGAGCTCCGCTCTAAAAATATTTTATCCGCCGACATCTAGCTTACCTGTGCCGCATCGGACTACCTCACAAGATGAGTGGAACAGATCAGACCCTGAGCTACCGAAGGGATACTATCCGGAGACCGGAGGACATCCACTTCACCTCACACCACTATTGCGAGTGTCTGCCAGAAGCCAAGGTATATGTAATAGCCCTCAACAGCCCCTTACTAACCACACCAGCAATAGGTGGAGTTGCATTCTAACTGCTGTCCCAAGCCAAATGAGTGCTTCCAACGCTGGAGGAGTGCCACAAGTGGCGCTAGCTGCTCCAGGTACCACACTGTCTCTAATCATTATTGGTGAAGGGCTTATGGCACAGGTTCCCAAAGTGCTTAGTCAACCCCTGTGATCAGGGCCTGAGCCTTCTCCAGACAAACTATTAAGCTCAGACCTACTCTACTGCTGCAACAACAAGCAGTGAAATGTCTGTGGTTTCTTCCACTCCTGATGTGGGATACAAAGGGACTGTTCTAATTGTGTATATTTAGTTTGTTTTTTCTCTCTCCATTTTTACATGTTTATATTTCAGTTTTCTTTTTCTTTCTTTTTATTTCTTGTCACATCAATTGGCCTTTATCATCACTGTTGCTCCTCTGATCACACAGGGTTCCTAATAAGATTATGTAAATCTATATCCCCTCTGGCATCTTTAACAACCAATATTCCAACGTTCCTATCTAGCCTCAAAGGGTTAAATTGCATAAAGCTGGGAACACAGACACAGACACGGCAAAGAAGAAACCTGTTAAGGAATATCTATTTATTCACAATAAAAACTGCAACTTATCACTGGTCAAGCTACTCAAACATCCCAGATGGCTCAAAACAGAGGGCTACTAACTTAACACTGACGTTCTTACCACTTTGGTGTAGCGGCATGAGGGATAACCTGTAACAGTTCAAAGGGACTGAGCTTTTTACACACCTACCACTCCTACTAACCTAAAGCCACTACATACCTAGGCATCACTTTGCCAAGTTGGTTACAGTGTGATGTTTCAAGATATAATGCCACAAATAATCACCAACGGTTTTTAGTATGGTCCCAGGCTCTCAAACGACAACATAATTGGCTCTGGCTGATGAAAAGACAACTCACCACAGGCTTACCTTCTCCTCCAACCTAATTTTCGCCCCAGTAATCCACTATCATGGACAAATTCACTGACAAAATGCCTTCTAAAAGACCGGCAAAGAAGCTGCAACTCAAAGAACCTGCATTACCTTCCACTCCACATCTCTCTCCAGCGGACTGAGAGGAAGAAGAGGATCCATCCCAAGCGCTTCTCCAAGCCAAGCCTGTATCACTGCAAGTATCAGAGACCGTTTCCAATCTACTCAAACTAATCTTTAAACACAATTTAAAGACCTCAAATGGTCTATAGATAATGCTCTTAATCTCCTACAAGCTCACTCATCGCAACTCACACTCTTAGAGACAAGACAAAACACAACGGAAGATGAGCTTCATCAGCTATAATCCACAATTCAGCAGCAGCATACCACATTAACATCCCTGCAAGACAAGTTGGATGACCTAGAAAACAGAAGAAGCCGCAGCAATCTTAAATTTGTTGGTTTTCCAGAAACCTTGAGATCCACTGAAAAATTCCTTCTATACAAGCCTGGATCCGAGATACTCTACAAATCCCAACCACTTTGGACACCCTTCATGTAATTGAAACGGCACATAGACTTGGTCCTGTCATTGAAACGACACACAGACTTGGTCCATATGCTCAGTGCTACATAGAAAAGGCATACGGTTTGCCCTTCTTTCACAGTCACGCTTCGCCTACAAATTGCCACTCGCATCCTCTCCACTTTTTGTCAGTGGCTGAAGCCCCACAATTCTTCCAAGATGTCATGCCAGGTTGGGATTAGGACACATCCAGCCTTCCTGCCCACTCCATGCCTGAAAATGAGGGGCTACAGTAATCTGCTTCCTAATACCTTCCTAATCTGCTAGTTACAACAACTGCTCCTATGTTGGCCCATTGGGCCCTGTTCATGCCGGTATTGTAACCTACCCCATCTGCCTCCACATCGGGACTTAAGCATAGTATAATCTCCCCCCCCCCACTTACCTTAATACCAACCTTGTCCAAGCATAAACATACAAGGGAGAGAAGATGTAGAGCAAGTCAGAATTGCATCTAGGGTGGGACAATAATCGCCTTTGTGTCTTTAATAAAATCATGACTTTTCATCATTTAATAGCAAAATCATGTAATTTTATAATTAGACACGGAGGTTCATATTGCAAGTTTAAAGCTGACTGGCAACTGTAGAGTCAGCAGTCGAAAAAAACAATTTACAGAAAGTAGATTTCCGAGACCAGTCTGCTGTCCTCATCAGGTCCTCCAACCGTGCCCCCGATGTCATCATCGTCGAGGATGAAAATCCCCAGACAGAATGCGCTCCAAACATCAAAGTGTAGAGGCGTAGAAGGATATTGATGCGTTCCAGTGCAAATCACATATTCCCGTAAACAAGCCACCGTGCACAAGGGAAAGC
Source organism: Pelobates fuscus (assembly GCF_036172605.1). Classification (NCBI taxonomy): domain Eukaryota; kingdom Metazoa; phylum Chordata; class Amphibia; order Anura; family Pelobatidae; genus Pelobates; species Pelobates fuscus. The sequence goes on from NC_086323.1 coordinate 185,374,594, forward strand.
TGGATAAGAAACAGATGTAATTGAAGTCTTCATACACCTAGATATAATAAAAGTCACGCCGTCGGGAGTAAAGGAACGAGCATTAAAATCCAAGGCATGAACATCTGAAGCCCTCTGACAGGATACCAGGCAAAACAGCGTGACCAATTTCGCCAACAATTGGCATAAGGAAAGACCTGCATTAGAAGGTCAAGAGGTAAACAACTACAGCACCATGGAGACACCCCACATAGTGGAGTAATGTGGTATAGGTGGGCGAGAAAGGCGGGAGCCACGTAGAAGTCGGCATACTAAAGGATGTTTTCCCGTCGGACGACCCTTGAAACCCTGATGGGCCGAAGAAACGGCAGACCTATATACATTTATCGCCTGGTAGGCTCGCCCAGTTTCAAACAGAGACGTGAAAAATTGGGTAATTGCCGAAACAGGTGCAGAAACTGGATCCACGTCCCTAGCCAGGCGCCAGCCCAAGATCTCCAAGCTGACCCATATGATCTTCGAGTTTCGGGAGCCCATGCATCTGTAAAGAGGCGTTGAGTTGCGTCCGAAACTCCTGATATATGGCAGGGTCCCCTGAAATCCGCCAAGCCATCAACAGGAGGGAGCCTTCCAGGAGGAGATTATGGTGACGTCCTGTTGGGTCCCGAAGGAGGTTCGGACGTATCGGCAACAACCTGGGGACATCTATTGTCAACTAAAGAAGTTGAGAGAACAACGATTGAGTCCCCCAGAATGGGGTAAAGAGTAGGGATCGACTGATATTGATTTTTAGAGACGATGACGATACCGATGATCTGTGAACTTTCAGGGTGATAGCCGATGTCATATTCCGGCTCCCAATCTCACTCTGCGGTGCGCGAGGGAGCTGAGCAGACAGCTCAGGGGAAGTGCTCCCTCGCCAGCCGCCCGCCCGCCCAGCAGATAGCCCGCCAGCGCCGCCCGCCCATCAGCCAGTCTGGCATGTCTGTTAGCCGCAAGGCTAACAAGGCATTTGGGGGCAGCATTTTTTGCCGCCCCCTGGAAAATGCCGCCCAAGGCAAATGCCTTGTTTGCCTCGCGGCTAAAAGGTCCCTGAATACAGTGTGTGTGTAGTGTGTATACAATGCAGTGTGTAGTGTGTATATAACGCAGTGTGTGTAGTGTGAATATAATGCAATGAGTTTGTGTAGTGTGTGTGTGTATATAATACAGAGTGTGTGTGTGTAGTGTGTGTGTATATAATGCAGAGTGTGTGTGTGTGTAGTGTGTGTGTATATAATGCAGAGTGTGTGTGTGTGTTTGTGTAGTGTGTGTGTGTTTGTGTAGAGATGTAATTTGTGTAAAATGGGGGGGCATTTTTTTTTAGATTCAAATGTTTTTTTAGTTCCCCCCTCCCTGCTTCTTACCAGGGAGGGGGGATATAGTATTCCCTGGTGGTCCGGTGGCTTGTTATGTACTGGGGGGGCCCGCAGCAAGCTGTTACTTACCTTCCCTCCAGCTACCAGTGTAAATCTCGCAGTCTGCGTGCCGCGCAGAGTGTTGCCATGGTAACCTGTGGCAGCACTCTGATGGCCGCGGGAATCGCAAGATTTGACATGTGAGCTGGAAGAGCTGCTGGTAGGTAAGTAACAGCTTGCTGAACCTAACCCCTCCCCCCCCCCCCACATCCTGGACTGCCAGGCTTGTAATGGGCCCTAGGAGGTATTATCAGCAATATCTCTATTGGCCGATACCGATATTGTCGAAAATACCAAATATTGGACGGTAATATCGGTAAAACCGATAATCGGGCGATCCCTAGTTAAGAGAACCAGCTCTGCCAATTGGCGGTGAACTTGAAGCATCACCCTGGAAAGCATGGCAAATGGAGTGGAAGTGTAGAGGAGGGGTCCATGCCAATCCTGCTGGAAAGCGTCCACCGCCTATGTGGTCGGATTCGGACGCAAGATGAAGAAACAGTAGCTGGGCGTTGAGCCGTGAGGCAAAAAGGTTGATGTAAAAGGGACCCCTAAGAGACAAGATAGTACTAAACACCTCAACATCCAATCTCCAATCGCTGCTCTCCGTGCAGGCCCAGTAGGTACTTCGCCTGCACCACCAGATTCTGTGTCATACAAAACTCAAAGAAGTTTGTAGCCAAGCGAGCCAACAATGCCGACTGAGTGCTTCCCATGTGGTTGACATATCGAACAGCTGATACATTGTCCATCTGTAGGCAAATGCAGGCCTTCCCCTTCGCGAAACTCTGAATCGTAAATGATCCCGCTAGAAGCTCCAGAGCAAAGTAGCAGTGGCCGGCCAGACTGGTAGAGACCCGCCCCTGGAACACCCTCATCAAGGAGGACTGGGCCTCATCTATGGCAGTAAACGTCCCACCAAAATGGCCAAGGTCATTAATAAAGGAGTCACCAAATAGGAGACCTTGGGCATCTTTGGCAGCCTCAGTGAGCGCAAGGTTAGCCAGTTTCGGCTCAATCTCAAACAGGATGGCTTTACGTTGCTCCATAGATAGTAAAGCATTGGCGCTGCCCGCAATACAGATGGCCTGTTGGACCCAACAACAGAGTTTGTCCAGGTCAAATAACCTGTTATAAGCCCTGGAGTCCTCAGCAAGATCAAATAGTTTGGACAGGGGCCCAAAAATATCCAGGTGCCGAGTCCAGGCCCTTACGTGGGTTAAAGCCCAACTTTGACAAGACTTGTGTCATATTGGGGTCAGCTTCAAGGGTCTAGGGCACTAAGTGTCAGGATCGGGACAGGGATCCAACACGCAGAGTACAAACAGTAGCCAGATACGTATACCGGACCTTAGAATGGCCGGACTAACGTAAGTAGTACAGTATAGAATGGTCAAAGACAAGCCGAGGTCGAGGGTAACAGAAGACAGGTAAGCGAGAGACAAGCCGAATCAAGGGTAACAGAGATAAGCAGAGTAAGGTAAACAAGCCGGGTCAAAACCAAAAGGGATAATAGAATACACAAGCACTGAGTGACTAGAACAAGCTAGAACCACGACAGGGCAATGAGCTAATGAAAGAAGCTCTGTTAAATACCCTGTTCAGAGCAGTAACCACGCCTCCGAGGCATCCTGATTGGTCCTGCAGCAATTGAGTGACAGATCGTTTCAGAGGTAGAGACCACAGGTACCCTGACACTAAGCTCTGAGCCTATAATGTGTCGACTTGCTAAGGGGGCGCTGCACCCAAGTTTCTAGGTAGCGGCCCACATGGTCCGGCGGGAGCAGCACGGCCGACCTCAGGTGATGAAGGTCATCCGGGTCGAACAAGGGTTCGCCCAGCGGGTCTATGAGGGCAGTCCCCGCAGCTGCGGGAGGATCAGTCCCAGGGTCGCCTTCTGTCATCCCCGCTGCAGCAGAGGTAAGGAGATCAAGACCCAAGTCCCCATTGTCATTCTCTGAGTCACTATTGGACTCCATTCCAGCCTTCTCACTAGAGCCGATTTCAGAGTCGGAGTCGCTCTCATTCTGTGTTCTTGCGCATTTCCACCACCGCGCCCATTCTACCAGGCGCAAAAAGGCTATTTTGTGTGGATTTGACAAGATTTCAGGGGTGTCCTGAGATATGCCAGTCATATTGTTTCTGGAGGCAGATGGAGAGATATGCCTATATTTATAGCTTGCTTTTATTTGGTGCATTCCCAAGGGAATCCAACTCATGACGTGGGGTATGCGTTGAGGGATCTGTGGCCCACATGCCAGAGGGACGAGTCATCAGTGTTTGGGAAATCGTTTGGGATAAGGCAGAGGACATAGAGAACATTGTGGCCATAATAGCGTTGGTCACAGACCTCTGGAGCTCAAGTGACTGTGCATCCACCCTGCTAGGTTTGGTGTCCCCTGACTAGGTGGGTGGGAGGGGGGTAGGGATTGAGACAGCCGTAGCTGGGGTCTTACCAAACACTAGTGGGCTATCTAACTCTCCAGGGGTAGATGGGAATACAGGTAAAACTAGCTAAGACCCACAAATTACTGACACAGAAATAGATTTCTCAATAGTAATGCTGTCAGGGGAAATGAGGTAATCAGTGAGGGTTAGTCATCCAAACTAGCACACCATAAGTGATAGAAGGGAGTTCACCAGGGCCCAGACCAGCAGCTAGAGACACGAGGCAGAATGAGGAGGGTACATGCAGAAGCCAGAAGGAAAAAACGCTGAAAATCACAAGATCTCAGTGATAAACCTGCAATTTTGCAAGGAAAAACTCCCAAACTGAGAAATGTGTATCGTGACCAAAGAGACAACTCACAAAAGCTGCAACGAAACAAACTAATGGTTGGATACGAAAAAACTTGCAAATGAACAGATGTTTGCGGACCGAACTGCAATGATAAAAAAAAACGGGATTACTAATTGATTTCGCACGTAGAACTGTATCACACCTAGGACTAGAAGGTAACGTCTTACCGGGCCTTAGAAAGGCCCGGACTTAACGTACCAGAGAATAGTCAGAATACTTGCCGAGGTCAGAGACACAGAATGGGACACAACGATAAGGGAAAGCCAAAAGTCAGGAATACCAGAATACAGGGAAGTCAAAACTAAGAAAAAGCCAATAACCAGAAGAACACACTCTCGGACAACCACTAAGGGAAACCACGACAGGACACTGAGTAAAAGAAAAAAATAAGTTTAAATAAGTCTCCTTCAGATCTGATTGGCCGTACCCTACCTTTGATCCCAGAATGTGTGTGCGCGTCCTTTATGTGACGTCACATGCATGTCAACCCCCCGGGACCCGGTATAGCAAGTAGGGGAGACAAAAAACGGCAAGACCCGAGCACCCCCGAAGGGGAAGTCAGAGAATAGTGTGTATAAAGAAGTAGAAGGAATGAAAAAAGGTCAAGACCCCCCAGCTGGTCTGGGACCCCGAGCACAGAACCAAATAATACACAATAAAAAAGGTGCACAAACAGATCTACAATGTAAACTCAAAGGTTAAGTAAACTAAAATCCCCAGGCAAATAATAAGAAAAATACAAAATAAGTAGTAAAAACAAAGTCTCTAGACAAAATACTTAACTTACTGTGGAGAAGCTAAGAAAGAGGAAGTATGAAGGGAGGTGCTGACTATTATACTGGGACTTGGTATGGGAGTGGCCTAGTACTATGTATACCATATTTTTCTTACTGTTTTGTATTATTTGCTGTTATTGGTGGACAGTAATGAAAGGGATATGCAATATGAACCTCTGTGTCTTGTTATAAAATCCATGATTTCCCCTAAGGGGGGGTTTGTATTATTGTTTTAATATTATGTTTTTTTTTTGTTTTTTTTTAAACAATAAACAATGGCATCATCATCAAATGTTTTATGTATGATATATATGAAAGATAATTTCCTTTTAATTAGATATATGTATAATGATATAGGGTATATATCAGAATAATGTGTAATATATACTGAACACTTTTTTTTTTTTTTATGTATCCCTTTCCCTTTTTGCCCTCCTTTGCCCCTCATGGAGCCCCATGAACATGCCCTGCCTGAAGTGCAACCATCAAAATATATCAAGAGAATATGAGATTTCGCTGGGGGCATGAATTAGAGGAGGAGATAAACGAAAGACAGAATTGCCCCTGAAAACCAGAAGGGATCTGGTCGCACCATTCATGTTTCTAGAACATGAATGGTGCGACGTCACTTCTGGGTAGAGTTCAGGATAAGAATAAGTATAACAAGATCTTGGAGGCTCATCCTAAAGGCAGTTCTTGATTAGGGAATATGAGAGAGGGGGTGGATACCCCTACTTAAGGATAATTGACTACAGCCAGTGAAAAGGCGGTCACAGCGTTTTGCTGCAACACGTTCATGTGACTGAAGATTGGATCTGACCGTAACATTTAAAAATGGACATCTACTGGAGTTACACAGCCAATAGAGGAACCTCAATCGAGTGATATGCGTATTGGCACTTGATTACAAGGACTTGGCACGTATATGCTTTTTTATATATTTGTTTTATAATTGTTTTTAAGTGAATTTTGGCAAATAAAATATATTTATACTACTAAATCAGCGTAGTTTATGGTCCTGGTGATCTTCAGCTTCAGTTCGTTTGAGGTCTTGCCATTCCTGAAGTAGGCAACAGGCATGTAATCCCAGAGTCAGGAAAAAAGTCTCTGCATAAGGTGAGCTTAAATTATTTTTTTAAGCAATTGATATTTGGGAGTAAAATGAATACTGTACCACTGGAGTATTTTCTCTTTTTTTTCTATAAACCTATGTTTGAAGACCCACTTGATGAATGGTATTATACAACCATAAAGGTATAAAGGTGTCAATTACAGAGCCAGTTGTTACAGGCTCTGATCCATGTGAATGGATTATCCTTTCTAGTTTTATGTGTATTACAAGCTACATTACACTTGTTATTGTTTACTTCTTATAAACACCCAATATATGTGTGATATATAATTTTATTAAGGGTAAGAACTACGGCACTTTTTTTTTTTTACAATGTTCCACTCAATCGCTTTCATCACATCTTATAGCCTCCACTCACTTTTTTTTTTATTTATATGTGAGGCATTTAAAAGCAAAGATCTAGTGAGTACATTGAGGTATTTAAATATTCAAACACTCACCTTCAATGGCTGATAGGCAGAAACAACCATTCTGGCCTTAAGATGGACTTGACTATGTGTATAGCTTACAAATATTTGTGTATCACCATGAGATTCAGCTTGAAGTTTAATCCCGCTACAGTAATTACCACTGGGTTTTAGCCTCCCTGAAAAAGAAAATCAAGAAATTAAGTGTATAAATTGCAACAATTCAAGTTATAACAAGTACATTTTCAACCAGTCATCAGTCTTTATGATGTTGAATTAACGTTAGTTAAAACTTACTTTGAAAACGCTTTTTGAGCATTTATTTTTGAGGGAATCGATAAAAAAAATGTATATCATTTTTTTTCTTCTTTATTTTTGATGTGCTTAACATATCAAAGAGTACGTACAAAATACACATTGAGTAGTCTAAAGTTAAGTAATCTGTCACATCATAGCATTCCAGATGTACAGAAAAATCAGCACATATTTGGTGTAAGAAAGAAAAATGACAAGAAGAACAGTACATAAAGATAAGAACAGTAGGGTAGTATGTATGCAGGCTATATGCACTGTGAATAAGCTTCAGAGAGTAGACAGTGACTAGCTGTATAGGCAGACAAGCTCTGAGAAAAGACCCCTCAAAGGCCCCCCAAACAGGCTATAAATGAAAGTCCAACAAAAGAAATGAAAAGCGAGAAATAAAAATGAGCACAATAACTACATCATTGGCAAGATGCATTGACAGGAAATCCTATCAGAATGAGGTTGCCCCAGACCCAGCCTTGCACTCAACCCATGCCCTCTAGGGACCGTGTACAGATCCTCCAGAGATGTCCCAGTATGAGGCTCAGCAGTCCACTTGAGTGATGATGTTGGGTTGCTGTTTAGCAATCAGGTAAGTGAATTGCTCTATGTTCGGGGGAAATCCCCTGAACAAAGAACTGCTTTCTAGAACATGTTTTTCCTCGAAAGGCCAAGTGTGTTTTTCAGGGGGAAATTTAATATACAACCCAGTCTTATTTTCAGGGAAACAGTGTGTGTCTGTGTGTGTATATATATATATATATATATATATATATATATATATATATATATATATATATATATATATATATATATATATATATATATATATGTTAAAATTACATTTGGCCTGAATTTGTGGGAGAAGTTATGGCCCCTATTTAAACTCTTATCCCCTACTCAACCTTTGCCGTTCAAGCTATTTGTCTTCTCCATAGCAACCAGCACTTACGGTCTGTAGTTCCCGCCAAAAAATCAAGCCTCCAGCAGCAGTTCGTCACCAGCAACTTTACCGCCTCTGACCTCCGTGCCTGCCAACCGGCTTCTCACCAGCATTGGTACCCGGCTTCCGGTCACAAGACCGGCACGTCCACGTAAGCATTTGTTCGGGCCTAAAAACACGGGGATAGGCTCCCTTCATAATACTTACCTGTTCATGCATAATCATCCTTTCATGTACTTCTGTGGTACGTGCGGCCAAACAGCCAACCACAGAGTACGCTCACTTTAGTTTGTTCTTTGATATGGTTAAAATAGCCGTCCGCACAATATATGCACGTCCGTCTATAATTATGTACAGTGTAAAATAGCCAACCACAATGTACATGGCTTTTGTTTGTTCTTTTTGTGCGGTCCATTAACTGACCACAGGCATTTCTTTCTGCTTACCAGTCATTGCCGTTCGTTCGTTTCTAACCGAACACAGTGGGCTTTACTGTTTAAATTCACCTATCTGTCACAAAGAGAATTGTTATACCGTTCATTCTAAACCTCTAAATGGGCCACGGTAAAGACCCTTCACTACGATTTCAACAACAATTACCTCCTAACTAGTGATGTCGCGAACATGAAATTTTCCGTTCGCGAACAGCGAACTTCCGCAAATGTTCGCGAACGGGCGAACCGCCATAGACTTCAATAGGCAGGCAAATTTTAAAACCTAGAGGGACTCTTTCTGGCCACAATAGTGATGGAAAAGTTGTTTCAAGGGGACTAACACCTGGACTGTGGCATGCCGGAGGGGGATCCATGACAAAACTCCCATGGAAAATTGCATAGTTGATGCAGAGTCTGGTTTTAATCCATAAAGGGCATAAAGCACCTAACATTCCTAAATTGTTTGGAATAACGTGCTTTAAAACATCAGGTATGATGTATCGATCAGGTAGTGTAAGGGTTACGCCCGCTTCACAGTGACAGACCAAACTCCCCGTTTAACGCACCGCAAACAACCGCAAACAGTCCATTTGCACAACCGCAAACTCCCCATGTGCACAAGGTTGGATACCAAGCTAGCCATGTCCCGTTCCTTGTCCTCACTGATGTCATTGAAGGTCTCTTCCTCCACCCAGCCACGTACAACACCAAGGGTCCCCGAAAGGTGACAACAAGCTCCCTGGGACGCCTGCTGTGTTTGGTCTTCCACCTCCTCAAAGCCACCTTCCTCCTCTGACTCCTCTTCTTCAGACTCCTCTCTCTGCGTTGCCTCTCACACATTTTTGGAATGCCTCAGACTCCACCAGCTTGTATGGTAAAAGCTGGCGGGCTAAGAGTTCAGACAAGCCAGCTGTCAGATTTCAAAAGGCCTCTGAGGCACACGCGGAGAGACGAGAGGCACCGGACCGGACCCGCGAGACGGACCGACCGAGCCCAGCAGCCAAAACCCCCCGGGGCCGACCCAGAGCCCTGTCGGACTACACACCCATCACAGGATGCTACAGCCCCTTCTGCAGGTACGAGACCGGACCGGCACCCTAACCCAGCACTGCAGTGCTGCTCAATGTGCCAGCCTCAGACCCAGGCCCAGAACGAGCATAGGATGACTGAGCAGTACCATGACTTTGGAGGGCCAGCACCGGGCTTTATGGACTCTAGCCCACCAGGAGGCTACAGGACTCACCCACCGAATAGCATTGGAAACAATACCCGGCAATCTATGGCTCCTGAATAGCATTGGCAACAATACCCGGCAATCTATGGCTCCTGAATAGCATTGGCAACAATACCCGGCAATATATGGCTCCTGAATAGCAGAGATACAGCACCCACGGACTGGTGATCCTTAAGGTGCAGCTAAAGCCACTTCGTCTATAGACAGTCATAATGTGGTGGAATCTCGGTAAAAATAAATTTAGTAGGCCGAGATTACCACGTGGCATGTGTACGTGCGTATACTGGTGTATCGGTCGGTTGGTTGCACGTGGCAAAGATACAATCAGTAGTGTACAGAGCATGTGCGAGAATACCGGATGTAGTATTCCCCTCCTCCATTGTGCTGGGCAAGCCATGTGGTCAAACAGGAAGTTAGCTCTTGTTCGATTGATTGGGTAAGAGTATGTGTGGGTGGAGCTTATTATGGGAGGAGTTACATGCCTATATAAGGAGCCTACACTATTGTTCGGGGCTCAGATCTTGTTGTATTTTGGTGACATTAGTCCCTCTGAGTCCCGGTCGGTGAATCAAATAAAGAATCTCTTCCTTCCTGAAGAAACCTGTGTCCATCTCTCTGTGCTTGGCTTCCGTCAGTTTCTCCGGTATCAATAACAGTTAACCTTTCCACATCATATACATGTTGCAATGCATAGTCTCTGAGAGCGGTTGATCACGACTCATAATAGGATGTCTTCCATGTTTTAGTGCAAACTAGTCTAACTACTAATATAGTTGAAACATGCTACTTGTATTCATGCCAGACAACCATGCAGGCCAGACTAACAACCATGCCAGGGCCAATCATAGTTAACCACCTCAGATAGTAACATGGCTCCCTCTATATACAGAGTAAACATGGCTCCCTCTATATACAGAGTAACATGGCTCCCCTCTATATACAAAGTAACATGGCTCCCCTCTATATACAGAGTAACATGGCTCCCCTCTATATACAAAGTAACATGGCTCCCCTCTATATACAGAGTAACATGGCTCCCTCTATATACAGAGTAACATGGCTCCCCTCTATATACAGTGTAACATGGCTCCCCTCTATATACCGTGTAAACATGGCTCCCTCTATATACAGAGTAACAAGGCTCGCGAGCTGCAGGTGGGGGCCCTATAAAAGAATAATGGGGGGGATCTACTGTCCTCCCCCCGCCCCCAACCCCTGCGCGGCGGGTGGGGGCCCTAAGTTACAATAAGAGGGGGGACCTACTGTCCTCACCCCGGCCCCCACCCCTGAGCTGCGGGTGGGGGCCCTATAAAAGAATAATGGGGGGGACCTACTGTCCCCCCCCTGGCCCCCACCCCTGCGCGGCGGGTGGGGACCCTAAGTTAAAATAAGGGGGGGGACCTATTTTCCTCCCCCCGGCCCCCACCCCTGCGCGGTGGGTGGGGGCCCTAAAAAACAATAAGGTGGGGGGACCTACTGTCCCCCCAGCCCCCACCCTTGAGCGGCGGGTGGGGGCCCTAAATGAATCCCCCCCATCAAAGGTGACTAGGGGTCCCCAAGCCCCTAGTCACCCACCCACCCCACCCAAATAAAAAAGCCCCTACCTACCCCCCTCACCCTAAAAAATAGTGAGGTGGGAATAAAATTACTACCCAACTTACCATTTGACGTCTTCTTTTTTCTAAAATCTTCATTTTTCAGCCCCAAAAAAGGCCAAATAAAAAGTCATCATACCCGTCGAACTTAAAAATAAAAGAAAAAACCCGAGCGCAAAAAAAAATTCCCGACATAAAAGAAAAAAACGGACGCTCAAAAAATGAATCCATCTTCACCCATGGAGGGCTCCGCGCAGACTGAACTCTGCAGGGCGGGGGAAGGCCACAGGGACTTCACCTACCCACACAAAGATGGCGGCGCCCTGAATATAGATCGGGGCAGAAAATACAGATTAATAAATAGGTAATCTGGGGGGCTTAGGGGCATTTGGGAGTGACTAAGGGGTCAATTGGATGTAGTGGAGGCGAGAGGGGAGTTAACAAAAAAAAAACGGGATTCGGCATGACAGTGCCACTTTAAATTCAAAGATGTTCTTAAATTATCTAAATGTAGATATATATACTCACGCACTGCTTAATATAACGTATTCACTATGACGTAAGCTTAAGCCTGTTTAAATTCAAAGATGTTCTTAAATTGTCTAAGCCTGTCTAAACACTACCAAGTTGTTGAATCTGACTGACAAACCTCATAATAATTTAACATATAAAATGTGCATGTATTAACATATACCCTATTGTTACAATTGTTACTTGAAAAGCATGAGGAATGCTGTTGGGGTACCACATGCTCATTTGTTATACCTCCATGCCCTACAAAAATAAAGAATTAAAAAAAAAAAAAAAAAATGTATGCAGCTTCCGAATGAATCTAAAATGGATGCTGTCCAGGAGGTGGGAGGGTCTGGAAGGGAGGGTCTACTGCTGATTGGCTGGAATGTGTCTGCTGACTGTGAGGTACAGGGTCAAAGTTTACTCAATGATGACGAATAGGGGGCGGACCGAACATCGCATAAGTTCGCCGTCCGTGGTGAACATGCTATGTTCGCCAGGAACTATACGCCAGCGAACCGTTCGGGACATCTCTACTCCTAACCAACACCTCTATGTTACTACAAAATTTTATTGTTTATCGTTTCTACATTTCATTATTTAGACCTGCGCCAAATTTCTACGCCATCAACCACCAACAGCCTACCTGTTATCCCGTATTTCATTAACAGGTATTGTTAATCTTACTCAATACGATTACGTTTCTTGTAAAGGCCGCACTCCACCTTCCTATCATTTCAATTCACAATTGTGGGAACCCAGGGCTTGTCTCTAGTTACGGCCCACCTCAACACGTAGGTTCAGCCCCATGGCCAAAATCAGTTAGCCATCTTGCTCGCCCTTTTTTAGGGCTCAGCTATGGCTCCCCAAATCACAGCCACACGTTTTGAATCTCTTGCGGTCACCGAGAGGCCAACATCCCGGCCAGAGATACACGACTTAACAAAAAACTTTCCATCCCCCAGTTTGTTATCGCTTTTGGCATTTATTGTGATGTCATCTGCACGGTGTACCCACATAGTCGACTTAGGCATCAAGTATGGAGGGTCCTCATTCTTTGACTACCATAAGTCAGTGTCAGCCAAAGCAGCTACTCATCTGACACAATTTAACATAAAAATTGACTGGTGCCAGATGGACTCAGAGCTTTTTTGCTGTCACTTTGCCAGTCTAAGGCCCCCGTCCTGTGTCTCCTGTAGTTCTACTTCTCACTCCACCAACTGTGCCCTTGTGAGGTAGACCCTTTCAATTCTCACCACTTCTTCACCCCCCACTCAAGACAAGAAGGCGGGCAGAGAGACAAGCTGGACAGACCCATTTCTTTCCTGGGCAAGGCCCAGGTGTGCAATAACTTTAATGCCGAGGAATGCAGTTTAAGTGCATGCAGGTTGTTGCACATCCAAAGACTATGTGCCAGGCCCGACTGCGTTCACACCCAGCTAGGCATCTGGTAGAATATCTGGTGATGGGTTTCTCACAGTGGTTTCACACGGGCCTCATTGCCATCCCCTCAGGCACAAAATAGATGAATCAAGTAAGTTGTGTAGGAATTCTTAGGAAGACCATCCAAAATAGCTACCTCTGCATAAGGCTTGCATCTGAGAGTCTTGGGAGCTAGATGCTGGTGTGTTTAGGACCAAGGCTCTGCATAAGGCTTGCAGCTGAGAGTCTTGAGAGCTACATGCTGGTGTGTTTGGGACCCAGGCTGAAAACAGGATTACTTGCATGAGCCACTCTAGGGCATGACCAGCTTAATTAGAGTATATGTAGTTTGGTTAATGACATTTGTAGAGTTCTGCCTTCCCAGACGTGGCCGGGAAGACGGTGCCTCTCCTACTGCCAAATTTAAGAAAGGTCCAGACCACAAGGCATTGCGAGTAGCAGGACAAGGGATACTGTGGGGGAACATGGGCTGGCAGGGTTGGAGTGTCGTTTAGAGATAGATCATTACCTTGAACTAAATTCTTGCAACATCTGTTAAGAAAATGAATAATGAGTTAACCATGCAAAACTTTCATGCAAATTGATAATATCCCTTATATCGTCTTGCTAACTAGTGCTGATAGGCAAAAGCATGTCTAACCTATGACAGGTGATGCCCTGATAATTGCCAAGTGGCTGTGAGAGGCTCTACCTATGATTTGGGCCATATGGGCTCGTAGCCATGATGCGTTGTGGCAGGGTGTTGGCCTCCCGGTGATGGTAAAAGAGTCAAATACATGTGAGGCCCTGACTATGACCCTGCAGAAGGGAATGGGAGGCACTAGCTATGAGTTTGGCGAAACCTCAGTGAGTTTTTTTTTTTTTAGACTAAGGTGAGCTCCTAACCCTAAAAGCCAGTTCTCTTTCCCTAGACGGGGATTGTTTCTCCTGTGAATGAGTGAGTATGTAAATGTATGTGCGCAAACAAACAGAATAGAATTAGAGAAAATGAAGGACTGGAAAATGGCACCTGATGAAACCACCAATTGTGACATTAACCATAAAATAGAATGGAAATACAGTGACCAACAGAAGTAAAAAATTGCTCTTTATAAACGGAACATGAAGAGGAGAATCTGATTGTGGCTTAAACTTAAAGAGACTCCACAGTGCCAGGAAAACAAACTGTTTTCCTTGGCACTGCAGGATCTTGCAGTGCTCCCTTCCCTCCTGCCCCCCATCCCATGTCGCTACTTACCTGAATCCAGCGCTAATGCCTATGCTCCTCCGCCCGCCGACATCAGCTGGCAGGGGAGGCCTAATGCCCGTTGCCACACGTGCACATTAGACCTCGCCATAGGAAACTATTATTCAATGCTTTCCTAATGGAAAAATCTGACACTGGAGGTCCGTGAGGACGTCCAGCGTCAGATAACGGTCCAAAAGTCCATTAAAAATCCAGAAGCGCTCCTAGTGGCTCTCTGTTAGACAGCCCCAGAGGGCAGACTTAGAGTTGCAATGTAAACACTAAGTGCAATAGGGGCATAGCACCCCAGGCCACTTCAATTAGCTGAAATGGTCTGGGTGCCTGGAGTGTCCCTGTAATGATGATATGTGTAGGTATAATAAAGGCATACAATTTTGAGAAATGGTCCCAGGTGGAAATACTAGGTACCAACTCTCAAAAATGATTACCCACATAAAAGATTAGAAAATTCAATATGATAAGAACAAGTTCTAAGTCTTTATACAAAAATGTAAACAATAAACATTTAGACAAATATTGACACACACTAAGTGAAAAAGACTTAAAGTGAATATAACAGTCTGCTTGACTCATCTCATGTGTGTATATAATATATTTATATATTAATGCCTTGGTCTGTGGTTGTGGGAGGGGCTTGAACCCACTTAAAAGGGCTGCTAATCCTCTCCCACCTTGTCGTTGATGGTCTGGCGAGTCTGAGAGGAATATTTCCGGTTCAGACCGCCATTTTGATTCTTGTACCTGTGTTCCCTTGCGCTCTCCTGTTTCTTCACTTGCCTAACCATTTCCAAACAGTTTCGTTGCTCCACGGCCTCCTTCCGGCGTCCGCGCATCCCGGTCTCGGCACAGCTAGTGGTCTAAAACTGTAAGTAAAACCCCAACCATAAGGCAACAGCCTCAAACGTTGATCGTTTTCGCACTAGGGGTTTTCATTCGTTACACATTGGTGTTCGGCTAAACACTCTAACTTGTTACGTACACCTCGTTTGGCATAACTTTAGTTTAAAAATAACAGGCATACTCATGTTCCGTATGCAATTAACTGCACAAACGCAACCATTTGTTTCACTCTATTACAGCAATATGTGTTCGGTTGTTTCAATATGCCAGATGATATGAACGGCACATGGGGGAAACAAACAAATGAATAGTCGCTACAATGTATTCCTCTTTTTGGTTTTGGCGGTAATATCCTGGGGTACATCTAGCTCACGAATTTCATTGCGATTAGCCTAATTACAATAAGTAATACGCCCCTACTGATAAAAAAAAAAAAGGATATTACAGTCATAGGTTATGTTCATGAATTAGGATAAATTATATGTAATGACAGACTGGATTGTTTAGCTGATATTGTCCTGATACCACAGGTTTCATTTTGGGAATTAAACTTTGATTACGGATTACAAACAACTTTGAATTGTGACAATATGTCAAAACTATTGGCTTTTTAGGTTGGTAATTAATAAACAGTTACTATTCTAATTTCTAATTTCTAAGCTATATGTTGATATTTAGTAGGCATGTAACATTTTACTTTTCTTAGGTACCTGAGATTACAGACTGTTGCTTTACAAGCACAACAACCCGTGGTTTGTTCCTTTTCTTTTTGGGCTCATGATCTGTCTAGCTAAACTTATACGCACAGATACTCATTTCATGCTCATATCTAAAGGTCGCAGAATGTATCTACTGCCACCGGCTAATTCATAACTCTAAATAACACCTCGTCCTGACTCAACTTTTATCAGGTACGACACCAGAATCCAGTACCTTTCTAGTTTTAGAGTGGTACTGGCTTTTAGGATTTTAGATTGCCCAACTAGGATCTGGTTTCCGGTCTTAATCTTAGGTCCTGCGAGGCCAACTCTCATACTCTGAGGTATACGCCCCTCGGGCCAAATCATAATTAGACTCCTTGCATGGTCGCATAGAGAGGGCCTCCCATGTCACACCCATTCTATCTCATGCTTTAGTTCTCACCAGAAGCCAACACTGTGGCCTTACATTTCCCCTCGGGCCAACGCATAGGTAGAGCCTCTCACACCGCTTGGCAATTAGAAAGGACTCACGTGTCACGTTTTCAAATAGCAAATTGTTTCGCTGCTTGGTATCTAGCTAGTACCTCGCCAGTACCCGACACCTTCATCCAAGGAAAATGATTACCGTATATACTCGAGTATAAGCCGACCCGAATATAAGCCGAGGCCCCTAATTTTTCCCCAAAAAACTGGGAAAACTCATTGACTCGAGTATAAGACTAGGGTGGGAAATGCAGCAGCTACTGGTAAATTTCTAAATAAAATTAGATCCTAAAAAAAATATATTAATTGAATATTTATTTACAGTGTGTGTATAATGAATGCAGTGTGTGCGTATGAGTGCAGCGTGTGTATGTGTATGAGTGCAGCGTGTGTGTATGAGTGCAGCGTGTGTGTGTATGAGTGCAGTGTGTGTATGAGTGCAGCGTGTGTGTGTATGAGTGCAGCGTGTGTGTGTATGAATGCAGCGTGTGTATGAGTGCAGCGTGTGTGTGTATGAATGCAGTGTGTGTGTGTATGAATGCAGTGTGTGTGAGTGCAGTGTGTGTATGAGTGCAGTGTGTGTGTGTATGAGTGCAGTGTGTGTGTGTATGAATGCAGTGTGTGTATGAATGCAGTGTATGAATGCAGTGTGTGCAGGGCCGGTGCAAGGATATTTGCCCCCCCCCATATGTCCTGACCTCCCCTCCTCCTCCCTCAGTGGTCCTTACCTCCCCACCCCCGTGTTACTTCACCCCCCTCCCCCAGTGGTCCTGACTCACCCCTCCCCTAGTGGTCCTTACCCTCCCCTCCCCTAGTGGTCCTTACTTCCCCCTCCCCTCCCCTAGTGGTCCTTACTTCCCCCTCCCCTCCCCTAGTGGTCCTTATCCCCCCCTCCCTCCCATAGTGGTCCTTATCCCCCCCCTCCCTCCCATAGTGGTCCTTATCACCCCCCTCCCTCCCTCCCATAGTGGTCCTTATCCCCCCCTCCCTCCCTCCCATAGTGGTCCTTATCCCCCCCTCCCTCCCATAGTGGTCCTTATCCACCCCTCCCTCCCATAGTGTTCCTTATCCCCCCCTCCCTCCCATAGTGTTCCTTATCCCCCCCTCCCTCCCATAGTGTTCCTTATCCCCCCCTCCCTCCCATAGTGTTCCTTTTCTCCCCCCTCCCTCCCATAGTGGTCCTTATCCCACCCCCCTCCGATAGTGGTCCTTATCCCCCCCTCCCTTCCATAGTGGTCCTTATCCCACCCCCTCCCTCCCATAGTGGTCCTTATACCCCCCCCCCCCCCCCACAGTGGTCCTTATACCCCCTTTTTTTTATTATTATTTTTTTTATTATTATTATTATTTCTTATTTATATTTTTTTTTCGTCCCCCCTCCCTGCTTGATACATGGCAGGGAGGGGGGCTCTCCTTCCCTGGTGGTCCAGTGGCAGTTCAGTGGGGGGGAGAGGGGGCTGGCAGAGCTGTAACTTACCTGTCCTGCAGCTCCTGTCAGCTCTCTCCTCCTCTGCGCCGTCCGTGCAGCTCCTTCTATCAGCTTACACTGTAAGTCTCGCGAGAGCCATTTACACTGGGAGCTGACCGAGGTGCTGAACGGACGGCGCGGAGGAGGAGAGAGCTGACAGGAGCTGCAGAACAGGTAAGTACAGCTCTGCCAGCCCCCCTCTCCCCCAGTCTGTATTATGGCAATGCAAATTGCCATAATACAGACCTTGACTCGAGTATAAGCCGAGTTGGGGTTTTTCAGCCCAAAAAATGGGCTGAAAAACTCGGCTTATACTCGAGTATATACGGTAAGTTGCCTTATATATAGTATTAGTTATGTCTCAAGTTCCTGATATCCCTGAGTGTCATGGGCATGAAGGGGTGCTGCCCAGAGACAGCACTATCCCTTTAAATGTAGGAACCAATTTAGCAAAGAATAAATGCAAAAGACACAATGAATAGTGCAAATAAAGAAATACATTTTAAAGAGAATCAAAGTACAAAAAGATAACAAAACAACATAATAAATATATACAAAGTGACAGAACAAAATGTATAGAACGATATAGGATAAGCATGAATAGTGCTTGCAGTGAATACTTAAATAGTCCTTTGGTATGAAGGCAGGATTGTGCAGGCACCACTAGTAATAGGTAGGACACAGATCCAAAGATCACAAGGCAGATATACCAGGAAGCAAGACCAAAGGCAAAATAAATGAACCAGGCTGCAGGGTCAGGATCACTGGAAATAAAGCAGAGATCACGGAACCAGGACACAGGATCGGAGGGCACAGCAACGAAGGACCAGGAGGACACAGGATGAAGACCAGGAGAACACAGGAACAAAGAACAGTATGCAGGATCAAGGAGCCAGGAGGCAGGAGGCAGGAGCCAGAATCACGGGGAACCAGGGAAATAGGAGACAAGAAACAATGATCTGGCCAGGAGTGAGGGGAGAACCCAAACTAAATAGGTGCTAAACAAGGACCAGGTGAAGTGCTAAATGAAAAGAAATGAGGAACAGTGCCAAACAGAAACAGTGGTGAGTATGAGTACTGCACGAGGGCAAATCAGCTAAGGAGTGTCGTGACACTGAGGAGCAATCACTTCACAGCACGCCCTCTAGGCCCGGTATACCAGGCCAAGGAGCTGATGTTAATAGTCCTTCTTCCCTGAGATCATGGACTATCCCATGCCTCACTGCAGAATTACAAAGGAGATGCATTCCTTTCCCAGCTACTGCTAGGAAAGCAGAATTGTACAGACTTTTGAATACCAACACCGCTAACTCTGATGCTGGGGAAGGGCCTAGTGGGTCTCAGTTGCCGGCCTTTCATGCCATGATGACGTCATTAATGTCATCTATTGGCACCATTAGTGAAAGACTGGAGAAATTGGAGGCAGTATGTTCTCCCCAGGTTCCGGCAAACCCAGCTATTCCCATTCACGCTAGCACAGATGTCATGCCCGGTAATACACTGGCATCAATTACAGTCCCTGAATGTATCAACCCCTCGCACATGGTCCCAGCTCACCTTAAAAAGGACATTCTGGAAGGCAACAATGTTAATCTGGTCTCACTTCTTATTGACTCCCAGGATGTTCTTAAAAATAGGACATTTGCATATGGGGATATTTTTTGTGGTCCTAAGGGCAAGAGACCCACGATTGAACAAAAAATTATCCATTCTGGAATTTGTACTGGGTTTTGGCATTTATAGGGATGTGTATTATTTGGTTTATCATGAGAAAAGAGAAGAATTAGATGTGTATATGAACAAGCTGGTGGATCTGGGGCACAAATATGGTTGTACTGCTTTTTATGGTTACCACTGTTCCTTCTCTGCAAAAGTGGCTGCAGCTCTGACTCAGTTGAATTACAGCATAAATTGGTTATTCTTAGTTATGCTGCAGACATTTTGCAGGGCTCAGACCCCCAGCTTGTGTAGTGTGTGCATCTAAGGCACATAGTACTAACTTCTGCCCTAATACGGCAAAAACTGAACAGGGCCACTCTGCCTGTAATTTCCCAAGACCTACCAGAAGCCTAAATTATAAACTGGGTAGGGACATTGTGTTCCTGGACAAATCTCAGATTTGCAATAATTTTAATGCGGGTACTTGTGGTTTTAGCTCTTGTAGGTTATTGCACGTGTGTTCCCATTGTTTCAGGGCTTATTCAAAGTCCATGTGCCCAAATTGAAAATAACACACTCCCCACAAGTAGCCTTACACACATGTTGGCTCTTTTTGAATCCCTGACTATCCCAGTCTCCCCTCACAAGACCTTAGGTCCAGACACTAGCGTGCAATTTCTGGGGATCCAATTGGACTCTATCCACATGCAGGCTAGCCTCCCACATGATAAGATTAAGCGCACCCTATCAAGCATTAAACACTACTTACAACTAGGTTCTTGCAACCACAAGGTACTTCAATTGCTGCTAGGGTCGTTCAATTTTGCCATGAGAATCATCCCACAGGGTAGATACTGCATTTCTCGTTTACTATCTTTATTTCCACAATTCACCTAAGACACTTCACGTATCACATTAGACAATCACGCAACCTCTGATAAACTTATGTGGAAGGTTTCCTTACATCTTGGAATGGGCAAGTCATGTTTATCCCCCTCCTCCTCTCTAGCAGCATGTAATAAAATTAGTTACTGGGCATCCCCCCATGTACCTCTAATTTACAGAACAGGGGTGAAGGCTATTAGAAGAAAATGGTGGGCATTCTGTTTTCCTGTCCTGCCCCACCTGTGTTTCCACAGATACTACCCATGGGCTGTGGGTCAGTATCATAATTATAATACCAAGGTGGACCTAGTGTGCCCTCAGCCACCACTCATTGGTAGTGGTGGGGCTCTAAATAAATATTGAATGGTGTTGAACTGCCATTGTCTGCCCTGCAAAAACAATTCTAAACTTGTCCCCCATAAATAATACATACTAGAGAAATGACTTGTTGCATGTATGGTACACTCTTGATGGCATAGAGTGCATTACATGGTTGGGCACTTTATCAGAAATCTACACTTTCATAAATATTTGTCCTGATGGTACATAAAGGAGACATATTCTACATCCTACATTTCCAGAATTTAGTAGAGCCCTGCAAATCCCATAGTTAGAGGACAAGTTAGCTCCTTTAGTTTTCTGGCAATGAACGAATGCTTGCATGGCATACTAGTCATTTAACAGAGATCTAGAATGAGACCCCCACTGTGTGGTGCTTGTAGCTCATGAAGTGGAAGAATAGAATGACTACGGACTAATATCAGTGGGATGCCAGAGCCTGAAGTAGCCTCAATAATTATTGATGTAAAAGAACAGGGATGACTAGTCCCCAAGTTGGGATCCAGATCTATCCCACTATACCTTCCATCAGGACAGGATATACAAAATAAATGTAAAATGTATAGGTGGTTTTGTCAGAGTCTATACAGATGATACAATTTCTAATTAGTGGGCTAATAGCTGCTTGATCCAAGGAGACATCTGACTGCTATTTTGGGGTCAAGAAGGAATTTTTTCCTAGTTTGTTGCAAAATTGGAAGCGCTTCAGACTGGGTTTTTTGCCTTCTTTTGGATCAACAGCAAAAGCATAGTTACATAGTTAGATAGCTGAAAAGAGACTTGCGTCCATCAAGTTCAGCCTTCCTCACACCTGTTTTTTGCTGTTGATCCAAAAGGAAAAAAAAAAAAAAAAAACACCAGTTTGAAGCACAATTTTGCAACAAGCTAGGACAAAAAATTCCTTCTTGACCCCAGAATTTAGTCAGATTTATCCTTGAATCAAGCACATATTACCCTACATTGAAAGATTATATCCTTGAATATTCTGCTGTTTGAACATCTGTATGGACTCTGATAAAACCACTTCTTCAGGCAGAGAATTCCACATCCTGATTGTTCTTACAGTAAAAAAACCTTTCCTTTGCCTTAGACAAAATCTTCTTTCTTCCAGTCTAAACGCATGGCCTCGTGTCCTATGTAAAGTCCGGTTTGTGAATAGATTTCCACACAATGGTTTGTATTGGCCCCGAATATATTTGTATAATGTTATCATATCCCCTCTCAGGCGACGTTTTTCAAAACTAAATAGGTTTAAATTTGTTAACCTTTCTTCATAGCTGATATGTTCCATTCCTTTTATTAATTTTGTAGCCCGCCTCTGCACTTTTTCTAGTGCCATGATATCCTTCTTTAGAACAGGTGCCCAAAATTGCACAGCATATTCAATATGTGGTCTTACCAGTGATTTATAGAGAGGCAAAATGATATTCTCGTCCCGAGAATGAATGCCCTTTTTCATGCATGACAATACCTTACTGGCCTTGGCCACTGCTGATTGACATTGCACATTGTTGCATAGTTTGTTGTCTATAACAATTCCCAAGTCCTTTTCGTGTGTTGTTATCCCTAATTCACTTCCATTAAGGGTATACGTTGCTTGTGTATTCTTTACGCCGAAGTGCATAAGTGCATATGTGAGGAAGGCTGAACTTGATGGACGCAAGTCTCTTTTCAGCTATGTAACTATGTAACTATGTAACATTTCACCCTCTCTTTGGACAGATGCCGTGGCAATCTCTGGTTTTGCTGCCATCTGGGGAGATCAATGGCTTTGGGGATCATGGCCTACAGACATTAAGTCCCTGCCCAGCTTCTCCACTACTTCGGCCTTGTTTGAGTTATATTCAATCGTGGCAGCTGCCATTGCCTGGGGACCTAAATGGTCCGGTCACTCGGTCAGGTGTTACTCAGATAACTTAGCCACTTGCCACATTGTGAATAAAGGCTGGTCTTCATCTTTAGTCATCATGAGATTGTTGAGGAAACTCACATGGGTAGCGGCCACTTGCCAATATTTATCACATGTATTCACGTTCCAGGGTGCACAAACATCTCAGCTGACCATTTGTCTTAGCTTTGTTTTCAGGCTTTATTCCTGACACTAGTGCAAATAGATTACAGTGACCCAATGTATGCTTAGTGCAAATGAGTAAGTAACTCTGACACCCCGGTGGGGTCCCCTTTACCTTCACCAACAGTAAAATGCAAACACAAAGAAAATAAGGTGAAGTATCTTACATGCACTTTTCAAATGATTCTTAACATAGGCTCAATCCTATAGTAAATCCTAAAGAAAACAAAGCAGTAGATAATAGTGCTATATTGCCTGTACTGTTTTTCACAAATCCAATAAGGCTTTAGCAAATGCAAACTCACAAGAGTGGAGCCACTGTAGATTGGGCTCAAATAATTTGCCTTGTGGGATGTTAAGGGTCCGGGATCCTTGCATTGGGTGACCACAGATTCGAAAATGGAGTGTAATAAAATAATATTTATTCTTAAAATACACAAATAAAAAATAAAACAATAATAAAAGACCTTACAATCTCTGTGGATCAGTCTTAGTAGCAAAACGCGTTTCGCCCCTTCAGGGGGCTTCCTCAGTTGCTGTTTTCTTTCCTGGAAATGTCTTCGCTTTTAAAAGCCATCTGTTGCCACTTTTTCTCCCTCTTTCTGATTTCCGGTCTGTAGTATTGTAGTATTTTATTCCTGACACTACCCACTGCTTCCAGACTGGCTACGCTCAAGTATATAACAACAAATGATACCGCACTCTATGATATAAATTAATGATGTAAAGCAAATACTTGCAAATATGAATTTATTAAATATGTAGAGATAATAAAATATCTCAGAAATTAAGTGGATAATGTATATCAAATCTCACTATGAACACCTTGATAACAATGAATATACTGAACAATACCATAATAAAACCCCAATACAATCCGACAGAGTCAGTTAAGAGCGTGCAAAAAGGCACTGTATGGTAGAGAGCCCTCTATCCACTGTACAAAATATATACAAAAGTCCATCAGCAGAATAATGTTGAAAAAAATGTGTATCTAAAAAAAGGATATATCCAAAAATATGAAAAAAGAGGGCCATTGAAGGGATCATTGGATCCCGAGCGCGCAGCCCAGCACCCCACCGACGACGCAGTGAGACCCTCTGCCTCATCCAGCAGCACAGGAGGACTGACTGGACGTTTCTTAATTTGCCACAGACCAGAAATAACCCTTTATCTCTGGATTTATCTAATCATCAATGAGAGGATTTCTAACTACAAGTTTTGGTGAGATCAAACCATAAAGCATTGAAGAGACATTTATATACTACCATCAGTGTGTACACACTCGGACTGTAAATATTTTCTTTTTTTCTTTTTTCTTTTTTCCTTTTCTTTCTTTTGCATTTTTCCCTTTTTTCATATTTTTGGATATATCCTTTTTTTAGATACACATTTTTTTCAACATTATTCTGCTGATGGACTTTTACATTATCCACTATAGGAATTAATTTCTGAGATATTTTATTATCTCTACATATTTAATAAATTTATATTTTTTAAGTATTTGCTTTAGATCATTAATTTATATCATAGAGTGCGGTATCATTTGTTGTTATATATATTATATTTTGAGGTACCAGGAGCGGGTTACCCAGATATCCAGCACCTATCCGATGGAAGAGTGCTTGTACACTCCCCTTATTTGGCTACGCTCAAGGATTGAATGGTTTGTTAAATCATGCACGTCATGTTTCTCACCTTGCACTATCTGTCAACACTTATGTCTTGCGATATGGATTTTCAAATGTTCACCAAATTTATAGCGGAGTTTCAAGTTCTTGACATGTTTGCATTGGAATCTATATTTAGGCTTCTGGTAGGTCTTGGGAAATTAGGCTTGGCTGGTGTGCAGATTTTTGTTTAACATTGTATTAACTATATAAATCACAAAAGTTTTAAAGGGCCCATAGTCTTTTGGCAAGAGGCTGGCCAGCAGGCCCCTCCAAGAGCCTGTGGCAAGGTTACTTTCGCCACAATAACACTGTTACTGAGAGTGTTTTCTTTTACTGATACTGTGTTTACTCAAATTTCTAATTATCAGTGGTAGGGACACACACACACACACACACACACACATATATATGTGTGTGTGTGTGTCCCTACCACTGATAATTAGAAATTTGAGTAAACACAGTATCAGTAAAAGAAAACACTCTCAGTAACAGAGTATATCATATTATATGACCTACAGAAGAGACACAATGCTTACCACACTGACATACTCTGGAATAGTTTTATTTTTTATGCAAAATCTTCAATAAAATACAAATTATAAAATAAAATTAAAATTAAAAAAAAAGGAAAAGGAGGGTAAAAGTCCTCCAGAAGCATTCTCTTTGCCCTAGGAATTTGTTAAAATCGCCTCGCCTTTGGCTTCTCTTCACCAACTCCAAACCGCAAAAACGTAGACCCTAGCATTGCATTCCCTGAGATGTGTTGAGATGGTATTGTTCACTGGATTTTATGGGGACCTGATGTGTTTGTTAATTCGTTGTTTAAAAGGACAAAAAGTAATTCCAACATATTTGAGATTGCATTGGCAGGTTAGCAAATAAACTATACCTGCAGTGTTGCAGTTAAAGAAAGAAGTGATCTTAAACTCACTTCTTCCTTCACTGTCTGCTACACTTTTAGAGTCTCCTTTAATAAATTTACATACAACACACCTACCGCATCCAAAAGTGCAAACTGTGTGCTGTTTTTGTTGAAGATGGCTTGGGGCAAAAAGTTTGCAAAGATTTTTGCCATGGCGTGCTGTAATAGTCACATTGGGGGCGAGCATCTCCTTTAGTTGTCTGTCACCAGTGAGTATGGGCCAGAACCGTTGAAGTGATTGTTTCATACTCTCCTATCCTGCATCATAGGTGGCTACCAGCCCAATGATCTCACTTTACTTTCTTGGGCTGCCAAAATTTAAAGGTGAAATAAGTTTGCAACGACCTACCTGTCGAGCACCTTACAAAATGTCATGCACGTGTACCTCAAATAGTTCATGCTGTTGAAGGCAAAGGGTGGTAAAACCAAATATTCAATTGATCAAGATTTTGCCACAGTTCTTTTTTACTTACAGATTTTTCCACACCAGCCTATAGCGTACAAAGACAGATTTATACTTGCATACAGGCCGGTGCAAGGAATTTTGCCGCCCTAGGCAAAAGTAAAGTTTGCCAACCCCCCCCCCCCAATATGACATCACAATGCCCCACCCATATGATCTGCCATGTTAACTAACGCAAGTGCTGCAGTGCCGCCGTGTTTACATTAAAAGGCCTGCAGGGACAGGCTATAGACACCAGAACCACTACATTAAGCTGAAGTGGTTCTGGGGACTATAGTATTTCTTTAACGTGAGGTAAATTAGAGATTAGTGCCACAAATAATATACTAGATTGCCTACTTACAACCAGATGAGGATGATGATGGGCTCTAGATGCAGTCTGGCTCCACTGGTCTGGTGTAGAACAGGCTCTCTGGAGGCTGTTTGTAACTGTGGTCACAAAAATCAATGTTCTGGGAGAACGGGAAGCAGTTCCATTTTTTTAATGCCCTTTACACAGCTCAAGGTCTGGGTCCCAGGGTCCACCTTCATGTTCCACCAATGAGTTTGTTCACAGGAGGTGGAGTAGGGGATGTCCTGATATGTGTGTAAGGAATGCATTGTTTGAATCTGTGTTTGTATGTGTAAGGGCTGCAAGGTGTGTTGTTGTGTATGTACGGGATGCAGTGTGTGCATCTGTAAGGGGTGCATTGAGTGTGTGTAAGAGGTGCATTGAGTGTGTGTAAAGAATGCATTGTGTGTAAGGGTTGCATTGCTTGTGTGTGTGTGTCTGTGTGTGTAATGCATTGTGTGTTTTTCTGTGTGTAAGGGGTGCATTGTGTGTGTGTGTGATGGATGTAAATCTCTCCCCCCTCCCTTGTCACTCTCTTCTCCCCCTCTCCCTCCTTTGTCACTTTCTTCTCCCCCCTTGTCCCTCTCTTCTCCCCTGCTCCCTTGTCACTCTCTTCTCCCCTGCTTGTTCCTCTCTTCTCCCCCCTCCCTTGTCACTGTTGTCTCCCCCGTTGTCACTCTCTTCTCCCCTCCCCACTCTCATTCCCCCTCCCAACCCCGTCAATTCCCCTCCCTGTCAATTTCTTCCCCCCACCGTGTCAATTCCTTTCCCCTCCCTTTCAATTTAATTCCCCTCCCTTTCAATGTATCCCCTCCCCTCCCTTTCAATTTATTCCCCACCCTCCCTGTCAATTTATTCCCCCCACCCTCCCTTTCAACTTATCCCCCCCACCCTCCCTTTCAACTTATTCCCCCCACCCTCCCTTTCAACTTATTCCCCCCCACCCTCCCTTTCAACTTATTCCCCCCCACCCTCCCTTTCAACTTATTCCCCCCCACCCTCCCTGTCAATTTATTCCCCACACCCTCCCTGTCAATTTATTCCCCCCACCCTCCCTGTCAATTTATTCCCCCCACCCTCCCCGTCAATGTATTCCCCCCACCCTCCCCGTCAATTTATTCCCCCCACCCTGCCTGTCAATTTATCCCCCCTGTCCATTTACCCCCCGTCCATTTATCCCCCTGTGCATTTATTCTCCCCTCCCTCCCTGTCAATTTATTCCCCCTCCCTCCCTGTCAATTTATTCCCCCTCCCTCTCTGTCAATTTATATTGACCCCCTCCCTCTCTGTCAATTTATATTGACCCCCTCCCTCTCTGTCAATTTATATTGACCCCCTCCCTTTCAATTTATTCCCCTCCCCTCAATTTATATTGACCCCCTCCATTTCAATTTATTCCCCTCCCCTCCCTTTCCATTTTTTTTTTTTTGTAAAGTCACTTTTTATTGTAAGGTATGAACAAAGTAGATAAGCAAACATGGCAGTCAGATGATATAGCAGTGGGACACGCAGGTCCCCATTTGGGTGACATCAATAACATATGATTTGGATACGCAGCTCCACTTTAGTTAGGCATATATTCGTTCGTAGAGTGAAAGTGGTTACCTTGCTCCATATGGTCCGAAAAACCTTATTAACCAGTTTGCCTATATATAATTAGTGGAGTGTTAAGAGTTAACTTAAGTGCGTATGAACAACGGGACGCAGAGGTCCCTTCAACAATTAGTAATCGTGACCACAGTGGGTCTGTCGTAGCGTTATTATTTATCATTTTGTTTTTATTTTCATTACCTAGTCGTTTACCAAAATATGTTTTTCCTTTATTATTTATTGCTTTACATTTATAACTTTATGTGGCAGTGTTGCCATTCGTGTTTGTCTTAGTCTGTGTGGTGTTGTATTGGTGGAGTGATGTGCCGTGTGGTGCGTCTCCCCTTTTGACTGGGCCCCCCTTGTGTCCATGGTTCGTATTGGCCAGTTGCCTGACTGCCCTGTGAGTGGGGGGGGGGGGGGGGGGGGGGGAGGGGGGGGAATCTTCTGTGCTTGCTTCTGTAAAGCATATGTTGTGTCTGTCATTTGAGGGCTAGTGTGGGGTCATGTTCGCACCTGAGATTGCTGTTTCCCCTCCAGCTCCCACGTTCCCATCAACACCAGGTAGCTACGTGGTCGTTGGAGCGGTTGTTTGGCGTGAGCTATTCCAGGGGATGTCAGGTATCTAATCTGCTGTCCAGTGAGGTCCTCGATGCTGTTTTCATGCGGTTGACCCCGTGATTCGGGGTATGGTTGTATTGTTGTGGTTTGTATGTATGTATGCGCTGTGGTGGTTGCATGGAGGATCCCTGCGTGGAGGTGCAGTGTGTATGTTCTGGGCTGTGGTAGACCAGTGGTGGTGAATGGTGTTGTTTCCCATCTTGTTTTCCCCCCGTGTGATATGGGGTAGTTTGTATTCTGGTTTCGGGGGTCGTGGGGGGTGTCTGTCCACCTGTCGTCTAATAGTACACCCCCCTATTCCCGCCCCTAAGGTCTTAGTTCTTCCCGTTTGCCCATTGATAGGGTCCTGTGTAAGTTCGTCTTCACAGTGTATCCGCTCCCCCCTGAGTCCCCATCCCGCCGCTACCGGTGGGCGGAGGGGGGCTAGGCTTGTAACCGGTGGTGCTAAGTCCGGCGAGTCCAGGTGTCCCATCTCCCGTCTCCCATCCCCCCACCTCCCCTCTAGTTATCGGATGTGTTCTAAGAGCAATAGACATATCATAGTCTCCACTGCTCTGTGTGTTTTTCCTGCCTCCCCAGAAGACTAGCTATTGTGGATTCGGCTCTGTGTATGTCTTCGAACTTGAGTTTCCATTGCCCGATTGTCGGCCGGGTCGGCGTTTTCCACAGTATCGGTATCAGTGCCTTAGCTGCGTTTAGCAGGTGTCTGAGGATTGATCTTTTGTACGCTGAGAGCGTGCCTTTCGTGTGGTGTAGCAGGGCCAGGTCCGCTGTCAGGACCGTGGGTTCTCCCATTATAATTTGTATTTCTGCTTCAATTTCCTTCCAATATGGTTGAATCTTGTTGCAGTCCCACCAGATGTGTTTGAGAGTGCAGATTCCATTTTCACATCTCCAGCAGGTGTCTGGTATTATCGGGTTGATCCGATGTAGGAGAGACGGCGTGCGATACCAGTGAGATAACAACTTATAATTAATTTCTTGGTAGTTAGTTTTATGTTGTAGCAGCAATATTTGTCCCCATTGTCCCTCCGTGTATGTGTTATCCAGGAGGTCTTCCCACTGCCTCTTGAACAGGTCCTTCCTTTCCCTTTCGTCCGTCGCCAGTCGTTGGTATACGGTCGAGACAGTGCCATCTGCTTTGGGCGTCTGAAAACAGAGTTGTTCAAACCAGGTTAGGTCCCTGTGCAGCTTGGTCTTGTTTTTGAAGATTGTGGTAAAAATGCTTGAGTTGGGCATAGTGAAATTGGTGTATGAGGGTAGTCGTCCTTCCGTCCGATATTTCCCGTAGGGTCTTCAGTCCGGTTCCAGTTAGTATCGTATGTAGTGGGATGTAGCCTTCTTGGGCTTCCACTGGCCATGCTGACGGCGGTAGACTGTCTCCTATGTTCGAGTTGTGGGTGATGGGGATCAGCGGGCTGAGAGATGGAATATGTAGGGTGCCTTCCAAGATTTGAGCGTTTGTGTGATGGGGGAGTCTTCCCCCAGCGGGTTCGAGGCCTCGGTCCCGTCGTGCCAGATGTATTGGTGTAGTTGATTATTTGTGAGATCCTTGCACAGTGTGGTCCATTGTTTATGAGGTGTGGCGATATGGAGTTCTCTAATGCGCTGTAGAACCGTTGCTTGGTAGTATTTGTTCAGATCCGGTAGGGCAAGTCCCCCCCCCCCCTATGTTTTGGGAAGGCACAGTTTTTTGTGTGCTATCCTGGCTCTATCCCCCTTCCATATGTATTTAAGGATCGCGGTCCGGAGCGTTTTGAAGAAAATTTGTGGGATTATGCGTGGGAGTGTGTGGAACACGTAGGGTATCCTGGGGAGGATATTCATCTTTACAACCGCGATACGTCCCTGCCATGAGATGTGGTTGTAGTTCCATCTTTCGAGGTCCTCCCGGACAGTGGACAGGAGGGGTGTGTAGTTATGCGCGTAAAGATCTTCCGTGTCGGGGGTAACCTGTAGCCCCAGGTATTTCATGCTCTCCCTGCACCAGTGAAACGGGAATTGTCGTGGTAGCCGCTCGCATTCTTCCCCTGGTACCGTCACATTCAGTATCTCACACTTGGGTATGTTGAGTTTGAGCCCCGATAAATTGCCATACGTCTGGAATTCTGTCATAAGGTGGGGGATCGATTCCAGGGGTTCAGCCAGGAAGAATAGCATGTCGTCTGCGTAAGCGGCGACCTTGTGTTCCTGCGTTCTATGGCTAAGGCCTAGTATCCTGGGGTTCCTTCGTATTCTATCCAGGAGTGGTTCCAAGGTGAGCGCAAATAGAAGCGGCGAGAGTGGGCAGCCTTGCCTGGTTCCGTTCTTTATGTTGAAGCTCTGTGAGTGCCCCATTCACTCGGACTTTAGCATTTGGTTGATGATAGAGTGTTGCGATCCATTGCAGCATCTGGTCTCCGATGCCTGTTCTCCGCAGTGTTTCCATCATAAATCGCCAATCCACTCTATCAAATGCTTTTTATGTGTCCGTGGGTAGCAGAAATAGCTTCTTCTTAAGGTGTTTTGCTGCGTGTTGGACCACAAAGAGCCTGAAGGTGCTGTCTCTGGCCTCCCTGCCTGGGATGAACCCCGTTTGGTCCGGGTGGATCAGTCGCGGCATGTACGTCTGTAGTCGAAAAAGATAGTATCTTCGAGAAGAGCTTGACATCTGTGTTGATGAGAGATATCGAGCGGTAGTTCCCCACTTGTTCTGTGTTTTTGCCAGGTTTCGGAATCACCGTGATCGTCGCTGCTAGGGATTCCTTATGAAAGGATGCTCCTTCCCATAGGCTATTTGGTGCGTTAACCAATTTCGGTACCAGTTTGTCGCTGAACTTCTTGTAGTATTCTACCGGGAAGCCGTCCGGGCCTGGTGCTTTACCGTTCTTAGCTACTTTTAGGGCTAGTTTGACCTCCTCTTCAGTCACCGGCGCGTCAAGCGTTTCTGCTTCCTCCGGGGTTTTTTTGCAGAACCCGTAGCATTAGGGCAAGCAGTTTCCCACCCTTGTTGGCATGTCTATAGAAGAATGCTTTTGAGCGTTGCAGTTGTCTGGCATACCTGTGTTCTATGATGTCCGTTAGTTGTCTCCTTTTTGCGACAAGGTCTTTATATGTCTGGTCACGTTGGGATATTTTATGCCTCTGTTCCAAGGCCGCTATCTGTTGGGTGAGGTCTCTTAGTTGTTGTCCTGCGTCTTTTTTCTTCTGCGCTGCTATCCGTATTAGGTGTCCCCTCAGGACGCTTTTATGCGCTTCCCGGATCGTCATGCCTGACAGTTCTTCCGTCGTATTCTCCTCGAAGTATTGATGGATGTGCTCAGCCACTTGCGTTCTTGTTGGTTCGTCCAGAAGTAGGGCATCGTTAAGTCATCTTGTCATCTTGGTCGGGCGGTATAGGGGCGATTCCAGTTCCACTTTTACCGCACTGTGGTCCAACCAGGGCATAGGTTGGATGTCAGCTTTCCTGAGGTAGGTGAGTCCCTCCTGCTGTATGCAGATGTAATCAATTCTGGAGTACCGGTGATGTAGTGTGGAGTAGTACATAAAGTCTTGTTCCACCGGGTGTAGTGCCCGCCACGTGTCTGAGCCGAAGGTTCCTGAGGGTCTTCAGGATGGTCTCAATAGTCGAGCTTGGTATACAGCTCAGTCCCATTGACGTGTCTGTTAGGGGGTCCAGTGGGACATTTAAGTCTCCTCCCAGTATCAGGACTCCTTCCACGAATTTGGCCAGTTTCATCAGTGTTCTGCGAATAAAGCTGGCCTGTCCCGATATCGGGGCGTAGATGTTTGCAAATGTGTATGTCGCATAGCATGGTTCCCAAGTGTTACTGAGGCATGTTCAGCTTTGCCTGATTCCCCCATCCCCCTCCCCAAGAGCTATATGGTGGGTTATGACTCATCGGTGCCACGTATATTGGTATCAGTATTTCCAGCTTGTGGTCTGCTCCGTGTCGGGCATACATAAGCCATGTTCGCAGTCAGTGGTGGGCTGTGTGCCTCTGTCATAATATGTGTCCTGTGGTGGGGTGGGTTCCGTGAGGGACGGGTAAGGGCCAAAACCTGTCAGTCAGTGCATGTCAAAAGATGGGGGGGGGTGTAGAAAGTACTTGTCTGAGTGGGTTTTGGTAGCTCCGTCCCCTGGTCTTGTCTGTCGATGTCTCCGGACTGCCAATCAGGGATGGCTTCACATTGGCCCATTGGGTCAGCTTGTCTCTCAGGTCTGCGCGGTGAGTCCTCTCTGCGTCTTCTGGCGGCTCTCTGTGCTATGGGGCCTGGCCATTGTTCAAGTGGTCCCAAGATCCAGTCTGCCACTTCTGTGGAACACTGGGACCTCATCCGGCCATTTTCATGGTGGGCTAGCAGGCTAAAGGGGAACCCCCATTTGTATGGTATGTTTCTGCTCCGTGGCAATTGTGTTATGGGTATTAGAGCTCTGTGGGCTTCTAGTGTGAGGGGTGAGAGGTCCTGGTAGAGGGCAACCTCAGCTCCCTGGAACGGCCAGCTTTGTTTGGATCTGGTTTTTGACATAACGTCTTTCACTTTAAATTTGTGCAGGCAACATAGAATATATCTGAGCGAGTTGTCAGTGCTTCGTGGCCGAAGTGCCCTGTGTGCTCTGTCGAATCTGATGTTAGGTGGTGCGTCTGGGCCCAGTATTTCTTTGAATAGTGCTGTGAGTGTGGCTTCCACATATTCCTCGTTATGTGGCTCAGGGAGGTTTCGGATTCTAATGTTTAATCTATGTCCCCTGTTATCTAGGTGTAAGAGAATGGTACCTTGTCGGCTAATAGCCAGGTTGTTAGCTTCAATGCGGCCTGACATCGATTGTTCTGCAGCCTCCAATGCTTGTATACGGGTGCCCTGTGCTGCTATATCATTCCCCAGCGTGGCAACTTCCACTCGGATCGCCTCATGTAGCGTGTCAGATGTGGCCTTCAGGTCAGCTTTAGTGACCATGTTGGTGGTCAGGGCTCTGATGTCTGCCCCCCTTTGCGGGGGTAGTCAGCTGCCTCCTGGGTGTCTGGTGTGTGTCTGGGCGTGTAGTGCGCCCCATTTAGGAGAGTCTGTGCTGCGATATGTGCACCAATGATTTCTGCGCGGGTCGGAGCTCCGAGGTTAGGCAGCCGGCGCCATCAGCGTTCAAGCCACGCCCACCCTTTCCATTTATTCCCCTCCCCTCCCATTTATTCCCCCCCCCCTTCAATTTCTCCTCCCCCCTCTCCTCCCCTACATTGGTGTTGTAGCGTGGCCGAGCCCTGTATGATCCGCGGGTACAGGGAGGTTTTGTCTCCTGTACCCGGCCGGACTAAAAGGAAGTGCACACTCAGTGTGCACTTCCTTTTAGTCCGGCCGGGTACAGGAGACAGATGCTCCCTGTACCCGCGGATCATACAGGGCTCGGCCACGCTACAGTGAGGGAGTGACAGGAGGGAGCGCTGAGCGCTTCCCTCCTGTCAGCCCCTCTCCTCATGCTGCGCCCGGGCGGTGCGCCCTCTTGGACGCAGCAGCCTGGGCAAAGCTGCAGCCGCCTGAGGCTCTCTGCAGAGCGCTCGAGCGGCTGCAGCATGAGGGGGGCCGGCGCTCCTGGCGGCGCCCCTTCCCAAGGGGCGCCCTAGGCGGCTGCCTAGTCCGCCTTACAGGTAGCACCGGCCCTGCTTGCATACTCAAACAGCTACACACTCCGAATGCACAATATGGAGAGTTATGACCAAGACTCAGACATGCCTCTAAATTATGGTGCAGGTGTGTTCCACATTAAAGTAGTTAGGGAGTCAAATAATGCATCACAGGCATTACTTTGAGATCCTGCATTAGTTATTCATGCTGTCAGCATGTGAGGAAGAAGTGTAACAGTATATTTTTATCTCAGTAGTTAGTTAATACAGAATTGTATACTTACCATTCAATATTTTAAATATCGCTGGAGTTTCTGTTTGAACAGCCAAGTCAAGATGAGAGCAATCTGTTAATGTAACTTCTTTTTTATTGTCTCCATTTATCAGGCCAAATACACGTAATGGCAGTTCCAGAAAGCTTCCCAGTGGTGCTTCACCTCGGCAAGGAATGAATTCCATACCACTGGGCTCAATAACAAAGACCTATGTATAATAAGCAAACATATCACTATACCTAATTAGAAAGCAATAGTCCAATACACTCACTGTGTAAAATTGTAGGTGTTAGGTAGTCTTATTATTGCAATTACATGTGTGCAGTCACTAAAGCACTATTTTCTTTTAACACCAAGTCACTAAGACCTTGATTTAATAAAATAGTTTACCAGTTCCTGCTATGGGCACAGAGACCACGCCAGCTCATTGAAGTGGTCTGAGTGCAGTGTCTCAGGATCCTTAACTCTGCAATGCAATTTTATCGGGTAACGGGCGCTGGACGTCCTCACGCTTTACATCCAGTGCATTACAATATACTTTACTATAGGGGAAGTTCTAAAGCAAGAGCTGGGGAAGGAGTGGAGGCGGAACCTGAACTAGCGCGAGTGAATTCGCCAATGGAATCAGGTAAGAGACATTTAGGGCTTTTATCTCCTTCTACACCAAAAGATGGGGGGAAAGGGCGGGGGTGGAGTGGGGCACACTATAGAGAGCTATAGCAATAGTGCCAGGAAAACAACTTAAGGACCAAACTTCTGGAATAAAAGGGAATCATGACATGTTACACATGTCATGTGTCTTTAAGGGGTTAAATACATACCAGAGTTCAATAATTATTGGTTTAAAAATAAAAACAAACGGAAGATACCTTCTAGGGGGAGGGCTTCAGGTTACTCTATTGTATGTATGTATGTATGTATGTATGTATGTATGTATGTATGTATGTATGTATGTATGTATATATATATATGTATATAAACGTTGGTCTCAAGAGAATCAATAAAATATCAGTATTAGGAATAAATCCTACAGAAGAAATAGAAAAGAAAAAATGTGTATAAACTAATAATAAGCAAATTATATAAATAAAGCAATGTAAAACAAAAATAAAAATGAAAAAAGCAAGAATCAGAGACTGTCCACTGTAATTCAGTGGGGAGTAATTACACTGAAAGTTGCAATGTGTAAAATAAATGTAAGAAAGTAAAATGACACAAGTAACTAATGATAAATAATAACTTATAAATTAACCGGAGTGGGAAAGCTAACTGAAACAAAGTTGCCAATAGTCTAGTAGAGCGGATAGGAATTTTAGAGGGTAGAAAAGCAAGAACAAACATGTTACAATTTTTTTTCTACGATGAGTAATTTTTATACCCTCATCATTTATCAAGTATTCAATTCTGGACTGGGAGATCCTATGGTGTAATTTTGAAGCTAATAATGAGAAAGCTTTATTGCCTTTTGCATAAAAAGCCTGCTTTAGTCTCCTAAGCATCACGGCCGTGTAATTTATCTAAAGTGTATTGATTTTGTTTTTAACATCAATTATCTCTTCAGCAAGAGATGAAGAAAGATCAAATGTATTCACCAAATTTAAATAGTACAATTTAGTTTCTAGGTCTTTTAGGTTTTTCAATCTAATTTTCTTAAAAAAGGAAGCTCACTGAATAAAGTGACCTCTTATAATAGCTTTATGAGCATTGCATAGTAATTTCAAGATTTGGATCCGAATTTTCCATGAAATAATTAGAAAGCTCTGTTTCGGCAAGGGATTTAGTTTCAAGATCAGTGACTAAATAATCACTTTATTATTATTATTATTATTATTATTGGAATTTATATAGTGTTAACTAATTCGGCAGCAATCTAGATATAGGCATTTAAATGCCTATTTAAGCAGCTACATGTCTTAGCTAATAAAAAAAAAAAAAAAAAGTCTGGGGACACTAAAAATGTCCTCAGCTAGTAGAGGGAAGTCCCAGGTATCCATTGATTTACATGAAAACTAGTAAAGCACATGCTAGACAAGGAAGGCAGAGTTCTTGAAATCCTTGCGAGGAAGTTTAGATATCTGCATATATCAGCAAAATGGAGGTGCATTATGGAGGTGTTTGTTTTCCCCCATTTAAGCATTAATTTTAGAAAACTTGGATTGATTTAGAAAAGGTATATTAATTATCTTAGTAGTGAAGACCTCCAATACACTGTTTACATACCTTCATTTCCCCAAAATGCAGGAGATTTTGGACATCACGAGCTTGTATGACACTAACACCAATATCATCTCCAGTGGTCATTAGCCCTTTTACAGTAACTGTAGCTACATAACGGTTTGATGAAGACCAAGTGAAATTTCCACTTCCTCCTTGTACCTGAAAAATTACAATGAACACAGTTAAAGGTCTATATTGTTCATTATTTATGAGCCTCTTTTAACCTTCCTCTGTTGTTTTTTTTTAGTTTTTTTTTTTGTTTCACTTGTTTTATTGAAACAAATTACTATAATATGTATGTAAGGTACCAATGCATATCTGTAGCTTGTTGTTCTTCAAAGTGATGTATTTAGCAAACATATCCTTATGTGCAAAAACAAAAATAGGTCCCTTAACATTTACATTTTCTTCAAGATGGTGAGAGACTGCAAGTTATTACATATCAGATGCAGCCACTTACAATGGAGGCAGTAATACTCATAATGCAATGGTTTAGCATACTTCTTCCTTTCCAACCACCTCTCATGCATCTTTTAGCCAAACAGAGGAGGTAGAAAGACAGGAAGAGAAAGCAAAGGTGAAGTGCAAGCCAAGGAACCAGCAACACACACATTTCATTTTTCTTCCTTGGATGGTGAAAGTCCCAAAATGTAATGTAGGCAGGCAAACAACTGCTTAAAACACATTATTGCCAAAAGCAGCTCCAATGGATGCACAACATGCAAATTTTAGAAAACAATATTTTTTTCATAACGGTAGATGCAGTGGTACTTCAATAACTCTTCTGAAGGTTCATAGAGAGATGCACAAAGAACTGAAAAACAAAAAAAACTAATTAAGGTTCCATGAAGAATCTAACTCTGAGCTGTTAGTTAGACTCCCCCGAAAAACTAAATAAAAAGCAAACGAGACGCTAAATGTCTGAAAGAAATAGCACCAATGCGGAGTATAGACTGTATTATTTAATTTTTTATATATATATATAATATAACATGACTTTTGAAAGGTTAACTTACCAATGGAAGGGTTAAATGTTTAAATTAGGATCAGCCATATGTAGCTTGTCAATCACAGAGTTATCCAAAGAAGGACAAGACCATATGTTGTATGTAATTCAAAGGGCAGACAAGAAAAATGTAAAACTTTTTGGAGCTAATTAGACAGTGCTAAAATAAGTTTATGCAGTGATGTCACGGCACAGCCCAAACCCTGCAGAAAGCAAGGCGTGACCACCCCTTTTAAGAGACCTGGCTGGGTTTGAACACAGCTCCAGCATCCCAGTCAGGTTCTCTGTCGTGATATCCATCAGGGGGCTTCAATATCTGTCTGCTTCCTGACCCCTTGCCTGGATTAAGCAGTGCTGATCCACCTGCAGCCCTTTTCCAATTAGGGTCAGCTGCATCTAATAAGCAGGCTGTAAATGCCAGCCTTGCCTGAAACCTAGGATCTGGTCATTTTGCTTGTTTGGTATTTCCTGCCGGATCTTTGCTACGTTACTGACTGAGTTCCCAGACTCTGACCTCTGCCTGCTTTACCGACTTTGTTACTCCGCTGCCAGCCCTGACTTCGGCGTCTCGTCTGACCCCGCCTTTGGATTTCCCCTTAATCTGTACTGCGCTTCTGTTTTTTGCCTGCACCCTGTGCCATCTCCTGCAACTGGACTCCAACTCCTGGTGAACTGTTACAAGCGATATAGAACATTACATCATATAAGCAGAAAGCATGCAGGGAACAAGAGCCTTTGTTGGGAAATAGGAAAGCATGCAGGGGCCTCTGAGAGGGAATTAACTATATAAACGGCAAATAGAAACAGTCATTTGTTAATACTTCATATTGATTCTGTGATACTTCATCTATATTAAATTAATCTACAATCATCCATTTATCCTGCACTCATTGCACAGATAGATATATATATATATATATATATATATACATTACACAGATCATTTCTGTTGTTAAGATGATTTACTTATTATTTTTCTTTCAGTAATATCCATTCAATACACATTTTATATTTATTTTGTGTCATTGTTTCATTTATACAATATTCATAAAGTGTCCTTTGGGTCTTCGAGCACTGAATTTATTTTTAGTAAAAAGTCAAGTTATTATTTAAAATATTTTAAACACAGTTTTTTTTAAACGAAAATACTTTACTTGCAACAGAATTTCTGCTATAAAACACAATAAGCTATGGATCATCGAGAACCAGACATTTTGTTGGTAAAGTCTATCATATCTGAAGAGAGCCACAGTGACCAATATTGAAAGGTCAGAAAGGAAACCGACAACTAATAACTACAATCTGTCTCTTAAGCATGGAAAGATATAGGTCAATTGTGAAATCCAACCTAACTTTTGAAACAGAAGCGTTAAATACAGAGAGACCATCTGTAACACCACTGAAGGATTTTAAAAAACTATATATATAATTTTTTTTTTGTTCTTTATTTTTGGTGTGGAGGGCACCACGAAATGTGTTTGTACATTGTAATACTTATAAAACATCAGTATACATTGGTGGTATGGTAGTTACCTCATTAAGAAACTTAAAAAGGCTCACAATACTTTGCTAATGCTAATATTACTAGTATAATCATATAAAGTTATGTGACGGAATTATAAAAATGTCAAAAGCTCAGTAAAACTGAAAAAAGTGGTGGCAAATAAAAAAATATAGTTTCCCCTCCCATGGTAAGTCACTGCTGTAAGAAGGCCCCTAAAGACCATTGATATGGGGAGACCTATGAAGGGCCCTGTAGCCTGGGAGAATCTTTGTTTTCAACCCCACTAGATCTAGTCTTCCGTGTCATCTTGGTTGTTGGGTTTCCCTGGGCTCTAGCTCTCTGTTGTGTTTGGGCAGTACGGGGAGAGGTGGCAGCTGAAGCTTTTGCAGAAAGGTCCTCAGAGGCTGACAAGAGAAGGAGCACCTCACCCCCCCCCTTGGCACTACTAGGGTTCCCACAACTCCATACCTGAAGCAGTGTTATCTCAGGGTTTTGGTGAGGGGCAGGAACCTGTGTCTGGACAGCAGGACTTAGAAGGGCAAGTCCTTATAGATTGTAATCCTGCAGATGTCTACATTTATGTTGGAGTATTTCCTGGAACAGGTCATAATGGCAGATTTCTCTGGTGTGTCCCGGGTGACCGCAATTATGTCACTGGGTGTGTCTGGTTATTCTGAAGGCTGCCACGAAGTGCCGTGAATCTCCTGCCTCTCTTCCACTGCCCGTGTCACCTTGTGGGCGCACTCCGCAGATCCTAATATTTTCCTGTGGTATCTTGCCTCAAGTGATGCAACCATACGGGAGAGGCTTTGGACCTGTTGTGTGAGGGCTTCCCCAATCCGCTGCCGCAGCCAGACAGTTTCTGCCTGCACCCCCGCTAGGTCTGTCTTCCAAACTGTTCTTAGATCCTGGAGGAGTTTTTTTTTATGTGCCCCTTTGTAGAGGGAGATGTGTCGGAGTATGAATCTGCCCTTAGGTATACTCCACTGGCGGTTTGTGGCGATCTCTTGTCGAAACATTATTTTAAACTTGTTTAGTCCTTGTAAGTTTAAATGATGCCAGATTGTGAAATGGTATATAAACAAAAAGGAGGAATACTGCCCACTTATTAGAATCCTGGTGCAGCTAGACCTGGGGTTGGCTACCCCTCCTGTAGTGGTTGAACAAAATTGTGGCTCAGGCACACAAGGATCAGTTGAAGAGCAGGTTTATTGGAAAAATTGCAAATGTTCGATCCCACAAGGGATTTTTCACAGGCTTAAGATTGTTGGGAACTTTTATAGAACTGGAATAGGTATCCACAATATGCTCTGTCACTGGCAGATGCCAGTAATTTCCACGTAATAAAGAAAATATATGAACTGTGCCCAGCAAGATCAAAAATAAACGACTGCAAAAAAAAATGGTCATGCATGATCTTTCTTAGAATTTGATGATCTTCACCCACAAAATTTGTATAACGCATATATTTTAAATCAATAACTGGAACTTTTGCATTCTACTTTGTAGCCATTAGAGGGCAACAGAAGGTACTCAAAATCTTTCAATACTGTCTTTATACTCGCATCCAGATAAAGCAATGTTCTGCACATCAGAGATAATTTTTTTATGGAAAAGGCCTCTTGTTACGGGTGCGAGTATGGAAGGGGTTAACAGACCCATAATTTGTATAGTGTTTTTAATTGACA
This sequence comes from Pelobates fuscus, assembly GCF_036172605.1. NCBI lineage: Eukaryota > Metazoa > Chordata > Amphibia > Anura > Pelobatidae > Pelobates > Pelobates fuscus. The sequence goes on from NC_086323.1 coordinate 185,415,189, forward strand.
AAATATGATGGTCTAACAGCTATTGAATAGACTGAGGTAGTTTCATCTGTTTTTCTGAAGAAAGAAGACCTTTAACACAGAACATTTGTGTCCAACCACATACCTAGAAAATTGAGTCTCTGGGATCAAATGATTAATGAATTCGATTTTGATTGTTTATTTTGTATATGGATATATTGATTTGGATATGTGTGGGTGGGTATGAGTAGGAGTATGCATTTCTAACTTGTGCTTTTTGTATGTGCCTACATGCTTGACATGCATCTATGTTTTTTTTTTCTTTTTCATACATCATTTTCTTTTAGATACATTACACCCTGTTCCAAATTATTATGCATATTCTATTTAAGTGTCACAAACATTAAAGATTTTGTTTTTCAGTTTAACTCATGGATGGCATTGTGTCTAAGGGCTCTTTTGATCACTGAAAACAATCTCGGACACCTGTGATAATAAGATTGCCAGGTGAGCCCAACTTAAGGAAAAACTACTAAAGGAGGTTGTTCCACATTATTAAGCAGAGCACCATTTTCATGGAAAATGGGGAAGAAAAAGGATCTCTCAGCTGCCGAAAAGAGTGAAATAGTTCAATGCCTTGGACGAGGGATGAAAACATTAGATATTTCACAAAAACTTAAGCGTGATCATCGCACTATTAAGAGATTTGTGGCTGATTCAGAGCACAGACGGATTTGTGCAGATAAAGGCACATTGAGGATGATTTCTGCCAGATCCATGCATCGGATCAAGAGAGCAGCTGCTAAAATACCATTACATAGCAGCAAACAGATATTTGAAGCTGCTGGTGCCACGGACATCAAGGTGTAGAGTCCTCCAGAGTCTTGCAACTGTGCATAAACCTTCTATTCGGCCACCACTAACCAATGCTCACAAGCAGAAACGGCTGCATTGGGCAGAAAAATACATGAAGACTAATTTTCAAACAGTCCTGTTCACTGATGAGTGCTGTGCAACCCTGGATGGTCCAGATGGATAGAGTAGTGGATGGCTGGTGGACGGCCACCCTGTTCCAACAAGGCTGCGACGTCAGCAAGGCGGTGGTGGAATCATGTTTTGGGAAGAGAGCTGATCGGCCCCTTTTAGGGTCCCCGAAGGTGTAAAGATGACCTCTGCAAAGTATGTGGAGTTTCTGACTGACCAATTTCTTCCCTGGTGCAGAAGGAAGAAGAACTATGCTTTCCATAATAAAATCATCTTCATGCATGACAATGCACCATCTCATGCTGCAAAGAATACCTCTGCATCAATGGCTGCTATAGGGATAAAAGGAGAGAAAGTCATGGTGTGGCCTCCATCCTCCCCTGACCTCAATCCTATTGAGCACCTTTTGGAGCATCCTCAAGCAAAAGACCTATGAGGGTGGGAGGCAGTTTACATCCAAACAGCAGCTCTGGGAGGCTATTCTGACATCTTGCAAACAAATTCAAGCAGAAACTGTCCAAAAAATCACAAGTTCAATGGATGCAAGACTTGTGAAGCAGCTATCAAATAAGGGTTCCTATGTTAAAATGTAACGTGACCTGTTAAAATGTTTAAAAAGTTAAAATGTTGTTATAAGTTTGATTGAAATAGCTTTTGATTTCAGTAAATATGCTGCAAACACATCATTTGATCCTAATTTGGATTAATGAAAAATGTAATCAACAAAAATAATCACAAATTAATGTTATTAGATAGAGAAATAAATTAGGGATCGACCGATTTTGATTTTTTTAGAGCCGATAACTTGCTGATATTCTGTACATTTACCATTTTGAAAAAATAAACTATTTCTAAAGGTAAATGCACAAAATATACAAGCCACATGCACTGGATGCAGTGTGTTTAGACAGTGGACCTGTGTATATTTGTGTAGTGTATATATAATGAATGTAGGGTGTGTCTGTGTAGTGTGTATAGTTAATGCAGTGACTGTTTGTGTAGTGTGTATATAATGAATGCAGAGTGTGTGTTTGTGTAGTGTGTGGTGTGTAAAGGGAATGCAGTGTGTGTGTGTAGTGTGTGTAAAGTGAATGCAGTGTGTAGTGTGTATAGCGAACGCAGAGTGTGTAATGGGTGTGTGTGTGTGTGTGTATAGTGAATGCAGTGTGTAGTGTGTGTATAGTGAATGTAGTGTGCGTATAGTGAATGCCGTGTGTTTGTATAGTGTGTGTATATAATGAATACAGTGTGTAGTGTGTGTATATAATGTAGTGTGTGGGTATATAATGTAGTGTTTGTATTGTGTGTGTGTGTGTGTGTATATATAATGCAGTGTGTGTATATAATGCAGTGTGTGTATATAATGCAGTGTGTGTATATAATGCAGTGTGTGTAGTGTGTGTGTGTATATAATGCAGAGTGTGTAGTGTGTGCATTACACAAACACACACACACACTACATTATATAGACACACTACACTATATACACACTCTGCATTATATACAGAGTGTGTATATAATGCAGTGTATGTGTGTTTTCCTGTAGGGATGTGATCCTCTTCAACCTATTGTTCCTGTAAGTTTATTTGTAATTGTCCTATTTATATTTAAATCCCCCTCTCATAATATTGTAAAGCGCTACAGAATCTGTTGGCGCTATATAAATGGCAATAATAAATAAATAAATAAATAATTTGTGTAAAATGGGGGGGGGGAGCCATTTGTTTTTATTTTAATTTTTTTATATTTATGCTTATTTTTTTTTATGTTTATTTTTAATATTTATGTTTTATTATTTTTTGTTGTCCCCCCTCCCTGCTTGTTGCCTGGCCCACAGGTAGTGTTTACTTACCTTCCCTTGCGGGGCCCCCCAAGACCGCCGGGCTTGTAATGAGCCCGGCGGTCCTAGGCGGTATTATCGGCAATATTGGTATCTATATTTGCCAATACTTGCCGATTATATCGGTAAAAACGATAATTGGTTGATCCCTAAAATAAATCAACTAAAAGAAAGATTGACCCCTTTTTTAGACACACAAGAATACAAACAGAACTCCATTTTAATACAAAGCAAAATGGAAAAAATTGAAATCGATACAAAACATATTAAACTTAAAAAATATATACGCAACAAACAAGACTATGCTAAAAACCAAATCAGAACATACAATCAAAGAGCCAAGCACTATCCAAACACAACACGGAGAGGTAGATCACCAGTTAGAAGATATCAACTATACAACACTAACTACCAAAAACACTCAACACCACGCACTAGAAACAACTACAAATATAATTCATCACACAGACCACCACATAAATCTCCTAGTCTCAGGAAAATAAACTTCCAGAACACAAAAAATCACCAAAATATACAAAGATACTCACCAAACCCACCACATAACACAAAATTAACATCTCCCCAGATAAGCACACGACATACTTCACAAAACTATAGAAAAAATCAAAAGGACAACTACCACACTAACTTTATGATAAGTACGAATTCCAAACACTATCTTTCCCCAAAACGCCAAAGAAAAAGAGTAGTCACCACACATTTTCTAAAAGACAGAACCCCAACCAGGCAACAATTAAAAGCCTCTCCTTTACCTGATATTTTAATTAAGAGAAACCGTTTCTATACACTATCTTCTGACTATGCCTCAGACTTTGAAGAACATTTTTTTTAGAAATAAAACCAAAGAGATACCAGACACATATACCAGACAGAAGAAATAATAGAAAGAAAGAAAAGAAGCCTAACATTAGAGGCAGAAGAGCTGGTAAAAGAATAAAAAAAGGAAGGATTGAATAAAAACCATAAGCTCTTCCAACCAAAAATCAGGATTTGTTTACCTTTCTCACAAAATTTTAACCTCTACACAACTACCAGTTTTGAGTAAAGGCTTGAAATATGCCCCTACCCAAAATGCTAACCAATTCTCAGCCTATATAGACATTAATAAAGTTTGTAAGACAAGCCACATTAAAGAGATTTTACACTAACAAACAATCTATCTCCAACACTACCCCACAAAATACAGATAACAATTCGGAAATTTTAAGCACACACAATTAAAAGTCAACTTTTTTTTCCTATACGCACAAATCAGGATGTCTAGAAACCTTTGAAGAGCTAGTAACCCGAGATTTAAATAAAATAAATTACAGCAAAACAGACGTTAACAACTTTACTAAAAAAGAGAGGGAAGTATTAAAAGAATTGAAAAATGACGATAGCATAGTTATAAAACCTGCAAACAAGGGAGGTGTCCTAGTGATTATGCCTAAAGACATGTATATGATAGAAGCATTTAAACACTTGAAAAATATCTCTGTATATGAAACTCTCACTCAAGATCACACCAAAATTATAAAAAAGAAATGATCACTCCTCATTGACAAAGGCAAAAACAACATTATTTTAAATAATTCTGAGTATTCCTACATTTTCCCCATCTATAGCAGTTATATATATTCTTCCTAAAATACACAAGGACATAAAAAATCCCCCTGGTCGTCCCATAGTTTCAGGTATTAATTCAGTGCTTTCAAACCTTTCTGAATACATAGATATAATTTTGCAACTTTATGTACAAAATACCAAATCCTACCAAAGGCATAGTATGGGTCTTCTTCAAATTCAAAAAAATATAGATTGGGATGATAATTACATTTTAGTAAGTAGTGACGTGCAGTCACTATATACCATCATCCCGCATGATATTGGTTGTAACACAATAAGAAATATATTGGAAAAAGAAAATAATATCTAAAAAATGCAAATTGATTTATTGTGGAAGGTATCCAGTTGATTTTAGCAAACAATAATTTTTGGTTTTATAATACTTTTTTACCTGCAAAAAACTGGTACGGCGATGGGGACTAGGTTCGCCCCTAGCTATGCCAATCTTTTTATGGCGGACTGGGAAGACTCCTCTGTATGGGGGGAGGGGGGCATGCCTGGGTGGCGAACCTGGTTCTCTATCGCAGCTACATTGATGATTTGTTGTTTTTTTTTATCTGGAAGGGGCCAGATAATGTTTTAGCTGAATTTATAAAATGAAAACACCAGAGGTATGATCTTAAGCTCTAATTACAGCAAAACTTCTATCATTTTTTTAGACCTGGAAATTTATGTGGAAAATAATATTATAAAAAACTGTACTTTTTTTTTTTTAAAAAGTATATACTAACACCTTATTGACCTCACTAGTTGCCACTATGCCCCATGGCTGAATGGTGTACCAAAAAGTCAGTTTTTGAGATTAAAAATAAACTGCACAGACAGCATTACTTTAAATACACAGCTCAGATGCTAAAAGATAAATTAATTGAAAAGACGTAGAATACCACCACCTTAGACACTCTAATCGAAAATATAGGTAACCTTGACAGAAATACCCTGCTGGAATATAAACCGAAACAAAAACAAGACATGGTACTTCTTTTAGTTTGTAATTACAGCAACACAAGTAAGCAAATGAAAAAAATTAGCAATAAACATTGGGATATACCGTATATACTCGAGTATAAGCCGACCCGAATATAAGCCGAGGCCCCTAATTTTACCAAAAAAAACTGGGAAAACTTATTGACTCGAGTATAAGACTAGGGTGGGAAGTGCTACTGGTACATTTCTAAATAAAATTAGATCCTAAAAAAAATTATATTAATTGAATATTTACTTACAGTGTGTGTATATAATGAATGCAGTGTGTGTGTGTATGAGTGCAGTGTGTGTATAAATGCAGTGTGAGGAGTGTGTGTGATGCAGTGTGTGTTAGTGTATGTGTTGCAGAGCCTTGGTGGGGGTGGGCATTTTTATTATTATTTTTTAATTATTTTAATAAAAAAATATTTGTTAAATTATTATTTTTTATTATTATTATATTTTTTTCGTCCCCCCTCCCTGCTTGATACATGGCAAGGAGGGGGGCTCTCACTCCCTGGTGGTCCAGTGGCATTGGCAGTTCAGTGGAGGGGGGCTGGCAGAGAGCGCTCACCTCTCCTGCAGCTCTGGTCAGCTCCCTTCTCCTCCGCGCTGGTCCAGTCAGCTCCCTCTGCAAGTCCCAGTGTAAGTCTCGTGGCCGCGCTCTGACCCTGCGGCTCTCGCAAGACTTACACTGGGAGCTGACCGGACCGGCACGGAGGAGGAGGGAGCTGACAGGAGCTGCAGGAGAGTTAAGTAAGAGTTCCCTGCCAGAGTAAACGCACACAGCCCTATTGTCTGTATTATGGCAATGTAAATTGTAAACCCTTTAATTATTATTTTTTAATTATTTTCCATCTCATCATTTCCTCTGCCATTGATTTTTAAATGTTCTTATGCCCATAACTCATTGTTAATGTGATTTATGTGTTGTTGTTAATTTTATTTTATTTTAAATTTGTATTTTTTTTTTTTTTTAAATTTGAACTTTATTGATTTTCATGACAAAAGAAAAATCCAGGGAAACAGAAGGAAAAGGGGATGGCGTGCCATTATATATATATAATCCATTGGTGCCCTGCACACACACTTTCAAGTATTAATATAATGCCGGGTGAATCAAAGCCATAGCCAAAGATAATAGTAGAATATGCAAAAGGAAGGCTTGCACTCACGGTCTGTATAATGAAATTTCTTCTTTATTCCAAAATTTTTAAAACATGATATAAGTCATCAACGTTTCAGCCATCTATTGTGGCTTTCATCAGGATCAGTTTAGCACAAAATACATATGTTAATCATTGTGTTTATATAACCAAACAAACTGATAATTAAATCATTGAAAACACTCACCACCTGAAGCATTCCAAACCCGGCATCTCACTGACTACAATGCGCATGTGTGGATATACCGAAAACCGGAAGTAGCGATCTTGCGTCACCATCCGTTGCCTGGGTTACCCGAAATGATTCCAAGCTCCCCGGCAACGAGGTGACGCTCCCGAGCGCCCGGGTGAATGCCAGATGATCAAACAAATGAAAACATGATAAAATAACCTCGTAGTATGTGTCCTCAGTCCACAGAAGTAACAGCATGTCTACAGTAAGGATCTTAATGCCATATTCACAATACTGTCATACAATCAAAAATATCTATTATAAACAGCTATACACCATTGATCATACTGCTATATATCTAAAGTATTAGAATGTGTATAAGAATATATTCTAACATACATATATATATATATATATATATAAATCCTAAAGGGGGCAACATTAATAAAAAATCCCTATAATATATATTTGGTTAGGTATGGTGCAGTGCAGTTGTTCACTTTAGTGTACATAATAGCACTCTAATCACTTTGTAAACATATAATCTGATGGACACATCAGGATATAGATGCATATCACTTTTTTGCACATAGTGGCAATTAGTATCACTGTATGAATCGCAGACAACACTTTACTGTATGTATATAGACGTCAATATCCTTCGCAGGCACATATATTGTATGTTGATTTGTATACACTTTACTGTACATTATAGCACTTATCACTTTATTGTATACAATAGCAATTAGCTTCACTATATGGTTACACTTACATTATATAAATACTAATTATTATTATTTCATATATTTCTTGTATTTTAGCATTTAGTGCTTATATATACTCACTTCACAGCAGGGAATTGATTTTCTGCACTGTATGGCACTTTAATACCCATTATGGGAATATATTGTACTGGATCTTTAAGAAGCGTTTTTTATTAATGTTGTCCCCTTTAGGATTTATATAATGGAAAATGTATTCATACTTACCGTAATTTTCTTTTCCTGGCTATTATTCATGGCAGCATATACACATGGGTTAGCTCCTCCCCTTACAGCCGATAGGACAGGAAAACCACCAAGGTTTTAAAAGGAGGCTCCGTCCCTAAGGTCCTCAGTCAGTTTACAAGCTCTACTGTACATAAATAGAGACATTAATGGGTGGGAAGTATATGCTGCCATGAATAATAGCCAGGAAAAGAAAATTACGGTAAGTATGAATAAATTTTCCATTTTCCAGGCTAATCATGGCAGCATATACACATGGGGAATACCCAAGCTTACAAAGGGAGGGACAGAATAGCCAATCAAATAATCAGAATAATTCAACATAGATAGAAGAATTAACTGAGTTAAGTACTTGAGTACCAAATTGTGCATCATAGACTGTTTTAACGAACAGTATGAAATGCCAGACAAACGTGTCTAAAGAGGTTCAAATGCTAGCTAACAAAAAGTGTCAGCGGAAACCATTACCATGGCAACCCATGATGCTGCAACAGCATGAGAGGAGAGTGCCCTGATACCCTCCAGCACAGGTAGAGAACGGACGTGACGTCCAAATTGTGCCTCACGAATTACTTCAATGTCCAATATGTAATGCAGGACAAACTAGTTCAAAGAGGTCCAAATGCCAACTTTACAAAGTTTCAGCAGAGACCATTGCCATGGAAGCCCACGAGATGCTGTAACAGTACTAGTGGAGAATGCCCCAAATCCTTTGGTACAGGTAGAGAATGGCATTGAAAGGCTCTCACTTTAGGCAGGATCTCTGGTGCTACCAGCAAGACATCCATATCCTGTTGAAATTCAGTGAATGGGGGTACACAGGATCAAGCCTGGAGTTCACCCATTTTCCTTGCTGGGGTACTAGCCACGAGCACTTTCTGTGCTACCACCATGAAAGCACCTTCTAGAGGTTCGAATAATGGTTCAGTCAGGGCCCATGAGAGCAGTGGTACGTCACACATTGGCTTCACCACACTCCGTGGAGGCATGATTTCATTCAATGCCTATATGAAGCAAAGTGCAGCTAAGTGCACACATTCACCTTGCTGAGGTACAAGTCACCAGCAACAGCAACGTCTGGGCTAAAATCATGGAAGCTCCTGCTAGAAGTTCAGTCAGAGTCTGTGAGACCAGTGGTACGTCACATATTGGTTTCAACACCCTCAGCGGAGGCTTGAGTTCAATTGTTGCTTACATGAAGCAAAGCACAAGGGATATCAATGCTCAATCGGTACCCTTCAGTACAGGTAGAGAATGACCTAGATAAGCATTCACCATAGGCAGGATCTTCAGATGCCAAATGCAAGATGACCATATCTGTTGAAAAGTAGTGAAAGGGGGTTCACAGGATCAAGCCTGGAGTTCACCCATTTTCCTTGCTGGGGTACCAGCCACCAGCACTTTCTGTGCTACCACCATGGAAGCTCATTCTAGAGGTTCGAATAATGGTTCAGTCAGGGCCCGTGAGACCAGTGGTACGTCACATATTGGCTTCACCACACTCAGTGGAGGCATGATTTCAATCAATGCCTATATGAAGCAAAGTGCAGCTAAGTGCTCCTCTAGAGTGTTATAACACAGAACCTTTCAAGGCCTGAACGAGGAGTAATTCCAACAGACAAAAGCATGTCAAGCTTAGTAAAGCCTGTATAGGATTGTAAGAGGATCTCAATGACCGTCTCAGGGATGCCTATACTAATATGGACCCCTGCATCAACACCAGAACTTGAGGATCCTGGTGTGTCATGGGGCCTTGTAATGGGTCTGGACATCCAGGAATTTCCCTTGGAGGTTCCAGAATCATCTTATTCATCATAGGAATTTGAGTCGACACGGTCTTCCACTGTCACCTTTTGCATTGCCTTCTTAGGAAAGTCGAAAACAGGAAAATATGTACATCAGACTAAAATTCTAAATTTGAGTCAGTGTATCCTGAACCTGAGCATTCTGGTCCTAGCATGTAAAAAATACTTCTGGACCTGGTAGGTCCAAGAAATGGCCATCAGATCTATGTAGGGTATCAGACAATCTGCGTCAACCCTGAGGATACGTCAGGACCTGGTTGCCAATCCACCTTGTCCACAGTTATTCAGCTCTAGCAAACAGCCATTGTATTCTGAGCCACTGGTTGTTCTTCTGTGCCCTGATTATGGGCTGGAATTCCATCAATACGTATCTGTGAGACCCATCTTGGTAAATATAGGATACAGTTGCATTGATTTTTGAGCAAATTTGGACCCACTCATTCTTCAGCAAGCATCTGAAGTGAAGAAGAACCTTGAAAATGACTCTTAGTTCCATACAAATGAATGGAAATATTGTGCAACATGTTCCAAACACTGTGCAACCAATCTTATAAAAACTGGAATTCGAGCTAATAATCGACCAATGAGGTTCTGTTCACAGGAAACTCAGAGATCTAATCCCTCTTTCAGCTGCCAGGGAAGGTGTAACTCCACTGATGGGGGACATAGTAAGTGGCTGACTCCAATAATCTTTCTCTTGTTGGATCAAGATAGGAAGGATCTGTAAGGAATCCAGAGATGCCATTGGGCCCATCTGACAAGTCTGCTGGTGGAAGCCAGGATTCCTAGTAGTTGTATCTATTTTCTTGCTGTTACCAAGCAGAAATGAAGAAACTGGGAGAGAAAACCTTTACAATCTGTGGAACTGTTCCCGAGATAGGGAAAAGCAGAGCATAGAATTTTCCACTCGGGAATGTCAACCACTGAGCTGGTCTGAAACTGCTTTTCTTGATACTCATCAAGCAGCAAAACTTTAGGAGTTATGAAAGAACTATATACCTCTGTGTGCCTGCCTTCTGAGGGTCTAAGGCTATCAGAAGTAGATCCTCCAGCTAATGGAACCAGGTGGAGTTCTGGACTCTCAATAACACTATAAGCACATATAAAGATTCTTGGGGCCACATTGAGGCCAAATGGTAGGTTCTCTTCTGAGCTAATGCCGAAGATCTCTGCAGATTGGACTGAAAATAAGCATCCTTGAGATATATAGAGGTAAGGAAATTATCCTTCCAGATTGCTTGAGATATGGATCTGCTTGACTCCATCACGAAGACTGACATTAAGCCTCTTGTTGGCCCCTCTTATGTCCAATGTAGGCTTTCCTGTGCTTTTCCTCTAAGCACCAGAAGAGAGGCAAAACTTGTCCCTGGAACTGCTCTTGTTCTGGGACCTAAAAAAAAAAATATCACCTCTTCGTCCAGAAGGCTTCTTCCTTCAGTGCTTTACCGTTTGATTCATTGGTCTTAATACTCCTGTTGGTATGGGGACTCCTGTGCCCGTTAAGAAAAAACTCCAGTCTATATCAATCTGGACCATGGATACCACACAAGCCTCCAGAGTATGATGAGCCCAGGTATGTGTGATCAGAAAAATGAGGCTCCTAGTACCGGAGGAGATATGTTCATTGCTGAAGAGCAAAACGACTGCGTTATAGCTCCATTAGAACCTTGAAAGGCAGGTTTACCAACTGCCATGAGTCACCTCTGGAGTATTCCCTGCAGGGCCAGTAGCTCCATGTATCTCAGAAATACTGGTCACTGGAGGTTCTCCGGTCTGACTATGACTATGAGGAGCTGGGATCCTTGGAACTTCCATCCTAAGGTACCAATATCTTGCAGCCCTCATTCGCCTTTTCAATGGAATTATCCAAAATTTCCCCAAACAGCACCACCCCTTCAAATAGAATGGTGTAGAGGGCAGACTTGGAGGATGAGTCATCATCCCAGAAATAGAACCATAATGCTTTCCTAGCTGCTATAGACAAAGCCATTTGATCCAGAGAATATCCTAGTTACATCTAGGGAAGTTTCTGTGAAGAAGTCAGTTGTAACCTGAAGACTTCAGACTGCCTCTTCAATCTTGGCTTTTAATATCTCTCTCCATAGTAGCCTTGAGATCTTTAATCACATATTTCATGTTTGTAGAAACAGCAGCGGAAGTCACAGCTGGCTGGCCTCCTGCAATGGTAGGCGTAAAATTATGGATAGGTCTGCGTCCACCTATGATCCATAAGTGTGCAACTTAGGTGGTGTAGTTCTGGGGTTGGAAATAACTTCCTCCACAGGGTAAAGCCTGGCCTCTTTTCTTACCCCTAAGGCCTCTGGAACTTACTTTGTAAGCCCTGCCTGCATGTCATGTGGCTGCACAGTGATAGGTCATGCTGAAGAGACAACCTTCTGGAGGAAGTCAGTGCATAACCGATTCCTTCCACTGTTTTCACCTCATAACCAGATCCTGGTGAAGAATCAGACACCTGAAAAATAATAATAACTAAATATTACCTGTGGTAAGTATTAAGAAAAAATGTGCACTGTTAAATTCTATAAGAAACCAGCAAAACAGCTTTAAAACAGGCTGAAGACAGCACTTATCCATGTCTGGAGACATTGCAAATACTTACCAAATAAGTGTGGTAGGTTTACTGTACTTTTCCCTTTATTTTAGGCACTTTCTGGCAATTGCCCTTATCCAAGATGGCTGCCACAACTTGTATTCCCACAATGCAAGTCATCTGTATTAGGCCCAATAAGGCACAAACTGCACACATGTGGGCCTATTCCGAGTGTGTTTGCTGTTTAGAGACCAGGGAGAGGACTCTGTCTGAAGCCTACATGGCCCCTAAACACCCAGGGTACCGGGAATAAATCACTGGGACCGAGGGGAAGCAAAATAGATAACAAAAGTGCCTGCAAGGGAGTTGAAAAGACAACCACGTGCAAAAAGTCAAAGTTTAAAGGCACCACAGTCTAAAGGCCTCAAGATATAAAAGGTAACACAGTTTTCAAAATGTATCACAGTTTTAAATATATCAGACTTCAAATGCACTGCAGTTTTCCAAATGTACTGCAGTTTCAATACATGCAAAAGTATTAAATGCAAATTTAAATGAAACAGTTTTAAATGCCACACAGCTGAAATGCAACACAGCTTAACCCCTTAAGGACACATGACATGTGGGACATGTCATGATTCCCTTTTATTCCAGAAGTTTGGTCCTTAAGGGGTTAAATGCTTCCTAGCAAAAGCACAACCGCATAATGTACCACAATCTTAAAAATAAGGTACAGCTGTATAATGCACTAGTTTAAAGATATCAAAGCTTAAATGCATCACAGCATAAAAGCACAACTGCATAATGTACTACAGTAAAACAGGCAAATAAAGTAATGAAGATGAAAAACATACATATCCGTAAGTTAAGGGAGCAAATTGCTCACGTCCGAAGGGCTGTAGGACAGGAAAAAGACTGAGGACCTTAGGGACGGAGCCTCCTTTTAAAACCTTGGTGGTTTTCCTGTCCTATCGGCTGTAAGGGGAGGAGCTAACCCATGTGTATATGCTGCCATGATTAGCCTGGAAATATATATATATATATATATGTATGTTAGAATATATTCTTATACACATTCTAATACTTTAGATATATAGCAGTATGATCAATGGTGTATAGCTGTTTATAATAGATATTTTTGATTGTATGACAGTATTGTGAATATGGGATTAAGATCCTTACTGTAGACATGCTGTTACTTCTGTGGACTGAGGACACATACTACGAGGTTATTTTATCATGTTTTCATTTGTTTGATCATCTGGCATTCACCCGGGCGCTCAGGAGCGTCACCTCGTTGCCAGGGAGCTTGGAATCATTTGGGGTAACCCAGGCAACGGATGGTGACGCGAGATCGCTACTTCCGGTTTTCGGTATATCCACACATGCGCATTGTAGTCAGTGAGACGCCGGGTGTGGAATGCTTCAGGTGGTGAGTGTTTTCAATGATTTAATTATCAGTTTGTTTGGTTATATAAACGCAATGATTAACATATGTATTTTGTGCTAAACTGATCCTGATGAAAGCCACAATAGATGGCTGAAACGTCGATGACTTATATCATGTTAAAATTTTTGGAATAAAGAAGAAATTTCATTATACAGACCGTGAGTGCAAGCCTTCCTTTTGCATATTATATATATGTGTGTGTGTGTGTAATCCATCACAATATAGCAAATTAACAGGATTGTAATTCTTATTACTCATTTTATACATTTGATACAGTGTTCCGTGTTATGTATCGGACACCATGTATAAACTTTGATTATTCACAGACTTTGTATTATACAGATTAAGATTGTTAAATAATACAACACTGTTGGCTAATATGCTTGTTTAATATACCCTTTTAGATCATGGTTTTTAGCCCCATATTGTTGTAAAAACTTGTCTTGTCTTGTTGTATGTGACTCGCCTGTCCATACGTTTTGTCTAAAGTTAATTGGGCTCAGTTGGTGTTGATATTAATATTAATGTCAATATCAATATTAATGAGGGGACTACATGAGGGGCACTATGGTGTGATGTTGTGTATCTTCATGCAGGTTCTAGCAGTACCCCCTATGTGTCCCTCTTTGTTTGGAAGTAAATTGATGTTTAGTTACAAATTTAGGGTTTTGGGGTATCCTATGAGTTTTAGCCATGGTCCCCATGTCTGTTCGTGTTTTTTTTTTTATTTCTCGTGTGAGTCCAACGAGAGCATTTCATATCTATAGTACTGATATATCTTATTGAATAGCTCTTTGTTTGAGGGGCAGTAGGTAGATTCCCAATGGAGAGCCAGGAGGTTTATTGCTGCTAGTATTATAATTGATTTGACTTTTCTCTCTTCAACCTTCCAAGTATGTGGGAAACTTGGATTATTTTTTATGTGAATTACACATTTATTAATTTTCATTATTGAATTTGCTTAAGACTGTATTATCTAGATTTGTCATTATATGAAGTGCATTGTTAAACTTGTATTGGTATTTACAAAGATGCTCTTAGATTCAGTTATAACCATATACTCAATTTCTTGCATTTTTTGTATTATTCTGGTCTTATTTACACCTTTATTTTATTTATTTTTGTATCTAATATTGTCTATGCATAGATCATATTACTATTATTTATTGAAGTTATTTTAGTGTTTTATCTTTTATTTTTATTTTAAGTCTATAGAGGGAGCTATTGCTCCTTTTATTTTAGTATGCATTATTCCAGTTTTTGCCTGTAGAGGGAGCTACTGTCCCTTTTACCTTTGTGATACAAATTACTTGTCCACCATTTTTTTGGATCCCCAGCTTATCTAGGCAGTTGCCATTTTGTTGGAGCCAAAAGAGACGAGACAAAAAAAAAATGGTCATGTGACTATGATCACAAGACCGTTATTTTCAAAATCCTAACCCTATTTAAGCAGTTCAGGTCCCATTTACTCTGTAAAACACTTTTGATTAAGCCTATCTGAGGAGAAACACGTTAAGTGTATTGTTTATAACTTTTTTTAATCACAATTTTATTATATATTGTATTTATTTTATTATATTTTTTAACATTAAGGTACTTTTTTAATTGGACCTAACTTTGCTGCTGTCGGATTGTTTGGAGCTATATCCCTGGTGGGGATCATACCACCCAAGCGCTTTGGATTGAGCAAACCGGAACTTGCTCATTAGCAGGTGAGTAGGCTTAAATTATTTATTTCTGCTTACACTCCTTTTTTACGGTGTACACTATTGTGGTTCTGTTTGTTTATCTCCACATATACATGGAGGGAAGAATTTACATTTACACCTGTATCCTTGAGTGGGAATCATACCATTTCAAGCGCTATCAGAGGAGCCAGGTTTTACAGCTCCATTACACGTGAGTGCACATTTTATAGTTTTTACCTACCCTTGCTTCATAGCTTTACATACTTCACCCTATACACTTTTTTTTTTCTTTTGTATGAGGATACCCCCTACCACACATATAACTTGAAGAATTGCCACTGCACTTGATCTATAGGTGGGGATTATTCCGCCCAGGAGCATACACTGGAGCTGTATTGTAGCTCCAGGAAAGTGTGAATGCACATCTTTTATTTTACTTATCACCACTACAGTTTTAAATACTACACTATTATTCCTTCTCTGGTTCTCTTCACATATACCTTGTCAAGGATTACTGAAGCGCTGCACCTACCCCCCTGTTTTTATCCAATTTTCTTATCAGAAACGAGAGACTCCGTATTGGTGGTCTAGCTGCTTTTGGACTATTATTATTTTGCTTCCGCGCTCAATTTATTCTTTTGTGATTGTGTGTGTATATATAAATATATATATATGTGTGTGTGTGTGTATATATATATATATATACACACACACATATATATACATACACACACACACACACACACACACACACATATATATATATATATATATATATATATACACACACACATATATATACATACACACACACACACACACACACACACATATATATATATATATACACACACACACACATATATATACACATACACACACAAAAAACACCGAAAGCAAGGCATTGTGCCGGAAGCAGTCTATATATCTCCCTAGATTTTGCTAGGATTCTACTTTATGTAATTAGCACAAGGGAAATGTGTTGTGTTAGAATAAATATTGTACTTTATATATGTGTATGTTTGGGCCCGGGGGTGGAGCACTTGAGGAGTAGGGTGGGCCAGTGCTCCACTATACATTTTGGAGGGTGCTTGGAAACTGCAGGTGAGGAGTCCAGTTCCAGAGTTTCAACCCTGATTTGCCTCACCTGAAAAGGATTGTTAATTGCAGGTACTATTAAGTACTCCCCGGCCAAAGGAGGAGTAAATATTGTGTTTGATTCCCGTGAGTGGAAACAGAGAGCTGAAAGAACATAAATCAGTAAGGCAAATATGTATGTTTATTTATAAATGGACAAGCCATCCAACCTTGTTATTTTTTTATTTTGTTAAGTTGTGCTCTGAAGAGCAAGGATTTTGTTTTCTTTATTTTGTTACAATTTATTATACCCTACTGCACATTGTTACATTTTGGAACCACAATAAAAAGAACAAATATTTTTCTTATCCAGCGTGAGAAGTGTCTCTGAAGCCTCAAAAGACTGTGGGTAACACCCTAATCGCAGGACAAGGTACCAAAGAAAATGAGTACTTTTGTCACATATGGTGGATAATGCATGCAACACACTGTAAATTGGGAGAAAGAGACTGCTGGGAAAATGGAGGATGTCATGAAAGCTTTGCTCCAGTCCACTGCTGTACAGCTATAGACCAACAGAAGGACTGCAGAGACGAATGCAATACAGCAAGAGATCATTTCAATACTGCAGCAAATTGTACTGGCTCAAAAGGAAAATACAGATGCTTTATTCAAGCAAGCTGCAGCAGCACAGGCAGCAGCTCATCAATTGCTCATAGAGGCGCAGTAACATGCCATACGTGCCATGCAGCAGGAGATCCAGAGTCTATCACAAAGGCTGGCAAGGGATGCCACAGAATCATCACCACAATGTCCCAAGGTGATCAGAGTGAGTCACTACTACAAAAGATGTCCAAAAGTAGATAATTGTCAGCGCTGTGCAAGAAGTGTTTGTGGAGAAACTGGGTATTGAGATGAATGTGTATGATTTCAACCTCCACAGCGGTGGTTTAGGAAATTCGGGGAATTCTGTGTAAACTTTGTATCCAACAGCAGTGATCACAGTAACATATCTTCACAGATACAAACCAAGCAAAGAACGTGTAACAGTTTTAATGAAACTCAAAATTCTTTAAAAAATGTACACAGTAAAAAAAAAAAGATGGTGTTTAAATCCTACTTTCCATCAAGGAATCCAAACAGAGTCCAGAATATGTAGCAGATAAGCAGTGTGCTGAAAGTATTACCACTCCATTGGTCCAGCCGAAATTCAGAAAATGTCCAAGGATCCAGCCGAAATGCTGCAAATTCAAATGGAGGGATGACAAAGCACTTACTGCCAAAAGAGTCTGCCTGGAAAGATAAGATGAAAGGCTTCTAGCTCATCCACTCAGTGGGCTTTTTTCAAGATAATGAGTCTGCCTTATCTTGTGATTTATATACCCATGTAGCAGAGAGCATTTTCTCTTAAAGACACAGGATTCCCTTCTGTGGAAGAGCTTTACATGTCTAAAACATCTTGTTTGCAAACATTGCATTATAGTTAATACAGGGTATATTCAATGAATAATATTAATCTAAACAAATGTATATAAAAACAAACAAATGGCATTCAGCTTAAACAGTAGTAAAATAAATTGTATAACGTATTATTTAGCAGCCAATGCAAATATGGATTGTATGGATTGTATCCCTTCTAAAACACATGTATACAATGAATTTGTATTTATTTAGTAAACAGGACCCTTTTGTTTTTGTCCATTAAAAAATAAATACTTGAACATCAAAAATTATTTCAGTGTATGAAATGTGTATGTACAAACACTAAATAATCGTATTATGTCTTACAAATCAAAAATCTTCTGTAAAACACTAAAACACTGGTTATAATAAAAAATACATTAATGAGCTCAGTGATACACATTCATTAAAAAAGGGTTAAGACATATATATCTAGATACATATATATCACATATACAGACTTTATCTATAGAAATTACTTGGTGTCTAAACCTGTGCTAATTATATAAATGCACAAGGAAGTTAATAGCACAAGGAAGTTAATAGCAGAAGAGATAATTTAAAACCTTATCCTTAGAAAAACAAAATTTTATTTTAATATTGTAGACATGTTCTCTGAGTCTTGTCTTTAATAACCTTTTGATTTGGCCAACATATTGCAGACCACATTTAAATAACCTGTTTAGAATAGCATGTGATACAGTCTTCGATAATATATGATTTTTGTGTCTTTTGTGACTGGAAGCTGGTTATTCTTCCAAAAGGGGGCCCTGTGGTTTTACAAAAATGATCTCAGGCTTTGGAGGTAGAATAACACCTAATACAGGGTCCTGGCGTAAAAAAGGCCAGTTTTTTTTTTTTTTATGGTCTTTTTTATGTGAGATGATTGAGAACTGTAATTGAAGTTAATAGGACAGTAGACTAAGAGGAGAACATTCTGTCCTGTGGAGTGTATCTTGTAGTGTATATGTAGTATACGGCAAGTGGTGAAGGAAAAAACAGTTAAAATGCCCTTTATTAGAATGGGGTGAAAATAAACAATGAACTTAACGAAGGAAGGGGGTAAAAAAGTATAAGTAAGACACACTGGACTGAAAGACAGGTGTGTTAAGCCAACGTGCGGGTACTAATGCCCTACTAGCGACACCAGATAATTTAGTGCTCCTACACTATGTTGTCTGTGTCGTATTGGCAAAGAATGTGAACCCAAATTATCAATACTAATATCCAGTAGCGGAGTATGTCCGTGAATAGGGCTCTTGCAGAGAGTCCTTGTGACCTCCGGTAACTGGACCGTGTAGCACTATCGTCTTTAGCCGTGAGCGATGCTCAGCTATATAGGTAGCTACCCAGGGGGACGAAACTACAAATCTTATCGTCCTAGTGTCTGACGGTATCAGAGTGTGGGTCCCCAATATGAGGTACTGGTCGGTAGCTAAACCTAGGGGGGGGAGACAGACGTGGCTAGATATTGATAATATGAGAGGGACAGAGGGGGCCGTGTCCAGCTGAAAAAACGTCAGATCTGGATGCCGTTCCTTCAAAGTGCAACACGTATACCATGTAATCACTGTTTTGGAGATAATAGCCACCGTCAGGCAATTAGTAGTGATCCCTCAGTATATATACACATATAGCTCTCGTTCTCCACATCGGATACTGGTAATCCACCTTGTCAGTGTGGGTGTCCTGGACTGAGGAGGATGAGGCAAAAAAGAGGTAGAATGGTGCCTTCGTGGGTACCAGGTACAGTAAAGAGGTAGGAGAGAAATAAGAGTGGAGGATGTGAGATACGTGTAGACACTAGATGTCCCTATCGGAAACTTTAAAAAGTCAAAATTAAATTAAATAGTACCCTAATAGGTGCACCAAGTCCTGGTGTGCTAGAATAGATACACACGGTACTTGTGCACTAGGGTGGCTGGTAACCGTCCCGTCTAGATTAGCTGAATGCCCGGGTGGCTATTTGATAATGCCGCCGGGATCGTAGGTGCTAATAAACCGGGAGGTAAGAGTATAAATGAAAATAGTGTCCGCGGAGTGCGAGTGACCTTTGGGAGAGCGGGTAAGTGTCAGACCCGAAATCAATCTTAGGTGTGAGACTCCAACCCGACGCGCGTTTCGCCTTTGTTACGAGGCTCATCAGGGGGAAAGGACTGCCCTGATTCGTCAAGTTTAAGAAGCCCGCTTATGGATCTCATTGGTTCCCGTGTTGGTAGGGGGGAGGGGCCTGAGTACGGTGGTCATAAGGGCACAAATACGTGCTCTTGATGAGAATCGCTATGAATGACTGAGTGCTTACTTTAATAAAAGTATAAAGAACGATGATTAGCTAAATCCTGTAGGGATTTCTAGGTTTGCCCCTTGGTTTGTTCGGAAGGACTAATTAGTGCTGGTTGGTAATGAGTCCTGGTGCGATCCTGTCAGGTTCCCTTAGGGGATCGGCCAGTTTGCTGATTGATAAGCCTTAGTGTGAATATTTAATCCGAGGGGAATAAATGACGAAAGATTAGAATGCCCTGAAAGGGCTTAAGTCACTGGGTTTCGCATAAATCTTAGGTAGATGGGTTAATGATGCGACACTGGATGGGGTAGTGCTCCTCTATTGTAGTGACTGTGTCGTGATGGCAAACATTTGAATCCCAGATGTAGATGTGTATCCAGTAACAGAGTTCGTCCGTTAGAAGGGTGCTTACAGAGAGCCATGGTAAGCCTTGATGACTAGACCGTATGCCCGTGTGCATGGCCAAATGGCATATATGGCATGTTGCCGTTCAAATTCAAAAAAATTCAGACCATTGTCAGGGTGGAACGGATGGAATTCACTAATTATTAGGGTGAATCCTATGGTCGTGGCGGAGTGGAAGGGTCCCATGTTGCTTCATCTTAGTGTATGAACGGTGTGTAGTTGAATTCCTCGTTCAAGCCTAAAGGGGACAATGTCTTGAAAAAGTAAATCCATTGGGACTCTTTCTGTAGCAACACTTTGTTGAAGTCTCCCTTTCTGGGATTAGGGAGCAATTTCTCAATCCCTTGGAATTTGAGATTTTCTGGTTTATCCTCGTGAAAGTTTTGGATATGTCTAGCCACTGGAGTGGGTGTCACCTTGTTGTTGATCGATGTAACATGCTGTAGTATTCTCCGTCTGAATTGTTGGAAAGTTTTCCCAATGTACTGGATGCCACAGCTGCAGGTTATCAGGTAGATGATTCTCGTAGTGCTGCAGTTAACCAGGGCATTCGTCTCTACTGTGGTGTGAGTTTGTGTAGACGTAGTAGACTTAGAGGGTAAAATGTACTGGCAGGCCTTGCAATGTCCGCATCTGTATGTCCCTTTTGTTTCCGTTAGCCAGGTCGTGGCTGGTGGAGGGGGTGCTAGATGGCTCCGAACAAGTTGGTCTTGGAGATTGCAAGGTCTGCGTGCCGTGAGTGATGGGTAGTCCGGTAACACTTTGGAAAGTACCGGGTTATGGAGGAGTATAGGCCAGTTGGTTTTGAGAATTTTGGACATGGGTCCCCATCCCTGATCATAAGTGGCAATACAGCGTGGAGCCTTGTGTTCTTGTCTTGGTGTGGTTGAAGACAGAGTGGCTTCTCTATTCAGCAGGCTGACCCTCTGAAAGGCCCTTTTCAATACTCGATTAGGATAGCCGAGTTCTTTGAAGCGGGACCTTAAGATTTGGCATTCTGAGTAAAAAGTTGCGTCTACCGAGCAGTTCCGTCTGGCTCGCAGATATTGGCCATAGGGGATAGAGGCCTTAAGTTTCAACGGATGGTGACTATCCCAGTGAAGAAGACTATTCGTTGAGGTAGCCTTTCGGAATAGTTCAGTATGGATGGTGCCGTCCATTTGTAATAGAATTTTGAGGTCCAGAAAGACCAACTCGTGTTCATCAATGACATGAGTTAACTTGAGATTAATGTCATTGTTGTTAAGGGATTTAACAAATTCCTGGAACATAGGGACGGATCCTGACCACATGATTAACAGGTCATCTATATACCTGTGCCAGCTGAGGACACATGCCCGGAAAGGGTCAAACTGTGGTGTGGGGACGATGCACTGTTCCCACCATCCCAAGAATAAGTTGGCATAGGTGGGTGCACAGGCCGTCCCCATAGCTGTTCCGGAGACCTGTAGGTAGTATTGGCCGTTAAAGACAAAGTAATTATGGGTTAGGATAAATTCAAGTAAGGCTAGGATAAAGTCAATCTGAGGGTTATTGTAAGACGTGTTCTCCAAAAAGAACCTACATGCCTCTAGGCCTTTGTTGTGAGGGATATTGGTGTATAGTGCGACTACATCGAGGCTAGCCAGCTGGGTGTATGGTGGGACCGTCATGTCTTGTAATTTCCGTAAGGTGGATTTTGTGTCCTGTAGATAGGATGGCAGTTGTTCCACCATAGGGTGAAGAATTCTCTCAATAAATTTACTGGGGGATTACGTGAGGCAATTATTGCCCGATACGATGGGCCTGCCTGGGGGAGGACAAGTGCCTTTGTGTATCTTTGGTACGCAGTAAAAGGTCGCTATGGTGGGATTTTTTTGTGGCAAAAGAAAGCGAAATTCGTCTTTATTGATGATGGATTCATTTAGAGCGTCATTAAGGAGTTTGTCCAGCTTATCTACATAGACCTTAGTGGGATCAGCGGGGAGAACCTTATAGTGTAGTGGGTCATTAAGGTGTGACATACACATGATAATTTCTGTGTGTTTCTGGAAGTCCTCAGACCTCTACTAATCCCTCTCCAAACTCTTTTTTAGACCAGGACCAAACGCGACAACAACGAGGTCGCCTGAGAGACAGGGACCGTTGGGGATACAAAAATCAGAGACGCATCTCGAGGCAATAGCCTCAAAGAAAGTCATTTATCTATCTGACTTTAAACTAGAAAAACACCATCTCACCTTACTAAACCGCGGTCTCCTTTGTACCCACCCCCAATTGCAACAAGTTCACCTGGTCTAAGGATCTCAATCTTTTTGGCCGCAAATTGGCCCTTAATATATTTCATGTCAAAAGAGATCTAGCAATGGCCAACGAGATGGGACTTACGCTAGAGGATTATGAATTCTCAAAAACACTAGACACTCTCCTGGCTGAAAGCGATCTATCCAGACCACTCACGGACTTCAAACCCTCGAGTTACTTTACACCCAACTTTGCCGATTCACCCCATGTTGACCTGTTTGTCCAGATGTCTTTGAAAGAGCTGGAATCCACACCTAATCGAAGCCCTGGTCCAAGTAATCTAAATTTCATGGAACGAGAAGCTATAAAAGACTTCCAGAAACACACAGAAATTATCATCAAACCAGCGGACAAGGGAGGTAACATTGTACTCATGAACCGCCCTGAATACATCGGGATGTGTATGTCACACCTTAATGACCCACTACACTATAAGGTTCTCCCCGCTGATCCCACTAAGGTCTATGTAGATAAGCTGGACAAACTCCTTAATGACGCTCTAAATGAATCCATCATCAATAAAGACGAATTTTGCTTTCTTTTGCCACAAAAAAATCCCACCATAGCGACCTTTTACTGCGTACCAAAGATACACAAAGGCACTTGTCCTCCCCCAGGCAGGCCCATCGTATCGGGCAATAATTGCCTCACGGAATCCCCCAGTAAATTTATTGAGAGAATTCTTCACCCTATGGTGGAACAACTGCCATCCTATCTACAGGACACAAAATCCACCTTACGGAAATTACAAGACATGACGGTCCCACCATACACCCAGCTGGCTAGCCTCGATGTAGTCGCACTATACACCAATATCCCTCACAACAAAGGCCTAGAGGCATGTAGGTTCTTTTTGGAGAACACGTCTTACAATAACCCTCAGATTGACTTTATCCTAACCCATAATTACTTTGTCTTTAACGGCCAATACTACCTACAGGTCTCCGGAACAGCTATGGGGACGGCCTGTGCACCCACCTATGCCAACTTATTCTTGGGATGGTGGGAACAGTGCATCGTCCCCACACCACAGTTTGACCCTTTCCGGGCATGTGTCCTCAGCTGGCACAGGTATATAGATGACCTGTTAATCATGTGGTCAGGATCCGTCCCTATGTTCCAGGAATTTGTTAAATCCCTTAACAACAATGACATTAATCTCAAGTTAACTCATGTCATTGATGAACACGAGTTGGTCTTTCTGGACCTCAAAATTCTATTACAAATGGACGGCACCATCCATACTGAACTATTCCGAAAGGCTACCTCAACGAATAGTCTTCTTCACTGGGATAGTCACCATCCGTTGAAACTTAAGGCCTCTATCCCCTATGGCCAATATCTGCGAGCCAGACGGAACTGCTCGGTAGACGCAACTTTTTACTCAGAATGCCAAATCTTAAGGTCCCGCTTCAAAGAACTCGGCTATCCTAATCGAGTATTGAAAAGGGCCTTTCAGAGGGTCAGCCTGCTGAATAGAGAAGCCACTCTGTCTTCAACCACACCAAGACAAGAACACAAGGCTCCACGCTGTATTGCCACTTATGATCAGGGATGGGGACCCATGTCCAAAATTCTCAAAACCAACTGGCCTATACTCCTCCATAACCCGGTACTTTCCAAAGTGTTACCGGACTACCCATCACTCACGGCACGCAGACCTTGCAATCTCCAAGACCAACTTGTTCGGAGCCATCTAGCACCCCCTCCACCAGCCACGACCTGGCTAACGGAAACAAAAGGGACATACAGATGCGGACATTGCAAGGCCTGCCAGTACATTTTACCCTCTAAGTCTACTACGTCTACACAAACTCACACCACAGTAGAGACGAATGCCCTGGTTAACTGCAGCACTACGAGAATCATCTACCTGATAACCTGCAGCTGTGGTATCCAGTACATTGGGAAAACTTTCCAACAATTCAGACGGAGAATACTACAGCATGTTACATCGATCAACAACAAGGTGACACCCACTCCAGTGGCTAGACATATCCAAAACTTTCACGAGGATAAACCAGAAAATCTCAAATTCCAAGGGATTGAGAAATTGCTCCCTAATCCCAGAAAGGGAGACTTCAACAAAGTGTTGCTACAGAAAGAGTCCCAATGGATTTACTTTTTCAAGACATTGTCCCCTTTAGGCTTGAACGAGGAATTCAACTACACACCGTTCATACACTAAGATGAAGCAACATGGGACCCTTCCACTCCGCCACGACCATAGGATTCACCCTAATAATTAGTGAATTCCATCCGTTCCACCCTGACAATGGTCTGAATTTTTTTGAATTTGAACGGCAACATGCCATATATGCCATTTGGCCATGCACACGGGCATACGGTCTAGTCATCAAGGCTTACCATGGCTCTCTGTAAGCACCCTTCTAACGGACGAACTCTGTTACTGGATACACATCTACATCTGGGATTCAAATGTTTGCCATCACGACACAGTCACTACAATAGAGGAGCACTACCCCATCCAGTGTCGCATCATTAACCCATCTACCTAAGATTTATGCGAAACCCAGTGACTTAAGCCCTTTCAGGGCATTCTAATCTTTCGTCATTTATTCCCCTCGGATTAAATATTCACACTAAGGCTTATCAATCAGCAAACTGGCCGATCCCCTAAGGGAACCTGACAGGATCGCACCAGGACTCATTACCAACCAGCACTAATTAGTCCTTCCGAACAAACCAAGGGGCAAACCTAGAAATCCCTACAGGATTTAGCTAATCATCGTTCTTTATACTTTTATTAAAGTAAGCACTCAGTCATTCATAGCGATTCTCATCAAGAGCACGTATTTGTGCCCTTATGACCACCGTACTCAGGCCCCTCCCCCCTACCAACACGGGAACCAATGAGATCCATAAGCGGGCTTCTTAAACTTGACGAATCAGGGCAGTCCTTTCCCCCTGATGAGCCTCGTAACAAAGGCGAAACGCGCGTCGGGTTGGAGTCTCACACCTAAGATTGATTTCGGGTCTGACACTTACCCGCTCTCCCAAAGGTCACTCGCACTCCGCGGACACTATTTTCATTTATACTCTTACCTCCCGGTTTATTAGCACCTACGATCCCGGCGGCATTATCAAATAGCCACCCGGGCATTCAGCTAATCTAGACGGGACGGTTACCAGCCACCCTAGTGCACAAGTACCGTGTGTATCTATTCTAGCACACCAGGACTTGGTGCACCTATTAGGGTACTATTTAATTTAATTTTGACTTTTTAAAGTTTCCGATAGGGACATCTAGTGTCTACACGTATCTCACATCCTCCACTCTTATTTCTCTCCTACCTCTTTACTGTACCTGGTACCCACGAAGGCACCATTCTACCTCTTTTTTGCCTCATCCTCCTCAGTCCAGGACACCCACACTGACAAGGTGGATTACCAGTATCCGATGTGGAGAACGAGAGCTATATGTGTATATATACTGAGGGATCACTACTAATTGCCTGACGGTGGCTATTATCTCCAAAACAGTGATTACATGGTATACGTGTTGCACTTTGAAGGAACGGCATCCAGATCTGACGTTTTTTCAGCTGGACACGGCCCCCTCTGTCCCTCTCATATTATCAATATCTAGCCACGTCTGTCTCCCCCCCCTAGGTTTAGCTACCGACCAGTACCTCATATTGGGGACCCACACTCTGATACCGTCAGACACTAGGACGATAAGATTTGTAGTTTCGTCCCCCTGGGTAGCTACCTATATAGCTGAGCATCGCTCACGGCTAAAGACGATAGTGCTACACGGTCCAGTTACCGGAGGTCACAAGGACTCTCTGCAAGAGCCCTATTCACGGACATACTCCGCTACTGGATATTAGTATTGATAATTTGGGTTCACATTCTTTGCCAATACGACACAGACAACATAGTGTAGGAGCACTAAATTATCTGGTGTCGCTAGTAGGGCATTAGTACCCGCACGTTGGCTTAACACACCTGTCTTTCAGTCCAGTGTGTCTTACTTATACTTTTTTACCCCCTTCCTTAGTTAAGTTCATTGTTTATTTTCACCCCATTCTAATAAAGGGCATTTTAACAGTTTTTTCCTTCACCACTTGCCGTATACTACATATACACTACAAGATACACTCCACAGGACAGAATGTTCTCCTCTTAGTCTCTTATTTACCACTAGGGTTACCCCCTGCTCTGTCCTCTGTGACCAATTTGGCCACCCCATTTTTTCTCTAATAGGACAGTAGTGCTTATCATTACTATGTTTTGACGCACACTTGTTTCTGAGCAATAATAGTTGATTCCTATCTATCTGGTTCAACCTCTGTATTGATATATCAAGTAGATTGGGGTCATATTCCTTTTCCTGAAACTGTTTTCTATTTGATTTGTTTTTCCTATTTGATTTATGCATATTTCTTCTGTACAGTTATTTTTAATCCTTTGGAATTGGCCTAGAGGAACATTATTCAGCCAAGGGGGATAATGACAACTTGAATTAAGAATAAAACTATTCACATCTACACTCTTAAAGGTACTAGATTTTAGAATACATTGTTCCACATAAAAGACTTGATCTAAAAAAAAAAAACTCTCTCTGACTGGCTATATTTAGAAGTAAAGAATAAATTAAAATCATTATCGTTCATGTGCAACAGAAAATCCTTCAGATTTGATTCCTCCCCTTCCCAGATAAAAACAAAACAAAAAACAATCATCTATATAGCGTTTATAGAGTACTAGATTTGTCACCCAGGAATGTCCCCGCCAGATAAAGAGATTTTCCCAAAATGTCATGAATATGTTGGCATAGATGGGTGCGAAGCTAGTCCCCACCGCTGTGCCTGTAATTTGGAGATAAAGATCATTATTATGCCAAAAGAGATTATTAGATAAAATAAATTCTAACATTCTATAGGGATCTCTACTTGTTCCATGGTCATTTCAGATTTTCCGTATAGAATATTCCTATTGGCTTGTAAACCTAAGTTATGTTGTATCACTGTGTAGAGTGATGTGACGTCACACGTCACTAGCAACCGGTTGTTACTCCACGTTTTACCTTCTATTAGTTTAAGGAGCTCACTACTGTCTTTAAGATAAGAAGGAGACATTTTAACAAAAGGTTGCAATAAAATATCTATAGATTGGCAGTGGGTGAGTCAATCCCTGAGATGATGGGTCTACCAGGAGGTTTTGTCTGGTGTTTGTGTATCTTATGGAGGAAATAAAAAACAGTTTTTAGGGTGTATCTGATAGATACACATTTATATTCCATCTTATTTAAAATACCTAAGGTCCTCCCTCTGTCTAAAAGTTGCTGTAGATGTACTTTAATCTCGGTAGTGGGGTCTAATTTTAGAACTTTATATGTAGTACTATCTGATAAAATTATATAGCATTCTTCTTCATAGTACAAGGTATCCATAATGACAATGTCCCTCCCCCCCCCCCCCCCTTATCAGCTGGCTTAAGAACAATCTGTTTATTCTCATTTAGTTATTTTAATGCTTTCTTTTCTAAAATTGTTAAATTCTGTAAGTGATTAGGTATTTTAGATGGCATCTGTCCCAAGTCATTAATAACAGCTGTACTAAAAGTTTGCATGTGAGCACTGATTTGATTTGTAGGGAAGAATGTGGATATGTTTTTAAGATCTGTATGTTTGCAATTGTCATTGGGAAAGGGGTTATGTTAAAAAAATGTTTCAGGGACAGATTTCTCATAAATTTATGTACATCTAAAAAATTCCGAAAAGGATTTGATAAAGTGGAAGGTGCATATTCTAGCCCTTTGTTTAGAACTTTAATTTGGTTAGGTGATAAGGTTATTTTAGATAAATTAAAAACTTATTTAGATTCTACCACTTTGTTCTTTTTTTCTATTCTGTACTCTTCTTCCTCCTATGGATCTCCTTGATGGAATCTCTTCCGTGGGCCAGTATCTCTCCTGTATAGATGTGTGTTGGTATACATCTGGTGTGGCCCTAAAAAAATCTCTCTCATCATTCTCTTTGGAAATGTCTTTACCTTGACTTAATACATCATATCTCTTGGCAGTGGTAATATGTTATGTGTGTGTGTGACTTAAGGGGTCTTCCATTTTCTGATTTATTTACCCTTGGTGGTGAGTGTCTGTGCTTGTGGTATGTGACTCTTGTCCCCCTATAATTTTTTTAGGAGTTTAGGGCAGTAGTGGGGAACCTTCGGCTCTCCAGATGTTTTGGACTACACCTCCCATGCTGTTTTGCCAGCATTATGTGTGTAAGAGCATTATGGGGGATGTAGTCCACAACATCTGGAGAGCCGAAGGTTGCCTATCCCTGGTTTAGGGTAATTGGTAATTTTTGGAGAGTGGAATTTTTTTTATTTTTTTTTAAAGGGGAGAGTGTTTTTCTTTTGGAGTCTTTAGTGGAATTATTCCTGAAATTTTTGACCCCTGGTGTATTATATATTTTATTGTATCCAGGGGCCCTTGAGAGGGTATTGTCAGAATGGTCTTGAGGGTCGTGAGGGTTATGAATTTTCTTACAACTTCTGACCTTATCTTCCTCAAAATCAGTGTGGTCCCTTTCATATTTTTTTCTTTTTTATAGTAATAGTGTCTTCAAACACGTTTTCTCTATTTTATCCATAAGCTGTATACACTCTGGATTTCTCTGAAACTGCTATGTTTACAGCAGGCAGGGTTAATCCTAGATGAACCTGGCACCCAGACCACTTAATTGAGCTGAAGTGGTCTGGGTGCCTACAGTGGTCCTTTAAGTTGTTCATATTTCATGCTGTGTAGGAATGTGCCCGGGGTGCCGTGTAAATGGTCAGGTAGGCGTCTTAGCCTGTCGCCTACTATCATATATCTGATCTGTACTTGTTTGCAAGCGAAGAAGCATGCATATGCCCTCTTCTCTATCCCAGGAGGGAATTCTGGAAGGGAAGAGGGGCAAGGGGAAGGAGGAGAGACCTAGCTTTGGCCCGATATTGTGCCAAATGTCCAGGGTGGCCTTGATGCAAGGTTGAAGCTTTTACAAGCTTCCTGCTTTCTTTCTAAGGGTCGTTAGAGAACCGCCCGTCTGTGCCTGTTCAATCTCTTTCCAAAATTTGTCGACTCCGTCTTTAGCCCATTCTAGTATTCTCTGTAGACGGGACGCGCGCTGGTAAAGGAAGAAGTCGGGAACGGCCAGTCCACCGTCAGTTTTTTGTCTGGAAAGTGTTTGATGACTTATCCTGGTTCTGTGGGGGCTCCATTTGTAGGCGATCACCAGTATTCTTAGTGACACAAATAAGGCTTGTGGGATCTTAATAGGCAGTGTTTGGAATAGGTAAAGAATCCTTGGTAGGATGTTCATCGTTATTACTGCAATGCGTCCTAACCAAGAAATGTGGGGCAGTGTCCATTTGAGGTTTCTTTGAGGTTCTTCCTGAATGTTGTGAGCATGGGGGTAGATTGTCTGATGCAGGAGGGTGGTACCTGTTGAGCCATACCCCTAGGTATTTGAGCGCTTTTTCGGACCATTGGAAGTGAAAGCTCGAGCGCAGTGCAGTGGTTCTCTGGTCAGGTACTATGATGTTTAGCACTGTCAATTTCAAGTAGTTAATTTTAAAGTTGGAGAGGGAGCCGTATATGTAGAATTATTTCATAAGATTGGGGAGCGAGATTTCCGGAGTGGTCATGAAGAACAAGAGGTCGTCAGCATAGGCCGCAACCTTGTGTGTTGTGTCGCCCACAAGTAAACCCTTTACATCAGGGTTCTGTCTCACTGTATGTAGGAATGGTTCGAGGGCAAGGACAAAGAGCAGTGGTGAAAGTGGGCATCCCTGTCTCGTTCCGCGTCGTATTTGGAAGGGTTATGTGTATGCTCCTTTAATGCACGCTCTAGCCGTGGAGTTATCATAGAGCGCTGAGATCCAATTGTGAATATTTGGCCCCATTCCAATGAATTGTAGGGTCTGCAGAAGGAAGTCCCAATCTACCCTGACAAACGCTTTCTTAGTGACAGTAGAAAGCAGGACTAGGCCCTCTTCATGGTTCTGGGCCTGATGTATCAATGCCAGCGCCCGTGTTGTGTTATCTCTGGCTTCTTGGGAGGGTATGAAGCCCACTTGATCCGCCTGTACCAGGTTAGGCAGGTATGTGTACATTCTGGATGCCAGGATCTTTGCGAAGAGTTTCAGGTCGATGTTTAGGAGTGATATGGGTCTATAGTTGGCACATTGTCCCAGGTCCTTGCCGCCCAGGGTAACATTAGCCACCAAGGTCTGGGTGGGCAATTTCTGGCCCTGTGTAAGTGAATTATACGCTTTTTAAAAATGTGGATCCAGGATCTCTGCAAATTGTTTATAG
Source organism: Pelobates fuscus (assembly GCF_036172605.1). Lineage (NCBI taxonomy): Eukaryota > Metazoa > Chordata > Amphibia > Anura > Pelobatidae > Pelobates > Pelobates fuscus. The sequence continues at coordinate 185,446,246 of NC_086323.1, forward strand.
TAACGCAGTGAGAGTCCTTCCGGGCCTGGGCTTTTGCCCGTGTTTGTGGATTTGACCGCCTACACTAGTTCTTCTATGGTCAGTGGCACTTCGAGGATTTATATTGTTTTCCCCATAAGTTTTGAACGGCAATGAGCTCCCAGGTATTCTCGGATGGACGTTTGTCTGGCTGTCTGCGTGCTCTGACCCCGGCCGATGGCTCTTGGGAGTATAGGCTCTCGAAGTATGCATGTGCTAATGTGGCAATCTTGTCTGGTAGTCTTTGGCGGTCCCGTATGTAAGATTTATTATTTTTCTTGTTTATTAGATGTGCCAGTAGTCTGCCACATTTATCGCTGTTGACATAGAAGTATACCTTTTGAGTGTTGGAGTTGACGTTGGTAGCGGCCATGGAGGTGGGCGGCCAGTTTGCCTCGCGATTCAGCGAGTTGTTGGAAAGTGGTCAACGTTTGGTAAGCTTTATGAGTCGTCTCTAATACGTGGATGTCAGTGAGATTGTTACTTTCCATCCCCCTGCTCTTCTTCAGAGCCGCCCCTTTGGCTAGAAAGTAATCTCTGATCACGCATTTGTGTGCCTCCCAGACCACAGGAGCTGGCGTATCGCCGGCCGTGTTGAAATAATGGGTGAGCGTCTTGTTGGCGTCCTGTAGGGCTAGTGGGTCAGATAGGAGCGTTTCGTTTAGCATCCAGTTTACGGTGCGAGGTCAGCAGAAGGGTGATTTTAAGGACATGGTCAGCGGGGCGTGGTCCATCCAAGTTGTCCCGCCTATATCTACGTGTTGTATTAAGTTGAGGTAGTAGTGCGGCATAAAAATGTAGTCTAGTCTGGAGTATCTGTCATGTGGGGTGGAATAGTGGGTGCAGTCCCTGCCTTCGGGGTGAAAGTTGGTGAGAGTGGAGTAGTATTTTTGAGGAGCTGTAAAATGTGTTCCGGGATTGTGGAGGTTCCTGTGGATGTGTCAACCCTAGTGTTCAGAGCTACGTGTAAGTCCCCCCCCCCCCCCAAGGATCAGGAGGCCTTCCATGAATGGTGCAAGGGTGTGGGCTGCATCCCTCAGGAACTTGCCCTAGGAAGCATTGGGAGCATAAATATTGGCTAAAGTATATACCTGGTCAAAGAGTGTCCCTTTAACAAAAATGAATCTGCCCTCCTTGCCTATGATGCTTGTGCTGGAACGGGAATTGATTTGTTTATGAGGATTGTGGTGCCTTTCAATTTACTTTCTGAGTTATTACCATAATAGCCCTGGGTGTATAGGTGGTTGGTCAGTTTTGGGGCATTGTCCCCTTGGAAGTGTAGTTCTTGGACGTAGACTATGTGGGCTTCGTGAGACTTGAAGTCTCTTAGGGCCAAGGACCATTTCTCAGGCGTGTTGAGGCCTCTGGCGTTAATAGACAGAAGTTTCAGGTCAGTGGGATGAAAAGAGGATCTGGGGGGTAGCTCTGTGACCTTGTCCAGTGGGTCACCACTATTGCCGCTGAGGGGACCCAGGCCTACCGCCATGTCCACTGTGAAGGGATGGTATGTGTCAGTCACTCAAACCTGTGCGGGCAATATGTAGGTTCCGTAGCTCACCTACGTTTCGTATAAGGTAATCAACAAGTAGAACAATATAACATTTTTATGTATGTATTATGACATAAAAAATGTTAAATGCAGAAATGTTGGGCATATTGCAAAATTCTGTCCTGAAAATGTTGAACCAATGGAGTGTAGTTTTAGTAATACTTGGGAAGAAACTGCACTTTATTCACAGGATGTATGTTCATCAAATAAAATGGGTGTACCGTGAATGTGGAAGAGAAAAAATATACAGGCATTGCTAGTTCAGGATGTATGATTACCCTTCTAGACCAATCCGTATTACAGGATAATCAAATTGATAACTCCCAATAATGTGAAATTGCGTGTGTGCATGAGGATATACATAACTGCCATACTGCTGATATACCTGTTAAGACCCGGTGTGGTTGTGTAAACTGCAGAGTGCGGCTGGTACCACAAATGGCACATGAGATGATCATTACAAGGATTTTCCTCATTTTTTAGACCAATGGCCCTGTGTTGAAAACCCATCAGGTGAACAGAATGATTAATTTCCCTTTGCAGACACTCTGACAGATGAGTGAGACAATGATGATGGGTCTAACAATATGCAGCATTCTCCAATAAAAACAAAACCCAAAACAAACTAATGTGGGACTCTTTTGAAGCTCTGCAACAAAAATATAGTTAATCGATTTAGAAGTTAGTCCTGGTAACTTCAGAAGTGCACAGTGGTCTGACCCAACATTATTGGTAGCCAGGAATATTTCAATAAGGAATGGTTACCCGGTAAATTCCACAAAAATCTCTTTCTTACCCTTATTTTGAAGTGGATAATTATCTGTTGTACAGAGTTGAGAAAAAAAAGAGTCAGTTATTACAAAGCAGCTGTTAGTACCACAAGCCTATTGGCGCACTGTGTTAAACTTTGCACATAGCCATGTGTCACGTATCCTTCGTATCAATGTGGCAAAAATGGAGATACTTATCTTCCGAAGATCGAGGGGAGTACTGCTCGGCGGTCTTCTGTCATGATGCCTGGCTTGAGCGGCATGTCGGTGCACGCCGGCCGCTGCGGACTAACGCAATTATATATCCCCACGTCCGTCCACGGTAAAGACGCCGTTGACGTCACACAAAAGACGCACACACACGTTTTGGGGTCAAGGGCTAGGTACAACCAAATGGATCTACAAAAGGGTTATTTAAACTCACTCATTCCTTAGCTCATTGCTCTGTCATGGTTTCCCTTAGATGGTTACCCAAGAGTGTGTTCCTGATTGTGTTTTCCTGGTTTTTGGATTCGTTTTGACTTCCCTGACTTCTGGTACCCTTGGCTTTTCCTTGTAGCTGTGTTTCCTGTGTCCCTGACCTCGGCTAGTTTTCTGACTATTCTCGGGTACGTTAAGTCCAACCTGGTACCAATTTTTTATTTTTTTTTCCTCCTTTGTGTTGCTGCTTGATTAATTGGGGGAGTGTTCATTAATTGCCACCAGTGTGGGATTTGTATTCCCATATAAGCACACCCCTAACTCACTGAGCTTGCTCACATTGCTTGAAAGCATACTCTATTAAGTAGGAGTGAGAAAACCAGGAGTTAAAACAAACAAGGGGTTTAAACGAACAAGGTAATTGTTTTACTGTTCTGTATCTGGGGAAATAAGTGATAGCAAGATTGCTGTATGCATGCCTGGATGCAGGGCCGCCACCAGAAATTTTGGGGCCCCTGACACAGCACAAAGTCTTTGTCAGCATTCCATACCTGGTGGTCCGGTGGCATTGTGGGGCCCCCCGGCTCCCTGTACTTGCAGAGGGGGCCCAGCAGACTGAAGGAGCACATTACAGCATTTCCCTCTCTCTAACTAACGTGAGCGTGGTCTGCGTGCCGCGCAGAGCGTTGCCATGGTAATCTGTGGAAACGCGCTGACTGCCACGGGTGGGAGTTACAGAGAGGAAAATGTTGTAATGTGCTCCTGCAGTCTGCTGGGCCCCCTCTGCAAGTATAGGGAGCCGGGGGCCTGCGGCTGCACATATATATAGCGATCATCGCTATATATATATATATATATATATATATATATATATATATATATATATATATATATATATATATATATATATATATATATATATATATGTGCAGAGAGGGAATGTGGTGGTCACCCCTGATCTTGAGAAGCAAATTGCAACATTGAGGGAGATCGACAATCTTGAGAGGAGTCTTCTGGGGGAGATAAGACAGATGGGGAACAGGTACGTAGCTGGGTGATAGTGGGGCGAGGAAGAAGGGGGGAGGGAGGAGGAAAGAGCTAGCTAGTCCTGATTTTGTGCAACCTGTTTGCCTGTTTTAGTGAAGATGTTGGGAGCATCAGCTCAGGAGTAGCTGTATTAGAGGAAGCTGTTCCTTCTAACAGCCGAGGGAACAGCCTCTCTAGTATGGGTGGGGATGAAAATGTAAGGAAGGCTAGAAAGGTTGTGGTGGTAGAGAACTCTTTCATTAGGAGAGTAGATAGGGCAATCTGCCGCTCTGATCGGCTCAACCGGACAGTTTGCTGTCTCCTGGGTGCTCAGGTCCGGCATGTTGCTGACAGAGTGGATGGATTATTGAGAGGGGATGACCCAGCAGTCATGGACCACGTTGGTACCAATGACAAAGAGGAAAATGGAAGGTCCTAAAGAAGGATTTCAGGGAATTAGGTAGCAAACATAAGAAAATGACCTCCAAAGTAGCACGAGGTACAGTGGAAAGGCAGCGGGAGATTAGAGAGGTCAATGCATGGCTGAAGTCTTGCTGCAAGAAGGAGGGCTTGGGTTTTTTAGAGCACTGGGCCAACTTTGCGCTTGGGTACAACCTTTATAGCAGTGATGTGTTGCAACTAAACAGGAGAGGGTCTGCAGTGCTGGGGGATAGGATGGCTAGAAGGTTGGAGCAGATTTTAAACTAGTAGTGTGGGGGGGGAGGCATAGCAATCTACAAAATGGAGAGAGGACAGAAAGGAGATGGGCTTTAGCTCAGTATAAGGGGGATGGATACGGGGGGAGGGGAAAGCTCAGAACAGAGAAGGTATGTAATGTTGATAATTTACAAAAAGTACAAGTGACTCATGATAATATTAAATATATGCTTACTAATGCAAAGAGCCTAAATAACACAATGGGGGAACTAGAGGTAATAGCATACACTAAACAATATGACATAGGCATAACTGAAACATGGTGGGATGAGACACATGACTGGGCAGTTAACTTAAAATCGGTACACACTATTTAGGAAGGACAGAAAAAAAAAGGAAAGGTGGTGGGGTATGTTTGTATGTCAACCATGAGTTAAAGGCAAATCTTAAGCAAGTAGAATGTGATGAGGAAGATGTGGAAGCTTTATGGGTAAATATCTGCTTGTGGCCAAAAAAGTGAAATCAACTATTGGTTGGGATATAAACCACGTAATGTTAATATTGATGAGGAACAACTGCTGTATTAGCAAAATGAGAAAGATTCAAACCTGGGTAACACATTAATTATTGGAGTTTTTAATAACCCAGACATAAATTGGGACAGAGGGACTAGTAGTTCAGCAAAGGGAATTAGGTTTTTGAACTTGTTAAAGGACACCTTCATGGCACAACTTGTACAAGCACCAACTAGAAAGGACACTTGTCTGGACCTGGTTCAGGCAAACAATGTTGATCTTTTGACCAACATTCAAGTAGGTGAGCATTTGGGAAACAATTATCACAATATAGTGATCATCACTAATTAGTCAGGTAATAGACACTGCCTCTCCATGAGGGCAGTGTTAGTTCATTGACTCTGGTTCTGCTGTTTGATTCCTGTTTCCGTATCCTGATCCAGTGTTCTTCAGACTTATTCCGGCTTTCAACCTTGGCTTGTTTCTTCAATTTCTCTGACTATGGCTTTCCAAGACTACTCTTCTGCTTGTCCTTGCTGTACTGTGACTTGGAGTATATCCCTGCACAGGCCCCCGTGCACAGACTCACAAGTCAGGTGAATTCTTACCTGACCACCTTGATCTGTGTTTATTTGCAAGGTTGAGCATATATATCTGCCTACTGGACTCCCAACTAAGGTAAGCCCTGACAGGCTTGTTCTTTGACCATTCTCGTTTACGTTAAGTCCGGCCATTCTAAGGTCCGGTATACGTAGCTTGTGTTAATATAGTTTTGTGTGTTGGGTCACACAGTAATCGTGACACTACCCTGCCAAAGGAGGAGTAGAGATTGTGTTTGATTCCTGTGAGTGGAAACAAAGAGCTGAAAGAACATAAAACAGTAAGGTGGATATTTATGTTTGGAAATGGACAAGCCATCCAACCCAGTTAGTTTATTAGTTTAAGTTAAATTAGTGCTCAGAAGAGCAAGGATTTTGTTTTCTATATTTTTTTACAATTTGGTATACCTTATTGCACATTGTTAAATTTTTGAACCACAATAAAAAGAACAAGTTCATTTACCTCATCCAACATGTGAAGTGTCTCTGAAGCCTGAAAAGACTGTGTGTAACACTCTAATCCCAGGACAAGGTACCAAAGGAGTACTTTTGTGTATATATATATAAACCAAAGGATCTTGTACTCCACCTCTCCAAGATGTTCAATGCCCGGTGCTTGTCAGCCAAAATACAAAAAGGTTCCAAAGATAGCACTCCAGGGATTGATAAAAATTAACTTTTATTTCCTTCACTAAAACATCAAAGTGTCAACGTTTCAGCTTGATCCCCTCAAGCTTTCCTCAGGAAATGTCCTGAGGAAATATACCGTATTTATCGGCGTGTAACACGCACTTTTTCCCCCTGAAAATAGGGGGAAAATCGTGGGTGCGTGTTATACGCCGATATCCCATAATTACTTACCTGTCCTGAAGCGTGGGCCGGCTTCACAGCGCGCACCGCGGTACATGAACTTTAATTTCATGTTCCGGTTTCCGACGGGACTGAAAGGAAGTGTGCACAATAGTGTGCACACTTCCTTTCAGTCCCGCCGGAAACCGGAACATGAAATTAAAGTTCCTGTACCGCGGTGCGCGCTGTGGGATGAGGGGGGGGGAATACTATGGGAGGGGGGGAAATTTCCTGGAATTTCTTTCTAAAAATGAGGTGCGTGTTATACGCCGGTGCGTGTTATACGCCGATAAATACGGTATATATTTTATGCACATACATGCACTTTATAGATCATTAAACATTTTGCACTGTGATGTTCTATCTCATTTAGTGTGAATCCTAGTTTCTCATGCTGAGCGATCTATTACAATTATGTACAAGACTTCGTAACTGCTCACGATCTATTTGTATATGATCGCTATGGTAACAGGGCTTTGAGAACAAAACAGCATTAGATCACGGGTGGAGGTTTCACACAGCACGCAGGTGGCCTCAGGGGTTTCAGACGCTTTGACACAGGTGATTTAGGTAAGGTAGGTTTGTTTGCTCCAATATATTGCTGTTTGATTATTTTTAATACTGTGTCCTGAGGAAAGTTTGGTACACTAACTGAAACACTGACACAGGTATTGTATTTGGATGAAATTTTTTTCAAACTTAAAAAGTCCCGGAGTGCTGGCTATATACTGCTTGATATTTATTGTGCAGCCGAGCACTGACCAAGGAAGACTGGGAAGCTAGAGTGCAAGACCCTATGGATTGTGTATGTAAATGTATATATAAGTTAAGTTGCCTACTGCAAAACTGCAGTGGTAAATGTGCTGGGTGCCAGTCTCTGCAGGGGATCCAAATGTATACCAAACACATGAAAATAAAGGCTGCACTTAGGTAAGGAGGCCTTTAGACATTCTGGGTGTGCACTGTGTGCATGCAGTAGAGTGTTGCGATCTGTCGGTTTTGTATTATTTTTATGTATATGTATGAAACTACCAACATTCTTCCAGTGTATGGGGATAACATCTTGCAGTATTATAGATTTATTGACGACTTGTTCATTATTTGGACTGGATCTGTAGGTGAAGAACAACAGATGATTGAGGACCTTAATCAATTAGATAGTCCAGTTAGATTTACTTCTGAAATAAGTACGGACAAAGTACACTTTTTAGATCTCCAAATCTGGGTTGAAAACAATAGCATACACTATTCTTTATGTACAAAACCGACAGATCGCAACACTCTTCTGCATGCACACAGTGCACACCCAGAACGTCTAAAGGCCTATAGGTAGGAGGAGGGGAGACCGCGGGCGGCGATGGACTGAGGGTGAGTGCTGCAAGTTGCGAGCAGCCTCCCCTCCTAGCCGCCCGCGGACCCCTGACATAACCCCCCCCCCTCGAGGACCGCCCAACGGGCGGGAAGCCGAAGGCTTCAAAGGAAACCGCGCATGAAAGGAGCGGATCAAAGAGGACCGCTCCTCAGGGCCGTATCCCTTCCAGTCAACCAGATACTGCAAGCGACCCCGAGAAAAACGAGAATCAAGCAGGGCAGCCACTTCGTACACGTCCCTAGAGACAGCGCGGAGGGAATCCGGACGCCTGATAGGACCAGAGAATCGATTACAGAGCAGGGGCTTCAAAAGGGAGTTGTGAAAAGTGTTAGGAATACGCATGGAAGGAGGTAAGGCCAGGGAGTAGGACACAGGATTGACCCTACGCAATTCCTAGTAGGGGCCAAGGAACCTGGGCGCGAATTTCATCGAGGGGACCCTGAGGCGGAGATTCTTAGAGGACAACCAAACCCTATCACCCGGAACATAAGAAGGAGCAGCACCTCTACGACGATCAGCAAATCTCTTCTGAGTAACAGCCACTCGAGAAAGAGTAGCATGGACCTGATCCCACATCTTCCGTAAGGAGGTTAGGTGCTCGTCCAAAGCGGGTATTCCCTTGTCGGAGAATACGCCGGGAAGGACAGAGGGTTGGAACCCATAAGAAACCAAAAAAGGACTTAAGCCAGTGGACGAATGAGTCACAGTGTTTCTGGCGAATTCAGCCCAGGGAAGGAGGTGAGACCAGTTGTCCTGGTGTGCATTCGTGAAGCAGCGTAAATACAACTCCACAGATTGATTTGCCCGTTCGGCAGCTCCATTGGATTGAGGATGATAGGAGGAGGTAAATGACAAGGAAATCCCCATCTCAGCACAAAAGCCCCTCCAAAACCGAGAGACAAATTGAGGACCCCTGTCAGATACGATATCCTGTGGTATACCATGCAAGCAAAAAACCTCGTTGGCAAACACCCGAGCCAACTGAACCGCAGAAGGTAGTTTTTTGAGTGGAATAAAGTGTGCCATCTTAGAGAACCTATCAGTCACAGTCAAAATGACTGTCATTCCATCGGATGAAGGAAGATCCACAATAAAGTCCATGGATAAGTGGGTCCATGGTTTCTTGGGTACGGATAGAGGCATCAGGAGGCCCGGGGGTTTAACAGTAGGGGACTTACACTGTGCACAAACACGACAAGCCTGCACATAATCCACTACGTCTTGCTTAAGTGAAGGCAACCAAAATTGTTGAAGGAGACCCTTGTATGTTTTTTTAACCCCTGGGTGACCAGCCGTTTTGGCGGTGTGAAATAAAGCTAACAATTTCTTTCTATCTTTTTCTTTCACGTATAATCTATCAACAGGTGTCTCAGAGGGTGCTTGGGTTTGGTATGCCTTGATACCATCCAGGAAAAGGGACGAAATAACCAAACGGGTAGCGGCAATTATCTTAGACGTTTGGTACAATGGGTTCAGGAGCGGGGGCAATAGACTCCAAAGGTTCGTATTGTCGGGAGATAGCATCAGCCTTGACATTACGGTACCCAGGCCTATAGGTGATAATGAACTGAAAGCGTGAAAGAAATAAGGACCATCTGGCTTGACGAGAGGACAACCTTTTAGCATCAGCTATATAGGAGAGATTCTTATGATCAGTTATAACCAGGATTTTGTGTCTGGCTCCTTCTAATAAGTATCTCCACTCTTTAAAAGCCATCACAATAGCTAATAGTTCCCTGTTAACAACGTCGAAATTCTTTTCCGAATCAGATAATTTTTTAGAAAAGTAACAACAGGGATGGAGGGGTTCGTTATAGGATAGTCTTTGTGATAACACAGCTCCCACACCTGATTCAAAAGCGTCTACTTCCATTACAAAGGGAAGGGAAGGATCGGGATGGTGTAGCACAGGGGCAGTGGCAAATGCCTTTTTGAGAGTCTCAAAGGCTTTAATGGCTTCAGGAGTCCAAACCCTGGGGTGCAAACCCTTTTTCGTCAGTTTAGTGATAGGAGAAATGACTAATGAAAAGTTTTTAATAAACCTGCGATAATAATTGGCCAAGCCTATAAATCGCTGTATTGCCTTAAGGCCTTGAGGAAGAGGCCAAGACAACATGGCTTCTAATTTTGAAGGATCCATGATGTTCAGAAATGATGTACCCTAGGAATTGTACTGATTTTTGGTCGAATAAACATTTCTCCAATTTACAATAAAGACCATTTTGTAGCAATCTCTTAAGTACCTTCCTCACATGGGCATGATGAGACTCCAGATCAGGAGAAAATACAAGTATATCATCGAGATAGACCACGGCACAGACGTGTAGTAAATCTCTAAGGACATCATTTATGAGGTCCTGAAAGACAGCAGGAGCATTACACAGTCCGAAAGGCATAACTAGATACTCGTAATGCCCACTGCGTGTATTGAACGCTGTCTTCCATTCATCGTTTTCTTTTATACGAACCAAGTTATAAGCCCCCCTGAGGTCTAGTTTGGTAAAAAATCTAGAACCTTTGACACGGTCAAACAACTCAGTAATGAGAGGGATAGGATAAGCATTTTTGACTGTTATATTATTCAGGCCTCTATAGTCTATACATGGCCTTAAATCACCCTCTTTCTTGGCAACAAAAAAGAAACCAGCACCAGCCGGAGAGGAGGATCTTCTGATAAAACCTTTCCATAAGGATTCTTATATGTACTCCTCCATGACCTGGTTTTCTTTCTCAGAAAGCGGGTAGACCTTGCCCCTAGGAGGCATCGTTCCAGGCAACAAGTTTATGGCACAATCATAATCCCGGTGTGGGGGTAATCTATCAGCTTCCCTTTTTTCAAAGACCAATGCGAGGTCTGCATACACAGGAGGGACAGAAACAGAAAGTGGTTTAGCTGTAGGCACATTGAGTAAACAAACGGGACGTAAACGGACCATACAGTCTTGTTGACAGGATTCCCCCCAGGAGAGTATATCCAAACACCCCAATCAAGTACCGGGTTATGCTTAACTAACCAGGGGAAGCCCAGTATGATGGAAGCTGTAGGGGAGTCAATTATTTGGAAGGTTATCCTTTCTTTGTGTAAGGCACCCACGGCCATAACCATTTCTTGGGTCTCACGGGTCACCAGAGGTTTCTCAAGTGGTCTACCATCTATGGCCTCAACGGCCAGGGGTGTGGCCTTTTGGATCAGATTCAAGGCTGCTGTTTTAGCAAAGTTCTCATCGATAAAGTTATCTGCAGCACCTGAATCGATCAAGGCTTTAGTTGTAACCGTGGTTTGATTGACCAAAAGAGTAACCGTAATGAATGGTCTGGAGATGGACACATGAGGGGAAAAAACCATAACACCCGAGGCCGACCCCTCTCTAGGCCTTAGGTGCTGTAGTTTCCCTGTAAACTAGGACAGTTACTTCGGAGATGCCCCCTCTTACCACAATAAAGGCACAAGCCCTCCCTTCTGCGGTACGTTCTTTCAGCTTCAGATAAGCCTACAGCACCTAATTGCTTGGGTTCGGGAGGTGGTTGATTAGAAAAGCAATTTTGGTTCTGTCAGTGGGGTAGGAGCGCGGATTCATCACCAAATGAATATCAATTTGGTTGAGGAAACCACGGCACGATGCTGGATCACCGCTATAGCGCTGAGGTGGCGTCATGTGAACCACGTGAGCAGGAGCGGTTGCTGGATCAGGACTGGGTTCTGGCCCAGCAGCAACAACTTCTGGAACGGCAGGTTGCAAGTGGGCAGTACGAGCCAGTATGGTTTGTAAAGCCTGGGCAAACTGATCCATACGATGGTCTAAACCATCCATTCTAGCCTCCTGATTAACTAGGAGCTGTGGAATGTCAGCAGGTTCCATAATGGCCCTGTTGTAATGTCACGAATTCCGGGAACCCAACACGCTAACAGACACACACACACACACACAGAAAAGGTGCCGTACCGGACCTTAGAGTGGCCGGGCTAAGCACACACAGAATAGTCAGGAGACAAGCCGAGTCAGGGGAACCAGAAGACAGGATAACGATAAACAAGCCGAGGTCAAAGGGGTAGGAGAAAGTCACAAAGTCAGTTTAACAAGCCAGAGAGTACGTAACCATAAATCACAAGTTCAGAATCAATACTATACAGCAAAGACCACAACAGGGCAGGGAGGAACAGGAAAGGTAAGTATAAATACCCTAGGTTTAATTCTGATTGGATAACTTCCAATCAGAATTAACAATCACACGGGAGATATCTAAGCCTCCCACTGTGATTGTGGTACTGTTGCTTTAACGCCGGGTCACTCACGTGACCCCGGCGTTTGCATAAATTAACGACCTCCCAGCGTGCAGCGTTATACATGCTGCCGCTGGGAAGCGTGAAGGATGCGAGCGGCGAGCGGCGGAGAGGAGACGCCGCTCGCCGACAGGTAGGAGGAGGGGAGACCGCGGGCCCCTGACAACTATTACCTGTAAAACGGAATTCGTTATTTATAAACTCACTTGTCCCTGAGGCCTACCTTAAATAGGTAAAACAGAAACAGCTTTATGCGAACGTATACGTGGTCATCGGTCCAATATCCGCACAACGTACAGAGATGGAAATAGTGACAAACCGGTCGCCAAACATTTTTTGGATCAACAACATCCACTCTCTTCACTTAAATCCACATTCCTGAACCACGAAGGGGAGGTAACAAAGGAAAACTATTGCTCAACAGAGAAACCTACTGGATATTTAGGCTGGACACAGTCTCACCGAGAGGACTTAACGAGATGTTAACATATCATTCCTTTTTGTAATAATATGCCTTTTGCATTAATTGTAGACTAGAGAATAGCAGTATACGTTTTCCTTGTGTATCCTTGAATGCATTTTGAAATTACAATTGAATATAAATGATAACTTAGAAGTGTGATACTTTTTTTTTTATTATTATTATTTCTTATTTGCAGTTATAGTGAGAATTGAAAAACTGGATACCTCCTTTGGATTACACAAGCAAGACGTAGTTCCTCTATATTGTTTTTATGACAGCTAGGACAGATCCAATATTGTATATGTCCGCACTCTGAAATGTAATAGTTTAATGCAATCATTATCAAGAGACTGTTTTGCAGTATTTACTGATGACCGACAAGTGTTATGATAGTGTACACACTATGTCTCGGTCAGGAAGAATCATTAAGTGCAGTCTTAAGTATCAAGTTAGTATGGTTGTATATATATGCATGCAGTGGGACATTCAGCACTATATCTGAAGACAGCTGAGCATCATATGATATAATTTATTTTGATTCTAGTATTCATTATGTGTATAGGCACAAAGTATTTTCAAATTTATTTTCTATTCATTTGATTCAAACTACCGGTATATATACTGAATCATCTGTCTTCATTTATTGGGTCTGCAAGCTTTTTTAATGTCACGTTTTTATAAATGTCAGCAACATTGACACTCCTTTCATCACTCTTTTCACACCACTTAGGTCAGTGATGGCGAACCTATGGCACGCTGCTTCAAAGATCCCTCCCCTGCCTCCCGAACCGGAAGCAGTACTTGCCACCACCGGACCACCAGGGATGACTGTGTCACCCCCTCCTTCATTCATTAAAGGTAAGAAGAGGGGGGGGGGGGGGGGGGGAGAAGATAATGATTTAATATACTTTTTTTTTTTAAAAAACGTTTACCCCCCAGCAGTACCCCTACCCCCCCCCCACACACAGCACCCCTACCCCCAGCAGTACCCCTACCCCCCCCACACACAGCACCCCTACCCCCCAGCAGTACCCCTACCCCCAGCAGTACCCCTACCCCCCCACACAGCACCCCTACCCCCCAGCAGTACCCCTACCCCCCAGCAGTACCCCTACCCCCCACACACAGCACCCCAACCCCCCAGAAGTACCCCTACTCCCCCCCACACATAGCACCCCTAACCCCCAGCAGTACCACTAGCCCTCCACACACAGCACCCCTACCCCCAGCAGTACCCCTATCCCCCCACACACAGCCCCCCTAACCCCAGCAGTACCCCTACCCCCCCACACACAGCACCCCTACCCCACACACACACAGCACCCCTACCCCCAGCAGTACCCCTACCCCCACACACACAGTACCCCTACCCCCCAGCAGTACCCCTACCCCCCCACACACAGTACCCCTACACCCACACACCACACCCCTCCTCTCCCCAGCACCCACCCCCTCCCCCACACCCAGCACCCCTCCCCCACACCCAGCATCCCTCCCCTCCCCTACACCCCTACCCCCCACACACACATCACATCTACCCCCCCACACAGCACCCCTAACCCCCACACACAGCACCTCTACCCCCCACACAGCACCCCTACCCCCCCACACACAGCACCCCTACCCCCCACACAGCACAGCACCCCTCTCACACACACAGCACCCCTCATACACACACACACACAGCACCCCTCATACACACACACATACAGCACCCCTCACACACGCACACATACAGCACCCCTCACACACACACAGTACCCCTACCCCCCACACAGTACCCCCACAACACACACAGCACCCTTACCCCCGCCCAGCACCCCCAAATAGCACAGCGCCCCTACCTCCCCACACAGCACAGCACCCCACATACACACACATACAGCACCCCTCATACACACACACACACATCGCACCCCACACACACAGCACCCCTCACACACACAGCACCCCTCACACACACAGCACCCCTCACACACACAACCACAGCACCCCTCACACACACACAGCACCCCTCTCACACAGACACACAGCACCCCCCCCACACACACAGCACCCCCCACACACCCCTCACACACACAGCACCCTACACACACAGCAACCCTCACACACAGCACCTCACACAAACACATACACTACACCCCTCAATGCAGTATGTGTGTGTATTCAGCAGTCTGTGTGTGTGCGTGTATTCAGCAGTCTGTGTGTGTGCGTGTATTCAGCAGTCTGTGTGTGTATTCAGCAGTGTGTGTGTGTACTCAGCAGTCTGTCTGTGTGTGTACTCAGCAGACTGTCTGTATATGTATTCAGCAGACTGTCTGTATATGTATTCAGCAGACTGTCTGTATATGTATTCAGCAGACTGTCTGTATATGTATTCAGCAGACTGTCTGTATGTGTATTCAGCAGACTGTCTGTATGTGTATTCAGCAGACTGTCTGTATGTGTATTCAGCAGACTGTCTGTATGTGTATTCAGCAGACTGTCTGTATGTGTATTCAGCAGACTGTCTGTATGTGTATTCAGCAGACTGTCTGTATGTGTATGCATCAGTCTCTATATTCAGCAGTCTTGTGTGTGTATTCAGCAGACTGTGTGTATGTATTCAGCAGTCTGTGTGTGTATGTATTGCCTATGTTGGAGATACTAATAAATATAAGCTTACATTTATCTATTTATATCATTATTTAAAATTTGTATCATTGAACTCTCTGTTGTTGTGTTCTTTTAAAACAAAAGTTGTTAATTAGTTCGGACAACAGTACGAGTTGTTTTTTTCTAAACTTAAACCTCAATATTCAGGTTTAATTGCCGTGTTGGCACTTTAAGGAAAAATTTTTGGCATGTATTGCGGTTTGGGCACTCGGGCTCAAAAAGGTTCGCCATCACTGACTTAGGTGATTTTTATGGCACTTATGGTTTATTTTCATCCGTAGTGGTTTCCATGGAGACGTTTACCACGTTGCCGCGGTAACCGTGCTTGGTGATGTCACACGCATGGACCGCGGGTCAATGTGAGTTCACATGAATCATGCACATGCGCGGTGAATACAAGGGAACGCCGGGCGTAATACACTTCACCTGGGTAAGTCACTTTACCTTAATTGATATAGATAAATATTTGTAGTATGTGCAGCTTATACTGCAGTCATTCAATCTTGAGGAAGGTCCCTGCGAGGACCGAAACGTTGATTTTTTGGAATAAACAGCATTTTTGATATTTGAAAGTCTGTAAGTGCAGCCTGTATTTTCATGTGTTTGGTATATATACATACATACATATTGTTGGTAAAAATATTATGATTATATATATATATATATATATATATATATATATATGATTAATATGTGCTTGATTAAGTCTGTGTGTATGGGAGATCAGGAATTCTCTTCAAAGGGAGTTTGTGTTTAGATAGATGGAAAGATACAGCACCTAAAAGGCACAGTTACATCCTTGGGAAATGTTATCACATTTACACATGACCTAGTCTTCAAAGGAGTCTCTATGTAATACATTCACTTTTAATACACAACGCAGAGTGGATTTCTCTCAAAAGGATACCAACTGGAAGTATTGGTGGTGAGAGAAGAATTATACAACACATATCTATACTATTTTTTTTTTTTTTTTTAATTATTGTGACAAATGTTTCATATATATATATATATATATATATATATATATATATATATATATATATGTATGTATAGGTAGAATAGGTAGCACTCATGGTCTTCAAGTTAAAAATCTTCTTTTATTATGCAAGTTTAAAACATAATGCCAGGATCAACGTTTCAGTCCTCTCTCAGGACTTTGATTGATCCTGATGAAAGTCCTGAGAGAGGACTGAAACGTTGATCCTGGCATTATGTTTTAAACTTGCATAATAAAAGAAGATTTTTAACTTGAAGACCGTGAGTGCTACCTATTCTACCTATACTTGGATACTTAAAGTCCCAGGGTGTGCACCCGGCATCTATTTATTTTTCTATTTATATATGGATAGCCTGTGTGCAAGTATTTTGCATACATTAGACTGTGAGAGTAGGACCTGCCAAAGATGGGGTACATTGACGTTGTGGCCGGCTTATGCAATGTATGATCATATAATGTAACTAAACCCCCATTATTATTTTTTTCCTAGATTAGGTGTTTTTTAAAAAAAAACTTTTAAAAACTAATAAAATCTGTCAACATTGAAGTTGCTGTTTAGTAGATAGGAAGGTGCGCTGGATCTTGTGTATTGTTTATTGTATAATATGGCCCCCAGCAGCACCCCATTTAAGCATGTTCAGGTGAGTGCAACCATCCCCCATGTTTCATATATATATATTTGGGAGTCTAGCCAACTCCTTGGTTTTGCACCCCTCCCTGTTACAGGTGCCTCATCTCAGGTCCCTATTTAGCCTTGTACTGCAGAGAGCCTCAGATGGAATTTTTTCCCAAGTAAGTGGGTTAATCTCATAAGAGCAGACATTAGACTGTGAGAGTAGGACCTGCCAAAGATGGGGTACATTGATGTTGTGGCAGGCTTATGCAATGTATGATCATATAATGTAACTAAATCCCCATTATTATTTTTTGCCTAGATTAGGTGTTTTTAAAAAAAACTTTTAAAAACGAATAAAATCTGTCAACATTGAAGTTGCTGTTTAGTAGATAGGAGAGTGCGCTGGATCTTGTGTATTGTTTATTGTATAATATGGCCCCCATGTTTCATATATATATATATGTGTGTGTGTGTGTGTGTGTGTGGATGAGTCCATTTAAGAACTTTGCATTATTTATTTATTTATTTTGCCTAATGATTGGATTGGATCAGGGTATGCCCTGGAAGTTGAAGGTTGAAGATGGGTCACAGGTTTAAGGTTGAAGATGGGTTACAATAAGTCATTAATTGTAACAAATCTATATATTTATCATCTGTGTCTAGTTGCAGATTACAGGACTTTATAATCTTTGTGTGAGTACAATCTTTCCCATAAAGAAAAATAGTGGGTTAGTTTTTTGCCCAGAATTCTTATCATATTCCAATTATTTATTTTGTAGTTTTGGATGCTCTTCTGGAGATGCACGAAGTGGGACACATCCAACGGACCACGTGACCCAAGTGCCATGGGATGACACCAGTTGTTATGATTGCAAGAAAATCAACATGGACTTTTTCCAGTCCTAATTGGCCCAACATCTAAATATTTGGATAATAGGGAGAGGCGGTGGGAGGGGTATTTAAAAGATGGTACTGGTAAAGTGATTGTATTGATGTTATTCATTGCATAATATTGTTTATTCATGAAATTTAGGGGAAGTTAATAAAGAAATAAATAGGTTCCTTTTATGCAAGTTAAGTGTGAACATATATTTTTATATGGAATATAGAACATTCTTGCACCATTTTTTTTTTCTAAATTGTGTTTTTAGTAAGATATTAAGACCGATGCTAAACAAGATATGAGATTTATCTATATGCCTTTCCCACCTAGTGGTTTGTGAGTGTCATTTCTTCTGGGCTATATTGCTTAAACAGTGTTATACTATGAAGTTTTGTTTTAAGTCCCTTTATAGGTTTGCTGTATCTCAATATATTTTGTATATAGTATTTAGTGCAACAGGAGTGGGGAAAAAATGTGTATTCTTACCCAGTTTTTGAAAGCATTCTGAATGCAGTAATATGTTGAGGAAGTAGAAGGCTTTCTTGCCTTAAGAAGGGTGTCTATTATGGGCTCTGACATTCCCAGGTTTTTGGGAGTGACCTCCTTTCAAAAGCTGCGCTCCCAAGTTCCAGAAGCAGTGGCGGAGATGGGCTTCTGGCACATGAATCAGGAGATCTGTTGTTACTGGGATTCTCCAAGGAGGGGCATAATACATTTTCAGGAGAAGATGATATCATGGCCTCCTGGCCTCCAAGTGGGAATGATAGCTATGTGTTTCTTACCCTTCATCAAGATTGTCTTCATTATTCTTGTGAGCAACTGCAGGACCACCATCCAAGTGGATGGCCCTGGGATTACCAAATGCATACTAAGGAAGTGAGACTATGTCAGGGTATATCGGCAGACATTTTGTGCTATGATAGAAATTAAAATGTATATTGCCTGAATCATTCTGAACAGAGCAGACTCCATTTTGTTATCTTCAAGCTAACAAAAGACACAGGATTTCTATCCCTTCTGTAAAACTAACCACTTTGCCAGAGCTAAAGGAATGCATAGTATATACAAACCTGTTGATAAGAAATGAGAACGGGGGATGGACAGACTGTCTAAATGCTAATGGAATATAATTAATTCTAAACCCAGACATTTATGACAGAGAAGATTAAATAATTTAATTTTACTTTTGATATTGTATAAGATCCCATTGTAAGTTTAGGGATCATATTTAGTAATAACTGTCATATTAGAAATTATAGCAGAATTTGCCAGACACACAGTCTGAAGAAAGCCCCCCAAAAACTATTTGAACTGACAGAAAACGTAAGTTATCAACAACCATAAAGATAAGGTAAATGACGTCAAAATAGCCACCAGGAAAAGTTAACGCTTTCCTGGATAGGTATGTTTAGTGGGACGAGACTGCCCTCTATAGACTAAATACTTAAATTGCTATCTGGAAGGTAACCACACCTCCAGTTTTCTATTGGTCTATCACCGAGTGATTTTTCCCTTTAAAAGTTAAGACAAAGAGAAGAGAGAGAGGAGAGGTATGCAAAGGAAGCAAAGAGGTGAGCAGTCGGGGGCAATGCAGAGAAATCCATGACAGATATCCACTCCAGGGCACTCAGAATTTCTTACACACCAATCACACATCCATTCAGTTCCTGAGACTACCTACTAATCTGATGAAAATATCTACTCAACTGGTAATTATACTGGTTTCATTTAATTAATCTAAATTAATTAAAATTTTCTAATAGCATGATATATGACTGGATAAATCACGATCAGATTTCGATATTTAGAAATCTTAGTTACTAAAGAATATATAATTAAGCATTATATTCTGCAGATGGAAAAGAGTAATTATGTATTTGTGATTTATCACATGTTAGCATATCGTGATATTTATCCAGGTGTATTTATTTGCTCTAAAATAAGATAAAATATCTGTTTAGGCAAGTTAAAATTCTGCTTATAGAACATGGTGGATTGATCTTATTGGATGGTTCCAGGAAATAACTAATGAGCTGGATTAAATGTTATGTTATTTAAAATTACATGAGAATAGGTCTTAATTACCTAGGAGGTCTAGCCAGCATTGGAAGGGTTATTCTAACTGTCAGCTAAAGTGTTATCGCATTAAGCTGCAAGCTGTGTGTGTGTAAGTTTCACTTTGTTTCTTTCTGTGAACTACCGTCATAAATCTTGTCTTGACAATTAAGACTGTCAGCCATTGGAAAATGTATTGCCATTAATTGCATACCATGTTATACTGAATATTCATTGATTATTGTCAAGCATGTTACTTATTATTAGTTAAATTGTCACAATAAATTGTATCTATTTGTATAACAAATTGTGATTTTATTTATATGGAATACATTTCACTTACACGAGAACGATCTTTGGGATCTGAGAATTGAAATAGTGGGCAATTCTCAACTGTTTACTATTATTATCCCATAAATATCCCCACAACTAGCAAACGTGGTATCAGAGCACAGGATATATCATAGCACAGGATATATCCAAGTAAACATGGTACATGCATTAACACATACAAGGCAAACGAAAGGGTTTTTTTACTGTAAGAAAAATCAGGATGTGGAATTCTCTGCCTGAAGAAGTGGTTTTATCAGAGTCCATACAGATGTTCAAACAGCTACTAGATGCATACTTGCAAAAACAGAATATTCAAGGATATAATCTTTCAATGTAGGGTAATAACTGCTTGATCCAAGGATACATCTGACTGCCATTCTGGGGTCAAGAAGGAATTTTTTTTTCCTAGCTTGTTGCAAAATTGGAAGTGCTTCAAACTGGGTTTATTTGCCTTCTTTTGAATCAACAGCAAAAAACATATGTGAGGAAGGCTGAACTTGATGGACGCAAGTCTCTTTTCAGCTATGTAACTATATGTAACTATATAAATAACCATGAGATGTTGGCAAACTTCCAATATATAGTAATTCAAAAAGTATGTTAGGTATTAATATTTCAATAAACAATACATCAGTAGTGTGGCAATAAACAAATGCTTACAATTACTAATCACAATTTGTTATGGGCAAATGCAAATATTGTATTCCCAAAACTGTGTACTTTGTCTTTAAGAGATATTGCAAACTGACAAGGTTAGTTAGTGAAATGGAACATATTGTTTTTCATAACCGTTTCTTTAAGCAATAACCTTTTACTTACCTTCAGTGCATAATATGTTTACGCCATTTTGTCCCAGACGAATACAATAACAATAATGCATAAACAACCTTCAAGGCTATGCTACTCTTTCAGTACATAATATATTCTGGTAACTCTAAGTAGATAAAGATGTTCAGACCATAAAAACCTATACATTGGGGGTACTATGGCGCTCATGAGACATCCCCGAAAAGAACTAGGAGTGTTTCAGGGCAGTACACTATATACTGACAATAATATTCTCAGTAAAAGTACAGTTTTTATTTGAAAAATGAAGAAAAAAAAAAACCACTAACTTTGGCTAGCGTTTATGCCCAAGTGGCTACTAGAAAAGACTAGGCATACCCCATTTTGAATACCCTGGGATGTCTACTTTTTCAAATGGTATGCCATGATGGGGTAACTTACATTTCTTGGCTGCCATACGGTCTCAAAGGCAACCTAGGCCCAGCAAACCAATCTGTGAAACTTCTATGTAAAAAAATAAATAAATAGACAAGACGTATATTTGACCCTGTAACTTTCCAAAACACCATAAAACCTATACATGGGGGTTACTGTTTTACTCATGAGACATTTCTGAATACAAATATGTATGTTTTATTGCAGTAAAATAAAACAGTATTGTGACATTAACAGTTAAATTGACAAATTTCTTAATTTTTCAAACTTTTTTAGATTTTATTCATATAAAGTGGAGTTCTATATATGAATGTTTGATATAGAATGAAAGCCCTGTTTCCCCTGAACAAAACGATATATAATAAGTGTGGGTGCACTTAGTATGAAAGAGGTAAATTATAGTTGAACAGACATAGAGCCAAATTCTGTGGTTTGTTTACGTTTTGTTTTAATCACAACTTGTACATTTGGCTCCGTCCTTAACCCTTTCAGGACCGCGGACGGTTCAGGACCGTCAGCGGTAAAACGTGCGTTTGGACCGCTGACGGTCCTGAACCGTCATAGCGAAAAACGGGCTGCAGGAAGCGATCAAAGATCGCTCCAGCCAGTACAATGCTGTAACTATCTGCCAGACATCCCAGGCAGATAGTAATAGCCAATTACGGTGTGTGAGCGATCCGCGATCGCTCACAATTGGCTGCTGTTAAAGTGGGTGTTACAAACACTCACTTTGACAGTGATCTCTGCCCCTCTCTCCTCTGTAGCGTTTTGTGAGGCGAGAGAGACAGAGATCGTGATAGTTTGTTGCAGTAGAAGTATTCCAGAGTATCTAAAGTGAATTAAAAATCAATTTTAACCCCTTCCCTGCCAGATCTGTTACAGCAGTGCATTTGTACTGTCTGTATTTTTTTTTATTTTTTTTGCCCTTAAAGGGTTAAATTTGTTTTAAAAATATTTGTCTTGGTTTGTCTTGGTCTGCCTTGGTCTGTCTTGGTCAGTCAGTTTCCTTCCCCCAAATCTCCATTAGATTTTTGTGACAGGAGTTAGTTTAGGGATTGCTGTTTAGTCTGTTTTAGTAAAAAAAAAATTTTTAAAAAGTATAAAAAATTTTTTGTGTGTTTGTAATTTGTTTTAGTCGTGTGTAAAACATGCAGCGTATGTATAACTTGCAGGAGGCATATGCCTTCTTGGCGTCAGACTCTGACGCCACTGACACTGCGTCAGATTTTGACCCAGGTCAGTTTTCTGACATGTCTAGTCAAGACGACATGTCATCTGTGTGTGAGCCGGCTGAAGAAAGAAGCTGTGCTTCCTCTGCTATGCCAAATGTGGAGGAGGACTGGGTACCTCCACAGTTAGCCGAGCCCAACGTCCCCCTTTTAGTGCCAACGCAGGCATTAATGTTAATGTGGATGGCTTCTCCCCAATGCAGTATGTAGAACTATTTTTAGGGGATACCATCTGGGAGGAGATTGCTTCCCAGACTAACTTGTATGCTACCCAATTTATTGACAACAATCCAGGTAGCTATACAGCCAGGGAGCATGACTGGCATCCCACAGATGTCCCAGAGCTTAAAAAATTCTGGCCTCTTACAATGCTCATGGGGATTATAAAAAAGCCATCGATTCGCTCATACTGGAGCACCAACCCAATAATGTCTAGTGCAGTATTCTCCCAAACCATGCCTAGAGCCAGATACGAGTTACTGCTGAGATTTTTACACTTCAGTGACAATACCCTCTGTCACCCTAGAGATCACCCCCAATACGATAGGCTTTATAAAATACGCCCACTGCTAGACCATTTTCAGGACAAATTTTCGGATGCTTAAACCCCCAACAAAATTTATCCATAGATGAATCTCTAATGAAATACAAAGGGAGATTAGGGTTCAGACAATACATTCCCTCAAAGCGCTCTAGGTATGGCATAAAACTGTACAAACTGTGCGAGAGCGAAAGTGGCTACACATTTGCCTTTCGTGTATATGAGGGGAAAGATGGTCAACTGGACCCTCCTGACTGTCCTGACTCCCTGGGGACAAGTGGGGAAACTTGTATGGGACCTACTAAACCCCTTGTTTAATAAAGGTTACCACCTTTATGTGGATAATTTTTATAGTAGTGTCCGTCTATTTAAAACACTTTATGCTTTACAGACACTGGCCTGCGGCACTGCCAGAAAAAATTCCAAAGACTTTCCACGATCTCTCATATATGCAAAATTAGGGGGTGTGGCCTAACCACAGGAGCGGATAGTCGCATGGCCTCAGAGCTCCGGCCAAACGACAAGCAAAAACCCTTAAAAATCGAGGCAAAGGGCACCCAAAAAGCCCCTACTACAGATTTAATGGGCAAGAAAACGAAAAGGCTAAAACCTGACCGGCCCCAACAGGGGCGAAGCATCGGGGACCTCTGGCAGCAGGCACACGGCGCCCAGGAGGCCGCAATGGCGTCCCTTCATGGAGGCTGCTCCGACTTCTCCGACGGAGTGTCGGATGAGGAGGACGGAGACCACATGATGGCAACAGTAAGGCAGCCAGCAGCGAGAACGGAGCCCCCGCACAAGGCACCCGACGCCGCCCCAGTGACACCATCAGGGAGATCATGGCGGACTTCCAAACGAAAATCTCGGCGGATGTGGCCTTGCTTCGAAAAGACCTGCGGGGACTGACAGGCCGTCTTGGTGAGATGGAACATACAACTCAGACCCACACAAAACAAATCACCGAACTACAGCAAAAAGTAGAAGAGCTCACACAACAGAGCCGCAAGTATGAAAATAAATTTGATGCACTGGAAGACAAGCGAAGGCAGAAAAACCTAAAACTCAGGGGGGTAGGGATGTCGGTACCACCGGAGGAACTCCCGCATTTTGCTAGGCGCCTCCTGACAGCCATACTTACACCAAAGCAATCCAAAGCAATGCAACTAGAGGGAATATTCCGACTCCCGATACCTGCCAAGGCACCACCCGCAGCTCCGGGAGACCTAATGCTACAGTTCCAAAGCCTGAAGGAAAAGGCAGCCGTGCTGGCGGCCATCAGGGGTCAAACCCCATACCACTTCGAGGGGATGGCCCTGACCTTCTTCGCTGATTTATCCGGAGGAACCCTCGCTTGGAGACGGTCTCTTCGACCCTTTACCTCTCAACTACGCGAGAAGAACATCAGCTACCGCTGGAGCCAAGCCCGGTCACTTCTAATACCTCACGAAGAAACAGTCATCACCATCCGAGACCTGTCGGACGCAACAAATCACCTGCAGACGCTGGGGTTGCCACTGGACTTGCTACGCCCAACAAACCCTCACGGCTGGAATCCCGAGGCCACACGGGACTTTGTACCCAGGGTCAAGGCCCATACCTCTCGAGCCGAGGCCACAACCTGATCACTCAGAAGGCCAACCCGGCGAAACCGGGATGTCCCCTAACAACACCTGGCCCCAAGCACCCCTGGACTCCATCCCTTCTGCTGGGCACGGACTGATAGAGAACCCACAAACCGAAGAACACAGAGGTATAATCCTAAAGCCTCTGTCATTAGAGACAAGACAACGTTCTGGCCTACAGTGCTAGAAATTATGGAAAATCTGATAACCATACGTAAGACTCAAGGACTGATGGATTATCTTTGCTTATGTGGTTCCCTTTTTTTTTTTATTTATTTATTTATTTATTTTTTTGTGTACCCGTATAACCTGGCAACCTGGGCCGGACGACTACCCTAAATTTTACTGAGACGCCTGTTTTCGATCGTCAATGCAAATGTCATATATAATCTCTGTTTACCGGGGTCTCTTTACTGTTACTACAGCTGCGCACAGTTGTTATTTCACCCCTCCCCCCCCCCCTTTTTTTCTTTTCCCTGTCTTAAGTTATTTGTTCTACCACTGCCTCGGCTATGCAAATTAGCACTACGTTCACGACCACTCTGTAATTGCTACAGTGATTCCAAGTCCCAGCAAACTGTTAGCCATGATAATGCAACGCCAACACTAAGCGACCACACTTCCATACCCCATGCCGCCAATCACTCACTTGCACGCACGACCAACTGGAGGCCGTTGCCTCCCTGTGGCCACAAGGGTCCCCCTGGCACGTACACCTGTATGCCAACAACAAGGTACCACTCAATCAAATAAGCAATCACTAAGTTCTCACCTGAGACCCGCACATAAGGCATCACATTCTGATACGCGTCCACGAAACCAACTGGCTCAATATACTCCCTCAGTTAGCCTCACCAGACGTTTTTTGACATGTCAGTTCGGCAGGCCCACAAGGGCATGGACCCCAACTGTGCCCCTCTATTATACAGACCGCTAGAGCAGTACATAGGAACTGGACACTTGATGTGACCCTTACAGCGCTCTAATAAATAGGCACGCCATCCCGCTAATCTCTTGGCACTTATGTCATACTAGTGCAGCTTCCTCTTAAAGGAAAGGCCAACCAACACTTGACTGCACTATAATCGTACTATCCACGTTGCACACAAAGCTTGTTCCACACACTATGTTTTGTTTTTTCCATTGTCTAATCCTCATACATTTATAGGCAAAAATGTTGTACTATATACTCATCACTCACTTATACAACACTGTATGAACGCTGAATAACTATTTACCTAAAAAATTGTGCAAGTCCTTCTCACGCCATGCTCATGTTATATTATGTTTTTGTATTCGCGCTTGAGACTGCTGTTGTGGCACTCCAAGCTCTGTTGTATTCAACTGCACGACAAAAATAAAGAATTCAAAAAAAAAAAAAATATATGCAAAATTAAAAAAAAGGCGAATGTAGAGCACTTCGCAAAGCTGAAGTGCTTGCACTAAAATTTAGGGACAGGAAGGATGTCCACATGCTCACCACCATCCATGACGAACGCATGTCAGACGTCTCTGTCCGGGGCAGAGTAGAGTCCAAACCGGTTTGCATCAGGGCGTATAATAAGTACATGGGGGGTGTTGATTTGGCTGATCAGCTGATGCAGCCATATCTTATTTAAGAAAAACAAAAGCATGGTATAAAAAGGTGGCTATCTGGGGCGTGGCTTGCAGTGCATGGAGTGAGTCGCACACCGCCGGAGCTCCGCAACCTCGGACCACAAAGCCCCATATCAATGCCTCACTACACCACTAAAATGGGTAAAACAAAAATGGGTAAAACAAAGCGCCAGGGCACCCCAGGACCTTCTGAATCCAGCCCACAACGGAAAAACGCCGGACCGCTGGACAATTTCATCTTATCCAGACGGTCCCAGAACCGCGAGACACATGAACAAGATGGCGGGCGCATCCCCAGGGGCTGAGAGTAACGCATTTACCCACATCCTGGGCGAAGATGCCCCTGAGGACTTCCAAATAGAACGCGCCCATAGGGCCCTACGTCCCCCCAGGCGAGACGGCCTACCGCGAGAAGTGATCTGCTGCCTCCTGTCCTTTCAACTCAAGGACGCCATCATGAGAGCGCCCTCAGACAATCACCTTCCATGAGGCCACTATCTCGCTCTACCAGGACCTGTCCACCCTCACATTGGACGCACGAAGAGCTCTAAGGCCTCTCACGCACGTCCTCCAAGAAAAACGCATTCCCTATAAATGGGGCTTTCCCTTCAGCCTCCAGGCCAAACGGGGGAACACGTGGTGCACACTGAGGTGGCCCAACGACGTACCCGGTTTCCTGAGGACAATGGAACTGCCACCGGTTTCTGTCCGCAACTGGATCTTGGATCAGCCTCCGACACGTCCTGACCACCCTGAAGTGCCTGAACCACTCCGCAACCAAGTACGGAGAGACACACAGCCTACACGCTGGGGAGGCCTCGACGGGCCCGAAGAATAGGTTGGTCCGCGCAGTCACCGACCCCGGCGCTTCCCTGCCCTCCTGCACAGATCTAACCTGCTGAGGTTACCCCATGGCTTCCACGATGACAGCTAAGTACTCACACTTATATCCATAGGGGTAACGCCACGTTTGCCATCACAACTAGGGTATGGGGGCCCGGGGCCCACAGTTGGGGACACCGCGGGTATCCGGGCTTTATAATTTCTAAATGTCTCTTGGGTGGGGTACGGGAGCGGGACTGAACAATTATCCCCCGGGTCGACCAAGCAGCGGAATTCATCTAACCAGGGAGGGAGAGATGCGGCGCCCCGGTTCTGCCCCCCTCACACGCAGTGCCGATGCCCGGGGCCCTGCCCATGGTCCAACCTAAAAAAGGACTGCTTCGCCCTTGTGTTTCGCTGACCCACACACTAATTAACGCTGCTCCACATGCTGCCCATCAACTGGTGCCGGGAGAACGAACACTAATCCCGGGCTGGGTGGCGGGGGGGGTTGGGAAACATGGAGGTTTTTTGCCTGGGATGGAGTGTCGCATGATATGTGTAAAGTAATCTGTTATGTTCAGTACAAGCTAACCCGCCGTTTGTTAACCTTATTGTTTTGGGGTCTTAGCTTACTCAGCCGACATGTTTGCCACGTTACCGCAGCAATTTAGCCCCCTGATACCAGCTGCCCCCACGCTTAAAGCGGGACACCCCGTTCGACTCCATAGCCGAGATAGGGGGGGGGGGAGGGGACCTGGAGGGGGTCTGGACTAGCCAGAGTATTGTAAGAAGCATGGAATACTACCATCTATGTTATGTACCAGCTAACCAGCTCACATACACCCATATTGTCTGTTTTCCTAAATATGCCCGAATGCCATGTTTGCCATGCTACCGTTATATTTTCGTTCCCGGGACCCTGCGGGCCCCCATACTAGTGTTGGGTTGGCCCGCATTGCCCCGGGGTGGGATGTTGAGGGGGTCGAGGGTCCGGGGAGTGGTTAAACTTAGCAGGAATATTGCAGGAATTGTACGACGTTATTAGATATGTAAGGTGTATGCAAACTTAATCTCTTCTATCTGTATGTTATGCATTCTTTAGGCTTGTCCAGCAGACACGCTCGCCAGGTTAACGCAGCTGTAGTGATGCTGACTTTGACCCGCCCCCCCTCCCCCGCCACGCTTTACCCTCCACACCATAGTTGAACCGCCCCTACCGTTGCTGCCCCCCTGTAGACATGGCAAAAGACGTTACACCCCTCCCCCAGCCCCCGTTGCCCTACTGCTCCGACAAAATTGACAACCTACGGTCAGACGCCTCAGAGGATCCTTAATAAATCCGCCAAGACCAAATACCCTGCCCGCCCACGCCGCAATACCACAGAGACCCTAGGTGGATAAACCAACTAACCTGAGACGTGGGCCGAGGGTTCGCGGCCCCCGGTCTACTCCGACAGATCACACCCGCCTGACTTCCGTGACCCCCTGCGACCGGTCCTCTTGTAAATTAGGTCACCCTAGCACGACCTAGGGCTACGGTTGCCTATACTCCTCGGCCCCTTAACGGGCGAACACCTTAACCTACCCAACTCCCCTCACCCAACCTTCCCTTACTACCCTCTGTATCCCCTAACCCCCCCCCCCTCCCTACCCCCGGTGCTCCGCTCCCTCCGCACGTACGGTGCCACTATACAGCCATGGCGTTGGGCTTCCGACCCTCACCTCTACTACTAAGGACACATAATGTCCGCGGCCTTAACTCCCCTGATAAGAGGAGGCACCTGCTACGCACACTCTGGTCACAAAAGGTCTCAGTAGCGTTTCTACAGGAAACGCATCTAAAAGGGGGTGATGCCCCACAGGTCAAAGACAGGCGATTTCCACTAGGATACTACGCCAATCACCCCGACGCTAAACGTGCAGGGGTTGCCATCATCTTCTCCCACAACACCCCATTTCTTAACTCAGCCACACAGACAGACCCCATGGGCAGGTTCCTGTTTGTTAAAGGCACGATAGCTGAACACAAGTACACGTTTGCCACTGTATATTGCCCCAATAAAGGACAACACCCATTCCTAGCAAAAGCCCTCGCGAAGTTAGAGAGATTCCGGGAAGGAACCTTGATCCTAGCTGGCGACCTCAACATCCCCCTGGACCCACGGATGGACTCATCCGCGGGCACCAGCACCATCCCCCCACACTGTATCCGACAGGCCAAACAAGCCCTGTCCAGATCGGGTCTGGTGGACTGCTGGAGGGTGGCGCATCCTGATGATAAAGATTTCACATGTTACTCTGCAGCTCACAATAGGTATAGCAGGATAGACTATATCTTCCTAGCCCAAGAATACCTACCCTTCCTGATGTCTTCCTCAATAGGGATCCAGCACGACTCGGATCACGCACCGGTCCGAGCCACACTTAAATCACCGCTTCTCAAACCCAGTGAACGCCACTGGAGACTAAATGAAAACATACTGACGGACAACAATGTCACCACACAAATAGCCCAAACACTGACCCAATACTTTGAAGAAAATGTCAGGCCAGATACTGCACCCCTCACAGTATGGGAGGCGCATAAATGTGTAATACGGGGACACATGATTAAACTATGCACACAGCGGAAAAAGGAACACATAGCCAAAACGCAGGAAGTGATACACGAAATAGCCACCCTAGAGACAAGACATAAAAGCGACCAGACGGACGATACCTACCGACGCCTCACAGACGCACGTAGAAAGCTCAGGGACCTACTATCCCAGAACTTACTCCAAACCATACGCAAGTCCCACAGACACTTTTATGAGTTCTCCGACAAATGCGGTAGGACACTAGCCCGTACCCTGAAGCAGAGACAGAGGCAACATCACATCCACCAGATTAAGGGGAAAGATGGGACGCTGAAAAGGACACCGACAGATATTTTGCAGGCCTTTAGGCTCTTCTACGAGGAGCTATATAACTTAGACACCGCCGCGCGACGTTCAGACGGACCCCAACACCGACGTAACATAGAGTAACATAGACGCTTTCCTCACAAAACACGTAGACCGGACGCTCCCAGAGGAGCTAGCCGAGGAACTAGAACAACCACTCACGGGTGAAGAACTCGCCGCCGCACTTAAAAGTTCTAAGTCCAACAAGGCACCGGGCCCCGACGGTTTACCGGTCTCATACCTGCGGAGGTTCAAAGACGTACTGCTCCCACATCTGTTACAGGGTCTCAACTCCTTGTTGGAAGGAGGTCGGTTCCCGACGGACTCCCTACGCGCCACGGTCACGGTCATACCAAAGGAGGGGAAGGACCCCACTGACTGCGGGAGCTACAGACCGATCTCGCTCCCTAATGCTGACCTCAAGCTCTTCGCCAAAACTATAGCCATGAGACTCTCCCGCGTCCTCCCCACTCTGGTCCACCCAGACCAGGAAGGGTTCATCCAGGGACGAGAAGCTCGAGACAACACCATCCGAGCCCTACACATGGTCCACTCTGCCCGGTCGACAAATAGAAGCCTAGTCCTGGTCTCCACAGATGCGGAGAAGGCCTTCGACCGGGTAGACTGGCAGTACCTCGAAGCCACCCTCTGTCACATGCAGTTTGGCCCCCACATACGCTCATGGATCCTCGCCCTATATACTAACCTGACGGCCCGCATCAGGATTAACGGCGGTCTCTCTGCTCCCTTTGCAATTCGGAACGGAACCAGACAGGGCTGCCCCCTATCCCCCCTCCTGTTTGCCCTCACTCTAGAACATTTCCTAGAGGCGGTCAGACGAGATGGGGGAATCACCGGGTATAGGCACCACCACACAATGCATAAAGTGGCCGCCTATGCCGACGACATGTTATTTTTCCTAGACAACCCCACAATTTCTTTCCCCAATCTCCTCCGAGCCTTCAGAATCTTCGGTGAGATCTCCAACCTTAAGCTGAACCTAAGCAAGTCGGAAGCCTTGCCGATTTCACTCACCGCCGAGAGAGTCACGCATTTAAAATCACAGTTTCGCTTTTCCTGGTGCGATGCCAAACTTAAATATCTCGGCGTCTGGCTGCCCGGTGACCTAACACACCTGTTCCGGTTAAACTTCCTTACCATACTCTTGGTCTTACAGGCGGACCTACATCGTTGGAAGGGCCTCTACGTCTCTTGGTTCGGCCGAATTAATGCTGTAAAGATGAATGTGCTGCCGCGCCTTCTATATCTGTTTCAAGCAATCCCCATAACTATACCCAGGTCATTCTTCCAAACACTAGACACGGCAATAAGGCAGTTTGTTTGGAGCGGTAAAGCAAGCAGAATAAGTAGGAAGCTCCTAGAGCGCCCTAAAAGTAAAGGGGGTGCGGGCCTCCCATCCCTCCGGGGATACTACCACGCAGCACACTTACTCAGGGTTATAGATTGGCACGCCCGTCCCACAGCCAAACTATGGGTTCCCATGGAGCAGGCACAGGCGGGGGGCACACTCCCCTCCAGTTTATGGCTCAGCTCCCTCACTCTAACAACACTGCGAACAGGTAATCCCCTGACCGATGCTACGCTACGGGTCTGGTGCAAGTTACGGTTCACACACCAACTCACCACCACTGACGCCTTACACCCATCACACACAACCCTAAGGTGGGAGGGGGACTTACGCCCTCAGATTTACGCGCATTCACGGACACTAGCTGGCTTAGCTTCCGACAGCTACTGCGGGGAAACCAACTCAGACCTCTCACAGACATATTGGGGGACAAGACGCCTACTGGCGTAGACAACTTTAATTACGCCCAAATACGAGCTTATTACGCGGCCTTCCAAAACAAACAATGCCTGAACAGACCACCCACGCAGTTCGAATCCCTTTGCATAGCCCAAACCCACCCGTAAAGGGGAGTCTCGCTGCTATACGCGACCCTTCTCAGCAGCGAACACCAGTCCCACCCGAGGTACATAACAAGATAGGAAATAGAGACAAAGACCACGCTCACAGAGCAGGAATGGGACAAGATCTTTATTCTGTCTGACAAATGCTCCATCAGCTCCAAGCTCCAGGAGACAAGCTTTAAAATCCTCACACACTGGTACAGGACCCCAGACGTCCTACACCGTATAGACCCAGGAATACCAGACGAGTGCTGGAGATGCGGGGCCCCAGACGGCTCTTTTATCCATATCTGGTGGAGCTGCCCTGACATCGCACCCTTCTGGACAGCAATCAGGGAGACCATCCGTCTCATAACGGGTATCACCCTCCCTCTCCATCCCCTCACTATGCTTCTTCACCACACAGACATGTCCATCTCCACATACAAAAAATCCCTGCTCAAACACCTGATATCAGCAGCAGCAGCGATAATCCCAACTAGGTGGAAATAGAAGGATGCGCCTACCCTCCGGCAGTGGCTGGACAGGGTGGGAGAGATACACCATATGGAATCACTCACGGCAGCGTTACATGGGAGGCTAGAGAAATGTGACCGCACCTGGACGCCATGGCTGTGGTACCTCATGATGGACGGGGCGGGGAGCCGGGGGCCTCCTCTCCCCCCCTCCCCTCCCCCCCACCCCTCCTCTGTCCTGTCCACTTAACTGAACAATGGGTCGGAGGTCCTGCCGACTGGTTACTGACTAACCCCAACCCGCTAACACCCACCTCCCCCAAGACAGTTCCAGTGTCGACCCCCACACACGTCCTTACTCACCTCGAACCCTACACTTACGACCGCACACCTCTACGGTCCTGAGAAAACTTGACACCGAAACTAGAAATGCTGACTAAGCACAGGCCAGAATCCCGAGACCCACACACACGACCCCTGGCGTAAGACCTACACCCAGACGCGACCTGGAACCTGAAAAATGAACCTCTGAGACCGGTCCTACTAAATTAGAGCTCCCAAACACACTACCCTCTGGCAGCGGACCAGCTACGATTCTGCGACCAGGCCGGTCTATGCTCACTAATTGGCTCAGAATCCACCCCCCCCCCCCCCCCCCCCAGTCATATGTAGCCGGGTGACCAAACACTCCCTCCGAGGAACTATCCTACTCACCCCGCTCACGGAACGTCTTAACCCCTGGCAGAGGAAAGTCCATAAACGCTCCGTTAGGTAGGGACACCCCACTTCCCCTCTTCCCTATATGGTTACTGTCCTCCACGTCTGAAAGGTGATAAACCCAGTTACATGATTCAATGTATTTGAATGTTACCATTCGCAAACAGCATGTAGTTCATTGCACTTGTTGACCACAGGTTCCTGTTGTACGCATTACCTAACCATTTTGTCTTCTTTAAATATCGTTATGTGTATAATTGTAACACCCTTTCGACATATGTCAAATATAAAACAAAAATAAAGATTGTCTAACAAAAAAAAAAAAGGTGGCTATCTATCTGATGCAAATAGCAACCCACAACTCATTTTTACTTTTTAAAAAAAATAATCCAGGGAAAACCACCTTTCTCCAATTTCAGTTGAAAATAATTTCTTTAACAATTTATGGAGATGGACAAGTTCCAACAACGGTGCAAGCTGAGTCCAGACATTTTATTAAGTTACCGCCAACTGCTAGAAAAAAACAACAACCCAGAAACGTTGCCGGTTCTGTTTTAAAAACGGGAAAAGGACAGACACCCCTTTTCACTGTCCTGATTGCCCTTCGAAACCAGGACTCTGTGTAGGAACATGTTTCAAGCTGTACCACACAGAACAGTTGTAAGAAGTGTTCCTGAATTTTTATTTTATTTTCTGTTTCTTTGGAAAGCAGCCATTTTTTTGTTAGTCAGTTTCCTTCCCCCAAATCTCCAGTTAGATTCTATTTGCAGGAGTCAGTTTAAAGATTGCTGCTAAATGTACATTTGCTACCTGCACATTTGGCCTAACAAGTTTTCTGTCAGTAACACATAACCAGCTGGCCAAAACCAGATGACGTGTGCATAAAAACCAGAATAAAAAAAATACCACTACACTTTCTTTGGGGGGCAAAATGGTTGGGGGAAAGAAGTCAAAACACCCCATCCTCTATGACCTTTGATGTCTACTTTATAAAAATATATACTATACATATTGTCATGATGGTAACATTAACTGGGGGGTACAAAAATATGTCAAACTGAAGATAGACCAAGCATACCTATATATCAAGTTGAAAAACTGACATGTACAAGTTTTGATTGTTGCCTTTTGGCCCCCAAACAACCCGGCAACCATATACATGGGGGGTATCACTGTACTCGAGAGATGTTGCTGAACATATTGGGCAGTGTTTGGCAGTGACACATAACAGGATCTGTTAATTCATGCCTAAAGTACAATGTGTGTGACAAAGAAACAAAAAAGATTACTATCCAAAAGTTTGACAAAGGCTGGTGGTAGAATTCAGTGCATGAAAAGTGTTAAAATACCACCATTTAAAATGCCCTGGGTTGTCTACTTTTCAAAAATATATGGTTTGATGGGGGTAAAATACATTGGCTCAAATGGGACATGGGCGCAGGTTGATTACATGTCAAAATTCCAAGTTGGGAAACTGATAAGCGCACCTGCCCAACGTGGCCATTTAGCCCCCAAAGAACCCAACAAGCCTATGCATGGGTGGTATCACTGTATTCAGGAGATCTTGCTGAACACATATTGGGGTGTTGTTTGGCAGTGACACATAACAGGATCTGATAATTCATGCCTAAAGTACAATGTGTGTGACAAAGAAACAAAAAAAAGATTACTATCCAAAAGTTTGACAAAGGCTGGTGGTAGAATTCAGTGCATGAAAAGTGTTAAAATACCACCATTTAAAATGCCCTGGGTTGTCTACTTTTCAAAAATATATGGTTTGATGGGGGTAAAATACATTGGCTCAAATGGGACATGGGCGCAGGTTGATTACATGTCAAAATTCCAAGTTGGGAAACTGATAAGCGCACCTGCCAAACGTGGCCTTTTAGCCCCCAAAGAACCCGACAAGCCTATGCATGGGTGGTATCACTGTATTAAGGAGATCTTGCTGAACACATATTGGGGTGTTGTTTGGCAGTGACACATAACAGGATCTGATAATTCATGCCTAAAGTACAAGGTGTGTGAAAAAAACTGAAAAAAAATTACTAACTCAATGTTTGACAAAGCCTGGTGGTAGAATTAGTGCATGGAAAGTGTAAATATTCCACCATGTGAAATACCCTAGGGTGTCTACTTTTCAAAAATATATGGTTTGATGGGGGTAAAATACATTGGCCGGCTTCAAAAATGTCCCAAATAGGACATGCATGCAGGTTGACTACATGTCAAAATTCCAAGCTGGGAAACTGATATGCGCACCTGCAAAATGTGGCATTTTAGCCCCCAAACAACCCAAAACACCTATACATGGGGGGTATCCCTGTACTTGGGAGATGTTACTGAACACATATTGGGGTGTTGTTTGGCAGTGACACATAACAGGATCTGTTAATTCATGCCTAAAGTACAAAGTGTGTGAAAAAAAAAGAAGAAAAAATTACTAACTCAATGTTTGACAAAGCCTGGTGGTAGAATTAGTGCATGGAAAGTGTAAAAATTCCACCATGTGAAATACCCTAGGGTGTCTACTTTTCAAAAATATATGGTTTGATGGGGGTAAAATACATTGGCCGGCTTCAAAAATGTCCCAAATAGGACATGCATGCAGGTTGACTACATGTCAAAATTCCAAGCTGGGAAACTGATATGCGCACCTGCAAAATGTGGCCTTTTAGCCACCAAACAACCCAAAACACCTATACATGGGGGGTATCCCTGTACTTGGGAGATGTTACTGAACACATATTGGGGTGTTGTTTGGCAGTGACACATAACAGGATCTGTTAATTCATGCCTAAAGTACAAAGTGTGTGAAAAAAAAAGAAAAAAAAATTACTAACTCAATGTTTGACAAAGCCTGGTGGTAGAATTAGTGCATGGAAAGTGTAAAAATTCCACCATGTGAAATACCCTAGGGTGTCTACTTTTCAAAAATATATGGTTTGATGGGGGTAAAATACATTGGCCGGCTTCAAAAATGTCCCAAATAGGACATGCATGCAGGTTGACTACATGTCAAAATTCCAAGCTGGGAAACTGATAAGCGCACCTGCAAAATGTGGCCTTTTAGCCCCCAAACAACCCAATACACCTATACATGGCGGGTATCCCTGTACTCAGGAGATGTTGATGAACACATATTGGGGTGTTGTTTGGTAGTGACACCTAACAAAATCTGTGAATGTATACCTGAATTGCAATTTATGTGAAAAAAATAAAAAAAATAAACTACTTCATGCAAAGTTTGACAAAGGTTTGTGGTAAAATGGCTGCATAGAAAGTATCAAAATATTCTTAGATGAATACCCTGGGTTATCTAGTTTAAGAAAAATATATACATGTGGGGTGTTTTTTTGGAGATTTATGACATAACAGTGTTACAATGTCACTATTGATACATTTGAAAAATGTAAATTTTGAAACCGCAATTTCCTACTTGTACTTATAGCCCTATAACTTGCAAATAAAAGCAAATAAACACGTAAACATTGGGTGTTTTTAAACTAAGGACAACATTTTTGTTCAGTAGGGTTCCGAGTGTGTCCATGAGGTCGGTAGGCTAAGTGTGGGTATTCTCTGGGTCCCTTGGGTGTATTGTCGGTCTTCTAGCGGTCCGTCTTTGTGTTGGTTGATGTGTATCTGTGGTTGTCCTCAGTCTCTGTAACGTGTTTGGTGATGGTATGTTCTGTGAATCTTAGTTGTACTTTGTAGCCTAGGCTCCATATGGCGTGTTGAGGCGTCATGTCCCTATATGTCAGTGGTGAGTCGGTCTTAGCCATGAGGTGTACTCCTCTCATGTCTCGTGTCTCAAGTCTCATCACCAGTCGCACTCCGGGCGACATCGGTGTCGAATGTTTTGTGTCTTGTTGTGTCGTGAGTGCAGGTGTTCGTGTGTGGGTCCTATGTGGGTAGGGGTATAGGGAACAATTAGAGGTTGAGGGGAGGGTAAGGGGGGGGGGGGGGGGGAAGACCATGAGGTCTCGGGTTTGCTTCCGCATCCTCGGCGCGCCCAGGTCCGTTCCCCGCACCACTCAGTGGGGTCCAATTCGTCATCCGCTTTGTGTGAACTCCTACGTTATGTATAATAGCCATGGCCTCCAGGATTCCGTATGTCGCTCTCCCCGTCCCTGAAGATCTGCTATCCGTGCTTCGGACGTTCTTATTTCCTCCACTGTGCGTTTCCAGTGTTCCATCGTGGGTGTGTCCTCCTTCTTCCAGTGAAGTGGGATTAAGGATTTGGCTGCATTTAGCAGGTGCCTCAATATCGATTTTTTGTAAACCTGCAAGGGTTTTTCTGTGTAATGTAGGAGGGCCCCTTCCATTGTCAGGTCCTGAGGTTCATCTAGTATGATGTTTATTTCCTGTCCAATGTTCCTCCAGTATGTTTTAATTTTCCGGCAATCCCACCAGATATGGCGTAGCGTGCCTTCACCGTCATGGCACCTCCAGCAGATGTTGGGGATAGTCGGGACGTATCGGTTGAGTTGGGCTGGCGTGCGGTACCAGTGTGTTAGCAACTTGTAGTTGACCTCCTGGAAGTGTGTGCTAGAGGAACTCTTGTGCAGCAGGGTTAAGATTTTTTCCCATTGATCGTCCGAAAAGGTCTTGGCTGTCAATTCCTCCCATGGCCGTTTGAACAGGTTGTTTTTCGGGCGGGTTATCAGGGTCTGATATAGAACTGAGACTCTCCCGTCTGAGTCCGGTGTTTGCGAGCATAGTGTCTCGAACCATGTTAGTTCTCTATGAATTTTGGTTCTGTGCGGAAGGTTAAAGTAATAGTGTCGCAATTGGGCGTAGTGAAACTGGTGCAGGAGCGTGGGTGGTCTATCTTCCGATAGTTCTCTTAGTGATTTCACTCCTGCATTTGTGAGCACAGCATGTATCGGTATGTATCCGTCTTGATGAGCTAGTGGCCATGCGGACTGGGCGAGACCGTCCCCCAGGTTTGGGTTGTGGGTTATGGGTATCAGTGGGCTCGGTTTGGGCGAAATCCTTTGGTCGGTTCGCAGCTTATCCCAGTGTTTGAGCGTGTGTGCCACTGGTGAGTCAGCCCCTAGGGTGTCCTGTGCCGTATCATCCCTGTGCCACAGCAGTGTGTGTATTCGGTGATCTGTGGAGTCTCTCCACAGTCGCACCCATCGCTTGTCCGGAGGGGCCACATGAAGCTCTCTTATTCTCTGGAGGATGGTGGCTTGGTGGTACTTTCGAATGTCCGGCATAGCTAGCCCTCCCCATCTCCTTGGGAGGCAGAGTCTGTCGTAGCTAATTCGTGCTCTGTCCCCCTTCCAGACATATTGTATAAGCGCCGTTTTCAGTGTCTTAAAAAACGCGGGAGGTACCGGGTAGGGCGCCGCGTGGAAGAGGTATAAAATCCTGGGCAGGATGTTCATCTTAATTACCGCTATCCTTCCCAGCCATGATATGTGTGCGTAGCTCCATCTCTTCAGGTCCCCCAGAATGGTGGTCAGTAGGGGTTGATAGTTGCACATATAGAAGTCTTTTGCTTCGTGTGTTATCCACAGTCCCAGGTACCTCATCCGATCTTGGCACCAGTGAAAAGGGAATTGTCTTCTCAGTTGTGTGCATTCAGTTTCGGGTACCGTGATGTTAAGGATGTCGCACTTTGTGAAGTTGAGTTTCAGTCCTGAGATGCTTCCATACTCATCGAATTCCTCGAGTAGTCGCGGGATGGAGTTAGTAGGGTCCCGGAGGAAAAACAGCATGTCATCCGCGTATGCGGCGACTTTATGTTCGTGCGATCTGAAGTTGAGGCCCGTGATCCCTTGGTTTTTCCGGACGCGATCTAGAAGCGGCTCCAGGGTGAGGGCGAATATGAGTGGGGAGAGCGGGCAGCCCTGTCTTGTGCCGTTATGAATGTCGAAGCTGTTCGTGAGGGCCCCATTCACTCTGACTCTAGTGTTCGGTCCACTGTATAATGCGGTAATCCATGTGAGCATACCCAGTCCTATGCCCATCTTGCGTAGCGCCTCCGTCATAAAGTGCCAGTCCACTCTGTCGAAAGCCTTCTCGGCGTCTGTGGAGAGTAGGAGTAGTTTCGTCTTTGTTAATCTGGCCAAGTGTTGTACTGCGAAGAGACGGAGGGTGCAGTCCCTAGCCTCTCTGCCCGGTATGAAACCTGTCTGGTCGGGGTGTATGAGTCTCTTCAGGTGCGTTTGAAGTCTCATCGCCAGCACCTTGGAGAAGAGTTTTATATCGGTGTTAAGGAGTGATATTGGGCGGTAGTTGCCTACTTGTTCCGGGCATTTGCCTGGTTTGGGGATAACCGTGACTATGGCGGCCAGTGATTCCCTGCCGAACTTTGTACCTTCCCGCAAGCTGTTGAGGGCCTTAGTTAGGTGTGGTATGAGGATGGATCCAAATTTTTTGAGGTATTCCATCGGGAAGCCATCTGGTCCTGGGGCCTTTCCGGTTTTTGCTGCTTTCAGTGCCAGTTTAAT
Source organism: Pelobates fuscus (assembly GCF_036172605.1). Taxonomy (NCBI): domain Eukaryota; kingdom Metazoa; phylum Chordata; class Amphibia; order Anura; family Pelobatidae; genus Pelobates; species Pelobates fuscus. The sequence continues at coordinate 185,485,873 of NC_086323.1, forward strand.
TTCTTCCTCGGTGATGGGTGCCTCCAATGCTTCCGCTTCCTCCTGGGTGAGGGCGTCCGGTTGAAAGCTCTCTAGGTATCGTGTTGTATCCTCTTTCCTCGCATTCCGAACCGGGTCATCCTCGTCTCCTCGTATGTTGTATAACTGGGAGTAAAACCTGTGAAATTCGTTCGCGATGTCTTCCGGGAACTGGGTGGTTGTGCCCCGAGTTGTGCGTATGGTGCGGACTTGCGCTCGTCACTGTTCACCCCGTAGCATCCGTGCCAGTAGTCTTCCGCTCTTGTTGGCATGCATGTAGAAAAATGCACGCGACCGTCGGGTGTTACTGGCGTGTTTGTGCTCAAGTAGATCGGAAAGTTGTCGTCTATGTGCTATCAGGTCCCTGTAGGTTTGGTCCTGCTGGTCTCGTTTGTGGGCCATTTCCAGTTCAGAGATCTTCCGTGTCAGATCGGCTACTTGGTGCCCGACGTCCTGTTTCCTCCTGGTGGCCATTTGGATCAGGTGTCCCCTGATGACGCTTTTGTGTGCCTCCCATATCGTCATATCCGAGACCCCCTCTATTGCGTTTTCAGCGAAGTAGTGGTTGAGGTGTTCCGCGATTTGGGTCTTGAGGAGCGTGTCCGTCAGGAGTGCATCATTGAGTCTCCATGAGATCCTGGTGGGTCGGTACAGGGGCGATAGTAGCGTTATCTGTGCTGCCCCATGGTCTGACCATGGTGTGGTGAGGATGTCCGCTTTTTGCAAGTATGAGAGCCCCTCCTGCTGGATAAAGAGGTAGTCTATACGGGAGTACCTGTCGTGGATTGTGGAGTAGTACGTGTAATCCCGATCGTCGGGGTGTAGCGCTCTCCATGTGTCCACCAGTCTCAAATCTCTGAGGGCTTTGTGTACCGTTCTGATAGCCGAGTGAGGTATGCTGCTGCTTCCCGTGGTGGTATCTATGAGTGGATCCAATGGGATGTTGAGGTCCCCGCCAAGTATGAGTATACCTTCTGTGAATCTTGATAACTTTGACAGTGTTCGTCTGAGGAAGCTAGCTTGCCCGGTGTTGGGCGTATAGACCGTGGCTATGGTATATGTTTTCCGCGCTATTTCACCTTTGATAAAGAGATATCGTCCTCCGTCGTCAATCATCGTGTCCGTGGACGTGAATTGTAAGTGGGCAGCAAGGAGTATCGCGGTTCCTCCCTTGCGTGACGTTGGATGATTGCTAAAGTAGTTGACTGGGTAATTCTTGTCTTTCAGTAGGGCGTTCGAGACCTCTCTGAGATGTGTCTCCTGTAGGAGGGCGATGGAGACCTGCTGTCTCTTGAGGCTCCGCAATAGGTGTGTTCTTTTTTCTGGGGTGTTCAGTCCCCTGCAGTTTTGAGATCTGATCACCAGGGGAGCCGGTGTGTACGCCATGTGTGGTATGTCTTTGTCCGTCAACGGTGCTGGTGTGCTCGCTCCGAACCCGATTCTGCTGGTTCTATCTTATTGAGCTTGAACCGGGTGGGCCCGGGCGCGTCGCGGTGGGGTCCTTCTTAGTTGGGTAAGTCGGGGGTTGGTGCGTGGGTGGGTTAGGTCAGGGGGGGGGGGATGGGGTAGTGATGTCGTGTGGCGTTAGTTCTCGATGAGGTGGTTCCTCAGAGGGAACGCTAGTGTGGTGTAGGTGTGGTGTCGTCTCCTCTTGAGGTGTGGGTGATTGTGTGTGTTATCCCGAAATGGGGAAACCCGGTGTAACTGGGCGGTCAACCAGTGCCGTACCCCCGTTCTATAGAACCGGCTGGGCGTCGGCAGTGGTACCCCCAGTGGGTTCGTCTACACGGGTGTCGGTTCCGATGGACGCCTAGGGCCCAATGGTGTGTCCTGCTACTGCAGTGTTTGGACAAGTGGGATGTGGGTTAATCCAAACATGTCAGGAGTGTCGTCAGTCCCACTGTTATGGTCTTAACTGTGTGGCACTGTGTGCTGGTATATGTTGTGCTAGCGTGAGTCCATGGTAACGGGTTCGTGAGTTGGGTCACCCAGTACTCCCAGCGGTTCTCCCGTCTAGCAGTCAGCCCCCCGGAGGGACGACAATCGTAAAGGTCGGGCGGTATGTTGGGCTTGAGGTGCATTACATCCGTGAGTTGCAGTCTGCGTGTGTGCGTCACCTTCCGGTCTCCTATACTGGTTTGCGGGGTTGCAGGGTGTGGGTAATGTTGCCATGGGAGCAGCTTGGGGAGTCACATGTCCTTCAGGTGGGTTACCCCTGGGTTGCGTCACTATCTGTCTCTCGTGGGTGTTCCTGTGGCTGTCTAGCGAGGGATTTACGGGTGAGCCATTATGCCCCCGAACGGGATCTCAGGCTTGGGCCCCCTCGTTATGCGCTGGTGTGTAGCGTGCCGGGGAGCTCCCTGCCCAGGCCTTCTCCCCCGGCAATGTCGGGCACAAGGGGCGGAGGGGGGAGGGGGAGAGGGGAGACAAGTCACACAATTTGAGATATAACACTTTGTCGCGGTACAAGCAGTTATCAACAACAATTCTATTATTCTATATCCCTAGAGATATCCCCCATTACCCTAGTGTGTGTAAGTGTCCCTTCCCCCTACCTTGAAACCCGTGTCCTCAAGTTATACTGCTACTTCTGGGTTCGTGTCATTGTCTAATGTCGTGGCTGCTGTTGTATGGCCCTTCATATCTCACCTGAAACTTTTTTTTTTTTTTTCCTTTCCCCCCCTCCCCCCCGCCCCCGCCCATGGGGTGCATGTTCCATCGCCCTCCCCCCATCTCATCTCTCTCCCGTATTGTTGAGGAGTAGGTTCTGTGGTGTCAGCCCACCTGTCTCTGGCCGTGTATAGGTGTGCACTTAGTTGCCTGACCACCCACCCTCCCCGTCCAACCTCCCGTCCCCTACTCCAATCTGTGCATTCGCTCCACACCCCCCTCCCCCATCCCGTGTCAGCCCTGTGTGTGTGACCCCCTCCCCCCCGCCCATCCACCCGACGTTCGTTGTATGTGAGTTTATTGCCTATCGCTTGAAGCCAACAGTCCCATGAACACCGTCCGTGGCCAATGCACCGGTCCCTGCATCAGAAAAGTAATCGCTCCGAGTCTCATAGTATTGCAGGGGTCCCTTGGGGTCATGAACATCATGAACATAACTCTCCCCCTCCCACCGCTTCCCCCCACCCCAAATAACAGTGCTAAGTACTCTTAGACGTAGCTACTCGTATCAGTCCCCGTGTTGCATCTCCTGGACGAGATCACTTGCCCCCTCTAACCACTTTCTGCAAGGCCGTGCAAGTGATGTCCCAGTGTGCTGATTATTGTCAAGTAAAGTGGGGTATGTGTTAGCGGTCTAGGTAAAGTTCAGGTGTTGCGTAAATGTACTTATCTGGATGTCTCGTGGATTCGATGCCCAATGTCGTGTGTCCGCTTGTCTCCTGTCATCCTCCTGGGGTCTCCTGCCGTCCTGACGGGATCCCCGCTGCAAGGCGCGGAGGGTGTTATTCTCCTGCTTGTGCTGGGTGTTGTGCTGGATTCTGAGGTCTGCGTGCCGGTTCTCCGTGCGGTGAGTCTTCCCTGCGTCTCCGCGGTGCTCTCTGGGCCAATTGGTTAGGTCTCTGCTCTTGCTGGCCCAGAATCCAGTCGGGGACCTCCGTGCGTGGCAGGCCCTGGTGCTGGAGAAAGGCCGGGACCTCCTCAGGCCATCTTAGGGGTATCCACTCGTTGGCATGTCTGGCGAGCAGGCAGAAGGGGAAGCCCCATTTATACGGTATGTTGCGCGTCCGAAGCAGTTGCGTTACTGGCCGGAGCGCTCTGCGGGCCTCAAGTGTGAGGGGAGAGAGGTCCTGAAATAAAGCTACCTCCGCTCCTCGGAACCGCCAAGTTGGTTGCGCTCTGGCCTTGTTCATAATCAGCTCTTTAACTCTGAACTCGTGGAGGCAGCATATAACATCTCTGGGTACATTATCTGAGTTGCGCGGTCGTAGCGCTCTGTGAGCGCGGTCAAAAGTTATGCGCTGTGGCAAGTCCTGACCCATGATGTCTCTGAACAGGGCTGTCAGGGTGTCAGTCAAAACCTCTCCCCCAGTTGATTCAGGCAGGTTGCGGATCCTGATGTTTGCCCTGCGGCCCCGGTTGTCTAGATCCTCAGTCTGCCTCCTTAATTGTAAGAGCATGTTGCCCTGTCTGGCTATTGCTGCGTCAGTTGCATTTAGTCTGCTTACCGAGGTGAGGTGCGTAGCTTCTAGGGCCTGTAGTCGGCCATCTTGCGCCGTTATATCCCTTTGAAGTGAGGCCACTTCCGACCTCATAGCTTCATGCAGTGTGGCTGACAGTGTCTGCAGGTCGGCTTTCGTCACCATGGCTTCCGTGAGAGCCCTGATGTCGGCTCGGATGTCTGCCAGTGAGGGTTCACGTGTGTCGGGTGGTGTCGGCGGGAGCTGGCTGTCGGCCATCTTGGGGCCGGGTGTCTCACGCGGCTGCCTGCTTGGAGTGCTGAGGTAGCCGTCCAGCGGTCCGGTCTGCAGCGTTCCCTGCTGTCCCTTCTGTGCGTGATGGGAGTCAGACCTCTTGGTGCGACCCATTAGGTAGGATTGAGGCTGTGGAAGTGCGCTGATTTTAGCTTAGTGGGACGGAGCTCCTCCGTTATGCTGCCATTTCCGTCGGCAGTCCACCGGAAGTCTACTTCCGTTTTTTAGATATGTTGATAAGTGCCAAAATGTATAAAGCTTAAATACCTATTTTTTTCTTTAGGTTTATATACCCTATAACATCTATCAGTCATAGGGATTCTCTGGTCCCATTCTATCTTCAGGTCTCTAACCCCTTAAGGACACAACTTCTGGAATAAAAGGGAATCATGACGGAATATTTCCATCATGTGTTCTTAAGGGGCAAATGAGGCCCCGGGGGCCATGTGATCGCTCTCAAAGAGCGATCACATGGCCCCCTATAGCTGGCTGTGGATCTGCCAGCAGGGGGACTGTCTGAAATGTCAGACAGTCCCCCTGCTGGTGGGAAAGTAAAAAAATAATAATAATTAAACAGGTTTTAAAAGAAAATAAATTTTTGTGTTTGTGACCAAGTGTCTACTATAAAAGACTGGACATACCCCACTTGCAATACCTTGGGTTGTCTACTTTTGCAAATGGTATGCCATCATGGGGGTAAATCTCATTTCTGGGCTACCACACGGTCTCAAAGGTAACATAACCAACCTGGCGAATTTCAATTTGAAAAAACTGAAAAATTTAATATGCTATATTTGACCCTTTAACTTCCCAAAACACAGTAAAAACTGTTAATGGGGGGCACTGTTGTAATCGTGAGACTTTGCTGAATCCAAATATGTGGGGTTTTTTTCAGTTAACGGTATTATGACATTTACAGCTAAAATGTCTATCATTTAAAAAAAAAAAAATCTTAATTTCTCACAGTTTTTTGATTTTATTCATAATAAATTATGTTTCAAATATGAATAGTTCATGGGAAATTAAAGCACAGTTTCTCCTGAACAAAATTATATATAATAAGTGTGGGTGCACTTACTATGAAAGAGGTGAATTACGGTTGATTTTTTGATGTATGAATTTTAATCATTGTTTTATTATTTTGGTCCCTGAGGAAGTTCTGGCATAGAACGAAACGCGTAGGACCTGTGGACTTTGTATTTTATCTTTTATATTGATTTAATTTGTCATTTTGTATTTGATTTGATTTTATTTATCTATTAAAACCGTTTTTTGGGAGCTGTTTGGTGAGGCTGGATATTTACAACGTCTTAGCAACCGGGGCATCCTGCGGTCATTATTGAAGGAGGCCTTCTATTCCAACCCCCATCTATATCGTGGGGAGGCACCTCTGATATGTTTTAAAAACACTTGGAACTTGTGAGTGTAATGTTACACCTTACATTTTTATTGGTTTCAGACAATATTGCACTACGTTTTCTGTCTTTCATTTTAGGCATTTCAGCGATATCCCAAAAACCCTATCTTCCGATATATCTATCTATATATAGCAAATACCAGATTTTGTTTACATTTTGTTTTGATCAGAACGTGTACTATTGACTCCGTCCTGAAGGGGTTAATTAAGAAAAATTCAAAGCAAACTGCTAATCATCTTGTGAGGTCTTCTCCCTACCAGTATGACCGTCTGCTGCCTGCAGATCTGTCTCCCTCAGACCACATTCCCCTGTCGGTAGCGCGAACCTGCCACCACCGGAGTTCCCCTCATTATGTTCACTGGGGAATCCCGGTCAGCATCCCAATCACCGCTGGTCCCAGCTTCTCTTCTCTTCTCTCCCCACACGCCCGGTCACTCCTTCAGCTGCTCACCACGAGGACGCAGCACGGCGTCCTACATCATCTCGCTCCTCCCCACAAAATATGCAATGCAAGGGACTGAATATTAGTATTTATGTAATTCAAGTACTTCCTAAAGTTCAAGAGGACTTGGGAGATGTCTCCTATGGACAGTGTGTTTGCATCTGCTGTGCCATTAACCATTAACAATAGCCCTGTTTTGAGCGCTCAAGTAGACCAAATAGCGCTCAGAAAAAGTCCTCATGCCGAAATTAGTGTCACGGGAGCTGTATCACAACACGCAGGAATGAGGAAATCCACAAAAGGTGGATCCAAAAGGCGTATTACCGAGCCTTAGAGTGGCCAGACTTAATGTATAAATATAGCAAGAATCAAAGTCATGGATGCAGAAATACACAAAGTCAAGACAAAGCCAAGGTCATGATACCAGAAACCACAAGGTCAATTCAAAGCCCCGTCAGGATACCAGAAATCACAAAGTCAATACGAAGCCGAGGTCAAACAGAATGTTACAAACTGTCATTTGTAACTGGCCCTTTAAATTACAAATTGCCCTGCTTCCCTAGATTGTGGAGAAGCCTATTTGCCAGCCTCCTTCCTCATGACTATGGCCCCTGGGAGATTGTGCCCCTGAAAACCTATGGACTTTTATTGGGTGTGTATGGCCCTTTAAGAACCGTCTGGGGACATATTGTGACTTTGGTGAACAATGCCCCTTTAAGACTATGTCCCCAGACCTGTAAAATAACTTGTTCCTGACTTTCTCCCACTTGGTTCAGTAAATGGGGCTTACTGAACCAAGTACCACACAGGCGGACCACCCAGAAGTGAAAGTGTGCAGGCAATTTACCTCCCAGGCTGGGAGCCTGCTGTAGGTAAATTGCCGACCGCTGGGTGGAAACCAACGTGCAAACCAACGCGTGGCGGCGGCCATCTTTGTTCATTCGAACGAGGTCAGCGGTGGTTAGCCAAATCCATGGAACTGAAATCAGTTACACATTTCACCGAACACCGCTGACCCTTACATTCTCCTGCACTGAATTTTCAGCTGCAGAGACTAAGTCCCGTTCTGCAATTCGAACGCACGGTTTCTGCATAAAATTGACCGGCCGCACAGTCCAAATCTATGGAACTGTTTTGGGCAGAAAAATGTGCTTGTGGTCGGTAATAAAGGACTTCCATCTAACTTTTTATCCACTGGATGGATTTGTGTGATTTTTGGTTATGTTTAAATTGTGCTGATTCTGAATATGTATTTTTATGAAGATTGAATGTATATTTTCAAAGTTACAGTGTATGTATAAAACCTGTATTTTTCCTGTATGTGAAAATTATGTTAAGCATTGTGTACCTTAATTATATCACAGGCAGAGGGGGAGGATTTTGTGTGTAATTGCTGGGAGTGTTTTCTGTAATGAATGTGTGTTATTGGTTGTTCTGTAAAACCCTGTGGGTGGTCTTATGTAAGGGAAACCTGCATAAAAGAAAGCACTTTGACCCTTTAACATGCAGCCTTGACTCATGTTTGTAGGGGACAGCTATAATCACTACAGGGATTGCTATGCTCTTCATACTCCCTTAGCTACTGAGCTCTTGTTCCTGATCCTGCTTCACTCTACAAAAGGAAGAGGTTCACCTACTGGAACCTGGAGCCTGGTCGTAGGTCCAGGGTGGATAGCAGACAGCGAGATCCTAGCCCAGCGGCGGTGGTTCGTGGAGTCTGCAGTACTTATGGTGTCTATGCAGTAGTTATGGTGTCTACGGTGCTGATGGTCCTTTGGTGAGCGCTAGGAGCATCCTTTCTAGGGTCCAACTTCCAGTCAGCCTGGAGTCCACCGTAACACATAAAAACATTAGGGAATCACTAGGAGCACAAAGGAAGGATCTATTCAGAAACCATGATAGGGCCAAGAATATAGGCCAAAATAAAAACCTTAAATAGGCTTACCTATGTACTGATTGTTCCATGTCATCATTGCGACTTATAATAAATGAGGATCGCAATGATGATATGGTCACTTTAGGAACAAGCGTGACGTCACACCTACAGTCTATATAAGAGAGGCCTGCCGTGCGGATCAGCTGGGCCAGGCGGCAAGAGGAGGTGAGTGCAGGCAGCAGAAGGGCTCTGCAGCTCGAGGGAGGTTAGTAGCCTTCCCTATGCCACGTAGCCGCATGGAGCGGTCTGATCGCGTGGAAGGGGGGGCTGTGCGCCCGGAGGTAAGTACATGCCACAATTAGTTTGGTTCAAGCCAGGGAGCTAGTGTTCAGTTACATTTGAATGAAGGAAAGGTGCTGAACCAGGGGCGCCCAGGGAAATCTGCTAATGGTGGCTGGGCAGTGTAACCGAACGCTGTCTCAGATCAAGAAGCATTTCTCACAGGCCTCTGTGGCTTTCAGCAAGTTAAAGGGACACTAATGTCACCAGAACAACTACAATTTATTGTATTTGTTCTGTTGAGTATAATCAGTCTCTGCAGGCTTTTTGCAGTAAACACTGTATTTTCTGTGAAAAGGCAGTGTTTTTATATTACAGCTTAGGGATACCTCCATTGGCCACTCCTCAGACGGCTACTAGAGGTGCGTCTTGGGGCAGTGCTGCTTTTCAGTGTTTCCACCCTCTGCATGGAGACACTGAACTTTTGTTGTAGATACGCATTTATTTAAATGCATCTCTATGAGGAGATGATGATTGGCCAGGTCTGTGTTTGGCTTACGCTGGTTCTGCCCCTAATATGCCTCCTTGACAATCTGAGCCAACCCATTGCTTTCCAATAGGATCGCCTGATATCATCTGTGACGGAGCTCCTTGTACCCTGGCTGGGTACCTACGCCGACGGATCCTCCTAGTGCTTCTCAAGGACCATCAGCACCACAGCAGACACCATAAGCGCTGAAGACGCCACGAACCGCCGTAGCTTGGTTGGGGTCTCGCCGTTTCCTTCCAACCCTGGTCCAACCTCTGGATCCAAGACCGTGGGGGTAGGACCTCTCCTCCAGGAGAGTATAGCTGTGAAGCTGAAGAGAGCTGTTATAAGTAAGATAGCTATCATCCAGATAAGAGCAGGGGTTCAAAAGTTTTATGGAAGTCTCTTTTGACCGACCGCAGGCATGGCTTTCATGCCCAAAATAGTTCCACAGATTTAGGCTGTGCGGACAGTCTATTTTCAATACTAAGTTCTGTTCGAATGCACAGGGGGCCGTTCGTACAAATAACAAGTGTTGCTCGTATTGTCGAATGCCATTCGACTCCCGAAGAGTCAAAGTTCCAGAGAAGGTAAAGTTCACTGGTGTTCGTGTCATCGCGTGTCCGATTTGAGTTCCATGAACTCGACGACTAAACAAAATGGCTCTGCCATGTGTCCGGATGTCGAATGGCGGCCACTTTGACGACTTTGACATTTCAAGTGTATATAAAGTTTAAAGAGCCATTGTCCACAATCCCAATAGGCAGAAATATGGCTTTAGAACAAAATAAGTCACAGGGGCTATAGTCAAAAGGTAAATGGCTAACAAGAAGTCCTCTCCAAAACCCAGTGGCGAAGTGCAAGGAAGAAAAAAAAGGAATACAGCATTTTAACGATGAAGAAAGGTCAACACATTTAAACCTCTTTAGTTTAGAAAATTGGTGCATCAGAGAGGATATGATTACATTATACAAATATATCCTGGGCCAATACAAACCATTGTCTGGAAATCTATTCACAAACATGACTATACACAGAACACAAGGTCACGCGTTTAGACTGGAGAATAGAAGATTTAGTTTAAGGCAAAGGAAAGGGTTTTTTTTTTGTTTGTTTTTTACCGCAAGAACAATAAGGATAAGGAATTATCTGCCTGAAGAAGTGGTTTTATCAGAGTCTGTACAGATGTTTAAACAGCAACTAGATGCATAGTTGCAAAAACAGAATATTCAATTATATAAATTTTCAACTATAGGGTAATAGCTTTTTGATCCAAAGAAAAATCGGACTGTCATTTTTAGGGTCAAAAAATAATTTATTTCCTAGCTTGTTGCAAAATTGGAAGAGCTTCAAACAATGTTTTTTTGTTTTTTTTTTTTACTTCTTTTGGAACAGCAAACAGATGTGAAGAAGGATGAACTACATGGACACGTCTTGTTTAGCCTATGTAAGTGATGCTGCCATGTATAGCCAGGAAAGAACAATATTTCAAACCATAATTATTTTTTTACTGGCTATTCAGTCAACCTCACGCTCCCTCCAGGGTCATATTTATATAAGGCTACTAGGAATGTGGTGCTCAGAGTGGAGGGGGCTTTTATCAGTTGCTTAACTATTGAATCATTCATTCCTGTAACCTCAGCTAGGAAGGAGCAACGCATAAGTGATACCACCATGTACAGTAAATATGAAATATTTTCTTTGAAATTCTTCCCTGTCTTCTACATTTATAAACTGTTTATCTTGTGACAGAGTCTATGGGAGGGTAATAGAAGGAAGGTATCTAGGACCCAGAATCCTCCATAGTCTATACTCATTCACCTGCCCAATTAGCAACTGCTGAGGCTTTAATTAGCAGGTCTCAGAGCAGAGAGGAGAGAGCAGAGAGAGCAGGTCTGTGCAGAGCTGCACCAAACAAAGTGCTAAAGGTTGGTGAAACCAATGTTTATTTTTGTTGATTTGTGTAGTTTATTACCCTGGTTAGTAAGGGACATTACTTTATGTTTAGTTAGTGCTCAAATTTGAGCTAGGATTTTGTTTGTAGATTTTCCTTTCTGTTGTGCTGCAGTTTTGAACAAATTGATTGCTACATGGATTTTTGTGCACGATGTAAATAAACCACACAATTTTTGCACAAGAGACTGTTGTTCTATACCTGTTACCCTAGAGGACTGTGTTGCTTTGCCCATAAAGGTCACAATCTCTATATTGCAAAATTGTTTATACATTCATACCTCAATTTTGTACTGATAGGCACTTGGGTTAGGCTGCCAAGGAAAGGATAAAATTTTGGGTAACAGCTTGATGGGCGAATATATTTCCACTACTTGTTGGTTCCTCACTGTATTTTGTAAGACATGAACACCACCATCCTAAAAAAGAAAGCAGAATAGTACTTCAATAAAGTCATATAGTTATTAACAATATGGTCAAAAAAAATAAAAAAAAAGGTTTACGATCTTCTATTTTTTATAATTTGTATTTAATTTGAGTTTAACTACATAAAATACAACTGTTTGCAGTATCATGAAAGGTAATGGAACAACATTGTTACAAGATCATGTATGAGAGACATACACTGAATACGGTAAACGCACGTTACAGCTTGGGTTACACAGAGAGTTAACGACTTATGTATGTGCTCCCTGTCAGACATATTTCCATCCACTAGGTATGGATGAACGTGAAGTAGAAGAGCAATTGTAGGGGGGTAAAACAAAATAACTACAGTTGGCAAAATATAAACTGAAAGCAACAAATATATATTTGTATGGGAGATCCCTCTTGGAACTCACCTGTGTTATCATATTGTATTGTGCACTCTGGCCGCTAAGCCTTCTGTGGCACTTTAACCATAGGTAGTATTATGTCAGCTAGTGCCTAAATGACTCCTACTTTGTGATAAGGTATTTATCGCTAGTGCTATTCCCTGCTCTATGTTCATTTGTCTTGGTGGAGACAGGCAGTCTCATATGTTTTAAGAAGGACGCCTGGTCCCTAGATGGGGTTAAAGTGTATGTACCATCTCCCTGTTAGACTACTAGTGAGCCATCTACCCCCCCATCTACACTTAATGTTAGCCTCCCGTAGCTGCCTTGCTGTTGGTGCTAGCTGTCTCTTTGCTACAAGTACTGTGAAGGGTAGGTCCCTGTAAATGGCTATAGTGAAATTTTCAACGTGGATATTTCCAAGCTCTCTTGCGTGAGGCATGAGCGTGGAACGGGCTGCGATGTCTGGTCACCGGGAGCAGATGCCGCTTTGCGGATCTGGAACGCTTTGATCAGCAGATTTTGGTCAGTTCCTATCAAGACGCCCATGTGGGCCTGTAGTCGTTGGATGAAGGGGAGTAAGGAATCTCCTCCAATCTGTTCCGGCACCCTTCTAAGAAAGGAATCTCCTCCGATCTGTTCTGGCACCCTTCTAAGGCTGATGTTCTTACGTCGGTGACGGGATTCCAACACTGTTACCGTCTTGGTAAGTCTCTGTACCTGATGAGCGAGGTCTTGGACTTGGTCTCGGGTAGACTGCAGCCCTTGGTCCCTGGTGTCCTCTCTGGACTCCACAGTGAAAAGGCTTTGATGCAGTGTCCCCAAATCTGCTTGTGTTTCTTTGAGATTGGTTTTACACAAACTACTATACCTCGAGCAAGCCCGACCCATAGCCCTGCCAAAGACATTCTTCACATCAATAAAACGCATATTCTTAGAGTTCATATGGGCACACAAACACCCCAGACTCCCACACAAACTACGGCACTAGTGCCATGCATGCAAACAAGCTCTGGCCTATCAGGAGTCCCAATAAAACTTCAGATATCTGCTAATTCGAAAAGGTGGTGAAGGACAATCCTCAATTTATGCATTGCAGCACGTAGAGGAAGTGATTTAAGATCACTTCCTCCCAGCACTTGTGAATGGGAATCCACACAGTAGTAGAGCAGCACGCAGTTGCTGTTGCAGCTCCTGTCCTTGACATGTACCTGGCCGGCCTGGTCCCCACTGGAACCCAGGGAAGCCACCCACACTGCTAGATATACACAGAAATGCAGAATAACCCTCCCCTCATACAAATAATACGGACAGCCCACACACAAACATACACACAATCCGCACAAACGCAACACCACTACCATGCACACTACTCCACATGCAGCCTCTCACATACAATACCCCAAACAGCCCCACACACTACCAAACACACAATGTGACATATCCATCCACACACACAATTCCATAAGCAGCCCCCATGCACAGCTTATATTCATATGTATCATACACAATACCATAAACTACTCATGAACATATACAATATAATAGTTCATATACACAGGGCTGTCTTTAACGCGGGGTAAACAGGGCCGCTGCACCGTGAGCCCCGCTGGCCTCAACTATTTATCACCCCCGGCCGGTAATCCGCACACTAAGGAGGCCCACTGGCTGGCCCGGTGGGCTTCTGTCAGCAGGGGTCTGGTTGCGCACTAAGGCACTTTAACAGCGCGAGTGGGCGCCTTGCTTTTCGGCAGCAGGCTGGGAGGAAGGGACGGCCGCGCATCACCACCCACAAAGAGAGGAGCGCGCGGGAAAGAAGAGTAGGCAGAGTGAAGGGGGGCTGGCCGAGAGAGACAGACTCTAACTCCCAACACCTTCAGCCACCAGCAGGAGAGGTAGGAAACTGGAGGGTGGGTTTTAAAGTGTAAATTTTGTGTGTGTTAGTATGTTTGTGTGTTTGTGTGTGTGTGTCAGCATGTCTGTGTGTGAGTGTCAGCATGTCTGTGTGTGTCAGCATGTCTGTGTGTGTCAGCATGTCTGTGTGTGTGTGTGTGTGTGTGTCAGCATGTCTGTGTGTGTCAGCGTTGGGGTGGAGGACGTGCTTGCACGCCTGGGGAGGGGGGACAGGGTCCAGGGGGCCCCAAGTAAATGCTTTGCCCAGGGTCCAGTCAATATTAAAGACGGCCCTGCATATATGCACATATAAAACGATACAAAGCAATTACAGCAAAAATAACACAAGCAGAAAATACAGCAGCATGCACACCTCAATTTTTTTTAAAAATAGGACCGCACGCTACAGGACATCACAATCCTATATCGGCACAGTGCTGCTAAAAGGTTGCCTACCCCTGGTATAGACTAATGACAGTTGCAAGAGAGGAATCAGTCGGGAGCGATTAACAGTTTAATTGATACGCTTTTATGAAGAAGTGGGTTTTTAATGATTTTTCTTGAAGGAGTGAAGACTGGGTGAGCATCTAATGGAGGAGGGAAGTGAGTTCCCAGGAACGGTGCAGCCCTCGAGAAGTCTTGAAGGCAAGCATCAGAGGTGGGAGTACGGACAGAATATAGACGTAAGTCTTCAGCAGAGCGTAAGGGCCTAGAGCGGACATACTTGTGTATTAGTGAGGATAGATAGGTGGGAGCAGTATTATGTAAAGATTTGAAAGCAAGAACCAGATTTTTTTTTTTTTATTCGTATTTTATGGTTTTCAAATGCAAAAAGGGATACAGAAGGAAAAAGGGGAGGTTAATGGGGGTACACATCATTCTGTATTTTTACAATGGTTAGCAGTTGGTAGAACAAGGACAGTTTTGTTATTCGCTTGGTATAGTAATATTTAAATGCTTGTACAGTATACTGTCGTTTGAGCACGTTTGTGCGATTGCCTTTATTCTTGTGCTATGAATGTCTAGGTGGATGCTGAAGTGAGATGTACTCTTGTTTACCATAAGTGGTTTTCTGGTGCGTTGGTAGTGAGTTGCTGGCTACCATTCATTAAGTCTTCTTGTTATTTTTCTCAGAGAAGCTTAACCCTGAGTATGTGAGTTAGTGGTGTACATTGATTTGTCTTTGTCCCTGTGGACCAAGTGGGCAAGTTGTAGGTACATTAGTTATTCATGCCTGACTTTTTTGTCTCGTCCACCTCTCCCTCCCAGTCTCCCAGCTCATATCGAATTCGAGTTTCTTTCGTGGAGATAGTGTAGCGGAGGGCAGTATTATAATCCCCGATATCCGCTGGTTCAACAGGTACATCCACAGTCAGCACTGAAAAGTAAGGCAAGTTCCCAAATCCTCCCAATAACCGGACGAAACACAGTCTGGGAGTCAACCAACTAGCTTTATTCACAGCTGGCATATTTATACAGTTCCCCATGCAAGGGGTTTCCACACAGTAAATCCAGGGGATTTCTCCCATCATGCAATGTAATTTTCCCAACAGGCTGTGCTGCACGAGAAGGATACTCCCACTAAAATGGACGATTAAGTGGATTATCCCCTCGTGCAGCAGAACTGACAATCTGTACTAAAATACGGTTTTCGCATTTTAGTCGGTAGATTTAAACGACCGAACGTTCGGCAGGTAGCTGGGACCTGAGCGCATCTTTTGTGAGAATACCGCTAAGCTCCCAGCTGAACTGACCGAACGCCGCATAAAATACACTTAACCATCGAGTTCGGTTTAAAACTACCGAACGCCGATGGGGAACATAATGCGATGAGAGCGGAACTCCCGAACGCTCGGGAAGTCCAGCGGTGTTCGTATCATTGAGTAGCCGTTTTCAGTACCAGGCGCTCGACGACCAAACACCGCTGGAGAGACAAAGGATCCAAGATGGCCGACCGCCGCATGGTCGGTAGTCGAACGACGGCGACCTAGGAGAGCCTTTAATTACCGATTGCAACAATGTTGCAATCGGTTAACGAGCGCCACACGACTGCTAAGTGTGTGGTCCACCTGGGGAGCCTGTGTTCGGTTGGCGAACGGCCCATATGGCCGCAATTCGTCAAACGAAGGGTTTGCATGCTGGTAGCTTAAGGCTGCCAGCATGCGAACAGTGCTATATAATACACACATAATATAGAAGATACAGTCCCCCCTTACATCTTATGGACAACCTCTACCTATCATAGTCCAGAAGTGGCTAGGTTTGCCACAGATAGTATCGCCATTCCTTTGTATATTTTGTACTGGGTGAGTTTGGTTTGGAGTTGAGCTAAGGAAGGGCAGATCTGAGATTTCCAATGCAGTGCTATCATGTTTCTCGCAGCTAATATGGTAAGGGCTGCAATTTGCTTTTTCCCGAAGGTTAGGTAATCTGGGAGTAACAACAAGAGGCATGAGGCTTTCGTTAATGGGATTGTTTCGGTTACCGCGATCCAAAGGGGTTGTATGTTGCCGCATGACCACCAAAGGTGCTCCAACATTCCTGTGGACGTGTTACACCTCCAGCAAGTCTGGGGCATATTGGGATATATGCGGTGGGGTCATATACCAGCGGTAGAGGAGGTTTTTTATGGGCTTCGATGTGCGTGTAACATTTTGTCCATTTGGACAGGCCGTTGAGAGCACGTAACCAGTCGTTGTCTGTCAGTGTCACTCCGCAGTCCATCTCCCACTGAGCTTTATATGTGTGTGGCTTAGGTGCTGAAAGTTCTTGCCATGCCTTGTAGCATCATGTGAGTGTTTTGGGTTTGTTGGGTGATGCCCAGCATCTATCTAAAATTAGGTTCTAGCTGGGTCTTTAGATTTTTGTGGTGGAGATGTGTGTGCCTGTAGAGCACTGTTTATTTGTAAGTAGGAGAAAATTGCTCGGTTCGGGACTTGCCATTGCGTTTGCAGGACTGGGAATGGGATTATGCCTTTGGTGTCTAGTAATTGTGATATTTTTGTTATCCCTGCCTCAGTCCAATCTTTGAGGGGAATTTCTGGTACAATTGCGATTTGCAATTTGCGATTTGGTGTGTAATGTGTTTTTGTGGCCTATCGTCTCCATGAAGGTATCCCATAGAGATTTTGTAGAGGTGTGTAGTTGGGAATAGGTCGGTGCGTCTGGTTCTCAATCTTTTGGGTGTCCATAGGTAATCAATGTGGGGAAGTTGAACTGTGATAAGACCCTGGTCATGTAAGCCCAATTTAAGCGATCAAAGGCCTTCTCCGCATCCAAGGCGAGGAGAAGGCCCGCTGATTTTTTGGACTCTATTGTGGCTATTATGTTTAGGATTTTCCTGGTGTTATCCGAGCTCTGGCGGCCTCGTATAAATCCTGATTGGTCATTGTGGATTATTTTATGTAGGAGGGAGCAAGGCGGTTACTGATCAGTTTCGCATCTCCATTTAATGGTCCGAAAGTTTTTGCATTGTGTAGGAGGTTTGCCTGGCTTGGGGAGGGTGGAGATGTGTGCTAAGGGCATTTCCTTTGGCAGTGCACCCTCTGTGGCATATTTATTTACTAATTGTAGGAGTAGTGGCGCTATTGTGGAGGAGAAGGTTTTGTAGTATTCATTCGTTAGACCGTCGGGCCCGGGTGATTTGTATGCTGGGAGTTGTAAAATTGCTGTTGTGAGTTTGTCAAGGGAAAAGGGTTGTTTCAGGGGTATTAGGTCTTCCTCCGATAGTTTTGGTAGGTTTAAGTTTGTTAAAAATTTGTCTATCTTGTCCTCGGTCAGTATTGTGACGCTAGGGTCATTTTTAAGATTATATAATTTGCTGTAATATAATGCAAATTGGTCTACAATGTTTTGAGGGTTTGTTATTTTCTTGCCCTTAGAATCGTTTAGGAAGGCAATCCTGGAGGTGACATTCCTTTGTTTAAGTTGCGATGCTAGGATAGCGCCCGCTTTGTTACCATTTGAGAAGAAGTTATGCTTAATTTTTCTGAGTAGGTATGTTGTTTTGGCCAGTTCGATGTTTTTTAATTTGTTTTGGAGGGCTAGAAGTTTTGTTTTCGTAGTAGAGTTTAGCTCTTTTTTATTAGAATGTGTTAGGGTTTGGATATCTTCTAAAAGTTTAGTGTATTCTGCGGTCCTCTGTTTCTTAGCATAACTGGCATGCTTTATAAAGCTGCTCCTTACGACCGCTTTGTGCACTAGCCAAATTTGTTCGATGGGAGAGTCAGCGGTTGTGTTTTCAGCAATATAATTTTGTAGATCTGTTGTTATTTGGGAAACTATAGAGGGGTCCGTTAGGAGAGATACGTTAAGTCTCCATGTGCCCGACCCTTTGTTACCAAATTATTCTTTAAAGCTGAGTGTAATGGGAGCGTGATCGGACCACGTCATTACCCTAATTGTAGCTTCTTCTATCTGGGGCATTGATGTAGCGGGAATGAGGAATCTATTCACGAGTAGCTGTTATGAGCCACCGTATGGCATGTATGGTCTATTTCTGTTGGGTGGAGAATGTGCCATGGGACTACTATGGTTAGCAGCGAGAGTGGAGCATATTTTGGATGTAAGTGCTGTTCTGTGTTTGAGCGTGCAACTGGAAATCTGTGCAGTGGTAGAGGAGTCAATTTTACTGTCAAGTAAAAAATTGGTGTCGCCTCCAATGATTACCTCCCCATGTTTGTACATATCTGTTAGTGCTAGAATCATTTGCAAGAACTCATTTCGATTTTCATTTGGACTGTATACATTGGCCAAGGTATATGGTGCATTGTTTAACATACATTGCAAAATTAAATATCGACCCTTATTATCACTTATTTTAAGCACCAGTGAGAATGCAATATCTTTACTTATTAAAGTGGATACTCCTCTCTTTTTTGCTAAGTAACATGTGTGGAAATCGTGTGGGTACCATTTCGAGGTGAATATGGGTCTGGAGTTCCATGTAAAATGTGTCTCTGAAAGAATTCCACTTGGGCCCCACATTTCTTTGCTTCCTGCATGGCCAGTCGTCGTTTGTTAGGGGAGTTAAGCCCCTTGGCATTTAGTGACATAATTTTAATTACCATTGGGTTAGTGTGTAATGTGCTTTGTTAAATATTTGCATTTCGGTATGTGTGCCATTGCTTTTGGTCTGTTCGGTGACAGCGGGCTGTGTGGTCCCGGGTATCCCAAGCCCTTGGTAAACTAGCGTTATAGGTGCCTTCTGTTGAGTTGACACACTCAGTGGGGGGAAGGATAAAGGAACGGGGGGAAAACTATATACAATGTTACGTAAGTCACTTCTCAGTGACATGTGGTGCTCTGGGCAACGGAGAAGTAGGGCTACTGGAGCCTTTGGGGGTGTACTTCTCAGGGTTAGAGTATGGAGATCCCGACAAGTAAGGGATCAACAATAGTCTGAGTCTGAGCATAGTGCATCCGGGTGGAAACCACCCGCCGTGGCTAAGGCTTTTGGCCTTCTAGTAAACCTTTTCAATGTGTCCTAAGGTACATATAAACTAAGAATATAAAATATAAAATATAAGAATATAAAATTGGTGAAACCTGTACGATAAGTCCATTTGAATATTGGTAGTGTGGCATTGTTCTGCGGGCCTCTCTGTCAGGGTACCTGTTGTCTCTACCTCAGAGGAGGTGAGACACTTAGAATTCCGCCCTCTCAGAGGGGCTGACTCACTCGTTCCTCGCAGTCCTCTCGGCCGTTTACACGCCGGACGCCTCTGATCCGCCTCCTTTTATGACGCGGCTCTAGTAGCCGACGTCATGACGACTATCCGTTCCGACTTGTCAATCAAGTCACGAGCACGAATCAGGACTCGTCGGGGGCGTGATCATCTATTTAGAACCAGGGTATAAAATAAGGTTTTGTGTATTGGTTCATTGCCCTGTCGTGGTTCTAGCTAGTCTAGTCACTCAGCGCTCTTATTTCTATTTGTCTCTTTGGTTCTGACCCGGCTCGTATTATTTCTACCCTGCTTACCTCTATTACCTTTTTGACCCGGCTTGTCTCTCGTTTACCTGCTCTCTCGTTCCCTCGACCTCGGCTTGTCTCTAGACCATCCTTTGCTTTCTCCTTACGTTAGTCCGGCCATTCTAAGGTCCGGTATACGTAACTTCTCCTGTTTGTACTCTGCGTGTTGGATCCCTGTCCCGATCCTGACATTACGACAGGGCCAATGGATCCTGCAGGTACAAACACTCAGGTCGGTTCTCCTGACTCTAGATTTGAGGCCATGGATCATAGAATGGACCAGATGGCTCTAGCGTTGCAAGCCTTACTATCTCGTTCTAGTAACCAATCAGAAGAGATGCGTACTGCATCCATCTCTCCTGTAAGTTCAGGCCTAGAGGTAGCCACAGTAGGTGCTTCATCCCGTATAACTCCCCCTGTACGTTATGGTGGCTCTCCGGAGACGTGTCGAGGTTTTTTAAACCAGATAGGTATTCATTTCGAATTACAACCCCGCTCCTACCCTACAGATAGGGCGAAGGTTGGATTCATAATCACACTACTCATTGATAAAGCTTTGAGATGGGCTAATCCTTTGTGGGAGAATGATAATCCGTTAGTCTATAATTATAATGCCTTTGTCACTGCTTTTAGAAGGACTTTTGATCCTCCAGGTAGAAAGGTTAATGCTGCTAGACTACTGTTACGTCTTAGACAACATAACCGAACCCTTGTTGATTATACCTTAGAGTTCAGATCCTTGGCAGCAGAAGTCAAGTGGAATGAACAGGCTTATATGGACGTATTTCTAAACGGACTATCAGACGAAATTCTAGATGAGGTTGCCACAAGAGAGCTTCCTGAAAGTTTGGAGGATTTAATTTCTTTTATTTCTCGAATTGATGAACGTTTAAGACAGAGACAGAACACTCGAGATAGAACCCGTAGACCTTCCTTTAGACTAGCTCCCTCATTCCAAAGTCCTGAATCTACAACTTTAGCGCTTCCAGAACCTATGCAGATAGGCAATACTCGTCTCTCAGAAGAGGAGAGACAGTACAGGAGAAGGGAGGGGTTGTGCATGTATTGTGGAGCAAGAGGTCACCTACGCCTAAACTGTCCTAACCGCCCGGGAAACGCTCGCACCTAAGTTCCTCTAGAGGACAGGCGTGGGTGTTTCTATCTTGTCCTCTATACATGACTATAAAGATCATAGGCTTCTACTACCTGTTTCTTTAGCTTGGGAGAAGGGAGTATTAAATACTATGGCGTTGATAGATTCCGGAGCTGCTGAAAGCTTTATTGACCAAGTCTTCGTCACTAAACACTCTATCCCATCCCAGCTAAGGGATACACCCTTGGCCGTTGAGGCCATAGATGGTAGACCATTATCTGAACCTGTTATTTTTCATGAGACCATACCTGTTAACTTAACTGTTGGTATCTTACACGAGGAAGGTATATCTTTTATGCTTATTTCATCTCCTTCTGTTCCAATAGTCTTGGGGTATCCTTGGCTTAAGAAACATAACCCCATTATCGATTGGGAATTGGGTGAAATAGTCTCTTGGGGTCAAGGTTGCCAAAGCAGGTGCTTACAGAAGGTCTCACCGGTTTGCATAGCTGACACACTGGTTAATTCTACCCAATCTACAGACTTACAAATACTACCCCTATACCTGGATTTAAAGGCAGTCTTTGACAAGAAGAATGCTGACACTCTACCTTCACACAGGTCCTTTGACTGCAAGATCAGACTCTTGCCCGGTACCATGCCTCCGAGGGGCACGGTATATCCTTTATCTACTAAGGAGAACCTAGTCTTAGAGGAGTATATTCGTGAGAACCTGGACAAGGGATTCATTAGGAGATCCTCCTCCCCTGCCGGGGCCGGGTTCTTTTTTGTGAATAAGAAAGATGGTACATTAAGGCCTTGTATTGATTATTGGGGATTGAATAAAATAACTATTAGAAATGCCTACCCGATTCCTTTGATTACTGAGCTCTTTGATCGTTTAAAAGGCTCCAAAATTTTCACCAAGTTAGATCTCAGAGGGGCGTACAACTTGGTGAGAATTCAACAGGGAGACGAATGGAAAACAGCTTTCAATACCCGTTACGGGCACTATGAGTACACGGTAATGCCTTTTGGTCTCTGTAATGCACCAGCAGTATTTCAGGACCTGATTAATGAAGTTCTTAGGGAATTTCAACATGATTGCGTTATTGTATATCTGGATGATATACTTATACACTCTAGTGAGATTGAGATTCACCACAGACAAGTCAGAAGGGTATTGCGCAAACTTCTACAACATGGATTGTACTGCAAATTGGAGAAATGTAGTTTTGACCAGTCTCAGATAAACTTTCTTGGGTACGTTATTTCTGGGGACGGGTTTAAGATGGATCCGGTTAAACTCCAATCTATTTTAGATTGGCCATTGCCCAGGGGCCATTCAGAGGTTTATTGGATTCTCCAAATATTATAGGCGCTTCATTAAAGGATACTCGTCTATTATTGCGCCTATTACCAATATAACTAGACAGGGGGCTGACACTAAGACTTGGTCTACTGAAGCTCTCGTTGCTTTCAAAACACTCAAGGATCTTTTTGCTTCAGCACCGATTTTAGTTCATCCTGATACGTCTTTGCCTTTTCTACTCGAGGTAGACGCCTCGGAGACAGGTATAGGTGCTATCTTGTCTCAAAGATTAGGTGTGGATAAACCGTTACATCCATGTGGTTTTTTTTCCAAGAAATTGTCTGGGCCTGAAAGCAGATATGACATTGGTGACAGGGAACTATTAGCGGTTATTATGGCTTTAAAGGAGTGGAGACATTTATTGGAAGGGACCTTGCACCCTGTTACTATTTTGACAGATCACAAGAACTTGTCCTATATTGGGGAAGCCAAGCGCTTGTCCGCCAGGCAAGCTCGTTGGTCCTTATTCCTCACTCATTTCAATTATGTGCTCACTTATAGACCTGGTTCTAAGAACTCTAAGGCCGATGCTTTGTCTCGCCAACATGAACCCTCTACTATATCTGATGCGGTTTTGTCCTCTGTAGTTCCCAAGTGCAATATTATCGCCAACACGAATCTCAGGATACACTCCCCGTTGCTTGCCGAGATCATGAAGGTACAGCATCTGGCTCCCAGACAGGCTCCCGGGGCACGGCACTTCGTTCCTCCTGAACTCCAACTGGAACTGTTGCAGTGCTTTCACAACAGCAAGGTGGCTGGGCATCCTGGCATACGCAAGACGTGTTCCTTGATTTCTAAAGATTTCTGGTGGCCTTCATTACGTAAGGATATTAAGGATTTCGTCGGGGCATGTGAGGTCTGTATGAAGACTAAGCAACCTCATACGCTTCCTTGTGGGCTCTTGCATCCCTTGGAAATTCCCGAGAGACCATGGTCCTGTTTGGCTATGGATTTCATTGTCGATTTGCCTATTTCTAAAAGACAGACTGTTATTCTCACGGTGGTTGACAGGTTTACTAAGATGGCTCATTTCGTGCCCTTACCTAAACTTCCGTCTTCCCCCGATTTGGCTGAGATATTCGCGAGAGAGATTTTTCGTTTACATGGTATACCCTCCGAAATTGTCTCTGATAGAGGTCCCCAATTTGTTTCCCGTTTTTGGAAATCCTTTTGTTCTCAATTGGGTATCAAATTGAATTTCTCTTCTGCATATCATCCCCAGTCTAACGGAGCTGCTGAACGCACCAAACCAAAAGATTGAACAATATTTGCGTTGTTTTGTTTCCGAACACCAGGACGATTGGGTCGGTCTGATTCCTTGGGCGGAGTTTGCACACAACAATCTCGTTTGCGATTCGACTCGTTCTAGCCCCTTTTTCATGAATTATGGCTTTCATCCTCCTATTCTTCCCTCGGTTTACCCTTCCCAAGGGGTACCGTCGGTTGATGTCCATGTTGCCAATTTGAGGAAGTTGTGGGATCAGACTCGACAAATTCTCCTTCATAATTCCACGTTGTTCAAACAACACGCAGACAAGCGTAGAAGGGCGGCTCCGGTTTTTGTTCCAGGGGATAGGGTATGGTTGAGTACCAGAAACATTCGCTTGAAGGTTCCCTCTATGAAATTTGCGCCTCGTTACATTGGTCCTTACAAGGTTCTGACTCGAATTAATCCTGTTGCGTATCGCCTTGCCCTTCCACCTGGCTTGCGCATTCCTAACTCCTTTCATGTTTCCTTGTTGAAGCCTCTAGTTTGTAACAGGTTTTCCTCCGCTGCACTCTCCCCTCGCTCTGTTCAGGTTGAGGGTCAGGAGGAGTATGAGATCAACTCCATCCTCAATTCTCGAATTTCTCGGGGGAGGTTACAATATCTTGTGGACTGGAAAGGATATGGTCCTGAGGAGAGGTCTTGGGTGGTCCAGGAGGAGGTGCATGCTCCTCGCCTCCGCAAGGCTTTTCATTCCCGGTTTCCGTCTCGTCCCGGTTCCTTCCGCCCGGTGGGCGTTTCTGAGAGGGGGGGGTACTGTCAGGGTACCTGTTGTCTCTACCTCAGAGGAGGTGAGACACTTAGAATTCCGCCCTCTCAGAGGGGCTGACTCACTCGTTCCTCGCAGTCCTCTCGGCCGTTTACACGCCGGACGCCTCTGATCCGCCTCCTTTTATGACGCGGCTCTAGTAGCCGACGTCATGACGACTATCCGTTCCGACCTGTCAATCAAGTCCTGAGCAGGAATCAGGACTCGTCGGGGGCGTGATCATCTATTTAGAACCAGGGTATAAAATAAGGTTTTGTGTATTGGTTCATTGCCCTGTCGTGGTTCTAGCTAGTCTAGTCACTCAGCGCTCTTATTTCTATTTGTCTCTTTGGTTCTGACCCGGCTCGTATTATTTCTACCCTGCTTACCTCTATTACCTTTTTGACCCGGCTTGTCTCTCGTTTACCTGCTCTCTCGTTCCCTCGACCTCGGCTTGTCTCTAGACCATTCCTTGCTTTCTCCTTACGTTAGTCCGGCCATTCTAAGGTCCGGTATACGTAACTTCTCCTGTTTGTACTCTGCGTGTTGGATCCCTGTCCCGATCCTGACACTCTCAGGTTGGTGACGTCTCTGGATCGGCTGTTGCGCGAGATGCTCGGGGCACTTGTGACCATTCTTTTGGGAGCGTCTTTGGTGCTTGGGTCATTGTCTTCCGGGGGCTGCTGGTTGGGAGCGGCATGTTCCAATCTTGCAGCATTATTTTGCCGTCTTCTGGATTCATAATAGATTTATCAATGCCGTTCCTTTTGATCAGAAGTTTTTCAGGGAAACCATACTTGCAGGGGATATTTGCGATTCTCAGCGTTTCTGTTATCGGTGCAAAAGTACGGTGTTTGATCATGGTTGCTGAGGAGAGGTCTGTGAATAGCTTGATGCTGCTGTATGGTTCCGGCCATTTGCTCGTGGTTCTGGCAGTTTGCATAATTCTGTCTTTGACAGTGAAATGATGAACTGGTGTCCCTTGCGGTGTCAGAGGGAAGGTGTTTAGACTTGGGGAGCCGGTGTGTTCTGTCCATAATTGAGTCAAATTAAGACAAGGAGGGGATTAAGGCCTTGAACAGGTCTTTGACATACCTGGGTAGAACTTAATGTATAATAGTTTCTGGTATGCCCCTTATGTGGATGTTGTTTCTCCTACTCCTGTCTTCTTGATCGGCCACCTTTTCTTCCAGTGCTTTAATTTTGTTTTCTAGGGATGAGTAAACATCTGCCATGGAGTTGTGTGCCTCCACTAATTCCTCTGTCCTTGTCTTCCAGACGGGTAGTGCGTTCCCCCATGTTGTGGATGTCTGCTTTAATATCTGCAGTCATCTGCATGAGGTATGCTTTAAAAGAGGCTTGCAGCTCCTGCAGGAGTTTGTTGCTGGGCTGTTGTGTTCCTGCTGGCTGTCTCCTGCTTCAGAACTATAGGCAGGTGAGTGCTGTCCGTCGGCGCCATTTTAATTTTTCGGCTGCGCGGTTTGTTGCCTCTCTAAGTGAGAATTTAGCGTTTTTTGTTTTAATTTTTTGGTAGCCAAGGGGTACAGGGGTATTTATCCTTTAGTGTGCGGGTTTTCAGCAATGTTTGTAGGTTTTTTCACGCTGTTTAAGCAGTTTTAGTGCCGCAGTCCGGGAGAGCTCCGGTTCTGCACGTCCGCTCACATGTGCGACTAGGATATGCCCCCCAAGAACCAGAATTTAAAATTGGGCTCTATATCTTACAGGAAGCCAATGTAGGGACTGACAGAAAGGTGAGGCGTAGGAGGTGCGGGCGGACAGGAAGATGAGCCTTGCTGCCGCATTCATTATGGACTGTAACGGCGCAAGTTGGGAGCACATAAGTCCACTGAGAAGCGGATACAGTAGTCAAGGCGAGAAAGGACAATGGAATGAACCAGCACCTTAGTCGCATCTGGCGTTAAGTAGGGTCGGATGCGCACAATGTTTTTGAGATGGAAACGACAGGATTTGGTGATAGACTGAACAAGAGGTGTGAAGGAGAGGTCGGAGTCAAAGAGAACACCTAGGCAGCGAGCCTGCATGGTGGAGCTGATGGTAGCACCGCTGACATGGAGGGAGACTGACACAGGAGTAGCAACACTTGAGGGAGTAAAGACTAGAATTTCTGTTTTGGTCAAGTTGAGTTTAAGGAAGTGGGCAGCTACCCAGTTAGAAATAGCAGACACTAGCCTCTGTTGCATAGTATATATATGCCTGATACATCATATCTGACAAGTGGATTGTGGTGTGCTGGAACCGACAATGTGGTAGGCCTGTGATAAAAGAGCGCCCAACCTAGGAGTGTCACGGCTTACCTAAGTTGTGAGTCCTGTAGGCAGAGATTAATGCTCACCGTTGCAATTAAACACAGGCCAAGGTGGTCAGGTAAGAATTCACCTGGCCTGTGAGTCTGTGCACGGGGGCTGTGCAGGATATCGCTCCAAATCGCAATACAGGTAAGGACACAAGCAGGAGAATCGTCAAGGGTAGTCCAAAGTCAGAGGATGCCAGAAGTCAGGGTACACGGTAAGAAAGCCAAGGTCAGAGGATGCCAGAAGTCAGGATACACAATGTGAATAAGCCACGGTCAGGAGCCAGGAACAAACAATATGGAAACTCAAAAACAGGAACCAGAGAGCAGAACCAGAGACAATGAATTGACACTGCCCTCCGGGAGATGCAGTGTCTTATACCTGTCTAATTAGGCATCTGCTTCAGGTGGGTTGAAATGATAGGAGCAGCCATAGGTAATGTTGAGCCCCCAGTGCTGGAGACAAGATGAGAATAAACATAAGCTGAAGCAAGAACTGGAGAGTGGCTCTGAGGCAAAACTGCAGGACTACGGCACAGAAGAACCACTGTTCAAATCCCCTCTTGGGAACTTCTGGGACAAGGAATAATATAAAACATGATGTGCTTAGAGGGAGTGGAGGCAGGGGCATGCAAATCGCCAGACCAGTAATGGTATGGGAGACAGGATGGGAGTCCCTTAAAAGGGACCCAAGCCCCTTCCACAAGGACAAGCCTTAAATTTGTGTTCAGGCCTGTAACAAAAGAGGGCATAATAAATTTATTCAAGCTACAATCATATCATCAGTTACATGGAGATAATGAGAAAGGTTGAGGTATGTATTGTGAGTAAGCAGAGGACTTCCAACATCCTAGAGTTTTAATAATGTGTACTGGCACATTTTTACTGGAGGCAGTGGATGTTGCTTCTATTCAAAATGAGTGACCAATGTATTTGGGGGTTAAGCCCCAGTCTTATGAGCTAAAACCTTTACAGGACACCAATTGTTGTGTGTAGGGTAGTAAGGGGTTTATCTACTGGGTGGCCCATTTGACTTGTTTTGGTGTGGGTTAGGGAGAGCAGATAGTAATTATAAAGTTTTTTGATTGTAGACTTTTTAAGATATTCAGTGGTGGTTGAATATATGACAGTGAATTCTCTGGGTCTGAGAAACCCATAGAGGGCCAGATAGATCGCAGTTTTAACCACCTGATTAGAATTTTGTTCGACAGGTGCCATGTCCAGTAGATCAGATAGAGATCTAAATAGTTCACTATGAATGGGAAGTCTGGAGGGTTGTTGTGAGACTTTTGTATGCCATTCAGTATGGTTCCTATCTGGTATGATGGCGAGAATCTTGACCTGTTAGGCCACTGCGTAAACATGTGATGTTGTATTCTAGTTAAGTATAATCTTATGGTATTAAATAATAACTGTCACGTTCTGTTCCTGGTTGCGGATCATTCTGGTAATGGCTTCTGGTATCCAGTACTACTCTTGCTATTCTTGTTTAATATTTCTTGGTTTTTGGTTTTCTATTCTGTGTCTGGTTTTCTTTATGCTGGGATTTCTGGGTTCATTCCTATAGTTCGTCCCTGGATTTCCCAGTCTCCAGGTTTCCTTTAAATGTTTGTTTTATGTGCCACACCCTTATGTTTCCAGCTTTCATTATGTGTTGGAGTTCCTGCAGGCAGCGGCTCAAAGCTTCTGTCTTTTCTTGCAGGTAAGTGCTATATATGTGTTCTTAATCTGTGGTTGTTTTAGCATACATTAGGCAGTGTAGGACCTGCCAGATATGGGGTACATTGGCGTTGTTGGCAGGCTTATGCAATGTATGATCATATAGTGTGACTAAACCCCCATGATTTCCATATGTAGTACTTAGTTATTTCTCCTCTTGTTTTGCCTATGTTTTCTTGTCGTGTCTTAGTTTGTATATACCTGTCCATGTTTAGTCATGTCCAGTCATGCCCATGTTTAGTTAATGTTCCCTTATGTATTGTGTCATGTTCTGGGTTTAGCTTCCTATCCTTCTCTGGTTCTGGGTTCTACTAGTTATGTCTTGTTTTCATGTTTGGTGCCTGTTCTAGCTTTGTCTTGTTTCTAGTACTGGATACACCCTTGCTGCAGAGCCTCCCTATACAGCTCCTGGGAGGTCTGCTTATTTCCTAGCTCCTAGTTCCTTGGATCCGCAAAAGCTGAATCAGGGTTCTGGTTGTGGCTGCACAAACGCTGGTGCTCAACACCAGGGGGCGTGCGGTTACCCTGCACCAGACCCTGCTAATCCACCTCCACGCTGAAGACTCCCACTTCATCAGGCATTATGGGTCCCGGTCCATGCCCCGCCACCTGGACACTGTGTCTGGGTTCCGGGCTCCGGACTACCACCCTGACAATAACTTTAAATTAAGGTGGCAAAATGGCCTGAAACGAATCAATTGCATAGCAAACTGTCACATTCTAATAAAAAACCTGTTGAATAACAAACACTCTATCATATGATTTAACAATGTTTGTAGAGAGAGACAGCTGGGAGAGTTTACGGCCGTTGGACAAAAGAGTATCTAGTCCATTGTCATATTTTGGAACAATGGAGCGGGAGTAACTAGACGGGAGGCAGTCGGCACTGGGAACTGGTCAAAAGATAAAAAGTAATTGTACAAAAATAAATCATTAATGTGTATGACTGAGAGGGAAAACCAATAATCCACGTCTAAGTCAGGTAACGCAACACCGTTAAGCCAATAACCCACGTCTAAATGAGGTAATGCAACACTGATAAAGGGCTACCAGGTTGCGGAAGGGTTAATCTTGGTGAATAACACTTCCCAAGCCTTAATAGTGGCTTTGGTGGTTGGATACATGGTCACCATCCCTGGCCAAAGAGCAGGGTGTAGCCATAACACATCTTAAATGGAGTAAGGTAAAATCTTGGCAACCTCCATCTCCAGCCACAAAGGACAAGCATCAAGCATGTCCCATATTCCATTTATTTTACCCATACCTCCACTAACTCCACTAACTAGTTTCTGCAAAATAGACAAATTGATCCTACATGGTTTTTTGTTACAAATGAATGCCAGGAGAGTAGAATTATAGTAGAAATTCATTTTAGGGAAATACCTTATATATTCGAGTATAAGCTGAGTTTTTCAGCACATTTTTGGTGCTGAAAACCCCCAACTCGGCTTATACTCGAGTCACTGTCTTTATTATGGCAATTTACATTGCCATAATACAGACAGGGGGCTGTGGGGGCTGCAGAGCGTTTACTTCCCTCTCTTGCAGCTCCTGTCAGCTCCCTTCTCCTCCGCGCCGGTCCGTTCAGCACCTCGGTCAGCTCCCAGTGTAAGTCTCGCGAGAGCCGCGGGGTCATAGTGCGGCTCTC
Organism: Pelobates fuscus; assembly: GCF_036172605.1. Lineage (NCBI taxonomy): Eukaryota > Metazoa > Chordata > Amphibia > Anura > Pelobatidae > Pelobates > Pelobates fuscus. Next base: position 185,515,652 of record NC_086323.1, read on the forward strand.
GCAAGACTTACAGTGTAAGCTGACAGAAGAGCTGCACGGACCGGCGCGGAGGAGGAGGGAGCTGGCAGGAGAGGTAAGTAAACTCTCAGCCAGCCCCCCTCCCCCAATGCCACTGGACCACCAGGGAAGGAGAGACCCCCTCCCTGCCATGTATCAAGCAGGGAGGGGGGACAAAATTTATAAAAATATAAATAATAATAATGAAAAAAATAAATAATAAAAATGCCCTATATAAAGAAAAACCTAAGGATAATTGTTTAAGTGATGGGAAAGGTTTTTATTTTTGTAGTAATTGTACCGGATGTAAGGTCAAACAAAGTGGAAGTAGAAACCTAAAAACTTTTTCGTCACGAAAGACACCAAATATAGAATATAAAATTCAATCATTAATTACATGTAATACATCAGATGTCATATTTACTTACCTGCCCTTCTGGGTATCAATATGTAAGTAAGACAACAAGGAAATTAAAAATACGCATAGGTGAACATGTAAATAATATAAAGAAAAAAATTCTAAATCATAGTGTCTCAAAACACTTTGCTGAGAAACATGAAGGCAATCCAAAGGGATTGGAATTTCTGGGGATAGAGAAAATTTAATTTATCCCTATTTTATAATATATATTTTAATTATTTTTCACCCTTTTTAACCCCTTAGGGACACATGACATGTGTGACATGTCATGATTCCCTTTTATTCCAGAAGTTTGGTCCTTAAGGGGTTAAGGTTATATTTAGAGTAAATTCTGCATATGTATCTTTAATAGAAAGATTATATTTATATCATTATATGCATTTATTTTGTATTTGTATTATTTGTCTTATTTTTCTTATGTTTTTTTTTTATATAATGTTTTTAAATTAACGTTTTGAACACACAGATCACTATTTTTGCCTGAAAATAAGTTACTAACTGAAGGACATGCACAATGTTATAAGCCATTTTCTGTGAACTTTGCCATGAACTAGCCCGATCATGTGACCGGATGTTCCGGAAATATGTCACCTACTTAGTCCGCTGACCCGAAAGTGACGTAACCGGAAGAAACCGAGGACACACGTGATGAAGAACGCACCTTTTTGGAGATTTAAACAGACGGGAGTCTGAAGCAATTACAGAGCACTTTGATAAAGACTGTTTGTCGAAACGCGTTAGTGCGGTTGTATGTGCGGTTGTATATTTGAGATCTTTTTATATTTTATATATTTTTCTTGTAATAAATTTGTTCTTGGTTACTTCCTATCATCGTGGTTTTGACTTTGTGGGAACCCAAAGGGAGAATTTATATCCAGTGACTTGTGGAGCATCCTGTTATTGGTGCCAATTCCTGATCTCAACAACTATATTTGTTCCAAGGCGCTTTTAGCAGCCCACTTTAGCAGGCTCAGCAATATGTTAGTGAGACCAATTTGTATTTACACATACTTTTATTGTATATACAGAGTTCACTATGGTCTACCATTTTTTTGTCTTTTTTAGGTATCTACTCATTGATGGTTATATTGTTTATGTATGTTATATGTACACCATTAGTGTGCTCTAACCAGTTTTTAAATTTTTAATTCACTATATTTGTGTGGTTTGGGTGACCTACACTAGGTTATTGTAGCATTTGTATACTTATTTTATACCTTTTGTATTTACTATTGTTTTTCTCTGATTGAGCCCTGCTATTTTGTCATTTTGATGAAAAAGGGGGTGTGGCCTGCCGAGGATCTCGGCGCTGGAACGGAGGTAAGTTTATATGATAAAAAGCACTCAGATTTTTATTTTTTTTAATGACAAACTAATAAAAAAGCAAGAAAGAAGGCTAGGGGACCTTTATTTCTGGCTTTTATATGCTGACTTTAGTGGTCCTTTAATCGAGAAGACAAGCCCTTAACCATTCCATTATTCTGGTCACTATTAAGAAATGGCATCTATGGCTTCAAGCAGGTTTGTACTAGTACACATGATCAAAACATTAGGTCACTGAAATTCCTCAGCCTATTCACGGTACATTCCACAACCAATATAGGAAGTCTGTCAGCCTTATCAAAATAACATTGTATATAATTACCGTATATACTCAAGTATAAGTCGAGTTTTTCAGCACATTTTTTGTGCTGAAAAACCCCAACTCGACTTATACTCGAGTCAATGTCTGTATTATGGCAATTTACATTGCCATAATACAAACTGGGGGCTGGCAGAGAGCTTTTACCTCTCCTGCAGCTCCTGTCAGCTCCCTTCTCCTCCGCGCCGGTCCGGTCAGCTCCCCTATCAGCTTATTGTGTACGTCTCGTGAGAGCCGCGGGATCATAGTGCGGCCGCGAGACTTACAGTGGGACTTGCAGAGGGAGCTGACTGGACTGGCGCGGAGGAGAAGGGAGCTGACAGGAGCTGCAGGAGAGGTAAGTGCTTCCTGCCAGTCCCCCTCCACTGAACTGCCAATGCCACTGGACCACCAGGGAGTAAGAGCCCCCCTCCCTGGCCAGCTAACAAGCAGGGAGGGGGGACGAAAATAAATAAATAAAAATAATAAAATATTAATTATAATAAAAAAATAATAATAAAATAAAAAATGTATTAATATAACAAAAAATAAATATTAAAATTATAATAATAATAATAATGCCCACCCCCCACCAAGGCTCTGCATCACACACTGCACTCATACTCATACACACACACACTGCACTCATACTCATACACACACACACTGCACTCACACACACACACACTGCACTCACACACACACACTGCACTCATACACACACACACTGCACTCATATACACACACACACACTGCACTCATATACACACACACACACTGCACTCATACATACACACACTGCATTCATTATATGCCCACACTGTAAATAAATATTCAATTAATATATTTTTTTAGGATCTAATTTTATTAAGAAATTTACCAGTAGCTGCTGCATTTCCCACCCTAGTCTTATACTCAAGTCAATAAGTTTTCCCAGTTTTTTGGGGTAAAATTAGGGGCCTCATCTTATATTCGGGTCGGCTTATACTCGAGTATATACGGTATGTATGTTGTTTGTTGATTGTATTAAATATTTTCCTGTATCTCTCCTTTTTACCCTCTTTATTTACAGGAATACCAGCATTGTCGGTTCCGGCACACCACAACCATTTTTTTTTTCCCATTCTGTATTACGCTGTTCCTATTTTTCTCACTATCACTCTACATGGAATGTGTGCCCTGAACACAAATATTAAGGCTTTGCCTGGAATTGTGGGAGGGGCTTATTTACCTTTTTGAAGGGACTACTCACCTTCCCCTGTACCGTTCCTAATTTAGCTATGTGCATGTCCCCTCCCTCCACTATGAATACACACACACACAAAAAATAATATATATATGTACCGTATATACTAGAGTATAAGTCGACCCGAATATAAGCCGAGGCCCCTAATTTTTTTTTTTATATATATATATTCTTTATTTTTAATGTGCACAAAGAGTGACAAACAGCCTTGATTCGCCACAACAGCAGAGTCAAGGTATAGATAACTACAATATGCAATACAGGTTGTGACATTCGTTGGTCAGGCACATTTTAATTTTTTTTCTTTAAAGATTAACATTCGGTTGGTACGTTGCGGCATTTATGAAACTCATAAAGCTGCTGTGCTTAACTGTTGATTAACTACTAGGTTATCTGAGATCTATTTGAAGTCTAGCTGACGCTTTTCACAAATGCAAATGTGGATTCAAAAGGTTAATACCTACCACGAGAGCTTCTCGGATACATCAGACGACTTCTACCTGGAAGGGGAGGAAGAAGAAATGGCAGCAGCACAGCACACTAAAACGGTTCCCAAGGGACCCGACTCCCCTCCGATCACCACCGAAGTCCTCACAACACCGCTAACGACCCTCCAGAATACCATACTAGCGAAGACATATGAGGCCTGTCGGGCAGGTTGGGCACCCTGGAAGGAACCACCAGGGAACACTCTAAACAAATCTCCTCACTACAACAGGAGATAGACAAACTACAGCAACAGCACAAATCATTTGACCAGCGCCTGGCCACGATGGAAGACACGAGGCGCAAAAATAACCTGAAAATAAGGGGCATCAAAGTACCGGCCGATGAGTTGCCTCACCTCCTGCGGCGACTATTTACAGAGCTACTGCCCCTGAGACAAGGCAGAGCGGTAGGCCTGGAAGACTTCTTCCGAACTCCTAAATCGCCCAAAGCACCAAAAGAGGCCCCCAGGGACCTTGTGGTCCGTTTCATGTCCGGAAGAGACAGACTTGCGATAATGACAGCTGTCAGAAACCACACGCCCTATATCTTTGAAAGTATGCCTCTCACCTTCTTTGCAGACCTAACAGGCTACACCCTGGCGTGGAGAAGAACCTTGGCACCATTTACTGCCCTACTTCGACAACAAAGGATAACTGGCAAACGGCGCACAGACTACAGATACTAAAGGATAATGCCACACTAGAAGTCAAAGACCTCAAGGAAGCCGCAGGGTTGCTAGAGACACTGGGTCTCCCGTCGGACTCCCTGACCACAAATGGACAGAACGGGGCAGCACAGGCATCCCATCAATGGAATCCTGCCACAGCGCAAACGTTTGCACCCAGGGGACAACAATTGGCCTCCAACACAGCAAACGACACCTGAGCACCCAGGCGAACCGGCAACCACACCGGAATGAAAGAAGAATACCCACACCAAGTTAGTAATAGTTTATGGACAAAGTTTAATACCACCTGAACACACCGACAACCGGAAAGAGACTCTACCCCAGGAGCCAACGTTTATAGACGAACTGTAAATACCGGCTGACGTTAACCAGTCGGATCTCCACTGCTCCCCAACAGTCTCCACGGGCACTTAAGCGCCGGCATCAGATGACACCAGACTGTAAGATTAACTTTCCCCTCCTAACATGCCTCATCTTGTTAGTAGTCAGTCCTCCTGACATAGCAGTCTAGCCTGAGAACTGTCGTTGTACCCTATGACTCGCTAGAAACATTGATCTGTTAAAATGTGTTTGTTTTCTCTCTAACCACACTAGTTACGAAAATTACTATGCCTATAGCTTTGAGAGTGCCAATCCACTCCCTAACTTGTACATAATTTACCCCTCCTAACTAACGATACGGTCTGTAAAGGCAGTGTCTTCCGTAGGCACACACACCATCAACAAACGTATAAGTTAACACTACACCTTGTGCTTACCAATGATGGGTACACCTAAACGAGGTCTGCACCTGAGCACACCATCTTACCTACGAGCACCGTCCTGTGCATGTTCCCTAAAGGTAGCTTAATACCCGACACGCAGACACCCATGGGCAACGACCAATACGCCTGTATTGTAATAACCGAGAGCCTTAATGTCTTTGGGCGCCCTGGGGATGTGGCTTGCCCCGAACGTGTGGGGGTTCACCAGCCTTCAGGTCCCCCCGCCCTTTCGGGCGAGCACCCATCCTCGGGGCTACTATCAGTCACATTTTATTTCTACCTTTATTTGTATTTTTACTGGCTCTCGACACGGTTATCACGGGACCCAACCCGTCAGTTAAAGTCACCTCTGTACGGTTACTAGGGATAGTAAGCATACGGCCTCTTGTGCCGAGCCAATATAATTGTAAACAACTTAGACACATCACCCCAAAATAGTCGACTGTTTTAAACCTTTTTATTACTGTTGATAGCATATCTTGACTCTCTCATGTTTCTCTCGTGACCTGGCACTGTTATACTATTCTTAATACCTTTTAGCTCACATACATACTGCACTAAATGTATGGAACACTCTTTTGTATGGCATGTTCAGCAGTTCGTTTTACACCAACGTGTTTAAATCTTGCTCTTCTCAGCATAGCATATCGTTTAAATTTTGTCTTTGTCTTTAAAAAAAAAATTGTGCTTAACATTCTCGCCATGACAATATATGCAATTGAAAGCCTGTGCTCGCTGTTGTGGCGCTACAGGTCGTTATGTTTTATGATATCATGCACATGAAAAATAAATAATTAAAAAATAAAAAAAAATATTGCTTGCCCGGGATCCCCTGACCATGAATATGTCGAAATTTGTGCAGATGTGTTCCAGTTTCAGGCTTATTAAGGTTAATTCCAGAATTTAGTGTAGGAGCTCAAGCTGCACGTGTCTGATCAGCTTGGTGGTCAGGCTCCGCCCCCGAGGCCCCTAATTTTACCACAAAAAACTGGGAAAACCTATTGACTCGAGTATAAGCTTAGGGTGGGAAATGCAGCAGCAACTGGTAAATTTCTAAATAAAATTAGATCCCAATAAGATTAAATTGATTGAATATGTATTTACAGTGTGTGTATATATAATGAATGCTGTGTGTTTGTGTAGTGTGTGTGTATATAATGAATGCAGAGTGTGTGTGTGTGTTTGTGTTTGTGTGTATATAATGAATGCAGTGTGTGTGTGTTTGTAGTGTGTGCATATAATGAATGCAGAATTTGTGTGTGTATATAATGCAGTGTGTGTATGAGTGCGTGTGTGTATACAGGGAGTGCAGAATTATTAGGCAAGTTGTATTTTTGAGGATTAATTTTATTATTGAACAACAACCATGTTCTCAATGAACCCAAAAAACTCATTAATATCAAAGCTGAATATTTTTGGAAGTAGTTTTTAGTTTGTTTTTAGTTATAGCTATTTTAGGGGGATATCTGTGTGTGCAGGTGACTATTACTGTGCATAATTATTAGGCAACTTAACAAAAAACAAATATATACCCATTTCAATTATTTATTTTTACCAGTGAAACCAATATAACATCTCAACATTCACAAATATACATTTCTGACATTCAAAAACATAACAAAAACAAATCAGTGACCAATATAGCCACCTTTCTTTGCAAGGACACTCAAAAGCCTGCCATCCATGGATTCTGTCAGTGTTTTGATCTGTTCACCATCAACATTGCGTGCAGCAGCAACCACAGCCTCCCAGACACTGTTCAGAGAGGTGTACTGTTTTCCCTCCTTGTAAATCTCACATTTGATGATGGACCACAGGTTCTCAATGGGGTTCAGATCAGGTGAACAAGGAGGCCATGTCATTAGATTTTCTTCTTTTATACCCTTTCTTGCCAGCCACGCTGTGGAGTACTTGGACGCGTGTGATGGAGCATTGTCCTGCATGAAAATCATGTTTTTCTTGAAGGATGCAGACTTCTTCCTGTACCACTGCTTGAAGAAGGTGTCTTCCAGAAACTGGGAGTTGAGCTTGACTCCATCCTCAACCCGAAAAGGCCCCACAAGCTCATCTTTGATGATACCAGCCCAAACCAGTACTCCACCTCCACCTTGCTGGCGTCTGAGTCAGACTGGAGCTCTCTGCCCTTTACCAATCCATCCATCTGGCCCATCAAGACTCACTCTCATTTCATTAGTCCATAAAAAAATCAGTCTTGAGATATTTCTTGGCCCAGTCTTGACGTTTCAGCTTGTGTATCTTGTTCAGTGGTGGTCATCTTTCAGCCTTTCTTACCTTGGCCATGTCTCTGAGTATTGCACACCTTGTGCTTTCGGGCACTCCAGTGATGTTGCAGCTCTGAAATATGGCCAAACTGGTGGCAAGTGGCATCTTGCCAGCTGCACGCTTGACTTTTCTCAGTTCATGGGCAGTTATTTTGCGCCTTGGTTTCTCCACACGCTTCTTGCGACCCTGTTGACTATTTTGAATGAAACGCTTGATTGTTCGATGATCACGCTTCAGAAGCTTTGCAATTTTAAGAGTGCTGCATCCCTCTGCAAGATCTCACTATTTTTTAACTTTTCTGAGCCTGTCAAGTCCTTCTTTTGACCCATTTTGCCAAAGGAAAGGAGGTTGCCTAATAATTATGCACACCTGATATAGGGTGTTGATGTCATTAGACCACACCCCTTCTCATTACAGAGATGCACATCACTTAATATGCTTAATTGGTAGTAGGCTTTCGAGCCTATACAGCTTGGAGTAAGACAACATGCATAAAGAGGATGATGTGGTCAAAATACTCATTTGCCTAATAATTCTGCACGCAGTGTAATGCAGAGTGTGTGTTTGTATGAGTGTGTGTATATAATTCAGAGTGTGTGCTTGTGTGAATGCAGAGTGTGCGTGTTTGTGTAGTGTGTGTAAACTGGGTGGGGTAAGGGCATTTGTAATATTTTTAATATTATTTTATTTTTATTTATTTTTTATTTTAATATTATAAAATTAAATTATTATTTTTGTTTCCCCCCTCCCTGCTTAATACCTGGCCAGGGAGGGGGGCTATGGCAATTCCTGGTGGACCAGTGGGGAGAACTGGCAGGAAGTGTTTACTTACCTTTACAGCAGCTCCTGTCAGCTCCGTGCAGTTCCGTTCAGCTCCCCCGTTCAGCTCAAAGTGTAAGTCTTGTGGGTCTGCGTGCTGCGCGGAGCGTTGCCACGGCTCTGACGGCTGCGCTGCGGGTCTCGCGAGACTTACACTGTGAGCTGAACAGGGGACCTGCACAGAGCTGGTGTAAAGGTAAGTAAACGCTTCCTGCCGGCCCCCAACAGAACCGCCGGGCTTGTAATGAGCCCGGCGGTCCTGGTCTGTATTATGGAAATGTAAGTTGCCATAATACAGACACTGACTTGAGTATAAGCCGAGTGGGACATGTTGCTGCCTCTGGTAAGTGACTGAAGGGGTTTTCACCCCTTCAGCAACCGGGGATGGGAGGTGGGAGGGGACCTGCAGTGCCAGGAAAACGGATTGTTTTCCTGGCACTGGAGAGTCCTTTTAATTACAACACAGCCCGCAGAGTCACCCTGAAACCCGGGATACAAATTGGGATACACTTATTTCCTACTCCTGGCATCACTATGCCTTTACAATGTGTGTTCATATGCCCTGTAATGGGCAACCTGCCACAGGCTAATTTGACACCTAGTTTGGGCATTTCATTGAAAACATTTATAGATTTTGGATTAAGAATAGAATGTCTTGTTTTAGGTTCTGGGTAGTACATTTATAGGCACCTAGTATACTGTTATCCTTATTTTACAGTTATGTAGCGGTAATATTTCCTCAATCTGATTATCATAATGCCACAATCAGGTATTACCTTAGATGTGGCATATTAGATGGGTTAAGATAGATGATACGCCTTGGGCCACACTGTCTATATTTACAAGCATATGTATGTGTCATGTCTAATCATATTTTGAGATTTCCCTAAATATGATTGCATGGTTTAACACTACAGTTCCGTCTGCGGATATTTGGTCCTGTGGATTCCGAAACGCCATGGGGCCTGTACATGAGGGGTACGGTGGTACTCACGAGGTCTTGCTATCCATCTCCTTATGTCTTATTAAATCAGATACTTTTACAGGTTATCAATTCAGAGCATCATTTGCTCTTCAGACCTCGCAACCATTTGTCAATTACTTTGCTTTCCGTAGGTTATAGACCTCTCCTTCCCCTCTCTGCTTCCTTTAGGGGATACTGCAGATTTCAGTTGCAGGTTACAACCATACCATACAGAACTACACAAACTCTTTTACAAAGAGTATAAGCCACGATGACTCACCCACAATAGAGACCTTTTTTTTAATAAGTAGGTTTTACTAGCTTATAGGGAACTAGGTGACCAATAGATGTTGCGTTTTTGGCATCTCTGCCTTGGAGTTGGTGGTCCCACGAGACCAACAACCTCATCCACACATGAGGTATTATGCCCCCCGGGCCAAAACATAGTTAGCCGCCTCGCACAGTGGCATAGAGAGAGCCTCACTTGTCACACCCAATCTATATCATGATTTAAATGTCACAGAGAGGCCAACACCCCGCCACAACGTTAGTTGGCCACGAATTCCCTTGCGCCAAAGCATAGATAGAGTCCCTCAAGACATTTGGCAACAAGCAGGGCCTCATCTGTCACCAACCTAGTGAATTGCTTTGCCACTTGGCACTAGCTAGCCAGCCAGTAAAATGATCCCGATTAAAGCTAATTATTAATATATTGCAGTAGGTCTCAAATCCTTTAAGAACGTGATGACATGTCAATCCCCAGTACTCCAGTCTGGTCCACTACACCTACACGAAAAGGTGACACCTATCAGGTTCTATCAGGTCATGGACCATTCCTCGTATTACGGCTGAGCTACGAAGACGCAACTGTTCAGGCTTATGCGTACCAATACGGACAATGCTGGTGCTGGAGTAGGCACGAGTCGCTCGAGCGACACCAACCTCCACGCAACGTTCTCAGCACTCAGGTCCTCTAAGGGGTAAATAAATTAGATACTGGAAAGACTAGAAACACGTTGTCGAACCATGCTGTCAACGCTGACCCTCGCAGGAGGAATGCATATGATCATAACACAATTCAATATTGAGCATGTGCGCCTATACGTTCAGATATCCAACGGGATATTGACTTTCTGTCATGCTATCCGACTTTATGTCTGAAAGTTTTTACACTAATGGGTGAATTAGGATGTAGATAAGTTGCGATGCCACACCTATCAGACATATTGTGACAACATCATTATTATACTAAAACAGGTCATCTTTAAGTTGAGCTGGCCCTACTTCATACTCATAATAGTCGCCATGGCGGGCCTGCCGCGGCTGATTTAATCGGTTTCTACTAACTGCATGTTTGTTTTTTCAGGGCGATCCCACTACTATCATATTCAACATTTCATTAATATGTAGCTTCACAGCAATGCTTTCTTCAGCTTCCGGTATTAGGCCTCTTACCGGAACATATCGACTTCTATTATATGTCTTGGCTCCTACATGGGGGACTAACTTGTATATACTGTAGCAGGCTGGCCGAGTCTTGGGTCATAAATAGCAGAAACAGTTCTTTATTTTTAATATGAGGAAAGCTTTATTTAGCAAGCCAGCGCCAATTAAGCCACAGCAAAACATGAAAACCAAAATAAACTCCTACTCCACACTGGAGATTAACTAACATAGTACCCTTTCTATGCTACTGGATCAGTGAAGAAAGTGGTCAGTGCTTTATAGGTGTGGATTAGTACCTTGAATTGACTCCTACAGGATACAGGAAGCCAATGTAAGGACTGACAGAGGTGTGAGAGAAGCGACAGGAGAGGAAAATCAGTCTAGCTGCAGCATTCATTACAGACTGTAGAGGGACAATATGACGTGTGGGTATTATAAAAAAACAAGAGGTATAGGCGCTCACTATATTATAGTACAGGCTGCGGTATACAATGCAAGGATTCCCAAAAACTTTGTGTGGTGAATAGACAAAAATAGAGTTTTGCTTGTCCAAAGGGCTTTTTCAAAAGTGTGGGGGATGTCCTCTTCATATTCTGACCGACTGCATCACTTCCAGTGCGGCTCGCGAAACCGGAAATATGATGAATCAGGAAGTAATTATGAATCAAGCCTACCCTATATATTCAGAATATGAAGCCTACCCACACTTTTGAAAAAGCCCTTTGGACGGGCGAAACGTGTCAAGTGGGACTTATTATTTTAGCTTGTATTTATTTTATTGTTAATATACATTTTCTAATAAATAGTTACATTTTTATAGTACTATTTTTTTACTTATTCATTTTTTGGCTTGATTCCGGATACCATCTACATCCCTAGGTGGGGATTATACCACCCATGCTGTTTTAACTAGAGCAAGTCTTGCTCTAAAGAATGTAAGTAAATTTTTTCTCTTTATTTATTTTATATACCAGTACGTACTGCACCACTAGGGTTTTCTTTTGTTCTTCTACCTCCTATATATTTCATTGGCATCTGGAGGACCATAAACACTTCAACCACCATACATCCTTAAACGGGGATTGTAGTATCCATGCGCTATACAGCAGAGCTCTAATTAGCTCTAGCATATGTGAGTGGTTTTCTTATAGCGATTACTTATCTTGTTTTGATTGTACCATATTGTATTGCACTATTTGTCTTTCTTCTCTTTTTTTCCCTGAGGTTTACTACATTTCCTCGAAGGTTTATGTATGTATACATTTTAAGGCGCAGTATACGCTACACTCTATTTTTGACTTGTGGGAAGAACTACTAGGAGAGAGTTGCAATAATCCATCAAGTTACGCCTGACTGGCATCCAGCATCATCTACTTTCCAACAACTCCAGTTTCCTTTCATCCGATCACACTATATTTAAGGGTATCCACAAATATGTCTGATTTGCTAGATAAAGCCTCTTTCTAACACCTCACTAACTGTCATTAAAAACGCTATGTATCTGGCCTTTTACAGCTTCCTGAGGCCACAATAATTCACCATCAGTGGCCAACACAATGCACAAGGTTGTCTTTAAAGCTCCTATCTAATTAAACATCAAGATCATTACATACTGACTCTACCTATGACCAAAACAAGTCAACTGGGTCAGCCCATCCACATTCCATACTATTCCACAAATAATATATGGTGCCCGGTGAATGTTTTCGATTCCTACCTCCTCACCGTACCGAATATCGCTATCCTCACTACCTCTAAGTGCATGTTATATGTATGGTTATTGTTAACAAGGCTCGGTTTAAACCCTAGCCATTATTCAGGACACTCGTTTAGGATAGGGCCGCATCTACGGCATCAAGCCAGGACTTTCCAGTCAATGTCATTAAAACTCTAGGTCACTGGAAATCATCCAGCGACCTAACGGTACAGGAAATACGATGGGCATTTGTATAAATGTCATCTTAATGTACTTACGTTGTATTATGTGATTTACTCAATAAATGTATTTTAATTACAAACCTGATCTACCACGCATGTTAACTCAGCATCAATAATAGTCTGACCAATCCTTAGCATCTCAACTTGATGATATGATCCATTTAAGGAGGATTCCAGCACCTTAAAATATTCATTGGGCAGCTTTGCATCAATCCTAACATTCTGAAAATGTGAAAATATAACATGTTTAGACACAATGCCATAATAAAGATATTTTCCATAAAAATTAGTCTGGCTGTGGTACAAAACTTGCTGTAATGCATGTTAGTAGAAAACAAAACAAAAAAAAACATGATTTCCTGTACAAAGTTATCATAATTAATGTATTATTATTATTATTATTACTGGTATTTATTTAGCGCCAGCATATACCGTAGCGCTTTACAATATTATCAAAGGGGAAAATTTAACAATAAATGAGACAGTTAAAAAAACTTATAGGAACAATAGGTTGAAGAGGTCCCTGCTCAAACGAGCTTACAGTCTATAGGAGGTTGCAATCAAACAAGGTGGAGTGAAGTAGAGCTGGAGGAGAGAATAGAGTGCTGCCCTTTAGGAGAGAGCAAGGGACAGGTATATAGGGTAGAGGTTACTCTGGGAGGTCATAAGCTTTCCTAAAGACATGGGTTTTGAGACACTTTTTAAATGATTGAATACTAGGGAGAGCTTGATGGTCGTACACAGGCTATTTCAAAGGAAAGGAACGACCCGCAAGCGTGAGCTGGAACCACCTTCAAGCGTGAGCTGGCTGTACGGGTGCGAGCAACAGACAGGAGAAGGTTATGGGCAGAGCGGACAGACCGAGAAGGGACATACCTGCGGATCACTGAAGAAAGTGGTCAGTGCTTTATAGGTGTGGATTAGTACCTTGAATTGACTACTATAGGATACAGGAAGCTACTATAGGATACAGGAGAACATGTAAGGACTGACAGAGGGGAGACATGTGAAAGAAGTGACAGGAGAGGAAAATCAGTTTAGCTGCAGCATTCATTACAGACTGTAGAGGGGCAATATGACTTGTGGGAAGACCTACTAGGAGAGAGTTGCAATAATCCATGCACGAGATTTCTAAAGCATGGATTAGTAGCATCTTGTGTAAGCAAGGGGCAGATGTGGGCTATGTTTTTAAGGTGGAATCTACAGGATTTGGTAACAGACTTGATGAGAGACTCAAATTTGACGCCAGAATCAAGTATAATGACAAGACAGCGTGCTTGCAAGGATGGACTGATGTTGGTACCACTTACTTGAAGGGAGAGCGAAAGAGGGGGATCAGTATTAGGAGGAGGAAAGACAAGGAGTTCAGTTTTAGAGAGATTGAGTTTCAAAAAGCGGGAGGACATCCATTCAGAGATGGAAGAAAGGCAAGCAGTAACACGTTGCAGGATGGCAAGGGAGGGGTCCAGGGAAGAGAGGTATATCTGAGAGTCATCAGCGTACAGGTGGTATTGGAATCCAAATGAGGTAATAAGTTTGCCAAGAGAGGCAGTATAAAGAGAAATAGAAGGGGAACCAAGACGGGTTTTCCAGAAGCTTTGAGGAAAAAGGGAGCAGGTACGGGACGATAGTTAGAAGGGAAGGACGGGTCAAGATATGTATTTTTTATGATACAACACCAGAAGAGAGAGAACAGTTGAAGATGTGGAGGAAGGCACAAGACAAGAGGAGAGAGATCTGATAAGGTGAGACGGGACAGGATCAAGCAAGCTAGTGGTGGGTGGAGAGGAAAGGAGAAGCGCAGCCACCACTTGTTCAGTAGCCTATGGTTTAAGCTGTTCAATCTTGTCGGTAAAGTAGCATGCAAATCTATTGGCTGTAAGGTTAGTTTGGGGGTGGCCAGAGCAGGGCAAATAAGGGAGTTAAAGGTATTAAAAATACACCTGGGATTGTGGGAGCATGAGCTAACAAGGGAGAAAAAAGTATGACTGTTTAGCAAAGGCAAGGGCTGTGCTGTATGAACGCAACATGAATTTGTAGTGGAGGAAGTCAGACTGGGTGCATGACTTCCTCCAGCAGTGTTCAGCAGAACGGGGGCATCTCTGCAGGTAGCGGGTTGATTTAGTGTGCCACGGTTGGGGGGTGTGTTCTCCTCAAGGTGCATGTTTGAAGTGTGGTTGCAGCATCCAGGGCAGAGGTTGGGGTAGTGTTATATGAGGAGATAGCCAGTGAAGGACAGGAGAAAGTAGGGATGGATAGAAGTTGTGAATCAATATTGGCTGATAACTGCTGAAGGTCAATATATTCAGATTTCTTCTTAGTTGAAGGAGAGACTAAAGAGACTAAATAAAGTGTTGCAGAGATCTGAGTGATCTGAGAGACTAAATAAAGTGTTGCAGAGATTAGAGACTATACATTCATGAGAGAAAACAGGATCGAGGGTATTGCCAGCTACATGTGTGGGAGACTTAGCACCCTGTGATAGCCGAAGGGAGGAGGTAATTGAAAGCAGTTTTGAGGCTAGTAAGGACAAGGGTAGGTTAATGGGAATGTTGAAGTCCTCAAGAATTAGGGATGGAATATTAGAGGGGAGGAAGTAGGGAAGCCAAGCAGCAAAATGGTCAAGGAAGAGGAGAGGGGAACCAGGGGGACGAGAGATAATGGCAATGTTAGCAGAGATGGGTTTGAAAAGGCGAATTGAACGAAATTCAGATGAGGAGAAAGAGAGAGAGAAGATGGGGTTGGTAGAGGTTTGAAGGAGCAGTGAGGTGAGAGCAGAAACCCTACACCACAACCTTTGCTTTCAGTGTGTCTTGGATTGTGGGAAAATTGAAGACCACCAAAGGATATAGAGGTAGGGGTAGCGGTGTCAGAGGGAGAGCCAGGTTTCTGTTAAGGCTAGTAAGTCTAGAGAACGAGAGATGAAAAGGTTGTTAAGGATTTAGTAACACTGCAAACAGAGTGTGCATTCCAGAGGGCAGTATGGAAGGAGGATTTAAAGGAAGAGTGACATGAGATGGGTACGAGCTTATTGTGATTCCTGGAGTTAGCATTTGGTGGGTTTGCAGAGGTGGGACTGGGATTTGGAGAGACCTCACCAGCTGCTAGGAGCAGAAGCATAGAGAGTAAGAGAACGTGGGAGTAGGATTTAAAAGTTTTGTGAGGGTGTGTATTTAGAGATTTTAGAAAGAGTTGGTGGAGATAGGCTGGAAAGGTATAAGTAGAATGCAAGGGATGAAAAGAGAGGGAAGGGAAGTAATGTAGGAGCAACGAAAACGGTGTCAGGAGGGGCAAGTGAGCAGAGGGATTAAGATATTTTGCTAATTAGAGAGGTGAGAGTGAAAGAAAAGTATATAAAGGAGAGCATTCTCTAAGGAGAAAAAAAAGGAGTTTAAATAATATAGGAAAATTAGGATATTTATTTATGCAAAATTAGATTAGGTGGGATCTTAAAGTCACATGAGAGATGAGAGGGTTCAGGGGTTGCAGCTATTGAGTGTGATAGTTGAGCAGGTAATGAGGGTTTGAGAGACATAATTAGTGTGTTTGGAAAGTCAGGTAATTTGTGCTATCTATAAATGTAGGGAGTTCATTGGGGTGGGGTGGGTGGAAACATCCAAAAGAGCTACCTCTGCATAAGGCTGGAGCTTGTCTTGGTAGCTGAGAGTCCTGGGACCTAGTTAATGTTGTGTTTGGGACCCAGGCTCTGCATAACGCTGTAGCTTGTCTTGGTAGCTTAGAGTTCTGGGAGCTAGTTAATGTTGTGTTTGGGACCCAGGCTCTGCATAACGCTGTAGCTTGTCTTGGTAGCTTAGAGTTCTGGGAGCTAGTTAATGTTGTGTTTGGGACCCAGGCTCTGCATAAGGCTGTAGCTTGCTTTAGTAGCGGAGATTACTGGCAGGTAGTTAATGTTCTGTTTGGGACCCAGACATAAGTCTGTAGGTTGTGTAGCAATAATGTAGTTATATTACACTACACCTAAAATAAATTACAGTGGTTACTGAAAAATACCATGGAATGATGCTAATACAAAACACTACTAAAAGGTAAGGAAACTCACATCAGATAAATAGACCTTGTTACTTAATTTGTCAAATACATCAATAGTAATTTCATATCGTCTTCCAGTTTCAAGACTCCATCTGTCTCCAGGATGAACTGTAAATCCTGTGAGGAGTGGACACAATAACAGTGTATTTCATAATGTCCAAAAAGCACCATCTGTTACATGTTCAAGAATTTCTATACATACACATATACACATTTTCCTCTGATAATTTATTTATATTACATTATATTTTGTGGTTTGTGTGCTAAATGTACACTCGAAGTACTATAACCACTACAGCCTGCTTGAGTGATTATGAAGCCAGGAGTGCCCTGGTACATTTCCAGATTAAGTCGTCAAATGCTTTGACAACGTACCCATTCCCAGCCGCCACCACCCATGCTTCTAGAAGCTTCAAGAACAGTTCTAAACTTGGCCATGCAGAGCCACATTCATTGTCTGAAAGCACTGAACTAATGCTCTTAGCCTATGACTGCAGTGCAGCAAGACCATTCTTAGCTCAGCAAAGCTAATCTAGAGCTTCTGACAACAGGGGAGGAGCGGTAGATTATCCACTGGGAAGTTATCAAACCAATTGAACACTTACTCCTGAGTGTGTGCCAGGGTAATCCTGGCACTATAACCACTACAGCTGGTCATTCAAACAGTGTAGGGAGCAAGGCAGTAAAAGTGTTCAGGTAGTATGGAAATTAATGTTTAAAACAGGGATTAATTCATGGTGTAGTGTGTAAGGTAATGTAGGTGAAACCTGTAGGGATAGAGGTTAATCTCTGGTGTTAAGGAAAAGGATCACCTATAAACTAAATGAAATAAGATTATTATGATAACCTGGACCTCGTCACAGATCATTGGAGTGACATACTTGCCAGCCTCTTACCCTGTGACTATGGCCCCTATGTTAAACCCTATTTGAAAACACTATTTGTGCCCTTTTGGACTTGTGAAGCAGCACTTCTAATTACCGAAGCAATTCGAAGAGCCACTTCGAATTACTGAACAACTGCATGAACCAGAGACCACCCTGGAGCTTGTTAACACCTATTAACAACTTGGAACGTTTCTCACTGCAGTGTTCTAATTGTTCGTCTGGGTGGCCGCAATTTCTATGGACAACCACGAGGTAGCGGCCATCTTGTTCGCATAAACGCAGGCAGCGGTGTTTGTGCATGAATCTCATGTTACTAGAATCGGATACAGAAACTCCCGAACACCGCTGGACTTCCATCATCGCCTGCGTTCGATTCTATCCAACTTAGAAGGGCACTGTTTGGTGAGATCATTCGTCTGGATGAAGGGAACAAGCTCCAGGGTAAGACTATTGACTCTGTTCGGTAGTTTGTTTGTTTTTAAACTACCGCACTAGGCCGACCGCAAGCAGTCTCTGGAAAATGGAACCATGCCTGCGGTCGGTCAAATAAAGGACTTCCATAAAATTCTTGAATCCCTGAACTGATCTGGGTGATTTTTTGATATGTTGGTCACCCAGATCAGGGCTATCAGTAGATGTAACATATGGGGATCATGTCTTTTGGGGTACTTTTGGAACTTTTTAGAAATGTGTTTTATTTCTGCCTAGAGATAATTGGGTTAATGCAGTATATGACTCTATCTCCCAGGCAGAGGGGAGGGATTGTATGCCATGTGTGGGAGTGCCTTACATTGTCAATGTATTATTATCGGTTTGTAAGTTTGTGTCCCTGTCCCCAACAAGGTCCATGTGGGTGTCATGGGGACTTGCATAAAAGGCCAGTGTGGCTACCATTAAACCAGCCTTACTTCACCCCCAATACAGAGTTCTGTCTCTTATTGCAGGGAACTGCTATACCAGCTATAATCCCTGCTCCTGGGATTGCTCTTTAGATTAGTATATTGGCTATATAATCACTAGCTCTTTTAAGAGCTACACAGCCAGACCTGCTATACTCTCTGGAGGAGAGGTCCACCCACTGGAAAATGGATCCTTGTCTTAGGTCCAGGGTGGGTGAAGGACATAATAGACATATATATAATAGACACTGCAAATTCTAATATTGATATATTGTATGTATGTGTATATATATTACAATTTGCAAAGTCTTTTATATTTTTTTTTACTTAACTGGCACAATTAAAGAAACTCTTAGAGTATGGTTCCTGGAATGAGTGCGGTATTTATCTGTGATTTCAACTGATGGATTTAGAAACCTTATTACCTGCACTGAGGACCTGAGGAGTCTGCAGTCCACATTAAAGTTAGTAAAAAATAATGTATTATTAAATTTCTCTCTGCTAAGCACTTATTTCACAGAATACTGGGACAACGGCATACAATTCCAAAATGTGCTATAAACACCAACCTAAGAACACTGGTTCCACCACAAAGATCGTGCCATTCGGTAGTCGTGAGGCTCCCTGCATGTAAATATCTAAACATTTCAATTAAGGAATTATTCTGAGATAGAGAGACTTGGTTTCAAGAAGTAAAACATGCACTAAACATACTAGATAAAATACTAATTATTAAAGTCATTCTGCATTTCAACAATAATTACAAATTGTTTAACCCCTTAAGGACACATGACATGTGTAAAATGTCATGATTCCCTTTTATTCCAGAAGTTTGGTCCCTAATGGGTTAAAGCTGAATTTGACAATAGTTAAAATGCACTTGTTTGGTTCAGAAACCTTTATTAAATAATGCAAACATATATATAGAACTCTACTTACCCAACAGTCTACTTCTGTGTCAGTCTCCATCATTACACGTCAGTAAATGACAACTTCCTACATATTCAGCTTCCTATGCACATGAACTTCTATGGCATAAAAAACAGAGCTTCATACTAACAACCGGCAGGGGTGTATGGAAGTAGAAAAGGCATGCACTGGATTTATTGCAGGCTTTATTTGCATAGAGCAATAACAACCTGATATAGCCTTTATTTTGTCTATTTATAGCCAGACTACTGTACTTACTGTACTCTCGTAAGAGACTCCATCAGATTTCCCTACCCCAGCAGGAGTGCTACCACGCATGTGCAGCACAGGGGCCAGCTGATTACCCTCAACGCAAATGATCAGGTTAGGGGAAATTGCATGGGTAGGGGAATTTTAATAGAACAACGGACGTGATAACATTAACCCTGGCATTATTGAAGGGCGCACAAGGGAGAAAAACAGAGATTACAGCTCCATCACTTCCCTCAGCTCTCCATGAGCCGCTGTCCGCCTGCCTGCGTCAGCCATCCGTGAGCCGACTGCCTGCCTCCAATCTAAGGCAGCCAGTAACCTCAGGGTCTGAATGGGCTTACAAATCCCAGACGCCTCACTGTATACTGTGGTTGAGTTAACAACAGCGTTTTCATGTACCTTTTCTTTGTTTCCTTTTAATATTGACTCTGCTACGTTGTCATGTAAATAGCTACGTTGTGTTTATAGTGTTGACATGAGATTAGGACAAGGTGCGAGACCACGTGACTCAGTGGAATGCAAACAGCATCTAAATTACATGTTGAATGATTATTTTAATGTAATTTTGTATTTCTAGTCCCTGAGGAAGTCCACATCGGTGGAAAAAATACATAAGAACTCATTTTTAATCACAAAATGTCATATGTCCATATATTTATCTGGCTAAAGTCCAACTGCTGAGCATCCAGGAGTCATGTACCTGTGGGAGTGAGCAGCTCAGTCATAGGATGTTATACTTACTGCTTACAGCTTGATTGTGCCAGTTTATTGAAATAAAGTTGGGAGTTGGGCATGGGCACATGCAGGAATAAGAAATGGTGGAAGTTCTATTCTGCACATGGTATGAAGTTACAAGTCACAAATTACAAGTCAATTTTCTAACCATAAAGAATTGACATACGTGCTGTATAAAAACCATAAATAATCAGTAGTGACACTAACTCTTTTGTTGCATTTAGTGGATTCTAAAAAACATTCACAGCAGAAAGGATACTTTTATGGAAAAGTACTATTTTTGTTTTACCCATCTGCAAGGCAGTAACAACAGAGGTCCGTTGGTCTAGCTCAGCCACTGGAGCTGCCATATTTCCTCTTGAGTCAACAATGTGGTTCTGCAGTTGCAACATATATTGCTCTGAGGGCATAAAAATATCTAAAAAAAAAAAAAAATTAAATTAAAAAAATTTAGAAACAGAAATAAATTTCAATGAAGTAGGAGTAAGCAACTATTTTTAACCTGTAACAGAAGATTAGTCACCAATGAAAAAAACATTTAATAAAAGGGGTAAAAAGTATCTGTCCCTGTATTTTAACAACCCAGATCCCAATTTCAGCTGTCCAGCAACGTTTGGTTCAACCGAAATCTAGTCCATATTAAGTCTCATTTGGAGACTTGTCAGCAAATTTTGCATTCTAAATGCCCAGGTCACATGGACTTTACTAAATTACCATTTATGTTTTTGGAAGTTTATCATATCTCAGTAAAGAATGCAAAACCGCACTATCCTGACCAAACAAATAATACTCTGGGATTATGGAGATTGCAGCCTATATTTAAAGGACCACTATAGTGTTACAAATACAAACCTGTATTCCGAATGCTATAGTGTCCCTGTACCTAACTTAATAGCCCCCCATTTACAGGTGATTTAAGGGTTAAAAATACTTTTCTCCCTTACCTATTTCCACCCCCAAGGCTCCTTTGTTAGGATGTCACGACAATGCCGAGACCTAAAGCACAGTGCTCTCCTTGCATGCATTAAAGCTTCCCCAAAGGAATGCATTGAATCAATGCTTTCCCATGAGGAATTTGAAGACGTTATACATGCTCATGCAAAAGGTTTAACAGAGTATAATAAATTTGCTTTCTATTTTCCAAGGTGATTGAAATAAGTCCTTTATATATCTTATGATATATTTCTTCTTTCTTCTTGTTAGGTGGCTCGCCATGTTTATATACATCTATAGTATAGTTCTTCTGTGTGTAAGTTACAAACATCAAAACGCTTCAGACTGAGGGTTTCTTCAGGTTTATTCTTACAGTTACTGATACATAATAAAACAACAAAGTTTACATGGATGTTACAGGATAATGGATGTTCAACAGCAGATGGTAACTGCTGGGCTCCTGAAGGCTGAGTTAGACTATACATAGTTAGAGGGGATCTGAACAGTGGTAAGGACCCAGACATCGGAGGTGATGGTTTACCAAGCTTGGAAAAAATGACGGGTCTGCCCCCTACACAATCATTGGAAAAAACATAAGGTAGATGTAAGCTTACTGTAAGGGCGTCTGGAACCGGAGTTCCCTCTGAAGCCTCTGGAGCGCCATGGTCTTCCACGAGACGGGAAGAAGGGAGAGTGGTGTCTTGTCTCCTGGTAGGGCGGTCTCTGGGTGTAGGAGCCTCGTCCCGATCCATGGGCGTGGAAATTGGAATGGCAGGACAGACGATCCCTGAATCCGCCGGCCCTGGTAAAGACCCGCCCCTGAAATACCCTCTTCATAGAGGATTGGGCCGTATCGAGGGCTGTAAAAGCACCCACAAAGCACCCCAGTTCACTTTTAAAGGAGTCCCGGAATAACAGGCACTGGGCATCCTTGCCCGCCTCTGTAAGGGCGAGGTTGGCGAATTTGGGCTCTATTTTAAAGAGAATGGCTTTACGCTGTTCTATGGACAGGGAGGTGCCCTCTGCACCCAGCCACGGAGTTCCTCCCGGTCAACCTGCCTGTTTTCGGCTCTGGCGATTTCAGCCAGGTCAAATAATTTGGCCAAAGGACCAAATATGTCCAGGTGTTTATTCTGGCATGATTTAAGTGCCGAATCTAAGCCCTTGCGGGGATTCCATCCAAACTTGTAGAGGAATTGGGCCATCTTGGGATCGACTATAAGGGTCTCACAGACTTTGCTGGGCACCAGAGGTCTAGGACATTCTGCCCTGAGTTTGTTATGCGCCGCCTTGATAAAGAGGCGCCGTACCCAATTCTCCAGGTATCGTGCCACATGGTCCGCTGGGAGCAATTCCGTCGACCTTGGATGATGGAGAGCATCCGGGTCAAACATGGGTTCCCCAGACGGATCCATGAGGGTACAGACCGCAGTAGCGGGGAAGTCGCTCAGAGAGCCACTCACTACCATCCCCGACAAAAGGGTCAGTGTCCTGCCCGCATACCTCATCGTCACAGTCACACACGGACTCGGCATCGGCCTCCTCAATAGACACGATTTCTGACTCACTCTCTTTTTGTGCTCTAGCACATTTCCACTGCCGTGCCCGTTCTGTCTGGCGCGGAAAGACTCTTTTGCGTGACATGGGCACGCTATCATGGGTGGTCATGGGTGCACCCATCATATTGGTTCTGGAGGCAGGGGGACTTAAGTGCATGGATTTGGCAGTAGCCTTTTTTGGTGCGTCCCCTGTAAGACCTGGAGCAGGACGCACTAAGCGTGTCGGTGGGGCCGAAACCTCTGTGGCCAAAGGGCGTGCCAGTAAGGCCTGTGATATGGTCTAGGAGAGGGCAGAGGACATGGAGCCCATAGCAGCCATAATGGCGTCCGTAACTGAGCGCCAGGGATCGGGCTTCATCAGGCATAGACATACGGTCCACTGCAGAAGAAGGGGAATTAGAGATGGAAGAGGGGTTACCCAAAACTTGGGGTATGTCCATCTCCCCAGGGGAAAGGAGACTAGCAGGCTGTAACGGATCGACGGGCACCCCGACTGGATACCTCAGTTGAAGGATGCTCCTAGCGCTTCCTGAGGACTCCAAGCACTCTAGCAGACACCACAACCACCAAACCGGAGCAGCAAATGAATGCTCTCAAGCATATGAATCCTGTAAACAGCTGAACAGGAAAAGCATACAATCAGCTTACACTCCTGGCAATCAGCATACAATCCAATTCCCCCAATAACGAGACGACACTTCAAGGTCAAGCAGAACTGACTGTACTGGCACATACAGCCTCTTTTATTCACAACCCACAAACATAGTTCTGCCCACAGGGTTTTGAAATACAACCAATCAATCCGTACAATATACACACACAGACACTCCCACAAAAAATCCTCCCCTCTGTCTGTGATATGATTACTGAACACAATGGGTAATATAATTATCACAGGCAGAGAAATACAGTTTTATAAAACATATCAAAATGACCCCAAAACATGCAATAAACCCATAAAAATATATCCTCGGAACCGGGGGATCTGGGTGAACCACATATCTAAAATTCACCCAGATCCGTTCAGTAGTTTGGAAGATACAGTTTAATGCAGATTCTGCAGAACATATACAGGCTATATGAAAAATAATTACGGTATAATGTGTCCCCAGTTGTATAGTTTAAAACTACTGCACGATGTCTTTGTGCACCAAATACCGGCGAGATGGCACCGTGTAGAAAAGTCCAAACAGTGTCGGTGAATTAAAATGGCCGCCATCCATTGTTCTCACCATGTGCTTCATCCATTGTTCTCACCATGTGCCTCTGATACATGAAATGGTGGCCACCCAGTAACTCCACAGTATGTCCCCAGATGGTTCTTAAAGGGCCAGCAGCAGCATAATAAAATACAATATGCCCAAATCTGTTATTTCAAGGGCAAAACCTCCCAGGGACCATAATCACATGGCAAGAGGCTGGCAAGCAGTCCTCTCCAGGCACAAGTGGCGGGGCTGGTTCCGCCACACAGGCACTTTGGATTTGGGCATACAGGAAAAAAACAATAGACAGCGCCAGAAGGACAGGATGCCAGAAAAGGGCCGCCAGCAATCTCGCGAGATTCACAGTAAAAAATCCTGTGAATTCGTCAAATTAAAGAGCCAAACGTTCAGCACACAAGAGATGAATTTGTGTGAACAAATAGAAGAATGGAATGAATAGAAAAACAGATGCACGAGCAGGCCGTTCGTATAAAATTATTTGAACGCGGCAAACAGACGAATGATGCTTTATGCCGGTAAAACTAACGAATGGCATGGTTTTGTGAAGAATTTAGCCGAACGGGCTTGATTCATTCACAAAAAACAGCTGAACAGAATGGAGAAACAGGCGCAAAAGGGTGCCAAAGAGACTGGGAGAGGGAGCAATGGAGCCACAGACAACAAGAAGGAGATAAGGCTGTGAGATTTACCCTTTAACCACAAATATACACTCTGTTCCAAATGATTATGCAAATTCTATTTAAGTGTCACAAAGATTAAATATTTTGTTTTTCAGTTTAACTCATGGAAGGCAGTGTGTCTCAGGGCTCTTTTGATCACTGAAAACAATCTTAGACACCTTTGATAATAGGATTTCAAGGTGAGCCCAATTTAAGGAAAAAACTACTAAAGGAGGGTGTTCCACATTATTAAGCAGAGCACCATTTTCATGCAATATGGGAAAGAAAAAGGATCTCTCTGCTGCCAAAATTAATGAAATAGTTCAATGCCTTGGACGAGGTACGAAAACATTAGATATTTCACGAAAACGTAAGCGTGATCATCGCACTATTAAGAGATTTGTGGCTGATTCAGAGCACAGACGGGTTCACATAAAGACACATTGAGGAAGATTTCTGCCAGATCCATGCATTGGATCAAAAGAGCGGCTGCTAAAATACCATTACATAGCAGCAAACAGATATTTGAAGCTGCTGGTGCCTCTGGAGTCCCGGGGACATCAAGGCGTAGAGTCCTCCAGAGTCTTTCAACTGTGCATAAACCTTCTATTCGGCAACCACTAACCAATGCTCACAAGCAGACACGGCTGCATTGGGCAGAAAAATACATGAAGACTAATTTTCAAACAATCCTGTTCACTGATGAGTGCTGTGCAACCCTGGATGGTCCAGATGGATGGAATAGTGGATGGTTGGTGGACGGCCACCCTGTTCCAACAAGGCTGCAACGTCAGCAAGGTGGTGGTGGAGTCATGTTTTGGGCCGGAATCATGGGAAGAGAGCTGGTCAGCCCCTTTAGGGTCCCCGAAGATGTAAAGATGACCTCTGCAAAGTATGTGGAGTTTCTTACTGACCACTTTCTTCCCTGGTACAGAAGGAAGAACTATGCTTTCCGTAATAAAATCATCTTCATGCATGACAATGCACCATCTCATGCTGCAAAGAATACATCTGCATCAATGGCTGCTATGGGGATAAAAGGAGAGAAAGTCAAGGTGTGGCCTCCATCCTCCCCTGACCTCAATCCTATTGAGCACCTTTGGAGCATCCTCAAGCAAAAGATCTATGAGGATAGGAGGCAGTTTACATCCAAACAGCAGCTCTGGGAGGCTATTCTGACATCTTGCAAATAAATTCAAGCAGAAACTGTCCAAAAACTCAAAAAAAGTTCAATGGATGCAAGACTTGTAATCCATTGCAAGAAGCTGCTTTCAAATAAGGGGTCCTATGTTAAAATGTAATGTGACCTGTTAAAATGTTGTTATAAGTTTGATTGAAATAGCTTTTGATTTCAGTAAATATACTGCAAACACAACAAATAACAATTGTCAGTTCTTTACAACCTATAAAGTGTTTTGAAACTTACTGTGCGTAATAATTTAGAACAGTGCATTGTAAGTTTGTTATGTTAAAAAAAAATACTGTTATCATTAGGAGGTTTGTTCAATAAAATTAGAATTGTACTCTTAATAGTTTCTTAACATGAGAAGTATGCTGACTGTTATTTACATCAATTATTTAGGTAAATGAGAAAAATATAATTTGCATAATAATTTGGAACAGGGTGTGTATATATATATATATATATATATATATATATAGATAGAACTGCAATGAGTGAAAACTAGAAACTAAAATGACACAACAGAACAGACTAGCGGGAGTTAATCACCCCAAACTAGCTATATCTTTAAGAGGATAGAGATAGGGAGCTCACCAGGGTCCAGACCGGCAGACAGGAAGAGAACACTAGACAGAGCCAGAAGGACAGGATGCCAGAAAATGTCCGCCAGCAATCTCGCGAGATTCACAGTAAAAAGTCCTGTGAATTCGTCAAATTAAAGAGTCGAACGTTCGTCACAAAAGAGACAAATTTGTGTGAACAAATAGAAAAATGGAATGAATAGAAAAGAAGGCTGTTCGTATAAAATTAGCCGAACGCAGCAAACAGGCAAATGATGCTTTATGCCGGTAAATCATACCAGGTGCGTTGGCGCGTCTGAGCCGCCTGAAGGTTTTCCCTTACTGTCTTAGTTAGGGCCTCCAGTCGGTCTCCAACACATATGGTACAATGGGGGTACCGTCTGCGCTCCGGTCTCCCTCCCAATGTTCTCTAATGAGATCTAGGGGCCCTCTTACCCTCCTCCTAAATAACAACTCAAATGGGGAAAACCCGGTCGATTCCTGAGGCACCTCCCGGTAAGCAGAGGAGGAGGGGAGGCAGGAATCGCTCCCAGTCCCTGTGGGTCTCAGCGAAGGTTCGGAGCATTTGTTTTAATGTGCCATTGAACCTTTCACAGAGCCCATTGGTCTGGGGGTGGTATGGGGCACTAATGATGGGTTTAACATTACACAGCCTCCAGAGTTGCTGGGTGACCTGTGCGGTAAACCGAGTACCCTGATCCGAGATGATCTCCCTGGGTAACCCCATCCGGGAGAAGATCTGCATCAGGGCCTCGGCCACGGTTTCGGCGTGTATATTTGTCAGGGCCACCGCCTCTGGATATCGGGTATCGTAATCTACAACTGTTAAAATGTATCTCTTGCCGGAAGGGCTAGGTTTCTGAAGGGGACCTATGATGTCTACCGCTATTCGGTGGAAGGGTTCCTCAATTATAGGTAGCAGATGCAACTTCGCCTTCCGCCGGTCTCCCCTCTTCCCTACCCTCTGGCACGTATCACACGTACTGCAATACTTCCGCACCTCCTGGCTAACTCCTGGCCAAAAGAAACTCTGGGTCAGTCGGTATCTGGTCCGACTAACCCCCAACTGCCCGGATAGCGGAATATCGTGCGCTATCCGCAGCAATTCGGCTCGGTACCTCTGTGGTACCACTAACTGTCTTAACACAATCGGGTCTGACCCAGCTACTTGCTTGTCTGACTCCCTGTATAACAGCTGTCCCTCCCATACAAATCTTTCCCCCTCTGCCCCAGGGTGGTCAGAGGTGACTTTATCTCTATATACTTGTAGGGTAGGGTCAGTTATCACCTCTGCTGCAAATTCATTAGGGGGGGCCCAAGGGACACAGTCTAGGGAAGGGGAAGGTTCTCTTACCTGGACCTCCGGCAGTGTGTTGTAGTCCTGGGTGCGGGCGCGTTGCCTGGTGACCACTGGATGCGCTTCCTCAGTGGTTGTGGTTTGGGGCTCAAAAGCAGACGTGAGCTTTCTCAAATCGTTTCCCAGTACCACCTCTGCGGGTAACTGTGGCATCAACCCCACCTCCACATTGCCTGACCCCGCTCCCCAATGCAAATGGACGTTTGCAGTATTCAGCCAGTAGACGGCTCCCCCAGCAACCCTGACTGCTATAGTCCTGTTGGTTTTGGCCTTGTCAGCGACCAAGTGGCTTTTTACCAGGGTTATGGTGGCTCCTGAGTCTCGGAGCCCCTGCACTGCTTTTCCTTCCAGATATACAGTTTGCTTGTGGTGTTGGCGATTATCGGCATGTGCTTGTAGTGGGTTGGCTTCGTGCAGTACCTCCCACTGTTCTATGGTAGTGACAGGAACTGCGGAGCCATAGGCGGCGGGTGTCTCCTCATGGTAGTGATGTGCAGCTGCTCTCGGTGGTGGTGGTGGTGGTGGTCCTGGTCGGATCCAGGAGGATCGGTCTCTGAGTTGCGGGCATTCTCTTTTGTAATGTCCCCACTTCTGGCAGTGATGACAGGGCCCTGAGCTAGGCTGGCGAAAACGTGGTTGTACAGCAGGTGGTGGTGGTAGCTGTCGTGGTAGTACTGTGGGGTAGTTTGTCCCCCCAAAGGATTTTATTGTGGCTTTTGGGACTAACGTCTTTTGTGGCCTGCAGGCATCCAAGTAGTCGTCTGCTTTCCTAGCAGCCTCTGTGAGGGATATAGGATTCCATTAGCAACAATTGTATGACATCCTCCATGGACCGGGCTTTGCTAGCTTGTACCCATCCAAGGGCCGCCCGCTGTAACCTACAAGCCCACTCAGCATGCAAGTCTTTCTCTGTCTTCTTTAAATCCCGGAACCGCCTTCGGTATGCCTCTGGTGTTATGGCATACCGGGCCAATATAATTTATTTTACTCGACTGTAGTCCCAGATCTCCTCGTCTTGTACAGTCCTATAAGCTTCTGGTGCCCTCTCAGATAACCGCCCAGCCAAAATATGTACCCAATCTTCAATACTGATCTTATGCAAGGCACACAGTCTTTCAAAATCTTGGAGGAAGGCATCTATGTCTTCCTCTGCCTCCACATAATTTTTAAAAGCTTAGTAAGGATTTTTTGTCTTACCCTCTGTGTTGTTAGTGGTTGCTGTGTTCATTACTGCGGCCTATGGTGGACTTCGGTCATAGTCCTGAAGATAATGTCAGGCATTGTATTTTCCCCATAAAAGGCCAGCCGAAATTGTAGCTGCCTTTGAAACTCTTCCTGTTCCGACCCATCTGTTGCATTTTGCTGTTCAGGGATTGCCCTGCCCTCAGTTTGGTATTCTGCCATAACCTCTGCAATGAGGGTTGCTTTCTTCTTGTTGCTTGCTGCAATACCTCTTGCTTCTAGTAGGTATTTTAGTGTGGCTCTTTTTAGCTTAGCATAATCACTCTCCATCCGTATTCCATTAGTCCTTGTTCCTTTGTGAGTCTGGATCCCACAGCTGCCAACCAATGTAGCGGAGGCCTGATATTCCACAGGTTAACTCCACTATAGATCCCAGTGAGGCTCAGGAACAAGTAGGAAAAACACCATGAAGCAGTAATTCCAGCAAATAAAGTAATCCAAGAATATCCCCATACAGATCCCAATGACTGGATGACACACAGCATCAGGAGCAGAACTGACTTTTAATCCACACAGTCTCCTTATAAAGCATTCTCCCATGCAAGTGAGGGATTCACACTAATTAGGACAGTATCCAATAGTATAACCGTTACCTCCCACACATCTCCTCCCCTCAGTATGACACTTAATCCCATTACACATACTGTAGTTTTCCCCCAGTTCTGAATGTACCCCAAAACAAGCAGTTACAATAATCCTGGGGGTACCCCCTGGTAGCCCTGATCTGGGTGACTAACATATCCAAAAATCACCCAGATCGGGCCAGGGGTTCGGGAGTTCGGTGTATGGTGCAATTTGACCGACCGCACACGAGGTGGTATCCGAAAAGAGTTCCATAGGTTTTGGTTTTAGGTCTTCTTTCAGGAAGTAAAATACACATCAAATACTGCCATCCATGATTAATCTTGGATTCATATGAATCCCCTTGTTCGGTACTTTGAAACTACTGATTAGCCTTCCCGTTCGGGTGTTACGGAGCCATGGAGGTCACTCGACGACCAAACACTCGACGACCAAACACTGCTGAGATTTTCGTGCGTAAGATGGCCACCGCCACGTGTTCGTATACCGAAAAGCGGCCACCCAGATACAGCACTAAAGTACCAATTAACCTGCGGTTAGAGAAGTGTGAACGATTAATAAGGTACACACTTCTCTCTGGGGTGGTCTATTGGTTCGGTAGTTTACATTCGTATGGAGTACGGATGGAAACTACCGAACAATTATACGAATCCCACATACATTTAAACCATAGGAACAAAAATAACACACCAATTGCAATAATATTACAGTCTTTTAGGACAGCCCTGATACCATCTGCTACAAGGAGTTACGCCATCTTCTTGTTTGAAAAGAGAGATCTTGCAGTAATATAATATTCTTGAATTTTGGATTTGTTATTGAGTGTTCTCTATTGGCTCTAAGTAATTTCTCTTTAAAAGAGTTTACAAGGAATTTTACTATTACATCGCTCGGTTTCGATTAGTCAAGTCCTTTTGGCTTTTGTAGTCAATGCACTATTTCGATCTTTGCTCCAGTGAGAGCTCTTTTATAAAGATTGCGAAAAAAACCTCAAAATTAGCAGCATTGATCTCTTCTGGAACATTCCTGACTCTGGCATGTGATATTCTTGACCTATTTTGCAGATCAATTTTGTTTTGAAATCCATGGTTTTTATGCTCATCTTAAATATTTTCTGATTTAGTGTTTGTTTCCTTCTTCTTTTCAATTGTTTTTTTAGGAGTATCAGAAAAGAGGAAAATAAAGGGAAAAAACATTCTGGGCTGGAGGCCTATATCGAAGTACCTACCGAAGGCCGCCCCTTGATTGACTTCCCGACATCCAGAGTGTCCTCTGAGCATACCTTTTGGTGCATCTATAGTTTCCCGTGAGGCCTGGGCTGAAGGGGATGAAGAACCCAAGCATATGCGGATGAATTCCTGGTGACAGAGCTTTGGCTTGTATTTAACCCAGTTAGTGCAGGGAGCTCCATACTAATCTTTGTCTCACTCTATTTCATGACAAGTACTCAGTGGCATACTAACTACTTTCTTACTTCGCCTGCTTGCTATTTCTTTACTACTGTACATGCTTAGGCTTATAAACTCATTTGATATAATATTCTGTCATAATATGCTAGAATACTGGCCTAGAATAAAGTAAGTAGCAAGCCTGCCATTAAGAAGTTTATTTTCATTTTCTTTTACTTCTTTTACAACGTACGATACTCCTAACATGTTTTGATCAATATCTAAAACGCTGGGGGCAGGGCCTAACCGTCATGGCGGACAGACACATTTCTTTGGAGATCCTCCACAACCCTGGCATTAACTGCATTAAAAAGACCCAACACAGTCTGATCTAAGCGACAACTGAAGCCCACCCAGAAGTCAGACCTCGCTGGAACTGGTGGCAGGGACCGGACACCCGATAGGAGCTGAACGGCAAGCCTGAGACAAGATGCGGCCTGGTGCGCACCGGGCGGGAGAGGCGGCCGATCTCCCGCTCTGGGGCTACTTAGCTGCTGCTCCTGTGAAGCACCGTGATTACCCCCAATGGTCCCGGGGGAGTGAGGGGGGGTGTGTGTGTAACACACACCCCCCCTCACCCTCCCGGGTCCATTGGGGGTAATCACAGCCCAGTCCGGGAGACCTGCTCTCACCTGGAAAGAGGGAGAGGTGATGCCGAGCAAGCCAGCCGACTCACCCAACATGGCGGAAGCCACGCGCCTCCCCTGTCATCAGACTAAGCTGCAAGACAAGCTGGAGGCCATCTTCGATGCCTTTTGGCTAAAATTAGAAAGCTGGGCACTCCAGCAAGCCTCACTGCACGCAAGCGGCCTGACCAGCACCCCTTACACACTGAACACCAAGCCGTGGTTCGAGCTGCGGGGAAGGTCCCAAGGGAAAGGCGGAACAGACCACCAACCTCAGCCAAGCACAAGCAACCACACAGAAGAGACCTAACGCCGAACACCGCCGAAAACCTATAGCGTTCCTAGAGACTCCTATGCACGGGATTAAACAGCCCTACACGACCACACCGGTGCCCAGATGCTTGAAACCCCTAACGGAATTGCAGCTCGATGAGGTGCCCACGGCAGGTATCGGCTGACTGACTGACCCCCTTAAAGCCGCAGGACACTGCGATGCCCCCATCCGGCATAGGCTGACACAGGGGCCAGGACTGCATAAAAGAGAACCCTAAACCACCGCCTATGTCCCTCAGGTAAGTCACTGAAGGGGTTTTCACCTCTACAGCAACATGGAAAGGGAGGGAGAGAGGACCTACAGTGCCATGAAAACATATTTTTTGTTTCTGCATGTTTCTCAAAAAACAAAAAAAAAAAGTAATTCTTTGTCAACATTGCTTGCTGATGCTCTTGTGGCAAGCTTGCATTGTTATTCTGCACACAACAAAAATAAATAATTTAAAGAAAAATAATTTTTAAAAAGGTAGACTATGCAGTCTATTTCTCTTTTTGCTGAGGGATATTGGCATATGCAGACACAGAATGTATCAGAAGAAAAAAACACTTACCGGTGAGCTTTCCTTGCTTAATTTTTTGCACTTTGTAATGTATAGAGGACCCAACAAGCAGGTACATATCCGATGCTGGATTAAGCAGAATATTTTCTAAAATAAGTAGTCTAACCTCTGCAGGAGTGACTTCCTGAAAATGAAGGGAGAAATTACCTTAGAAAGCTATGGTGACAAACATTTTCACACTGTCAATTCCCCTCAGTAACTGTTTGCTGTAGAAAAGACAGGAACAGACAGTTCAAGAAAATGAGTGGAATATGTAAAAAAAATAATGAATTCAATAAGCACAAGAGTTTGAGCAGGGTTCTTAGCACCTTCTGTTCCTTGTCTTAATGGAACACGTGTTGTTGTAACTAATGGTTTCATGGGTGTGAAATTCATATTGCCACATGATATTGTAGGGATACTTGTGGGAGAAAATATTAAAAATAATATTTAGTGAACATTATTAAACATTATGAAAATGTTTACTAATATTAACATAGTAATGATTATTATGACTTAATATAGCAATAGTAATGACTCTGTATCCAATTTTGATTTAAAGAGCTACCTACTATTTTAGCTCTGAATCTAAAGTCTTGTAGTTATCATTATTATTATTATTATTATATTATTATTATTATTATTATTATTATTTATAAAGCGCCAACAAGTTTGGCGCTGTACAATGGGTGGACTAACAGTCACTTATTTGTAACCAGACAAGTTGGACACACAGGAACAGAGGTATGGAGGGCCCTGCTCAATGAGCCTACATGCTAGAGGGTGTGGGGTATATTGACAAAAGGTAAGGGTAGGGTAGAAAAGTAGGTTGCTAGCATAGTATTAATTGAGGGCTTAGTGTTTTGTTTTCATGACAGTTGCAGAAGAGGAATCAGGGTAAGGGGAGGGAAAGCTGCTCACAGTTTAATTGATATGCTTTCCTAAAGAAGTACATTTTCAAAGATTTTTTAAAGAATTGGAGATTGGGTGAAAGTCTAACAGAGAGGGGAAGGGCGTTCCATAGAAACGGTGAAGCCCTAGAGAAGTATTTAAGGCAAGCATCAGAGGTAGGAGTACCGTATATACTCGAGTATAAGCCGACCCGAATATAAGCCGAGGCCCCTAATTTTTCCCAAAAAAACTGGGAAAACTTATTGACTCGAGTATAAGACTAGGGTGGGAAATGCAGCAGCTACTGGTAAATTTCTAAATAAAATTAGATCCAAAAAAATATATGTTAATTGAATATTTATTTACAGTGTGTGTATAATGAATGCAGTGTGTGCGTATGAGTGCAGCGTGTGTGTGTATGAGTGCAGCGTGTGTGTATGAGTGCAGTGTCTGTATGAGTGCAGCGTGTGTGTGTATGAGTGCAGCGTGTGTATGAGTGCAGTGTGTGTGTGTGTGAGTGCAGTGTGTGTGTATGAGTGCAGTGTGTGTATGAATGCAGTGTATGAATGCAGTGTGTGCAGGGCCGGTGCAAGGATATTTGCCCCCCCCCATATGTCCTGACCTCCCCTCCTCCTCCCTCAGTGGTCCTTACCTCCCCACCCCCGTGTTCCTTCACCCCCCTCCCCCAGTGGTCCTGACTCACCCCTCCCCTAGTGGTCCTTACTTCCCCCTCCCCTCCCCTAGTGGTCCTTACTTCCCCCTCCCCTCCCCTAGTGGTCCTTACTTCCCCCTCCCCTCCCCTAGTGGTCCTTACTTCCCCCTCCCCTCCCCTAGTGGTCCTTATCCCCCCCTCCCTCCCCTAGTGGTCCTTATCCCCCCCTCCCTCCCATAGTGGTCCTTATCCCCCTCCCTCCCATAGTGGTCCTTATCCCCCCCCTCCCTTCCTCCCATAGTGGTCCTTATCCCCCCTCCCTCCCATAGTGTTCCTTTTCTCCCCCCCTCCCTCCGATAGTGGTCCTTATCCCCCCCTCCCTTCCATAGTGGTATAGTGGTCCTTATCCCCCCCTCCCTCCCATAGTGGTCCTTATCCCCCCCTCCCTCCCATAGTGGTCCTTATCCCCCCCTTCCCTCCCATAGTGGTCCTTATCCCCCCCCTCCCTCCCATAGTGGTCCTTATCCCCCCCCTCTCCTTCCTGGTGGTCCAGTGGCAGTTCAGTGGGGGGGGGAGAGGGGGGCTGGCAGAGCTGTACTTACCTGTTCTGCAGCTCCTGTCAGCTCTCTCCTCCTCTGCGCCGTCCGTGCAGCTCCTTCTATCAGCTCACACTGTAAGTCTCGCGAGAGCCGCGGCTCTCGCGAGACTTACACTGGGAGCTGACCGAGGTGCTGAACGGACGGCGCGGAGGAGGAGAGAGCTGACAGGAGCTGCAGAACAGGTAAGTACAGCTCTGCCAGCCCCCCTCTCCCCCGGTCTGTATTATGGCAATGCAAATTGCCATAATACAGACCTTGACTCGAGTATAAGCCGAGTTGGGGTTTTTCAGCCCAAAAAATGGGCTGAAAAACTCGGCTTATACTCGAGTATATACGGTACAAACAAAGGTTAGACGCAGAAACATAGAATGTGACGGCAGATAAGAACCATTCGGGCCATCTAGTCTGCCAATCTTCTAACTACTTCCATAGTCCCTAGCCTTATCTTACAGCTAGGATAGCCTTATGCCTATCCCACGCATGCTTAAACTCCTTTACTGTGTTAACCTCTACCCCTTCAGCTGGAAGGCTATTGCATGCATTGTGAGGGTATTTATGGAGTGATAAATATTAAAATAACATTTTCATAAAAATTATCAAAAATTAATATTTTTTATTATATCAAAATTGATATCTTGGCACTGTTCCCCGAAAATGATAATATAAAGCTCAGAATTGCTCACGATTTTTAATTCTCTTAGATCCTAGAAGAAGCTCATTAGAGGATTTTTACTTCACACAGTAATCACATTTTAATTATAAAAATATAATTTGTGACAATAAAAATAATAATAATGTGTAACGGGGGCGGGGCCGGGCCGCCGAGCCGAGCGGTCTCAGTACAGACCAGCTCCGGCTCAATTTAACCTAAAAATCACCTTTTATGCCTGTAAATCGGGTTTTGAAAAGCATGAACAGCCCACAACTGCGACCCCAGACGTCTAGGGCTACCAGAGCTGAGGAGAGGCTTGCCCTCAGGGTTTTAGTCCCTCAGGGGAGAGGTCCCTGCGGCAACAGGCGAGACCTTACCCGGCAGCGAGAGGAGTGGACGGCCGCCACACCACTTACCTGCCCACTGGAGCCCGTCGAACAGGGATACCATCGGCGGACCCGGTCCTGATTTCCCCCCCCCTCTGGACCGGGGGGGGTGATCCCGGTCCTCACCCTAAGGGCCTGAGCGGGATACAATGGGCGACGCCGCTGCACACAAAATGGCGACCACCATGTGCGCAAGAGACCTGAGCCCCGACAACAGCAGACCGCAAGGACCAAGCAGGGTGCCAAGCAGGGTGCCCCTGCATGAAGCTGAACATCCAACTCACCACACTTCCAGCCTGCTCCCAAGCGACCACAAGCAGAAAACACTGAGCCTCCCACCACGGCTGACCCAGGCTCTCGGTGGACCAAGCAAACCGCAAAGCAGCCGCAGCCCACGAGAACCCTCACAGCACACAGGCTTCCTTCACCCCGAGAGTTCCGAAGTTGGAGCCAGCGCACAATCCACAGAGCAGCAGAGATGGACGGAGGTCGGAAGCCTACTTCCCCATTACCTAGAACAAGCTGTACTGGCATCGGTCGGCAGTGGGACTTTCCCTCCAAGTACGGCCTCGAGACCACCAAGATGGCGGCTTCCCACGGAGACAAAGTCCAGCTCCAGCAAGAATCAATGAAGAACTGTCAGAGGGACTACTGCTCGTAAGCTGCAGCACAGAGAAGCTACCCTTAATAAGCAGCACTCTCCCTTGTCTTGTGCACGACCCTACTTTAGCAAGTATATCTATAGTGGCTTTGGGATGATCTAAATGCATTAACATGTAACTATAGGGGACTAAGGGGTGCAGTTGTGTCTCTCATGCTTTACCAAATGCATCCATGTATGTCCAGGGGGGCCTGAGGGGTGATGTTATATCTCTCATACTCAAGCATGTACCTAGCTCAACTAAATATACTACCTGCATGTAACCTTATCTTGCAATTAACTAGAAAACGCGCAATGTCTAGCAACTGCTATGTGTTAAATGCAACGTCTACTTAACCAAAAATGTGCAAGTTACTTCTATGCCACAAATATGTACACCAATATACGAATAATGCGCTTGTTAGAGCTGTTGTGGCTGTTCAAGCAATGTTGTATTCTCATATGCACAACAAAAATAAAGAATAAAAAAAAAAAAAATAATAATAATAATGTGTAACATGCGTGACAATATGTGCATATTTAGGTATAACATAATTGTACAATATGGCAATGGTTTAAACACAATACAGCGTCTAAAAGCGGGCAGTTGTCAATATTTATAATAGGGCACTGTTTAACCCCTTAAGGACCGGACTTTTTTTGCGATGTTGTACATTTGCGACCAGGCATCTTTTTGACACTTTTGTGGTGTTTGTGTTTAGCTGTAATTTTCCACTCTCTCATTTACTGTTCCCATACAAATTATATAGTGTTTTTTTCAGGACAAAATGGGCTTTCTTTACATACCATTATTTATATAATCTCATGTAATTTAATTTTTAAAAAAATGAAAAAATATGATGAAAAATTGAAAAAAATACACGTTTTTTGAATTTTATGTGAAAAATCTTTTACTCATCTACAAAAGCGAATGAAAAAATCTGCTAAATAGATTCAAAATGTTGTCCTGAGTTCAAAAATACCCAGTGTTTACATGCTTTTTGCTATTTTTTTGCATGTTATAGGGCTATAAGTACAAGTAGGATATTGCGGTTTCAAAACATACATTTTTTCAAATTTATCAATAGTGACATTGTAACACTATTATCTGTCATAAATTGCTAAATAACACCCCACATGTACATATTTTTTTTAAAAGTAGACAACCCAGGGTATTCAATATGGGGTATGTCCAGACTGTTTTAGTAGCCACTTAGTCGCAAACACTGGCCAAAGTTAGCGTTCATATTTGTTTGTGTGTGAAAAAAGTAAAAAACTAAATTGAACGCTAATTTTGGCCAGTGTTTGTGACTAAGTGGTTACTAAAAAAGACTGGACATAACCCAAGGTATTGCAAATGGGGTGTCTTCTTTTGCAAATGGTATGCCATCATGGGGGTAATTCTGAATCCTGGGCTACCATACGCTCTCAAAGGCAACGTAACCAACCTGGCCATTTTCAATGTAAAAATATTTGACCCATATATTTGACCCTGTAACTTTCAAAAACGTTATAAAACCTGTACATGGGGGGGTCCTGTTCTACTCAGGAGACTTTGCTGAACACAAATATTAGTGTTTCAAAACTGGAAAATGTATCACAACAATTATATCATCAGTAAAAGTGCTGTTTGTGTGTGAAAAATGCAAAAAAAGTCACTTTCACTGACAATATCATCGCTGTGATATGTTTTACTGTTTTGAATCACTAATATTTGTGTTCAGCGAAGTCTCTCGAGTAAAACAGTACCCCCCATGTACAGGTTTTAGGGTGTCGTAGAACGTTACAGGGTAAAATACAGTGATAGCAAATTAAATTCTCTGGACTTTCGGCCTGGGTTGGCAGGCAGGTCCCTTAAATTGCAATCAATAAAATAACTTAATGATGTAAAAATATTACATAAATACGCACGTAGAATTTAAATATATATGAATATTTATATATTTGAAGTCTACGTGTATATTTATATAATTATTTATGTAATTTTGTATATGGACATATGAATAGTTTAAATTCTTTTTATTTATTTATATATACATAGATATATATACAATATCATTCTAAGTGTATTTTGATATAAATATATATATATATATATTAATATCAAAATACAGTTAGAATAAAATTTCGTATAGATATATAATTTTTTTCATTTTTATTATTATTTTTAATTTGTTTAATTTAATTTAAATTATTTATTATTCGTATTTTATAATAATATATTTATACAATATATATAGTTATTATATATATTATATATATACGTGTGTAAATTAATTATAAGTGTATTTTTATATTAATATATGTACATATTAATATAAAAATACACTTAGCATGACATTATATATATGATATATAGACATATGTTATATAGGTATAATATATGTCTATATATCATATATATACACATATATAATAATATTTTTTTTTTTATTAACTTTCACTTTACATTTTTTTATGATTTTACAGTTGCAGGGAGACTGCCTGTCAGCACAGACAGTCCCCCTGCAGGCAGACACATGGACACCTATTGTGACCATGTGGTCGCCCTGTTGGGCGATCACATGGCCACAGGGGTCCTAAACCGCCATGGGGAGACTGTCTGGGCTGCAGGCAGTCTCCCCACACCGGGAGCACCGCCGATCGCCGCCGGGGGAACGACGGCGATCGGGTAAGTACATTTTAAATTTAGGACGGTTCAGGACCGTCGTCGGTCGGCAAGGGGAAAATGCCGATGACGGTCCTGAACCGTCTAGCGTCCTCAAGGGGTTAAAAAACAACTTCACAGTGCAGCACAAGGCAATAAAAATTCCGCCTGAGTTAGATCACACTAATTAACTCTCCCACTGCTGGCTACAATCCTCATAGGCAATTATCCTATTATGTTGTAACTTTACAGGGAGTGCAGAATTACCGTATTTTTCGCTCCATAAGACGCACCTCACCATAAGACGCACCTAGTTTTTAGAGGAAAAAAAACAGAAAAAAAAACATTCTGAACAAACTGACCCATAGTGTTTCTTACTATGGGACAGTTTGTACAGAATATTTTTTTTCTCCCCTGTCCCATAGTGTCCCCCCTCCCATAGTCTTCATCCCCCCCATCCCCATAGTCTTCATCCCCCCCATCCCCATAGTCTTCATCCCCCCCATCCCCATAGACTTCATCTCCCCCCCTCCCCATAGACTTCATCTCCCCCCTCCCCATAGACTTCATCTCCCCCCCTCCCCATAGACTTCATCTCCCCCCATCCCCATAGACTTCATCTCCCCCCCTCCCCATAGACTTCATCTCCCCCCCTCCCCATAGACTTCATCTCCCCCCCTCCCCATAGACTTCATCTCCCCCCTCCCCATAGACTTAATCTCCCCCCCCTCCCCATAGACTTCATCTCCCCCCCTCCCCATAGACTTCATCTCCCCCCCCTCCCCATAGACTTCATCTCCCCCCCCTCCCCATAGACTTCATCTCCCCCCCCTCCCCATAGACTTCATCTCCCCCCCTCCCCATAGACTTCATCTCCCCCCCTCCCCATAGACTTCATCTCCCCCCCCTCCCCATAGACTTCATCTCCCCCCCTCCCATAGACTTCATCTCCCCCCTCCCCATAGACTTCATCTCCCCCCCTCCCCATAGACTTCATCTCCCCCCCTCCCCATAGACTTCATCTCCCCCCCTCCCCATAGACTTCATCTCCCCCCCTCCCCATAGACTTCATCTCCCCCCCCTCCCCATAGACTTCATCTCCCCCCTCCCCATAGACTTCATCTCCCCCCTCCCCATAGACTTCATCTCCCCCCCTCCCCATAGACTTCATCCCCCCCTCCCCATAGACTTCATCTCCCCCCCCCTCCCCATAGACTTCATCTCCCCCCCTCCCCATAGACTTCATCTCCCCCCCTCCCCATAGACTTCATCTCCCCCCTCCCCATAGACTTCATCTCCCCCCTCCCCATAGACTTCATCTCCCCCCTCCCCATAGACTTCATCTCC
The DNA here is from genome assembly GCF_036172605.1 of Pelobates fuscus. Classification (NCBI taxonomy): domain Eukaryota; kingdom Metazoa; phylum Chordata; class Amphibia; order Anura; family Pelobatidae; genus Pelobates; species Pelobates fuscus. The sequence continues at coordinate 185,556,160 of NC_086323.1, forward strand.
CCCCCTCCCCATAGACTTCATCTCCCCCCTCCCCATAGACTTCATCTCCCCCCCTCCCAATAGACTTCATCTCCCCCCCTCCCAATAGACTTCATCTCCCCCCCTCCCCATAGACTTCACCCCCCCCCCCATAGACTTCATCCCCCCCCCATAGACTTCATCCCCCCCCATAGACTTCATCCCCCTCCCCATATTCTTCTCTCCCATACTGTCCCCCTCCCCTTGTCCCATAATTACTTACCTGTCTTGTAGCGTTGGCCGGCAGCACAGGCCGCACCGCGTTAGTGGAACTTGAATTTCATGTTCCGGTTTCCGGCGGGACTGAAAGGAAGTGCGCACTCAGCTTGTGCACACTTCCTTTCAGTCCCGCCGGAAACCGGAACATGAAATTCAAGTTCCACTACCGCGGTGCGCCCTGTGCTGGCGGCCAACGCTGCAAGACAGGTAAGTAAACCTTCATATTCGCTCCATAAGACGCACAGACATTTCCCCTCACTTTTGAGGGGAAAAAAGTGCGTCTTATGGAGCGAAAAATACGGTATTAGGCAAATGAGTATTTTGACCACATCATCCTCTTTATGCATGTTGTCTTACTCCAAGCTGTATAGGCTCGAAAGCCTACTACCAATTAAGCATATTAGGTGATGTGCATCTCTGTAATGAGAAGGGGTGTGGTCTAATGACATCAACACCCTATATCAGGTGTGCATAATTATTAGGCAACTTCCTTTCCTTTGGCAAAATGGGTCAAAAGAAGGACTTGACAGGCTCAGAAAAGTCAAAAATAGTTAGATATCTTGCAGAGGGATGCAGCACTCTTAAAATTGCAAAGCTTCTGAAGCGTGATCATCGAACAATCAAGCGTTTCATTCAAAATAGTCAACAGGGTCTCAAGAAGCGTGTGGAAAAATCAAGACGCAAAATAACTGCCCATGAACTGAGAAAAGGCAAGCGTGCAGCTGCCAAGATGCCACTTGCCACCAGTTTGGCCATATTTCAGAGCTGCAACATCACTGGAGTGCCCAAAAGCACAAGGTGTGCAATACTCAGAGACATGGCCAAGGTAAGAAAGGCTGAAAGACGACCACCACTGAACAAGACACACAAGCTGAAACGTCAAGACTGGGCCAAGAAATATCTCAAGACTGATTTTTCTAAGGTTTTATGGACTGATGAAATGAGAGTGAGTCTTGATGGGCCAGATGGATGGGCCCGTGGCTGGATTGGTAAAGGGCAGAGAGCTCCAGTCCGACTCAGACGCCAGCAAGGTGGAGGTGGAGTACTGGTTTGGGCTGGTATCATCAAAGATGAGCTTGTGGGGCCTTTTCGGGTTGAGGATGGAGTCAAGCTCAACTCCCAGTCCTACTGCCAGTTTCTGGAAGACACCTTCTTCAAGTGGTACAGGAAGAAGTCTGCATCCTTCAAGAAAAACATGATTTTCATGCAGGACAATGCTCCATCACACGCGTCCAAGTACTCCACAGCGTGGCTGGCAAGAAAGGGTATAAAAGAAGAAAATCTAATGACATGGCCTCCTTGTTCACCTGATCTGAACCCCATTGAGAACCTGTGGTCCATCATCAAATGTGGGATTTACAAGGAGGGAAAACAGTGCACCTCTCTGAACAGTGTCTGGGAGGCTGTGGTTGCTGCTGCACGCAATGTTGATGGTGAACAGATCAAAACACTGACAGAATCCATGGATGGCAGGCTTTTGAGTGTCCTTGCAAAGAAAGGTGGCTATATTGGTCACTGATTTGTTTTTGTTTTGTTTTTGAATGTCAGAAATGTATATTTGTGAATGTTGAGATGTTATATTGGTTTCACTGGTAAAAATAAATAATTGAAGTGGGTATATATTTGTTTTTTGTTAAGTTGCCTAATAATTATGCACAGTAATAGTCACCTGCACACACAGATATCCCCCTAAAATAGCTAAAACTAAAAACAAACTAAAAACTACTTCCAAAAATATTCAGCTTTGATATTAATGATTTTTTTTGGGTTCATTGACATGGTTGTTGTTCAATAATAAAATTAATCCTCAAAAATACAACTTGCCTAATAATTCTGCACTCCCTGTATAATTAAAGTACTGTTCATACCAGATCATTTACCATTCCTAGGACCATCCAATAAGCATAATTCTACCAGATTTTACATTTGCCGAATTTTAACTTCCCTAAATAAGATTCGCTATCTTTTATGAGAACAAGTCAATATTTCTGGATAAAGTGTGGCATGCTAACCTTTTGGTAAATTTTACTGTTAATATATTGTTATCTTTATTCCACCTGCAGGAATGGAATTTTTATAACCATATATTCCTTAGCTAACTAAGATTTCTAATGATTGAAATCTGACCAAGATTTATCCAGATATATATATATATTCCTGCTATTAGTAAAATTTATTTAATTAAATAAAACCAGCATAATTACCAGTAAGTTGTATATTTTCTTATCAGATGTGTAGATCTGTCCCAGGAATTGAATGCAAGTATGATGTATAGAGAATTGTATGGACAATAGAAAAGTTTTTGTTAGTTGGGAAAGTAATAGTAAAATGTAGGTGTCAAGGAGAGTGCTGTTTCTTGAGTGCAGTCCAAGTGTTTCAAAGAGAGTTTGAGTGTGGTTCAAATAGTATGAATGTCCTAAAGACTGAATGTTTGAGTCTCTCTAATCTCTGAATGTTTGAATGTCCCTCTCTTCCCTTGTCCTTACTTTTTAAAGGGCCAAACTCTCAGCACGTCACTAATTGATAGGACCAATAGGGAACTGAAGGTGTGTCTTCCCTACAGACTATCATCTAGATTTTGGTCAGTAGATGGCGCAATTACATCACCAAAATTTCTTCCACGAGGTCCATTTGCGTTTTTGCATAATGCGTGAACTAAAATTAGTGATGCTTTTTACGTCATTTTCAGCTATCTTTATGGCTACTATAAATCTAAATTCCTGCCAATTTCAAAGGCTTTGTTTCACGCTTACCCAGACTTAGTGTCAGGCATATACCTTTAAATCTAACTTTCTGACATGTCTAAATTATTCTTCACTTCTTGCTTACAATGGAACCTTGTAAGATTCTGTTAGTTATATATATTATATTATATACTACTTAGTGTTATATGTTACTTAATGTTATCTGTCATTGGTGTCTGGTTTTCTTGTGTGACGCTGTTTAAGATTAATAATGTTAGTGGAATAAAAATAAATAATATGATATTTCTTCATTGATATTTATCCATGAATAGTCTATATTATTAACATGATACTAATTATATGTGATTAATATAATAATAGTAGATATAAGTGGCTAGTGTGTATATGTATATATAATTATGTATACATTTGTCTCTGTGTTAGCATTTGTCTCTGTGTTAGTATTCCATTCCCCCATATTTGCGGTGAGACATCATGCCTTCTCACTTGTCTTGTTTACATAACGCATTCCTTAGCTCAGACTTGAATGAACAGAGTGATAGAAAGAATTATTTGTGTCTGTCTTAGCCTTGTAATAAAAATATGTTTTTATTACCTCTGTTCTGAGTGTGACTTGGAATATACACTTTTAATTCCGGTCTTAACACAAAATGTCTGCCGATATAAATATACTGACAGCATCCACTACCCTCTGAGTAAAGTAATACTTCCTGATATTATTTTTAAACCCATGCCCCTCTAATTTAAGACTATGTACTCTTGTTGTTATTGTCTCCTCCTTTACAGTGTTGATTCCCTTTATGTATTAAAATGTTTCTATCATATCCCCCATCTCGTCATTGTTTAGTGAATAAGCAAGTGTGCTGGATTGTATATTTTGTAGTTTGTATATAAGGGCCCCAGCAGCACCCTATAATGTATGCATGTTGGTGAGTGCAGCCCTCTTGGTTTCATATACATACATACATACATATAATACGTGTGTATGCATATATTTGAGTACAGATTGTAGCTGCATTAGTCCAGTGATGTAGATGTAAAAAACTGATAAAACAGAATTTTTTAATGACAAGCTTTCGGAAGAAGCTCCCTTTCTAAAGTCTGAAGAATGTCTGAGCAAGACGACACATAGAATTCAAAGTTGAGCTTTGATTATAGACAGTCTACACACAGTAATGTGTATATTGATAGAATAAACATATTGGAATACTTTTTAAAATGTTGATACATATTACAGAACAGTAAGATAATGTGGGGGAGTGTTCATGTAAAGTGTTGGTAGTGGGACAGGAAACCCAAATCAATATTTAGTCATCTATTCTTAAATGGACACTATAGTCACCTGAACAACTTCAGCTTAATGAGGTTGTTCAGGTGAGATCTATAGCTCCCTGCAGCCTCTCTCATGTAAACACTGTATTTTCTCAGAAAATAGTGTTTACATTGAAAGCTAGGAACACACTCAGACTGCCACCAGAGGGACTTCCAAGTTGATTGAGGGCAGCTCTGTTCAGCACTGTGCAAAAGCATTCTGTCTGCAGGCTGTCACGTGGGATTGAGAGCTGACATGCTGGAGCTGACAGGATGAAGACCGGAGACCGAGCAGGTTTTTCAGAGCTATAACCAGTTCTCGGTAAGTTTGACCGCTGTTCAGGAAGTCGAGTGTCTGATTTTAGTTCCAGACACTCGACGACCAAGTCCCGCTGCCTCCTTTCGTGCGAACAAGATGGCCACCGTTTTCTCCTGCACGTGGCGTTCTTCTATACGAACGGCAGCTACACAGGAAGAGCACTTAATCGACTGTTCTCTTTGAAGTTAATGAGCCAGGGGGTTGGTCTGTGTTCGATAGTTACAGCTACCGAATCAATAAAAAAATATATAAAAGTCCTGAATAACATGGTGGTTTCATCACATTCTGGTCTCTCCCCGAGTCTCCACTCGGTGGACTGCAGCGGAGGTGTACCCAGGTATCGAAGAAAATAATTCCAGATATTACTGGAGCAGTTGGGTAGCCTCATACTACTTCCCCTAACCCGACCAGCTCTATCGTACATGGGTTAGTAGTCAGCAGTTCTAGTAGTGGGAGTCCCTCACTATCCTCTGTTGACGAGGTGCATATGGCGGCCACGTCCTCTGCCGTTCAAAATATGGTTTTAGCATGTTCACGTGAAAGCCTCTGTGACGGACCGTCCGCTAATCGATGCTCCTAGCGCTTACCAAGGACCATCAGCACCGCACCGGACACCACAGCCACCGCAGACTCCACGAACCGCCGTAGCTTGGTTGAGGTCTCGCCATCTCCTTCAGTCCTGCATCCAGTTGTGGGCCACTATGTACATTCAAAACGCCCATTCTGCATAGGAGTCTTGGTTCCCTTTTCTCAAACCCCGAAACTTTCTCCTATATGCTTCTGGGGTGACTGCATACCGTGCTAGCAGAATGTCCTTTACCCTTAAGTAGTTGTGTATAGCAGTGTCAGGAACTGCCCGGGTTGCCTCTGCTGCTCGGCCGGTGAGTTTGCTGCTCAACATTACAGCCCACTGTTCCTGTTCCAGTCGTTCAAAGTTCTGTGAGTAAGTGTCGATCTCCATCTCTCCGTCAGTAAAAGTTTTGAAAGCAGCATAGTTGTTTTTTCTCCGCTGCCCTCCATTTGTAGATCCTGATAATGATGCTGTTTCCCCCTGGCACAGGTTCATCTGCTGTGAACTCTGTTCTGCGCTTACCTGTGCAAAGACTTGTGCCACCATTTCCGGTGGGGTGTTCGGTCCAAACAAGTTCAGTCTCCACATCACTTTTTGCTGGAACTCTGCTTCCTCCCGGGTTACATTTCCTGCACTGCTGGTTTGATCATCCTCCATCATTTCTGCGATAAGGGAACTCTCTTTTTGTTGCTCGCCAACTGACCCCGGGCTTCCAGCAAATGCTTTAGTGTGGTCCTCTTTAGTTTCTCGTACTGCTGAGCCATTCACTAGTTTTCCTTGGGAATCCCATTCAGTCCTGCCGCTTGCCACCAGTTGTTTCCTCCCGAACTGTGATTATAGCTTGCAGTTCGGGTGTAGATTCGAACGGTTCCAGACGAATGTAGCAAGTAGACAGTTACCCAAACATCAGCCTAGACTAGATGAGGGGTACAACATTAATAAAGTTTAATAAGCAAAGCCTGATTTCCAAACTTTGAAATCCAAATACTGCTGTAAGAAAGTCTGAGCTCCATTGGCTGATTGTCTGCAATAAGCAAAGGTAGCCTTCTGGAAAACCACCCTAAGACTCCATCCTGCACAGCATCATTTATATTTAATTTAACCACCCTGTACATATATATATATATATATTTCCTTGCCTTTATATCTTGTCTGCTATGCTAAAGTGTAGTTTTGCTAGTCCTGCATGTAATTGCTTTATTCACCTATATGCATTCCTCTATTTCCCCTGTGATTTCTGATTGACCGCTTACCCCTCCCATCTTTTATTCATATGTTTGTTTTTATTTGAATAACCATCCCTTCATCTCTGTGCCTAAATACATATACCCCTCCCTCAGCTTTATTGCAAGCCTATCTGACCCTCACACATCTTTATTTAACAGCCTGATTTCAAACTTTGAAACCCCAATACTGCCGTAAGAAAGTCTGATACCTGCCCTCCCCTCACCAGCCCACCTTCATTATTACATGCATAGATTGTCTGTTTTAGATACGTAAAAACAACAGGTGTACACACTGCCTCTTATAAGTACACTCCTGCACTTTCTTAACCCATAAAACTTAAATATTTACCCTACCTTCACCTGCTCTTGATATTGCAATGTACTTTTTCATAGTTTAGCAATGATCTGTCTTCTCCTCCTCTTTATTTCCATCTTTATTCTCCCTTTAGTATAAAAATATCTTCTTACACCCACTTCTTTCATCCCCCATCCACATTTACATATGCCCCTCTCTGCTACACACCCCCCTTCTCTCATCTCATACCTAGCACTCATTTTTCTACTCTCTCACTGCTACCCACAATCGATCTCATCCTAGACCCCATACATACAAAACCCATTCACACCCCTGTCCTGCTTCTAGCAGCTGGTGATGTCTCTCCCAATCCAGGGCCCTCCACCTTCTCTACACACTACAAGAAAACCAGAAACCCCACAAACCTTTACAATACCCTGCCCTTTACCCTCACTTGCCAACATTCAGTGTGCACTCTGGAATGCCCGCTGCATCTGCAGTAATTTAAAATCAACAACCATACACTACTTTTTCATCTCAAACTCACTCATACTACTTGCACTTACAGAGACATGGCTGTCCCCCTCTGATTGCGCTACTCCTGCCTCTATGTTTTGGTGGGCTACAATTCTCTCACACTCCCTGTAAAGGAGTTGGTGTAGGCATCCTTCTCTCCCCTCAATGTATCTTTCAACCAATCATATCTCCTCCTGCCCTATCCTTTTCTTCTTTTGAAGTTCACACTGTCCGCTTATTTAAACCCACTCTTTTAAGAATTGCTATCATCTATCTCCCACCCCGGTTATCCTAGGCTATTTATTGAGCACTTTTCTTCCTGGCTTCTCCACTTCCTCTCATCTAGCACTCTTTCCCTTATACTTGGGAATTTCAATATCCCAATAAATAACCCCAATAGCACTGAGGCCTCCCGCCTGCTCTCTGTAACCTCCTCCTTTGGCCTTACGCAATGGTCCAATTTAGCAAACCATACGGGAAATACTCTTGAACTCGCCTTCACTAATCTCTGTACCGCCTCTAATTTTTCCAATATTAATTTTCCTCTATCTGACCACCATCTGTTGACTTTTCACATCGACATACCTAAGACCCAATTGACACTACCGTCTGAACATCAATCTCACAGAAACTCCCAATGTCTTGGCCTAGAGTATTTCTCCACTAATTTAACTAATTTTAACTCTTCTTTTACCTATCTCAAACCTCACCTGTCCTAGCTCTGCAACCTCCTTCTACAATTCAACCCTCTCCTCTCAACTAGACATCATGGCACCTCCTACATTTAAACGCAGCAGGTGCCCCCAACAACAACCTTGGCACACAAAGCTGACTCGATACCTCCAAAAATGCTCCAGAACTGCTGAATGCTGTTGGAGAAAGTATCCCTGTGCGTCTGACTTTCTCCACTATAAATTTATGCTGAGCTCATACAGCTTGGCTCTTTCCTCTGCAAATGGAGAGTACTTCAATACCCTCATAACCACACTCTCCCACGAACCCAAATGACTATTTCACACATTTAACTCTCTTCTTCACCCAATTGTTCCTCCTCCACATACTAACTTGACCGCTTCAGACTTTGCAACACACTTCACTGACAAGATCTATACAATCAGGGAAGAGATCTCTCATCTTTCTTCTTCCCCTTACAATACTTCCCCTGACCTCACTCCCTCTGCTGTTCTATGTTCAATCGCACCCACTACAGTGGAAGAGGTTTCTGCTCCAGTCCTCCCGCCCCACCACCTGCTCCCTAGCTGCAGTTCCCTCTCATCTCATCCGTCCTCTGTCTTCTTCTCTTTCTCCACCTCTCACTAAAATTCTCAATCCTCTGGCATATTTCCATCGCCCTTCAAACATCCAACTGTAACCTCAATTCTAAAGAAGCCCAACCTTGACCCTAACTCCCAATCCAACTACCATCCTATCTCGCTACCCGATTTGCATCCAAGATCATTGAAAGAGTTGTGTCTGCGAGACTGACAGACTTCCTCGAGTCCAACTCAATGCTTGACCAGCTTCAGTCTGGTTTCCGCACTATGCACTCTGTGGAAACGGCACTGACCAAGTATCCAATGATCTACTCGCTGCAAAATTTCGTGGTCACTACTCTATCCTAATTCTCCTTGACCTGTCTGCAGCTTTTGACACTGTTGATCATCAACAGCTTCTTCTCATCCTTCGCAATATTGGTCTACAAGATATTGCTTTCTCCTGGTGCTCTTTGGTGCAATATTGGTCTACAAGATATTGCTTTCTCCTGGTGCTCTCCCAGTGCTCTTTCAGTGTTTCTTTTTCTGTCTCTGCTTCTTCTCAACAACTCCTCTCTGTTGGTGTCCCCCAAGATTCAGTCCTTGGTCCCCTACTGCCTCTCTTGGTAAACTCATTAGCTCATTTGGCTTCCAATATCATTTCTATGCGTTTAACACGCAAATCTACCTGTCCTCGCCACCTCCCTCTTCACTAGTGTCTCTGACTGCCTCTCTGCTATTTCTAACTGGATGGCTGCCCACTTCCTTAAACTCAACTTGACCAACTTGACTGGGTACAGGGTGGAGTTTAGGCTCAATCTTTTGAGGACGGCATAGTACTCCCGCCGTCCTTAAGGGGTTAAAAGGATGTGTTACTTGACAATTATTGTTTTAAACCAGCAGCAAGCACACGTTTAATAAAATATACAAATAAAAATAAAGCAAGAAAAGCTTTTCAAAGTATGCATTGTTGGACATGCCTCTCATCTAGGGTAGTTTTTCAGCCCTACTCCTGGGTAACCCATCTCAGTTTCAGAACAGTCCACTGATGACAGAAACAAGGCATCGCTGTGCAAAACCAGGAGCAAGAAACCAGACATATGCTCTGTGTAATTACACTGATCAGACTCCCTCTTTTCTCCCACTGTCAGAATACTGCAAGTTGCAGAGATCTTCCAACTGCACATGTATAAGTTTGTTAGGCATGCCCAATGCACTATGGAAAGCATAAGAAAAAAAAGCAGGTAAACATGAATAAATCACATTCACCTCCTTTTAAAAGCTTTTGAATGGGACAGTCCTCTCAAAGTGATGCATGTCCCTTTAATAGAACTAGCACACAGAGCTTGGTGCAACATATATTAGTATAAAAAAGCTGAAAAACAAAAAAAAGTGGGATGGAATTTGTAAAATGCCGCCATAATCTTGTTACACTATTTACCTTATAAACAGGGTCCAGCATTTTAGCTCTCAGTTTAGCGCTTCCGATTTTTATTCCAGATACCAAAATAATGTCTCCCTGTTGGGCTGTTCTCTCCATTTCTGTGATATAGGCAGGAGGCACATAGGCAGATTCCGAAAATTTAAGAACCCTGCAAATGCAAACATTCTAATCAAGAAAATGTAGGTTAAATGTTAAACTGCAAGAGAACATTTTAAGAACCATCACATAATTATTCAACAGAACACTCAAACGTTAAGAATATAAACATGTATTCTTAAAGTTACTGTTGTAATAACTAGACTCAAGCAGTCCCGTCAAAATAGTAAAAATACATTTTTTATAGTATTGCAGCATGTACAATTTTTTTATGTTTTACAAAAAGATTCATCATAATCCTACCTCCTTAGTCATACCGCCACTCCACTGAAAGCACTGAACTCCAGGGATACTACTACCTTTTCTCTGCAGCTTAGTTGTCAATGGAATTAAGTACTTTACGTTATGTATTTACAGTGGGAGGGTGTTACGGTTGCCTCCAGGCTGGCTGGAAGTTGGACCGTAGAAAGGATGCTCCTAGCGCTCACCAAAGGACCATCAGCACCGTAGACACCATAAACACTGCAGATTGCACAACCGCCGCTGCTGGGCTGGGATCTCGCCGTCTGCTATACACCCTGAACCTATGACCAGGTTCCAGGTTCCAGTAGGTGAACCTCTTCCTTCTGTAGAGCGAAGCAGGATCAGGAACAAGAGCTTTTACAAGAGCTCAGTAGCAAAAAGAGTATGCAGAGCATAGCAATCCCTGTAGTGATTATAGCTGTCTCCTACAAACACGAGTCGAGGCTGCAAGTTAGAGGGTCAAGTAGTTATCTTTTAATCAGCCACAAAGGGCCTTCTTTTATGCAGGTTTTGCACATAGAGTACCGCCCACAGGGTTTTGTAAAACAACCAATAAAACACGTAATATACAGTAAAACACTCCCATTCATTCCCACAAAATCCTCCCTTCTGCCTGTGATATAATTACTGTACAGAATGGGTTAATGTAATTATCATAGGCAGAAAAAATAGTGCTGAATTTGTGTTGATTTGTGCCACACAACACAAAAAAAAATTTCTGTTGCTTTGTTATCGCATTTTTAGCAAACTTTGCCCACCACGTTATTATGTTTAAAAAACAAATCCCTTTTGCTTGTGCTGCTTTTATGCTTATTTGTGCCAAAATACCACGTTTGTGCAGCTTTGGTTTTGGAGATAATGTGCATTATCTAAACCCCGACCACTTTGTATCCCATGTTATTACATTTCAAAAATATGTATACCATTCATTTTCAATGATTTGTGCTGCAAAAATGACCGTTTGTACCGCATTGGTTTCGGAGATATTAATGTATATGATCGCCATACAAACATCGGCAACTTTTAACCCTATGTCATTAAATTTTAACGAATTCACCATTTGTTTGTGCCGATTTGTGCCACATAAACGAACGTTTGTGCAACTTTGGTTTTGGAGATATTGTGCATTATCGGAGTTAAAGGATCACTATAGGGTCAGAAACACAAACATGTATTTCTGACCCTGTAGTGTTAAAACCACCATCAAATGTAGCAAAATCTTACTGTTTTCAAGCCACAAGCTGTAGATCTGCATGCTGTTTGCCTCAGAAAAACAAGCAGTCTGCTGACATCAGAAGTGGTAGCCTGATCCAATCACAGTGCTTCTCCATAGGATTGGCTGAGACTGACAAGGAGGCAGATACTGGGCAGAGCCAGCATGATTCAAACACAGCCCTGGCCAATCAGCATCTCCTCATAGAGATGAACTGAATCAATGAATCTCTATGAGCAGTTTCTCTAAAAAGACAGTGTTTGAAGCAAAAAGCCTGCAGGTATTGATTCTACTCACCAGAACACATTCAATAAGCTGTAGTTGTTCTGGTGACTATAGTGTCCCTTTAACCATTACATAGACAGATAGACAAATTCGGTGTACATGGTCGAATTCTGACCACACTGGAAATTCTCATATTTACTAAAGCCAAACGGGGTTGAAATCCGGTCGACCCGACTGAATCGGCAGCAAACGCCTGGATGCATTAAGTTTCCAGATTAAAATCAATGTATTAACTTCCGAATCCTAAAGCGGACAGATTCAAAAAGTAAAAAAAATCTTTAGGGTATCAAGATGACCATCAAATTACTATAATGATTTTAGTTTACCTTGTCAAAAGACAGGTAGGGATATGTTGCTAACCGTTTAAATCTAGCAACTGGATTGCAGCCCAGTCCCTAGATAAGGCACCATTCCATTGGGAGAAGAAACTTAGAATATGACAGATAAAAACCATTCGGCCCATCTAGTCTGCCCAATTTTCTGAATACTTCCATTAGTCCCTGGCCTCAACTTATATCTAGGAGAGCTTATGCCTATCCCATGCATGCTTAAACTCCCTTACTGTGTTAACCTCTAGCACTTAAGCTGGAAGGCTTATTGCATGCATCCACTACCCTCTCAGTAAAGTAATACTTTCTGATATTATTTTTAAACCTTTGCCCGTCTAATTTAAGACTATGTCTTGTGACAGTGAGGAACTTTAAAAAAATAAAAATAAAAAAGGTGGGTGTGAACAGATTACCTTCAAAAACAGGTTTACAACAGGTTTTTATAAGATTTTATAAATAAGAAATGTCACTTTATGTTTCTGGTTTTTATCTATATATGAAATGCTGTTTTCTGTTTTTGGTTTTTATATGGAATTTTCCAAGTTAGTATAACTGCAGAATGTAAGCTTATACTATGTATTAATAGGCTATATATATGGGCCATAAACATTACAAGTGAAAACGCAACTATGAGAAATGCAAATAAATGAATCCAGGAACTACCAATGAGGATTCAGTTTTTTGCCCTTAAATTCCCTCTTTCAAGATGGAGTTAACAATACGTCCTGAGGAGGCAGACATCGAATGTCGAAACGCGTAGACGTCATTTGGAGGGGGCGGAGCTTATCAATTTGAACCGCATGGCGGGAGCTGGGAACCCTATCGAGAGAGTTTCGCAAGGATTTCATTCCACATATAGAAGACGCCGGCCACCCATTTGTACTGAACTTGTTCGTGAGTACTCACCATCTGTTCTCGTAAGAGGCAGTAATTTTATTGATTTTTATTTATTGTATATGTGTTTTTTGCTACATGCTATATCTACACAATATGCACAATAAACCTGTATTGTAAATATACATAATTTCGGCTTCTTATAGAAGCAATTTCTTTAACACATATATATTCAATAAAAAGTGTATATATACAATTTCACTACTACAAATAGTGGTGTACCACAGAAAAGTATTTGATTTAGCCATTTAAAATCAACCTTACGATCTGCCATTTCCTTTTTTATTCTATGTGTATTGATTGAGTGCCACCTGCTGGAGGATTCATAAATTACGGTTGTATACATCTCATAATCACCATATATATGATACTGCTCCACTTGTGATTATCTTAGTGGTTTATTTTGTCCACTTAAGTGTGTAGCAGAGGCACTTCCGTGATTCTCACTGCTGGACGTCCATAGAAAAGCAATGAGTAATGCTTTCCTATGGACGTTTTGAATGCGCGCGCACAGCTCTTGCCGTGCATGCGCATTCAGATATGACGTTGGCAGTGGTGAAAAGTTCCCCAGCACAGAGGGAGCCCGACGCTGGAGAAAGGTAAGTGGCTGAAGGAGTTTTAACCCCTTCAGTCCAGCGGGAAGGGAGCCCTGAGGGTGGGGAGACCTAATGATCCTATAGTGCCAGGAAAACACATTTGTTTTCTTGGCACTATAGTGCTCCTTTAAGCCACAAAGTGCTCTTTTTCTTGCCTAATTTAAAAACAATAGTTGAGTTGAGTTACTTATTTCTACATTTTCCATTTATTTTTATGACATACCACATTGGGTGGGGACAGAGGGGTGGTCAGTAATCGGTCCACCTCCCACTGCTTTTTTTTTTCTGCTTTGGGTATAAGGCCTGAGGGGGAAAGGAAGATGTTGTGAATAGGAGTTGAAAGAACTGAGAAGGAGAATATGTTGTAGTATTTAGCTATAAAACCATCGGTTCCAGGGTTTTTACTGAGGGGTAGGGCCTTCATTGGAATTTATCCATAGATATAGGGAGGTCTAGTGAGTATTGTGTTTGGGATAGTCGATTTGACCCTTTGTGTGAGGAAGTCTCTGATATCAGCGGTGGAGTGATGGGCCTCTCGAAGATTATATAGCTTGGTATAGAAGTCTTGGATTGCTTTATTTACGTCAGACATTAAATGGGATTGGATACTATTAGAAGTTTTAATTGTAGAGATGATGGTGGTTTTCCTCTGTTTTTTTTTATTGCATGGGCTAAAAGGCAGCCAACTCTTACCACCTTGGGCGTGGTATAGACTTTTGGTCAAAAGGCATTTTTGTTTGGTTTGGAGGCTCATGAGGATATTCAATTAAGAATTATTTTCTGTCAGTAGTTTGTATGTAGTCAGGTCAGAGTCTGTTTTTTTGTTTTTTTGTTTTTTTTTAATTCTTTATTTTTACTCATGCCACACAATAATTGTACAGCAGGGTATAGTACATAGGTCACAATAAGCATCAAGTTATTAACGATATGGTGCATACCGTAGCGTGGTAGTGGCAAAGGAATGTGCTAACGGTGCCATGTGTGGAAGTGTGGGATGAGATTTTTAATAAGAGAAAAGTAAGGTCTGAAAGGCATTACAGTGGTGGTATGGTGAACCATGGTCAGAACTAGGAAGTGCAACCTCTTATGGGGTCTCCCTCTCTCCTCTGAAGGGGCAGGATTAGGGGTACTCCGTGGACCCGTTAGGGTAATACAAGAGAGAAGGGGGGGGGAGGGGGTGGATCGTTTGTTTACGTGTCATGCATAATACAGAGTATCAGAGCGTTAGGGACCGGTATGGTCAGTTCTCCAAGCTGGTTAAGCACCTTTGTAGGGTGTTGGGGGGGCTCTCCCCGATATGTGACTAGGTGTCATCGTTGTTGTGAGTGTGTGTATGCGTCTTTAGGACACAGGAAACAGTGAATATTAGATGAAAAGTAAAATAAGCAAGAAACAATATAATAAAGCAATAATAGGCAAGAGAGTCTATTTAGGTGGTATCGTTAGGTAAGTCCAGATATAGTGAGGGGCTGTCAAACCCAAGCTGACTGCTGTTGGGACGGCCTCAGATTGTGCGGTCAGGTCGTAGGTCCGGGTGTTGGGGAGGCCCGAGCAGTGCGGGGTACGATCTCCCGAATTCTAACCGGGTCAAAGCGAGCCAGTCCAGACCCAGAAGCAGTGTTCGGGGAGAGAAAGCCAAGCTTCGAGTTCTTACAGGGTGCTCACCCGGTATGATTCCCCCTGTACCTGATATAGAAGAGTCCTCGGCATTCCCCAGCGGTAAGCAATGTCTTTTGCCCGCATGAGCTGCAGGAGAGGGCGCAGGGAGCGGCGCCAGGCCAGTGTGTTCCTGGTGAGGTCCGGAAATATCTGTTGCGTGGCTTCCTCAAACGGTATCGGATTCCTTCCCCTTACTGCTGCAAAGAGCAGGGCCCTGTCCTGCAGTGACTGGAAGCAATAAGGTCCAGAGTTGTAGAAGGCGGTGCACCCTTTGGTTTTGGGATATGGAACATACCATCGAGTTTTACCGCCTGTGTTTGTTTGGGCGGCAAGTTGGCCGCGAGGAATCTCCGTAGAAAGTGAGGTAAGTCCGAGACCCCCACCGATTCCAGCACACCCCTGAGCTTGAGGTTGTACCATCTCCTCACGTCTTCAAGTGTGTCTAATCTGCCTGTTGTAGTGGCGTGCAGCTTTTCGAGCTCTCCCACCCTCTTCTCCACTGCAGATAGTCTGGAGTCGTGGGTGCTGTGCGCCGCCTCCAGTTGGGTGATTTTAGTCGTCGCAGTCTCCACCGCCTTTTGGAAGTGGGCCATGTCTCATGTGATATTGGCGCGTAGCTCTGCAAGCATCGCCCTCAGCATAGTTGCAGTAACAGGCTCCTTGTCGTCCAGCTTCTTGTGCCTGGGGCCCGCATTTAGCTTGGCGGCAGCCCCCTCCTCTGGGTCAGCGGAGTAGTCCTCTGAGGAACAAGAGGAACCCTCTTCGAGGGCCGCCATCTTGTCCCACACGGCCTTCTTCTTATTGCGGAACAGTTCCCCGATGTCCCGGCTTGGAAAGTCTTTATTGGCTTTCGGCTTCTTGTTTTTGCGACCCATGTTGGTTGCTCTGTGGTAGGTAGGGTTTGTAGACCGTTTGTTTGCCAGATATCACTTGTAAAACTAAAACTAATCAAAAGTTATTGCGGAGCTCGGAGAAAGCGTGTCCGCTCCGGTTCTCTGCCAGGCTCCGCCCCCGTCAGAGTCTGGTTTATGTTTGTTTTCTAATGTATTTTAAGAGTTGTTTGGGCTTTTCTTGCCTTTTACGTTTATGGGCAGATGCAATTTATATTATTGTACCTCTGATTGCAGTCTTGTGTGCTTCCCATATGAATGGATATGAGGAGTCCGGATGTGTATTTAGAGAAAAGTATTGATCCAGAGCGGTTTTAATTTGGGATACTACATCTGGGTCGTTTAGTAGGGTGTCGTTCAGTTTCCATTGGGCTCTAGAGGTATGCGGTGATGACATTTTAATGGCAAGAGACAGGGGTGGTCCGGCCAAGTTATCAGGCCATAAGAGCAGGATGTGAGTAAATTCAGGAATCTGTATGTGAGGAAAAACATATAAATTCTTGTGTAAGAGTAGGTAGGGTGTAAGTAAAATGAGTAATCTCTGGTTGAGGTGTGTACAATTTGCCAACAGTCGTATAATTGGGCCATGTCTAACAGTGTTTGCATTTGTTTACACTAGGAGGCTTGGTATGCATGAGTGGTAGATGTTGTATCTATGATATCTATGAATTTTAGAGAGTGCGTAGCACTGTTTCTTGTTGGGAAGGAAGATGTTGGCATGATGGTGCCGACAAGTCCCTTAAAAAAAGAGGTATCTGCTGTTTTCATCAGCATCATGGTATTTATATATATATATATATCACATTCACACATATGTTTCTTTCTATATATGCAATACTGTTTATTAATTTTCATAAGTCATATATTCTCTTGTATACGTTGCTTTAAGAACCATAAACATTTTTCATAAAAAATCACTAATATATTGAATTAAGCTCAAAAATACACATAAGATCATTTTAATATATTGCACAAACACTTTTTCATGAAATGCCAGCAAGATCCACACATATACATCTGAATGTGATATTAATTCCTTTTCTCCATTCAGAAGATATCTGGTCATGTATATTGTGCATTTTCGTATCATTGATAGAACATGCCACGCACTGGGCGACCTCCAGGTGGCAGCATATTAAATCGCCCATTCTAATAAGCTGGAACGCACGCGGCTTTGGAACGCGGAAGTGAAGAACTCCGGCCACTTCCGGTTCCAATTCACAGCGGCAATTTTGGATGGAGAGGAGACAAAATGCTTCCTTAACACCTGAACAGGACCATAGCAACAACGGTAACACCCACAGATCCACCAATGAACTGAGGACTTAGCCCTATTTATAGAGACTCATGGGGGGGGGGGGGGGGGAGAGGGGATATTGTATTAATTTGTGACGGTTGTTTTTACTGTTATACTAATGGAATTCGGTCCCTGAGGAAGTTCCAATTAGCAGGAAATGTTTAATTGCTCTTTTTTTATAATAAATCCATTTATACATTTATGCAACTTATACCTATTGGAGTCTCATTTCATGCTTGGTCCGCTTGAAATACCAGTGGATAGTGGAGGACTTTAGCCACCCATCAACATCGGGGGAGGCACCTTTGAGCGTATCATACGTCCTTATGTTATTCACACAGCCGTATTTCACAGTTCTTCTGTATATCTACATACATATACCCATGCAGGTCAAAATATATTCTTTATAGCCACCCTCAAGTTTCCTACCTTTTGGGTGCTAGAGAGTGGCTTCCCTGATGTCCAGTCTGCAGCCTGAGGAGGTTAGGAGTTCAGGGCTGGCTCTTGCAACCTGTACCCCCATCACTTCCTCCCAGAGACTGGATCCGTGTGGGAGCAGGGAGGTGGCTGTGAAGAGGGGGCCAGCTGGATAGAGAGACAGGAGCCGGAGAAGGCAGGCAGGCGGCTCCTGTCTCTCTCCCCACCTGGCCCCATCCTCACAGCCACCTCCCACATGGATCCAGTCTCTGTGACTCGAGTCACACACTTCCTCCCGAGATACAATGGCAGTTCCAGAACCAAATCTCAGGAGGGGCACTCAGAAATAATTTACACAATAACCACTACAGCTTTATGTAGCACTGTGGCAACCTCACAGGAGTCAGTATGCTTATGGGCGGGCAGAATGTGTGAGGGGGCAGTGTGTGTGGGGGGGGGGGCAGTGTGTGTGGGCGGGGCAGCTTAAAGCAAATCTATGTTTTGTTTTTTTCATTAAAATAATACTAATAGATTATATATACCTACTACCTTTACTCAGGGTGGGAGGATATTTCCTGCAATCCCTGGTGGGTAGTGAACTCTAGTCTGCAGCTCCTAAGGCTAGAGTTCACTCTTGTGAGATCTGAAGCATTGCCATGGTAACCGTGGCAATGCTCTATCCTCTCTCCCTTCCCTGCCGGATGCCAGCAAAGTGCCAGTGAGGGAGATCTCTAATCTCCCCTCTGGTCGGTGAAGGCCCTGCTGTGGACAGTCTCCGTTTTCTCGTGAGTGAGGGGGGGGTAGGGTCAGTCGAGCGCTGTAGGCCTTTAACAGCCCGACAGGGCCCCTGCTGACTAAGGCCCATCGGGTGGTCCTAAGTGCAGAGGACGCACAAAAAGCTTAGACACTTAAAGAGAACAAATATATGACCTGTTCTGTGCCAATAATGGTATACATTCCGATCCCAAACTGTGGCTGACCAGTTATGGACAACAAGTACTGAAGGGTGTAGATAGATCGGTGAGTAATGGTAGGAGTAAGTGCACAGGAATGAGGTAGTCCTCTATATTCATGGGGGAGATAGAAGGGTCAGTAAAGGAGTTGTAGGAAAGGGCAGTCAATTGGATGGGGAAAAAAGTCCCAGTTATGTCCAAAAGTAGCAGTGAAGAAGGGAGAAGTGACCGGAAGGATCCAAGGAACAGTATAAGCAATTTATTAGTTTCTTCATGGGTGTATGACATTTTTGTTGCTGCAAGAGCTGGTTTGGTATGTTGGATGGGTCCCATTAGTACTAATTCACAATGCGTGTGTCCTGTAAATTCAGTGCTCGAATGAAGGGTTGCACATCTTGTTTGGTCGTTATGCCTTTATATGACACTATCAGAGCGAATGGGAAGACCCAACGGTATTTTATGTTGCTGATCCACAATTTATCTGCGATGGGCCTAAGGGACTCCGGCTTGAAGAGTAAGCAAAGATAAATCAAGATTTGTATCTTGTGCCCATGAAAGAGTCGTAGAGGGGTTGTGGAGCCTAGTGAACACAGGACACCTTCTTTGGCCGAATAATAATGGAGTCGGCATATTACATTGTGGGTGTGTCTGCCGAAGCGCTTCTGGATCTTAGAGAACGGTGGGCTCTATCTAAAAGCATAGACTAGTCTGTGGCCTTTCCTAGTATTAGGTTAAGAGCTCTGCAAGGAGGCCTGGCAAGTCTCTACAATGTAGTGGAACACAATGTCCCAAAAACTGGTAACAGTTATATTATATACAGCATAAAATTAAGTATCAAATGAATACCTGCAATAGAGCATAATACCTCAGTTGCTGTGCTAAACCAGCAACTTACCAATACTAAAAAAAACATCCCCCTTAGAGAACAGCTACCCAACTAATAATAGTTTATATACAATTATCTACAAAATCAAATGTTTATTGTGCAGGGTAAAAGTGAGAAAAGGGAAAGAAAAGCAAGTGAGCCCTGTCCCTGTCATCTCCTGTCCTGTGTTTGTAGTAGGCTGTTTTCCTTAGAAAAGCAGAGGCATTAGCTTGCTGTCACTATTAATATTCTACTTTGGGTCATAGTAACCTATTATTTATCTTTTTAGTACGGGTGTTTAAGTGGAGATAGATACAGCACTAGTACCTGTTACCTTTGGCCATATGATGATTTTTCCTGCAATATAAGAACCAGTTACCACTATCACCACTACTTTCTTAGATTGTTTTTCTTATTTTGTTCATGTCAGTTAGTGTATCTGAAGCACGACTCAAAGCCTGATTATATATATTTATTTGCGGTACCGGAGAGCTACAAAGAGCTATTTAGAACCCTATCCAGTCACGAAGACCGGCAAAGATACTGACAAACGCCAGGCACCTGTCAAACATTAAGACGACACAAGGTTTACTTTCTCCGTTTGGGGAATAGTAGCCTCCAACTCACGCAAGTAGCAAAGTAGCAAGTAGCAAAACACTCAGCAAATAATATGTAACAATTAGTATAAAATCAGAATACGGGCAGATTATTCAGGTTATGTGTCCATTTTAGTACTTTTTGCACCTCTTTAATTTTTTCTTACTTCTGATTTGTTTCATTTGCTACATGGATACATTGATAAGTGGGACTGAGTATGAAAACTGAAAATTGAAATTGAAACACTGAAGATTGAATACTGAAAAATTGTAACATCACATAACATATATATTGTATCACTCCATATTCAATATTGAACTGAGATAATGAATTAAGTTATTAGAGATACTAGAGTGTTCACAGGAGATATTGGGGTGATTTGACTTAATTTTAAGAGTTAAAATTACAGTGCTACAGTACCTGAGTTAATATTACGACAAGAACTTCATTGTTATTAGTAGCAATATTGCTACAAAATCGCATTGGATAATTGTAGCGATTAGCTGATTTGTATAATAGTTGCTCCTTGCTGCTTTCAATCGGTTTAATTGGGCATAATTGTGGGCTTAATTGTGCTACTTTAATTTCTACTTTAATTACTGGGATAAATTAGGCTGCTAGACTAGCGCTGGATTAGCACCGAACGTTACTTAGAGACCTCCTGAAGATTTTCTGAAGTATAAGGATCATTTACTAGACCTGCAAAACGGGGGATTCAGTAATACTAAACAGGGGGTGAAATTTATAGCTTAGAGATGCCTAAGTAAATAGCCCTGAGATACCCCTTAAGTATACCCGGAGCTATAAGGTATTAAAATACTAAAATACCAAATAATACTTTTTAAACATCAGGTTCTACTACTTTAGTAGTGAAAGGCCTGGGGAAGACTGCTAATCTGGAACTATTTGAGACCTATTTGAGAAATAATGGGACCTTAAAAAAAACGTCAGACAGCGACAACTACTGTAGGTCTTAAATCTGCTATACCAAATTCATCGCCACAAATATTATGTACAGATCTAATATGCCAGGAACATGACCACATTGAGAAAGGGGCACTTCCAGTTTATGAACCTTTGAGTTCACCAGTTAGCCCTACAATGTCTGAGGGTTTAACAGAAGGCGCAGATATCAGAGCAATCCTGGCACAACTACCCTCTAAAGCGGACTTGATGGATATGTTTAAAAAAAATGGAAGATAGTTTTGTGAAAAATTAAAAGCTGTTACCTTAGAAATACATCACTTAGGAGACAGGGTTCGTGTATTGGAAGATAATCAAGAAACAAATGAAAATCGGTGGACTGAATGTTGGAAATTCCAAAGATCGCAGACTGAAGCTATCTTGTCCTTACAAACGAAATTAGACGATATTGATAATCGGGGAAGACTAAATAATCTACGGATAAGAGGGGTCCCTGAAACCATGCAGGATGAACCAGAAGACCCTACAAAGATTCTTAATTGTATTTTCAATCAGATTTTAGGAAGATCTCTAGATTCCAAGATTAAGCTTGATGGAGCACATGGGAAGACCAAGAAATCCACCACAAGAAAATCCTCGAGATTTAATCGGTTGCATCCATGACTTCTCCATAAAAGAAGAGATAGTACAGAAAGCCCGATTGAAGAAGGAAATCAAATATGAGGAGTATTCTATTGCAATTTCCCAAGATCTCTCACCTTCTACCTTAATGGCACGTAAGGCTTTGAGACCGATCACTCTTCTACTAGGACAGAAACAAATAAAATACCGGTGGAACTATCCATTTCCTCTAATGGTCTTTCAGCACTCCAAAACAAATACGATAAAGACCCCAGCAGATATACCAGATTTTTTACAAGCTCTGGGGCTCCCTCATATAGAGATCGAAGACTGGATCGGTCTTACAGGCTTCTCCTCATTGCAAGAGATACAAAAACCTAAATGGCAAAGCAAAACAAAAAATACAAAAATTGATGAGGCCATTAGGGAAAGATTGCCTTAACAACATTAGAAGGCCTTGTGAAGTAGGATAACACAAGATGATGTATTAGGGCAATGTAGAATATCTATGGAAGTACCCTGAAAAATTTGCCTATAATTTTGATCCCAACTGCCTTTTCCTCCCTCTCCCCTTCCCCCTTAGGAAGATGCTGATATGTATTGTGGACACAAATGTGTCTCCCATAGGGGTGGCATCTTATCCTATTTTGGAGAGAGCATTTATATTAAGAATATTTATTCAGTTTTTCTTTCCTCTGTTTTTTCTCCTTTTTTTTCTGCCTTTTGCATAAATATGGGAGTAATGGTAAGG
The DNA here is from genome assembly GCF_036172605.1 of Pelobates fuscus. Lineage (NCBI taxonomy): Eukaryota > Metazoa > Chordata > Amphibia > Anura > Pelobatidae > Pelobates > Pelobates fuscus. The sequence continues at coordinate 185,578,727 of NC_086323.1, forward strand.
GGCTTGAGTTCAGTAACCGTAGAACTGGAATCTTTCTACTGTTTCTATGGTACAGATTAGTTGTATGTCTTTGAACGTTAATGGTCTGAATTCCCCAAGGAAACGCTCTATCTTGGTACAGGAGCTAGAAAGGCAAAAAAAAAGATTGTATTTATTCAAGAAACCCACTATAAAAACACTTTTCAGCCTAGACTTAATACGAATACATTTAACCAGACTTTCTATAGCAACTTTTTGAAAGGCAAGTCTAGAGGAGTGGCAATTCTCTTAAACTCTGATTTGAATTTTGCCCAATCAGATAGTAAAATGGATCGAGGAGGTAGATATATTTTCCTAAAAGGGAAGCTTAATGACCAAATGATCACGCTTGCAAATATATATGTGCCTAACGTTAACCAAGCATCTTTCTTAAAAACATGTCTAAGGAAAGTTGAAGATTGCAAGGAAGGAGTTTTTATAATTGGTGGGGATTATAATATGGTCTTAGACTATGCAGTAGATAGCTCTTCAAGTACGAGAGAAACACAAAAGAGACAGAAGTCATTAGTCCTAAGAATTGTGCACTCCCACCAACTAATTGATTGCTGGCGTATTCTCCATCAGTATGAAAGGGACTACACTTTTTATTCATCAGCTGCAGATAGCTATTCTAGGATAGACCTGTTTTTTGTAAATCATAGATATTTACATTTGGTAAAGGGCGCAAGAATAGGAAATATAACGTGGTCCGACCACGCCCCCATTTTCCTGGATATCGAACTGCAGGGTGTTGGGAAGGGTAATAACATATGGAGATTAAATTAGTCCCTTCTTGACGACCCAAGGGTCTCTAAGGACTTATCAGAAAAGCTTTCTCAATATTTTCTAGATAACTATACAGATGATATTAATGAATCATGGACATGGGAAGCGCATAAGAGTGTGATCCGGGGGGTCTTAATCAAATGGGGTGCTAGATGTAAAAAGGAACGAGCCGAAGAAATACAAAGGCTAGTTTAAAAAAATGGATATACTGGAGTCTATGCATAAGCAAACTCCAACGAGCGGTCCAGCTGACACAAAGTTCAATCTACACACATGGGGATAAAAGTGGGAAATTCTTAGCTAAAGCCTTAAAAGTAAAGTTACAAAAAAACATATATACCCAAAATGAAAGACACACAAGGGAAAATTTGTAATGCTACTGAGGAAATAGCAAACACTTTCAGGAATTATTACAAAGACCTTTACAACTTAAAACCCCTTGAGAAGACCCCATATGAAAGAGAACAATATCTTTCTAAAAATATTCTATCAAAAATTTCTAAAGATACATCAGCTCAACTGGAGGAATTGTTCTCCCTTCAGGAGCTTTCGGCTGTGATAAAAGCAATGGCTCTTAATAAAAGCCCTGGGCCGGATGGTCTCACTGCACGTTATTATAAACAATTCTATAGTATTCTTGAGCCACATTTCCTAAGAACTTTTAATGGCCTATCTCCAACTATGGACATTCCGCACTCAATGTTGAGAGCAGTAATTGCTGTGATACATAAAGAAGGGAAATTACCAAGAAATATGCAGTAGTTATAGACCGATTTCTCTTATTAATGTTGATTTAAAAATATTTGCAAAACTTTTGGCAAATAGGCTTAAGCCCCTTATGCCTGGACTGGCCGTGAAGCCAGAGACAATACCACTAAAATTTTGAATGTAATACATGGAGCTATAATTAATAAAAGTCCTACAGCTCTGTTAACTATAGATGCCGAGAAGGCCTTTGACAGGGTGGATCGGTCCTATCTGTTTGCTACCTTAGAGGCATGGGGGCTTGGCCCGAGATTCTGTAATTGGGTACAGACCTTGTATAGAGGCCCCTCTGCTAATGTCCGTGTTAATGGTCAACTTTCCAACTCCTTTATTATTAGTAACGGCACCCGTCAGGGCTGCCCATTGTCCCCTCTTCTCTTTGTTTTAGCATTTGAACCTTTTTTAGAGGCCATATGAAAGAACATAGACATTCAAGGATATAAGTATACGGGAGGAGAGGTTAAAGTAACTGCTTTTGCCGATGACGTTTTATTTACGCTTATAGAACCCCGATATACATTTCCTTATGTTCATGAGGAATTGGGGAAATTTGGTGGCTTGTTTCATTTTAAAGTAAATTCAGATAAGTCTGAAATATTGGGAGTGGAGATAAATGTAGGAATTAAAGAGGAATTACAAAAGCTATATCATTATAAGTGGACAGACACTAGTATAACATATCTAGGGACACTACTGACGATACATCTAAAAGATTTATTCAAATTGAACTATGGGAAACTATTGAGAAAGATTGAAGAAGATCTAAAAAAATGGAACCAGGCTGATCGGGAGAGTTAATATTATAAAAATGATGATTTTACCTAAGATATTATACTTATTTCAGACATTGCCGGTCTTACTGCCGAGAGACTTCTTTAGAAAACTGCGATCTACATTCCTTTCATTTATATGGAACCATAAAACTTCACGTATTGCGTATAATACATTGACACTACCTATCGAGAGAGGTGGCTTGGGCCTTCCGCATATCTATAGATACTATGTTGCGGTATTATGTGCGCAAATTAGAGAATGGGCGGCTATAGATAAGGGGAAGCCATGGTATAGGATAGAACAGGATTTTATAAAGGTGAAGTTGGAGACCCTGCCTTGGCAGAATTGTAAATAAATATTACTATCTCCATTTACACCCAATTATAAATCACACCATACAGACGTGGAGAAGGCTTAAAGATAGATGGGGGCTATCCCCGGGACTATCTGTATTTTTTCCAATAGCATCCAATTTGGAATTCCAGTTTGGGCCGGGTCATAAACTATTGGAAAAGTTAACCGGAGATGCAGACCCTTCAGTAACAAGTTTAATAACAGATGAAATACCCAATAGAATAAGAGAGTTCCCTTTATGGGACAATATGACAGCGCTTATAGATATAATGGGTATCAGGTATTTAAAGTTTTTTTATAAACCAAAAAGTGCTACCATATTGGCAGACGAGAGATAGAACAGAGTTTGAGTCACTTTGTAGTCCTGGAATAGAGAAACAGCGTTACCTGTCCAGCATATATAGTTTAATTCATAAGGGTGCTATAGAGAAGACTGTCCCTTCATTCCAATTGAAATGGATGCAAGGTTTTAATATTCAAATGGACAGCAACGATTGGTGTTCAAAATGGGGATGTTACTAGATGGTACAATTCTCCGGACCGACTTAAAAAATACGGAGCACGGGCTTCGGATGGTTGTTGGAGATGTGGCGAGAGGGGAGCGAATATGGAACACATATGGTGGGAGTGCAAAATTATTGGGAGTTATTGGCTACATTTTTCCAATGCTCGATCAATTATCCCCATCCAAGATTCAGTTGAGTTGGCCAGCTTCCTTTAAGGAGAATAACAAACAGATATTGAGTTATTTATTGAATGAGGCAAATGCTCTGATCCCGCTGTTTTGGCTTAAATCTAGTATTCCGATTAGAGAACAATGGATTCTTAGAGTGGAAGCTTTAAGCGAACTTGAAGAAGTTCACTGGGCCACTCAGGGGAAGAGAGACCATTATGATAGGACATGGGAACTATGGCGAACGTATTGGGCAGAAACACCATAGCAAGACAATACCATAGCAAGACTACGTTAAGACATACTGAAGACGAGCTAATAGACCACTAATGATAGAAGTTTTCGCAGAACCTCCCTTTTTCTCTTTTTTTTTTGTTTCTTCTTCTTTTTTTTCTCTTCTTTTTTCCCCTCTCTTTTTTTTGGATTCTTCTAAGCACACGATGATATGGGATTTTGATAATGTTATTTGGCAATGACATAAAGCGGTCCCAATATCTGACGCAAAAAACAAAAAAGAAAAAAAACATTTACCAGTTTTTGGCATAGAGTGTTCCACTATTTAGTAGTTGTCTAATCTGCAGGGTTCATATTATAGTATAGACTGGTACTATCCTCTCTGATTCTCTTTCCCCGAACTGGCTGATCGAGTGAAAAAGCTGCTTAGTTTATTTTGCCTGGAAAGTCTCCCCTGCGTTTTCAGATAGGCCTCGGATCCAGAGGTTATGTTTACGTCCCCGGGTGTCTAAGTCATTCTGGGAGCATTGCGACAGACTTGAAGGTAAGTTTTTGCAGTTGAGTATGAAGTATATTTGAAGGAGATCATCCTCCAGATCATGAACGGGATAACCCACGTGGCGGATGTCAGAGCCCAAGCTGTCCAGATTTGCTTGAAATGAGGACTCTAGCTTGTCTGGCATCGCTGCCAAGTCTTTATGTGAAGGTTAATTCCGAGGTAGATCCTTAGCTTGGTGGGTTAGACTGACTGCGAAACTGCAAGTACCATGTTGGAATCAGCACACGGTCAGTATAATCCTTGAAAAGCTTTGATAGGGAGCCAGTCTCATGGGTGTGGCCAACTAGCTGGATGGAGATATATATATATATATATACACACACACATATATATACATACACATATACATATATACAGTCAAAGGAAAATCAGCACTCCCAGGATTTGTTCAAAAAAGTAATACTAGTTCTTTATTCCAACAGTCAACGTTTCAGTTCCACTAGGGAACTTTCATCAGGACAGAATACAAATACATATCCTCTCCTCCGAGCGTTTGGGCGGGTACATGACGTCATTCTGTTTGCGCACTCAGGTTACTTCCTGACAGCCCGCGTCCTCCATCACCATGGAGACATCGGGCGCATGCGTGATAGACATTGATACTGTCTCTGTATCCACCCCTCGCACGGAGGCAGGATATTGCTCTAAAAATCAACAGTGTATGCATAATTCATACCTAAAGTCCCCAAAAATAGAGATATATTAAACAGGATAAACATATTTTGGTTCCTAATAAGTAAGTTAATCACCACCTGTGCAAAAAAACATAGATACATGAATATGAACGAAAAGCTAATTTAGTGAATACTGTATAATATATACTCAGAGTGAAATTCTAATTATCCCTGTGAGCATTAATAACAATATAACCTATATCAAAACACTCAAAGTGTCTATAATAATATTTTCTAAAGAGTGCAGAGGAAATAATCTGCAACCTCTGCCAGTAGATCTCAACATATGTATATATTATAATACTATATGTATTTGTATTCTGTCCTGATGAAAGTTCCCTAGTGGAACTGAAACCTTGACTGTTGGAATAAAGAACTAGTATTACCTAGAGATATATATATATATATATATATATATATATATATATATATATATATATATATATATAAATATAGAGAGAGAGAGAGAGAGAGAGAGAGAGAGAGAGAGAGAGAGAGAGGGAGAGAGAGAGAGATTTATTTTTTTATTTTTTAGTTCTAGCAAATCTCACTGTTTTTAACGTCAAATATTCAATGTAAAGTCAAAACATTCAAAGGTAACTTGTTTTATGGTTCATTAGTTCATAAACTAAAAAGCTGCTAAATCTACCATGACGTGCCACTTTAAATCACTTTATATATATTTTATATCTTAAGATTTTAATAGAATAAATACGTGTTTACCTTAACATATTTTGAGAGTCAGAGAAGCCATCCAGCTCAGCATCTTTAACCACTGTCCATTCAAAAGCTAATCCAGCCATTGTGCTGAAGGTGTTTCCTGCAGAGGAAAATGGACATGAAACATAAAAAAATAGATAAATAAAAGAAGGTTGGCCCTAGGATATACAGTAAAGAGAAAGAAAGGTTGCGCAAAAAAATAAATAAAAATAAAAAATAAAAAATATAAAATAAAATACAAAATAATGGGTAAGTTCCAATGAGTGTCAGGAGATAAGATGAGTATAGTCAGTATAGTTCTCTTGTTGTAGTAGTTCACACTGTCTCGTGATATGGAAAACAAAAATGGAATTTGATAATATCTAACCAAAATAATTTATTTTATAAATAACACAATATAAATAACCATTAACGCGTTATAAATAACCATTAACGCGTTTCACCACTGGGGCTTTATCAAAAATGGAATTTGATATTCCATTTTTGATAAAGCCCCAGCGGTGAAACGCGTTAATGGTTATTTATATTGTGTTATTTATAAAATAAATGATTTTTGGTTAGATATTTGTACCCCTATCATTTTTGCACACTATTATTACTATTTTAATTTGTATTTACTCCTGGCATTTTATACTACATATCCTGAAGTGGGGATTATACCACTAACGCTATTTCTAAAGTGCAGTGTGACCTGCACTTTACTTGTGAGTATATTTTATCTTATTTTATTCACTACCTTATAAATATCACCAGAGAGCACTATCTGCTGTTTTTATCTCCTTCTTCTCCTGAGAGTTGGACAAACCCCCTGGAGGACAAGCACCAATATATCCTGTAAGCGGGGATTATACCGCTATATGTCTACAAACCCTGAGCTGGCTATAGCTCATCCAAATGTGAGTGCATTATATATATATTTTGTTAATACTGTCACATTAAGTGTATACACTCCGCACAATTGGTCCTTTCTCCTTGTGTTTTCCATATCACGAGACGGTGTGAACTACTACAACAAGAGAACTTACCCCCACAGCGGAATTGGTGACTATACTCATCTTATCTCCTGACACTCATTGGAACTTACCCATTATTTTGTATTTTATTTTAGCTTATTTTATATTTTTTATTTTTATTTATTTTTTGGCGCAACCTTTCTTTCTCTTTACTGTGTATCTCTTATATAGAGGGTTACCCTCTAAAAGGTCGCTGCCTGTTCACTATATTATTAGCGCTAACCTAACTTTTTCTCTTGGCCCTAGGATATGGTTGGAAAGCTCATTTATTAAGAAGCTGATCAGAGGTTTTCACCAAAGCTATCTGAACACAACATTATTTGTTAACTGACCGCTAACATCAGCCAGTTAACTTACCGCAAATGTTTCTGAAGAAGGTTAGATAGCATTTGAGGTCTACATGTTCCTGTGAGAGTAAGTAACTGTCCTAGTCATTATGACACAAAAAGACAACACAGGAGGCACATATTGAAAGTATAGAGTAGGAAAGCTCAGGAAGACTGCTTTCTTCTTGTTGTTACATAGTCTTGCGCCCATCATTTTCAGCCTTCCTCACATATGTTTTTGCTGTTGATCCAAAAAAAATGCAAAAAACCCCAGTCTGAAGCACTTCCAATTTTGCAACAAACTAGGAAAAAATATCTTCTTCACCCCAAAATGGCAGTCAGATATATTTATGGATCAAAAAGCTATTACCCCACTACTTGGAAATTATATCCCTGAATATTATGTCTCTGTAAGTATTTATCCAATTGCTGTTTAAACATGGACTCTGATAAAACCACATCTTCAGGCAGAGAATTGCACATCCTTATAGACCCCGAATGTATTTGCATAATAATGTCATCATATCCCACATGAGGTGCCGTTTTCCCAAACTAAAGAGATTTAAATTTTTTAACCTTTCTTCATAACCAAAATGCTCCATTTCTTTTTATCAATTTTGTAGTTCGCCTTTGCACTTTTTCTAGTAACATGATAAACTTCTTTAAAACAGGTTCCCCAAATTGCACAGCATATTCAAGGTGTGGTCTTACCAGCCATCTATAAAGAGGCAAAATTGTGTTTTCATCCCGAGAATGTATGCCCCTTTTTATAAATGACAAAATCTTATCGGCCCTAGCAACTGCAGATTGATATTTGATATTGCTGCCTAATTTGTTGTCTATAACAATTCACAAATCCTTCTCGCGTGTTGATATCCCTAATTCACTACCATTTAGGGTGTAAGTTGCTTGTGCATTCTTGACCCTGTTGTGTTATTTGTGGAGTCCAATAACGCCCAATTTTCTGACATTCCACATCGCCCCACAGAGTGGGGTTTTAGGACAGCATGGTATTTTCGAACGTCCTTGCTCCCCCTCCAACTAGTAAATACTTATCTGCCAAATCCAATGCAGGGACTTGCCTGCCAACTAAAGCAGACCCCCAGTAACCTGGAACCCCAGGTTTGAATCCCAGTCAAACCACCTTACCAATAAGTGTGCCTAGGCATACAACTAAAGATATATACACAGTCCACTTTAATAATACAAGAGAAACACAAACCAAGACATGAATCATTAAACGGGTGTCAGGACCCGGTCCTTGGCTGTACCCAATTAACCGACCGACCACATGGGGCGTCCATCCCCTCCACACACATCCAAGATGGCGCAGACAACGATGTTGCAGCCAGTTGTAGCCCCGCCAAAAAAATCATGCGACCATGCGTGTGACGGCACACGCACGTTCTGGGGTCAGAGGCCAGGCTCTGACCAATTACAGCCCAAGGAGGGGTATTTAAACCCCAGAATAACTTAGTTCATTGCCCTGTCGTGGTTTACGTTCCTGGTATTCAAGAGTGCTTTTTCTTGGTCTTGTATTTGATATTCCTGGTATTTGACTTCGGCTATTTCTGACTATTCTAATTTCTGGTTTCCCTGACTTGGCTTTCTAATCGACATGGGGAATTTCTGGCTCCCTTGACTATTCACTATCTTTCAACGTATTAACCCGACCATTCTAAGGACCGGTTTACTTTGTCTCTTTTTCTGTTCTGTGCGCAGAGTTTTGCGTGTTGGATCTTCTAGTAGTCGTAACATTACGACAGTGCCATGGATCCTGCAGAACTATGTAAACATATGACAGCCTGTAAGAGAAGGGTGGATATACGGATCACAGGCAAGACCAACTTGCCCAAGCATTCCAGACATTGCTACAATGCACGGCTCATCTTGAGCCACCTCAGGAACAGCCGGCTACTCCGACACCAGTTTTGGCAGTACCTATGGTGTTTAAAGCTCCGTCCATAACCCTATCACCTCCTCCTCGTTTTGGAGGTGAGCCTAAAAAATTGTAGGGCGTTTCTCATTCAAATTGAGTATCATTTTGAGGTTTCTCCTGGTTCATTTCCATTAGATAGGTCAGATTGGCTACCTTATGAACCAGCTAACGGCAGGCTAGTTACTGCTTTTTCAGAGGGTCTATCCGAGAATGTACTCAATGAAACCACAGCTAGAGACCTTCCGATTAATCTTGACAAATGTATCACCTATATAATTGACATAGATAAGAGGATGAGAGAAAGAGAATTAAATGAACTAGACGTACTACCTTGTCACTAGCTCCTTGTTTTTCTAATCTTGTCGTATCTGTTCCTGTTCCACCTTCAGAAACTGAACCCATGCACTTAGGGGTAACCAAAATTACGGAAGCAGAGAGACAGTTTAGGAGAAACAATTGCTTATGTCTTTACTGTGGCAGCAAGGACCATCTTAGAATTACATGCCCTGTACGCCTGGAAAACATGCACACCTAAGGACCGTTTGGGGGCCGACCTTAGGTGTGATGTTTATGTCCCCAAAATTGACTAAGAACCGTTTCCTGGTAAAACTGAACATCCGGTTTAACAAAACTACTATTTAGTGTGAGGCTATTATTGACTCTGGGGCAGAAGTTCTCTGCTAAACACCTCTTGTCATTAAGGCTAAGAGACAGACCTTTAGCGGTCGAAGCCATTGATTGGAGACCTCTCTCTGAGCCTCTTGTCACCCATGAGACCTCTCCTATTACGGTCTTAGTAGGAATCTTGCACACTGAGGAAATGGTTTTTCAGGTGATCTCTTTTCATTCCTGTCCCATAATTCTCGGTTTCCCATGGCTTCAAAAACACAATCCTCGAGGAGAGGACTGCTGGGGTCATTGTACAAGCCTTATGCCACAACGTATTGGCACTGTCAATGTACCCACTGCACCACCTCTGTCCACAGAGACACCACCTCAGTACCTGGAAGTCAAAGAGGTATTCAATAAAGTACAGTCATAGACGTTATCACCTCAACGGTCTTATGACTGTTCTTTTGACCTCTTACCAGAAACCATGCCTCCCAAAGAAAGAGTCTACGCATTAACTGGAAGAGTATATTAAAGAGTCCTTGAGGAAAGGACACATATGGAGATCCTCATCTCCTGAAGGAGCTGGGTTTTTCTTTGTCTCTAAGAAGGAGGGAGACCTACACCCCTGCATTGATTATAGAGGTTTAAATAAAATTACAATAAAGAGATTGTCTTCCACACAGGCTAGATGGTCACTTTCTTTCACGTTTCAATTTTGTTATAACGTACAGACCAGGCACCAAACAGTAAGGCCAATGCTCTGTCCAGACTATATGATACAGATGAGATACCAGACCAAAAGACTGTCTGAGTGTCTTATAGCTACAACAGTATCAGAATTATCTTCTCCGCTACTTTGTGTCATAATAGCTATCTGATAAACTATTTGTTTCACCACCAGAGAGGTCTGAGAAAGTCAGTTTATTCCGTGACAATGTGACAGCTGGACATCCTGGTATACACAAAACCCTCTCTGCTACCACTAGAACATTTTGGTTGCCATCACTTAGAGGTGATGTCAAGGAATATGTGGGAGCATGTAGGATCTGTGCTGTGTCCAAGATTACCCATAAATTACCTCCCTGGTTATTGCAGCCACTTCCCATACCCAACACTCTGTGGACCCACATGGATTTCATTGTTGATCTCCCTAATTCTAATGGGTATAACACTATCCTTATGGTGGTGGACCATTTCTCCAAGATGGCACATTTTATACCTCTCAAAAAACTGCCATCGTCCCAGGATCTTGTTCATGTATTCTTACGTGAGATCTTTAGACTACATGGAGTAACACAAAATATAGTCTCTGACAGAGGTACTCAATTTGTATCCAGGTTCTGGTGTGGTTTTTGCAAACAGTTGGGCATAGAACTTTCGTTTTCCTCTTCGTATCACCCTCAGACCAATGCCAGAAACAACGCAACCCACTTGTCCTCTAAGTTAAGTCAGTTTTTTGTTGCCTTCAGATTTCTCAGACACAAACATTCAGGTTTTAGACATCTGTTTGGCTTATATTCATGACAGGTGGACTTTGGTGCACGAAGCATTGCAATCACCCTCCAGACAGATAAGCGACCTGGTGCAAATCCTGTCTATAAGGTTGGGGACAGGGTCTAGCTTTCCACACGCCATATCAAATTGAAAGTACCTTCCATGAATCTAGCTCCTCGCTTTATAAGTCCTTTCCGAGTCCTTAGACGCATTAATCCTGTGATGTATTCTCTCGCCCTTCCTGCACATTTGGAGTTGTCGAGCCCAATCCCTATGTCTTTATTGAAACCGCTAACTTGCAATCGATGCACCAAACAGATTTCTCCTCCCCCTGGTTGTTGGAGGCAGAGAGGAATATGAGGTCCGTTCCATACTGGGTTCCAAGGTATCTAGGGGTGTTTTGTTTTGTTTATTTATTTATTTTATTTTTATTTCGTTTTTGCAAGTTAAACATTACATGTCTCAGAAAATGGTTGGATAGAAGTATAAACATAACGGTATACATAAAGCTTACATACGTTTCGTTTACATTACATTCTTGGTTCCAGTTACTGTGACAGTGAAATAAACAACTTCTCATTAATGTTAAGGATATGGCAATTCCCGCAATTGTGTACATTTTGGGATACTGTAGTGAAGTTGAGTGATAAGTACCAGTATACTTGTCAATTTTTCCCCTAAGTACATATGTGTGTTCTAGACCTGACTTTGTCCCCGTATTTTTATAACTTATTTTGAGTTTATTAGAAAAGATTTCCATGGGTCCCATGATGATTGTCCCATGATAAGTGATTTATATAATTGGGATTTGCCTAGAGAAGACAGTCTTAGCTCCTCCATTCTATGAATGTCCTCAATTTTCAGAAACCATTCCCTCCTTGACGGTCTTCCACTTGTTTTCCAAAGCCCCGCTATTACAAGTTTAGCTGCAGTCAGAAGGTAGAATACCAGAGAATTTTTGAATTTGTGTATAGAAATAGGGATGTGATAAAATAGAAGTGCCTCAGGGGTGAATGGTAATGAAATGCCACTTGTTTGTTCGTGATTCTCTACACTTCTCTCCATAATCCCTCTACCCTACTGCATTCCCACCATATGTGTTGGTAATTACCCTGTACTTTCATACATCTCCAGCATAACGGTGAGGTAGTGGGATCAGATTTGTTGACATCTACGTGGGTGATATACCATTGAGACAAGAATTTATAGTTTATTTCTTGTAACGTTATGCTAGAGTGGGACTTCAACATTTTATTGAAAATCGTTGTCCATTGCTTCTCCTCACTTGGGGAAGAAAACCATTTGTTATTTCTTATTGTATACCACGGGAGTGTACCATTTGTGTTTTCTTGTATCAATTGATAGCATGTGGAGACTATTTTCGTTTTAGGTGGAAGTGAGCAAAGCCTTTCAAATCGTGTAACCTCTCTAGGTTGCCACTGTAGAAGCCCTTCTTTAGATAGGAAGTGTTTTAGCTGATGATATTGGAAAGTCTGCGTCATCGTTGGGCATTTCATGCCTGTAAGGGCCGTAAGTGGTGTGAGACCCTCTGTGGAGACTAGGTCTTGTAATGTCACTCCTATATCTCTAGAGCGAGGTTTAATATTAGCCAGGATCACATTGTCCCTACCCGGGGGGGGAATCTGGGGTTGTGAGATATCGGGTAGTAAGGAGAGGGTGTTGGTGTAAAGTCTGCGTGCGGGTGTAGTGTTTTCCATGTTTGAAGAGTGGCGGAAATGGTTGGTAGGTCTTGTGTCGATTTCTCCTCGCCTGTGGATATAATCCAGGGAAGAGACTTCAGTGGGGTTTGTAGTTCTATATTGACCCACGCCTTAGTGCTCCCCTCTCTAGACCATTCCAATATCCTTCCTAGATGTATAGCTTTATGGTATTTTTGTATGTTGGGGCATCCCAACCCCCCCTCCCTCCTTAGGTTTGGTTAGTAAATTGAAAGCAATCCGTGGCCTTTTATGGGCCCATATAAACATGGTGATCATAGACTGAATAGTCCGGAAGAAGATGCCCGGGATGTGTATCGGAATAGTGTTTAAGAGATATAGAATACGTGGGAGGATATTCATTGATACAATATTTATCCCACCCATCCATCGGAAATGGGGTTTGTCCCATCTATCTAAGTCTTTCCGGATTGCTGCCAATAGATCAGGGAAATTTTCATTATATAAAGTTTTGTGTGCATTAGTTATTTTAATCCCTAGATATTTGATGGAGTGGGGAGCCCATTGGAAAGGGTATATTTGTTTTAACCTCTTTACTTGGTCTATGGGCATGGTGATGTTAAGAATTTCGCATTTGTCAGTGTTGATTTTGAAGTTGGAAAGTTTGCTATATTCCTCTAAAGTTTGTGTTAAATTAGGTAGGCTATGTGTAGGATGTTCTATGGTGAAAAGTAAGTAATCTGTGTCAGGGTACCTGAGGTCTCTACCTCCGAGAGAGGTAGAGACTTAGTCGTTCATCCATCCGGACGGCCTGATTTCCCTCTTTCTCGCGGTCCATCCGGTCATGCAAAGCCGGCCGCGAGGGAGTGACTCCCTTTTATAGCATGACGCCCGGAAGTCGACGTCAGGACGTCAACCCGGAACGACCTGTCACTCAATTGGTTCAGGACCAATCAGGACTCGTCGGAGGTGTGTCTACTTATCTGAACAGGGCATTTAACAGTGCTTCTTTCATTAGCTCATTGCCCTGTCGTGGTTCTAGCTTGTTCTAGTCACTCAGTGCTCGTGTTTTCTAGTTATCCCTTTTGGTTTGGACCCGGCTTGTTTGCTCTTCTCTGCTTATCTCTGTTACCCTTGATTCGGCTTGTCTACCGCTTACCTGTCTTCTGTTACCCTCGACCTCGGCTTGTCTTTGACCATTCTCTACTGTACTACTTACGTTAGTCCGGCCATTCTAAGGTCCGGTATACGTATCTGGCTACTGTTTGTACTCTGCGTGTTGGATCCCTGTCCCGATCCTGACATTACGACAGGGCCAATGGATCCTGCAAGTACAAACAGTCAGCTTGGTTCTCCTGATCCTAGGTTTGAAGCCATGGATCACAGAATGGATCAGATGGCGCTAGCGCTACAGGCGTTATTATCTCGTGCCAATAATCCACCAGAGGAGTTACGTACTACTCCTATCTCTCCTGTAGGTTCAGGCCTAGAGGTAGCCACTGTAGGTGCTTCTTCTCGCATTACCCCACCAGTACGTTATGGTGGTGCTCCTGAGAAGTGTCGTGGGTTTTTAAACTAAATTAGTATCCACTTTGAATTGCAACCTCGCTCCTATCCTACGGATAGGGCAAAGGTGGGATTTATTATCACCTTACTCATTGAGAAGGCTCTGAGATGGGCCAATCCACTATGGGAGAACGATTACCCGTTAGTATATAACTATAACGCATTCGTAGCTGCTTTTAGAAAAACTTTTGACCCTCCAGGTAGAAAGGTTAATGCAGCCAGATTACTGTTACGCCTGAGACAGGAGAACCGAACACTTGTGGATTATGCACTAGAGTTCAGGTCTCTGGCGTCAGAGGTCAAGTGGAATGAGCAGGCGTATATGGATGTATTTTTGAATGGGCTATCAGATGTAATCCTTGACGAGGTTGCTACTAGAGAACTTCCTGAGAATTTAGAGGATTTAATTTCGTTCATTTCTCGTATAGATGAACGTTTAAGAGAGAGACAGAACACTCGAGAGAGGAACCGGAGACCTTCCTTTCGGTTAGCTCCCGCATTTCTAAGTCCTGACTCCACGGTCTCATTGCTCCCTGAACCTATGCAGATAGGCTATACCCGCCTCTCTGAGGAGGAGAGACAGTACAGGAGAAGGGAGGGGTTATGTATGTACTGTGGAGCCAGAGGTCATTTACTCTCGAATTGTCCTAACCGCCCGGGAAACGCTCGCACCTAAGTTTCTCTAGAGGACAGGCCTTGGGTGTTTCTATTTTGTCCTCTACTTCTAATTATAAAGATCACAGGCTTCTGCTACCAGTTTCCTTAACCTGGGAGAAGGAAGTAGTAAAGGCTATGGCCTTGATAGATTCCGGAGCTGCTGAGAATTTTATCGACCAAGCCTTTGACACTAGACACAATATCCCATCCCAGTTAAGGGAGACACCCTTGGCCGTTGAGGCCATAGATGGTAGACCATTACTGGACCCCGTTATCTTTCGTGAGACCATACCCATTAACTTAAATGTTGGTATCCTACACGTGGAAAATTTATCTCTTATGCTCATTTCGTCCCCTTCTGTTCCCATAGTTCTGGGGTATCCATGGTTGAAGAGACATAACCCTATTATCGATTGGGAGTTAGGGGAGATACTCTCGTGGGGTCAGAGCTGCCAGGAGAGGTGTTTACGCAAGGTTTCTCCATTGGCTAATATTAATACACCAGGTAGTTCTACTCAGTCCACAGAGAAACAGATACCGTCCCTGTACCAAGACTTAAAGGCAGTATTCGACAAGAAGAATGCAGATTCATTACCTCCACACAGGTCATTTGATTGTAAAATTAAGCTTCTACCTGGTACTATGCCCCCGAGGGGTAATGTATATCCTTTATCTGTTCAGGAGAACTCTGTTCTAGAGGAATATATTCATGAGAATTTAGAGAAAGGATTCATTAGGAGGTCTTCTTCTCCTGCCGGGGCTGGGTTTTTTTTCGTTAAAAAGAAGGATGGCACGCTGAGGCCTTGTATTGATTACCGAGGTTTGAATAAAATAACTATCAGAAATGCCTATCCTATCCCATTGATTACCGAGTTGTTTGATCGTCTTAAGGGCTCCAAAATCTTCACCAAATTAGATCTCAGAGGGGCATATAATTTGGTGAGAATCCAGCATGGACACGAGTGGATGACGGTGTTCAATACTCGGTATGGCCATTATGAATACACAGTTATGCCATTTGGACTTTGCAATGCTCCTGCAGTATTTCAGGATTTGATTAATGAGGTACTTAGGTAGTTTCAACATGATTGTGTTATTGTCTACCTGGACGACATACTAATACACTCTAGGGAGATTGAGATTCACCATAGACAAGTCAGAAAGGTACTACACAAACTTCTGCAACATGGTCTATACTGTAAATTGGAGAAATGCAGCTTTGACCAGTCGCAGATAGACTTTCTTGGTTACGTGATTTCTGGGGAAGGCTTTAAAATGGACCCTGACAAACTCCAATCTATTTTAGATTGGCGTTGCCTAAAGGACTCAAGGCTATTCAGAGGTTTATTGGTTTTTCCAACTATTATAGGCGCTTCATTAAGGGATACTCTTCTATCATCTCGCCTATTACCAATATGACCAAACAAGGGGCTGATACTAAGACTTGGTCTACTGAGGCTCTTGTTGCTTTCAAGACTCTCAAAGAACTTTTTGCTTCTGCTCCCATTCTAGTCCACCCTGATACGACTCTGCCGTTCTTACTCGAGGTCGATGCCTCTGAGACGGGAGTTGGTGCTGTTCTGTCTCAAAGGTTAGGGGTGGACAAACCGTTACACCCTTGTGGTTTCTTCTCTAAGAAATTATCTGGGCCTGAAAGCAGATATGACATCGGCGATAGGGAACTGTTAGCGGTCATTAAGGCTTTAAAGGAGTGGAGACATTTACTAGAAGGGACATTACACCCTGTTACTATTTTAACGGATCATAAGAACTTGTCTTATATTGGGGAGGCTAAGCGCCTGTCCGCCAGGCAAGCTCGTTGGTCCTTGTTCCTCACTCACTTTAATTATGTACTTACTTATAGACCTGGTTCTAAGAACTCTAAAGCCGATGCTTTGTCTCGTCAATATGAACCGTTCACTATAACTGAGCCAGTCCTTTCCTCGATAGTTCCTAAGGGTAACATCATCGCTAACACGAATCTCAGGATTCACTCTCCGTTGCTTACTGAGATCATGAAATTACAGCATCTTGCGCCCAAACAGACTCCTGGGGATCGACACTTCGTTCCCGCCACTCTCCAACTAGAAGTGTTACGCTGTTTCCATAACAGCAAGGTGGTTGGGCATCCTGGCGTTCGCAAGACGTATGCTTTGATCTCTAAAGATTTCTGGTGGCCTGATTTACGTAAAGATATTAAAGAATTCATTGGGGCATGTGAAGTTTGTACCAAGAATAAGCAACCTCATTCGCTCCCATGCGGATTTCTGCACCCTTTAGAGGTTCCTGAAAAGCCATGGTCCTGTTTGGCTATGGACTTCATTGTTGATTTGCCTATCTCTAAAAAGCAGACTGTTATCCTCACTGTGGTGGACAGATTTACTAAGATGGCTCACTTCATTCCCTTACCTAAACTCCCATCTTCGCCCGAATTAGCAGAGATATTCGCTAGGGAGATCTTCCGTTTACATGGGATACCTTCCCAAATTGTATCTGACAGAGGTTCCCAATTTGTTTCCCGTTTTTGGAAATCCTTCTGCTCTCAACTAGGCATCAAATTGAATTTTTGTTCTGCCTACCATCCTCAGTCCAATGGAGCTGCTGAACGCACCAACCAAAAGGTTGAACAATATCTACGTTGTTTCGTTTCTGAACACCAGGACGATTGGGTCGGTTTGATTCCTTGGGCGGAGTTTGCACACAACAATCTCGTTTGTGATTCTACGCATTCTAGCCCCTTCTTCATGAATTATGGCTTTCATCCTTCCATTCTTCCTTCGCAGTCTTCTTCCCAAGGGGTACCGTCGGTTGATGTCCATGTTGCCAATTTAAGGAAGTTGTGGGACCAGACTCGACAAATTCTTCTGCACAATTCTATGCTGGTGAAAAAACACGCTGACAAACGTAGAAGGGCAGCACCGGTGTTTGTTCCAGGCGATACAGTATGGTTAAGTACTAGAAACATTCGGTTAAAAGTGCCTTCCATGAAGTTCGCTCCTCGGTATATTGGACCTTACAGGGTGTTGGCTCAAATTAACCCAGTTGCGTATCGTCTAGCTTTGCCTACTACCTTACGCATTCCTAACTCGTTCCATGTTTCGTTGCTGAAACCACTAGTTTGTAACAGATTCTCCTCCACGATCGCCCCTCCTCGCTCTGTTCAGGTGGAGGGTCAGGAGGAGTATGAGGTCAATTCCATCGTCCATTCTCGAATCTCCCGGGGGAGGGTACAATATCTGGTCGATTGGAAAGGATATGGTCCTGAGGAGAGAAGTTGGGTACCTCAGGAGGATGTTCATGCTCCTCGTCTCCGCAGGGCATTTCACTCTCGCTTCCCTTCTCGTCCTGGTTCCTTCCGCCCGGTGGGCGTATCTGAGAGGGGGGGTACTGTCAGGGTACCTGAGGTCTCTACCTCCGAGAGAGGTAGAGACTTAGTCGTTCATCCATCCGGACGGCCTGATTTCCCTCTTTCTCGCGGTCCATCCGGTCATGCAAAGCCGGCCGCGAGGGAGTGACTCCCTTTTATAGCATGACGCCCGGAAGTCGACGTCAGGACGTCAACCCGGAACGACCTGTCACTCAATTGGTTCAGGACCAATCAGGACTCGTCGGAGGTGTGTCTACTTATCTGAACAGGGCATTTAACAGTGCTTCTTTCATTAGCTCATTGCCCTGTCGTGGTTCTAGCTTGTTCTAGTCACTCAGTGCTCGTGTTTTCTAGTTATCCCTTTTGGTTTAGACCCGGCTTGTTTGCTCTTCTCTGCTTATCTCTGTTACCCTTGATTCGGCTTGTCTACCGCTTACCTGTCTTCTGTTACCCTCGACCTCGGCTTGTCTTTGACCATTCTCTACTGTACTACTTACGTTAGTCCGGCCATTCTAAGGTCCGGTATACGTATCTGGCTACTGTTTGTACTCTGCGTGTTGGATCCCTGTCCCGATCCTGACAATCTGCAAAGGCCGAAACTTTATATTCGTGTTGTTGAACTTTAATGCCTCTAATATCGGGGTGGTGTCGTACCGCCTGTAGTAGAGGTTCTAATGACAGTATAAATAAGAGCGGAGAAAGCGGGCAACCCTGCCGAGTGCCGTTGCTTATCATGAAAGGTCTAGAAAGTTGACCATTCACCTTAAGTCGGGCTGTGGGAAGGGAGTAAATGGCCTTCATCCATTGAATCCATCTCTTACCAAATCCCAGCGAATCTAGAGTGTTGAACATGAAGGCCCAGTCTACCCTGTCAAATGCCTTTTCAGCATCAATTGCCAGAAGTAGTGTTGGATTATTTGTATATTTTGTACCGTGTATTACATTTATGATTTTCGAAGTGTTATCCTTTGCTTCTCTAGCTGGGACAAAACCTGCTTGGTCTGGGTGTATGAGATCTTGGAGGAAGGGCTTAATTCTAGTTGCCAGCATTTTAGTAAAGATTTTTCTGTCCACATTTATCATGGATATTGCCCTATAGCTGGCACATCTCTCCGTGTCCTTCCCTGGTTTGGGCAGAAGTGTGATTGTCGCCTCTAGAGCCTGTCTCGGTATGTGTTTGTGATGTAGGATGGAGTTAATTGCTTCAAGTAGGTGTGGGATGAGCTCCGTTTGGAACATCTTGTAGTAAGATGCTGAGAACCCATCAGGGCCCGGGCTTTTATTGTGTGGGGTTTGTTTTACTGCCATTCTAATTTCATCTATAGTAAAGGGCTCTTCCAATGATCTTGTTGCAGCCGGAGGGATAATTGTGTCGAATTTGTTTTCTAGGTATTTTTTAATGTCATCTGTGTTGTTCCCTTTCTCCTTTAAATTGTACAGTGAGGGGTAGTATGCATGAAAAGTATCAGCTATGTCTTCGGTGGTATGGGCATACGACTCGTCTGGTCGTTTGATTTTAGGGATGTATGTAAGCATTTGTTTTTGTTTTAAAGCTTGTGCAAGAAATTTCCCGCATCTGTCACCCTGAGCACAATGTAACTGTTTAGTCCAGAGAATTGCTTTTTTCGCATTGTCTTGTAGGAGTGATTTAAGGTCAGTTCTAAGGGCTAAGAGCTTGCAATATACTGTGTCTGACATATTTAGTTTGTGAGATTCTTCTAGCTGTGAGATTTTGTTATGTATATCATCAATTTTTTTGTGTTTTTCACGTTTGAGTTGTGATCCCCATTTTATCAGTTCCCCTCTAACCTTATGTGCTTCCCATTATTTTCCTGGAAGTAGAGCTTTATCACGTCATTAACCGAGTCTTTTACCTTTTTTGTTTGTAGCAAATTGGGGTTTAGTTTCCAGGTCCCTTTAGGGGAGGTAGATCGGTGAGTGGTCAGACCAAGTCATTGGACCTATGGAGGTGTCTGATACCAAGCCCAGGTCTCTATGACCTACCAGGAAGAAATCTATTCTGGAATATGATTTGTTAGGATTGGAGTAGTGTGTATAGTCTTTTGTTGTTGGGTGGAAGACCCTCCAACAGTCAGATAATTGATGAGTTCTGATGATATGTTGCATTTGAATTCTGGAGGCATTGAGGTGTGTGCTATGAGTCGAGGTGCTATCTCGTTTGGCATCCAGTGAGATATTGAAATCTCCGCCTATTATAAGTATGCAATTTGTATGTTGTTTAATTTTTGCCATGATTTTTCTGAGCGCCCCACATTGGTGTTTGTTGGGGAGATATATGGACACTAGGGTAATAGGTTCTGTCCCCACTATTCCTTGTAAGATGATGAATCTTCCCGATTCGTCTGTCACGTGTGAAGAGTATGTGAAAGGGACCTGTTTCCCTATTAATATTGCCACTCCTCGTGATTTGCTCTGAATATAATTGTTATAGTATACGTGAGGGAAGTTTGGGTGTTTAAGTTTCGGGGCGTCAGAGCCTCTTAAATGCGTTTCCTCGAGAAATGCTATGTCTGTTTTATTTTTCACTAAGTCAGTTAAAACCATTTTTCTCTTCTCAGGCGTATTCAGCCCTCTGACATTTATGGAACATATGCGTAGTGTTCCCATGTTCAGGTGGCAATCTAAGCTTAGCGTCTATTGACGTTTGGGGTCGTATTGGGGAATTTGGTGTGTTGATATCACGTGGAGTGTACACAGATAGCGGGATTGCTTATTGGGTGTGTGTATGTAAGCGTGAGATAGCCGGGATACGGCCGTACAAAACAGAATATTATGAACAGATAAACTATAGAAACAATAACTATTTACAAATCAATTTCAAAGAAGTATCGAGTTCGATGTACTACGAGGGGAAGTTCTGTAGAGAATCAGAGCCCCCTCGTGTGGGTACAGAGGTCTACTGCTTTGTGCGGACTGTGAAAATAATGAGTAAACAGTGTGTTAGACCTCTATAAAGGAGACGGTACTGTAGCCTGAGTGTGTCCAGCGGTAGGAGCTGGCTCAGGAAATGTTTGACTTTATGACATAGAAGCTATTTAGTTAGTTGGTACCGCTCACGGCCCCAGAGGGCTCTAATCTGTGTCCTGTGGGAGCGTGGACACTTTTTACTATCGGTAATGCGTTCTAAGTGAGTTTGCGTTCTCTATAACGCCTCAACTGCCAAGTAGCTTCCCTTGAGGCGGTAAATTGACGCTTCACGTTATCAACTGGTCTTATATCATGTGAGATTCAAATTACACTGTAATTGGGCATCGTTGCGTCATGGTGTGCTGAAGCTGTTATACCTTGCACTGTTTAAATTGAAATAACCTGGTGTGGCAATGTGAAATCTCTTATCTAAAAGCTGGCATCATATCGTTCTCACATTCTGTCTACAACATAATTATACATTAGATGCTGTATATAGTTACCCCTTCCAATATCTGTGGATTAAGCGGGTGAGCAAGTAAAGTTCTACTTTAGACAAATTGTATGTCCATTATAATTTAGAGTCCGTTTCCCCCATCTGCGTCCGGTTTTGTCAGTTTATTTTCCTAGGGGTCATTGGGTGTTTTCTTGATCTTAGAAAGGGTGATGCTGGTGGGGTCTTCCACGACATTCTTTTCCGTGTGTCTGTAGCTTGGCCGGTCTGTCTCTGATGTTGTGGTCTGGTCTTTTCGGGTTCTGACACGTCATACCAGTCGGGTATTTCCATATTGGGTAAACCTAGACGCTGAGTGAAAGCCTCTACTTCCGCTGCTGATGTTAAACAATCTCATAGCTACTAACACATACATCTGAAATGGTTTGATGAGATAAGATGTAACACTACGTTATCAGATTCGTTACTCAGTACACAATGTTTTTGTAAACATGTACCGTATATACTCGAGTATAAGCCGACCTGAATATAAGCCGAGGCCCCTAATTTTACCCAAAAAAACTGGGAAAACGTATTGACTCGAGTATAAGCCTAGGGTGGGAAATGCAGCAGCTACTGGTAAATTTCTAAATAAAATTAGATCCTAAAAAAATTATATTAATTGAATATTTATTTACAGTGTGTGTGTGTGTGTGTGTGTGTGTATGAATGCAGTGTGTGTGTGTGTATGAATGCAGTGTGTGTGTGAATGCAGTGTGTGATGCAGAGCCTTGGTAGGGGGTGGGCATTTTTATTATTATCATTTTAATATTCTTTTTTGTTATATTATTTTTTTTTTATTATTATTATTTTTATTATTATTAATATTTTATTATTTAAATGTTTATTTATTTTTTCGTCCCCCCTCCCTGCTTGTTAGCTGACCAGGGAGGGGGGCTCTCATTCCCTGGTGGTCCAGTGGATGGGCTGTGTAGGAGGGGGGCTGGCAGAGAGCGTTTACTTACCTCTCCTGCAGCTCCTGTCAGCTCCCTTCTCCTCCGCGCCGGTCTGGTCAGCTCCCTCTGCAAGTCCCAGTGTAAGTCTCGCAAGAGCCGCGCTATGACCCCGCGGCTCTCGCAAGACTTACACTGGGAGCTGACAGGGGAGCTGACCGGACCGTCGCGGAGGAGAAGGGAGCTGATGGGAGCTGACAGGAGCTGCAGGAGAGGTAAGTAAACGCTCTCTGCCACAAAGGCCTACCATTTGTAAAAGTAGACACTCCAGGGTATCTCATATGGTGCATATTGTGCCTTAACATGCCCCCATTTTTTCACCAATGTATGCCAAAGGTTGTGGTAAAAACTTATTTGGGGCATTTTTTACATCCGCATTACATTTTTGCTAGGCATTGTGTATATTTGACATGTGCCACCACGATCAAAGCCCCAATATTATGCTCAGCTAAGTCTTCTGAGTAAAATAACACCCCCATTGTATGTCTTTGGCACTATTTCGTGAAGCTACAGCGCCATATTGGAGACCTGTCCATTTCGGTATTTACAGTAGAATTTTGAGAGACGGATTTGATGGGCCTATGTTTCAATTTGGGCCAGTATAGCAGTTTGACGGTTCGAAAAACCCCCACAAAGGCCTACCATTTGTAAAATTAGACACTCCAGGGTATTTCAAAGGGCATATTTTAAACCCTAACGTAGGATAATTTTTCTGCTAGTTTGTACCAAGTCTAATAGCAATTAGCATTATTTTATGCCTTTTTGACACACAGTTGGAGATGTTACTGTATATTTTGCAATCCTTATGTGTGCTACGGCAGTATAACACCTATTATGTTGCTCAGCTATGTTGTCTTAGTACAACAATACCCCCATGTGTACCATTTTCAGGGATATGGGGATGTTGAAGGGGCACATTGGAGACTAAGCCATATCAGTTTTTTTCAAACTTTGAGTTTTGACGCTGGGTCCATGTGCAATTTTAGAGCCTCTTAGCAGGCTGTTACTTCAAACCACCCCACAAAGGCCTACCATTTGTAAAAGTAGACACTCCAGGGTATTTGCAGGGCATTGGAGAAGCCTGCTTGCCCGCCTCCTACCTGCTGACTATGGCCCCTTGAAAATTGGTACGTTTAGAGAACTATATATGGGCATATTGTATTTTATTGTGCGACTGCTGGCCCTTTAAGCACAGTGAATGGTATTTTATTGTACTGCTGCTGGCCCTTTAAGAACTGTCTGGGGACATATTGAGACTTTGGGTAACAATACCCTTTAAGACTATGGCCCCTGAAAAGTATGAACTTTTATTGTGTGTGTATGGCCCTTTAAGAACCGTCTGGGGACATCTTGTAACTTTGGTGAACAATGTCCCTTTAAGACTATGTCCCCAGACCTGTAAAATAACTTGTTCCTGGCTTTCTCCCACTTGGTTCAGTAAATAGGGCTTACTGAACCAAGTACCACACAGGCGGACCACCCAGAAGTTAACGTGTGCAGGCAATTTACCTCCCAGGCTGTGAGGTTACTGCAGGTTAATTGCACGTGGCGGCGGCCATCTTTGTTCAGTCGAATGCGGTCAGCGGTGTATGCTAAAGATTCTGTGGAACTAAAATCGGCTACACATTTTACCGAACACCGCTGACCCTTACCTTCTTCCATACTGAACTTGCAGCTCCAGAGACTAAGTCCCGTTCGAAATGGGACTTAGTCGTTTTTTCGCATGAAATTGACCGGCCGTACAGCCCAAATCTATGGAACTGTTTTGGGCAGGAAAATGTGCTTGCGGTCGGTCATAAAGGGACCTCCAGCTAACTTTTGATCCACTGGGGGGATTTGGCTGATTTTTGGAAGGGTGTATGTTTAAAGTGTGCTGATTCCAAATATGTGGTTTTTGGGAAGATTGGATGTACGGTTTTAAAGTTATAGCACATGTATAAAAACTGTATTTTCCCTGGCTGTAATAATTATGTTAACTGGTTATCTGAGGGGAGGGAACTTGTGGGTTGTAACCGTTATGCTATTGGCTGTTTTACCCCGCCCCTGTGGGCGGGCTTTTATGTGTAAGATGGAAATAAAAGCAGACTGGGTGTGCTAGCACCTCAGATCATCTTGTACCTTCATGAAGTTTCGGCTCATGTTTGGGGGATTGGAGAACTACACTCTGGGGATTGCTATAATCACTATACTCCCCAGGGTATAATCACTGAGCTCTGCTAAGAGCTGTTCCTGTGCCTGCTCTCTGGAATTCGGAGAGGTCCATCTACTGGAAGCTAGACCCTGGTCTTGGGTCCAGAGTTGGTAGCGTGGCGAGACCCCAACCAAGCTGCGGCGGTTCGTGGGAGTCTACAGTGGTTATGGTGTCTGGTGGAGTGCTTGGAGACCTCGGAAAGCACTAGGAGCATCCGTCAGCGGAGGGTACCCGGTCGGGGTGCCAGCGGTTCCGTTACATGCATCATCTTGTAAATGATTGTAACAAAACATGTAACTGCTGGTTGCATTCTTTACAAATGTAGTCTACAAAAAAAGTGCTTTCAATAAGGTAGACTGGAAGAGGAATACTTCATGTTGTACAACATTATTTTGGTTTTTGCCTCTATTTAGTCCAACCGTGAAAGTTTTGGAAGTAAAGAATAAGGTTTATGTAAATATGTTACCATTATCAAGTTATGGTGGTATGCCCCATTTAAGCTTTAAATAAAAGCCCCTTTTAAGCTTTAAAGGGACACTCCAGGCACCCAGATCACTTCCGCTCATTGGAGTGGTCTGGGTGCCAACTCCCACTACTCCTAACTCTAAAAGTGTAATTATTGCAGTTTTTTATAAACTGCAATAATTACATTGCAGGGTTAACCTGTGCTAGAGCGTCGCTGGACGTCCTCACGCTGTGTGAGGACCTCCAGCGTCGCTCAAATCCCCATAGGAAAGCATTGAAATTCGTTTTCAATGCTTTCCTATGGGGAGACGTAATGTGCATGCGCGGCATTGCCGCGCATGCGCATTAGGTCTCCTCGGCCGGTGGGCGGGATCAGTCTCGCCCACCGGCCGACGGAAGAACAGGGAGGAGCGGCGCGGAGGAGGAGACAGCGACGAGGGACATCGCCGCTGCCTCAGGTAAGTCACTGAAGGGGTTTTCACCCCTTCAGTAACCGGGGATTGGTGGGTGGGAGGGAGAGGGTACCTCCAGTGCCAGGAAAACGGATTGTTTTCCTGGCACTGGAGTTTCCCTTTAAATAAACACCATGGCATAGCCCATTGAAATATAAATAAACTGTGTGTGTTTATTGTGTGGTCTAAGTTATGTATGTGAAATATTGCCTATATTTTCTTCTGATATCACTAGTGTGGAAGCTCCTAATTCTGCATTAGTGGCATCAATTCTGTCAATCTGTGTGTTGAATTCACTGACAGTGGGCCACAGACTATTTCAGCCAATGTATTCTGTCAAAATATGGACAAACATGATATACCTATTAGGGTAGGGAAGATCCCTGTTGGGTATCGCAGAAATGTTGATGGGTACTCAGGTGGGTATTAAGCTGTTCAAAAATGATTTGACTACATACTGTGGGCAGTATCCGGGGGACATCTGGCGCCATAACCAGTCTGTGGTATCTTGACTGACTCTTAGTGTTATTGTTTTGAACAATGATGGGTGAAAAAAATTAAAACCCTGTGTTTTGGTTGTAGTAATGGGTAACTGTTTAGCAATGCAACAAGCCAACTTAAAAGAACATATGACACCCCCATATGTTTAACAATATGTTTTTTTTTTCTTCTCATTTATGTATGAACCCAGCGTGTACGCTGTTTAAACATTATTTTTACTTTTGCATACTACAGTTTATAATTTACTGTTTTTATATACAACTCAGTTTAACAAAATACATTTTCTAAAAATCAAAAATTTTTAAAGGATTAAAATTAGTCAACTTAGAGAATATGCACGGAATTGTATACAAAAAGCATAATTGACATACAAACTATACACATCACTTTTTTTTTTTACCTTCTGAGTCAAAAGCTTGAATTTTAAGTTCCAATGGCGAATCTTCCAGATAAAGTTCTCTTGTAGTAGACACTACCTGAATATCATTAATAATATCAACAATCACATCACATCGAAGCAACTGCCCAGTAACTGTAAAATTCAAAAAGGTAGAAGTCATATAAAACCATAAGAATAGCAACATTTACAGTCTGTGAGTCGTCTTTTCAAACGCTCCATAAGCAATGTAATTTTAAACAATACATTTTTTTTTTGTTTGTTTTTTAAAACATGAAAATTATTATAGGATTCATTTGCAGCCTAGTAGAAATGCTATGAAAAGAAAGACAAATGTCTTGTGTTTCTCACTGCAAAACTGCTTGAAAATTCACATTTTGGGATGATTTAAAGGAACACTCTAAGAACTTTAGCTCGATGAAGCAATTTTGGTGTATAGCTAGTGTTCCTGCAATCTCACTGCTTAATTCTTTGATATTCAAAAGCAAAATCATTTTTGTTTCTGTTTATACTCATAAACAACAACCAATGGTGGGATAGGAAAAATATGACAGGTAGATATGTTGAGGTGTACCAAAATAATTCAGGACTTTGCAAAAGCATCCCACAGAAAGTTATGCAGCAGTGGTGGGACACCTGGAGACAACATTCAGGCAGTGAACTACAGGGCTGGAGATTACCACTTTAGAAGGTTTGTAAGATCTGTTAATAAAAGAACAGTTTTTGCAGCTCTGCCCAGCCGATGTACAGAAATGGCTGCTGGACCGGAGCAGAGGTTTTGCCAAGGGAGCATCCAGCTGGAAGACCCCACCACCACGGCTCCCCATCACCAGGCCTAGTGGGCCATCTTTTGTTCCAGCTTCTACCTCAGGGAGAGGGGGAGCTAGTGCCATTTCTGGACAAGGATATAGTCGCAGATGCTTTATTTGCAACCAAGTGGGGCACATCAATGTTACCAACCCTGGGAAATGGCAGTCAGCATCATCAGCTGGGGAGGGACGATCCTCAGAACCAACGTCCTCTGTCTTGTTTGTAACCCAATCAGAGGGCAACCACAATGTGAATCTGCAACCTGTGACAGTTGGAAAGGAGGACACTGTGGGACTCAGGGACACTGGGGCAGATGTGACTCTTGTGCGTTCAGAGCTAGAACATTCTGAGGACTTAATTCCTGGAAGGACTCTAGCAGTTAAAGGAATTGGGGGGGTACGTCTTGTAGTGCCAATGGCACAAGTTTATCTGGACTGTCGAGCGGAGAAGAGTTTCAGAAATGTGAGAGTAGATAAGAATATATCCCTGCAAATGTATTACTTGGTATTGACTTAGGTAGATTGTTATCCCAGTATGTGTCAAAGTAATGTGTGTTATAAACCCAAGCTTCGTATGGGCCCTACTGTGCAGAGGGCAGTATGTAAGAGTGTGCCAAGACAAAGTTGCTGGGAGGGAGGGCAGAATGAGCATGCGTGCCAGGCTGTGCCAAAACCAGAGTTGTCTGTTGTACAAGGTGGAAGCTTGCCAGGGCAACTTCGCTGGCAGGGAGGTCGGAATGTGTGTCAATCTGCGCCAGAACCAGGGGTGTCCGTGGAAGCATGTGAAAATGTGTGCAGGCAATTGTGCTGGGAGGGAGAGCAGAATGAGCATGAATGCCAGTCTGTGCCAAAAACAGAGTTGTCTGTGGTACAAGGTGAAAGGTTTCCAGGGCAACTTCGCTGGGAGGGCAGAATGTGTGCAGGCAATTGTGCTGGGAGGGAGAGAAAAATTAGCATGAATGCCAGTCTGTGCTAGATTTAGCGAGGTCTGCACAGTGAGAGCACGCAAGCGTCCATAGGAAAGCATTATGAATGCTTTTCTATGTGACCGGCTGAATGCGCATTCAGCCGACGGGGAGGAGAAGAGGAGGATCGGAGGAGGAGAGCTCTCCGCCCACCGCTGGAAAAAGGTAAGTTTTAAACACTTTCCCCTTTCCAGAGCCCGGCGGGAGTGGGTCCCTGAGGGTGGGGGCACCCTCAGGGCACTCTAGTGCCAGGAAAACGAGTATGTTTTCCTGGCACTAGAGTGGTCCTTTAAATCCGTCCATTCTAAGGCTCGTTAATACGTCACCAATTAGTCATCAGTGTGACACAATTCTACATGCTGGATCAACTAGTAATCCTGACAAGGGCCTTGCGGAAGCCACAAAGCTACTAGACACCCTGAGCCTTCCAAGGGAACCTCTGACATCCACAAGACTCTGCACAGAAGACCGAACATCACATAGTTGGGACCCAGCGACTACTATCCCATTTGTGCCCAGAAAATCCACATCGTCCTCGTATGCAGCAAGCACCATCTGACTTACACGTCAGGACTACCTGCTTAAGGTTTCCCTTGACTTTAAATTCTAAGATTTGCTTAAAGGAGCACTATAGAGTCAGGAACACAAACATGTATTCCTGACCCTATAGGGTTAAAGCGGCACTGTCATGGCCGAATCCCGTTTTTTTTTTTTTTTTTAACCCCCTTCCTGACTCCACTACATCTAACTGACCCCCAAGTCACCCCTAAATGCCCCTAAGCCACCCATATTACCTTTTTTTTTTTTATCTTTATTTTCTGCCCCGACCTATATTCAGGATGCCGCCATCTTTGTGGGGGTAGATGAAGTCCCTGTGGGACGGGTCATCTGCCTACACTAGATAGCGCTGTGAAATCCCCGCACATGCCCAGTTAAACACTTGGGCATGCGAACAGGATTTTCATCTATTCATTCATTCGTCAGAAAGACGAATGAATGAATAGAAATGTCAGACGAACAAACAAACATCGAATATCAGTGTTCGTTTCTTCAGTTTAGTACAAGGTGGGAGCTACCGGCGTGCAGCTCCCTCCTTGTAATCTGTAAAGAT
This sequence comes from Pelobates fuscus, assembly GCF_036172605.1. Lineage (NCBI taxonomy): Eukaryota > Metazoa > Chordata > Amphibia > Anura > Pelobatidae > Pelobates > Pelobates fuscus. Next base: position 185,608,202 of record NC_086323.1, read on the forward strand.
AGAAGCGGCAGGGAGCAGGAGAGGCTGCTCACTGTTTAAAAAAAACAAAAAAACACTAGTACACCCCCCTACTGGCTGCTCACTGTTTACTAGACATGCCCCTACTTGCGATATAGCGAGTAGGAGCAATTTAGTAATACTAAGTAATCTTTACTTAGTATTTTTGTAAATGTGGCTGAAAAAACAATTTAGGTCTTTCAGCCTTTTGGTAGATAGCTCCCTAATACTGTGGGAATTAGGGAGTTATCTACTAAGTGGCTGCAAGATGCAGCAGCGGCAATGAATAGGATCGAAGTTTCATTCATTAGAATGAAAGTCAGATCCAAATAAAGTCCCAAATTGCATCCTAACACGAATGGATAAACTGTTCTCATTCTGTTAGGACGCAATTCGGCAGTTTTGCCGGCGTCCTGTCTAAGCGACAGGACGTTCGGGAATACTGACAGGAAGCATCGCAGGAACAGGGAGGGAAGCTTAGAATTTCTCTGACTTTGTATTATGTTTTAAAGAAAACTAGAGCAGACAGGAAGTAATGAAGGATAGATCCTGAGAGAGGGAGAGAAGAGGAATCGATTAAAGAAAAGTAAGTTTGGCATGACAGTGCCGCTTTAAACCCATCATCTAGCCACCCTGGTCCCCTCATGCCTCCCTATCTCTTTACATGATTATTCAGGTCTACAATACGGTAAATATATTTACATGTTTGTGATTGTGGCGCCCCCGGTGGTATATGTTGTCTAACTATACTATAGAACACTGAAACCTGGGAGGACGAGAGCCATATGGGAGCTCCTACGCCTACCCACACCTGCACACACGAGCGCACCGCACATCCATTTGAACACCAAGTATGTACTACGTTATGGCACTAAGTTGGGGAAGGGAGAGACCCCACCCAAAAAAAAAAAGAGGGGGAAGAAACCGAAAAAAGGGGAGGAAAAAAAATAAAAATAAAAAGAGAGGTGGGAGAAACAATGATAATAGACAATTAGCTTTGATTAAACACATTGGGCTACATGTTATATGCAGAGGGAAGTGTGGGACTGAGATGCATGTAATATTCGGGACACACAACAGAGGCCATTAATTGTCATAGACCTAACATAATGCCACTGTCAAAAGAGCGGGAGTCTCGGGTCACGAGACCTGGCGCATCCGCTTTAACCCGGGAAAGTGGCATTAAGATATAGAAAATGGAAGGCCCACCCAGACGGCAATGCACCCCCTGGGAACCACCCCTCCCATATCGCAAGGATGTACCAATGAGACGGACACAGAATGGGTCGGGCAGCCTGCACAGGCACTAGCACGGGGCACGAGTTCCACATACTACCACTGAGCCTAAAATGAGCAGCACACTCCTGAGACTAATACCCATGGGACCAGATGTCACAGAAACCCTACTATATGGCCCAAAGCTCAACAGAGGAACATGAATTAATAGCTCCAAGGATAGTAAACAGGGGATACTGATGACACTTTCGCCCTGACAAAATAACTGACATTACCACTCCCCCCCCCCCCCCCCCACAGATGATATGCGTTCACCTAAATATTACACCTGGAACACCCCCCACCCCCGAACCACGGGATAAACGGCACAAGAAACGGGAATGTAGAATGTAGAAGATCAGAACAGGCAGGGATGTTACTAATGGACAACCCCTCTCCCCCCCCCCAAGTTGACCAGAAGACACAGGTTGTTTATACTTTGTCTGAGCCTCGCCAGGGTGCATACCGGCTGAGCTTCCCCCCCGTTAGAGGAGATACCCTCGGCGTGGTGGACGCCCACCCCCTAGCTCCTGGCGACTGGTAAAACCCGGATAATTTCATTGATTGTTTTACTATAAAAAGCATAAAGTGAACTTGGTTGGTTCACAAAGTTTATTGACTTGCTTATTTAACTTATACATCTGCTTTTTCTTAGGTTGTATACTCTCTACAACCTCTCACCAATCTATCTCAACCTATTCCCGTCCCCCATCCCCCCCGTCCCCCTTCGCCCCCGTCAATTATCCATACACACGAGGCTTGGCACAAGCAAGACTTCGAGGATACGCCTGCTGGGGTGGACGGCACCGGTCGGGACGGGAACACGAAATAGACTGACAATCCGTCTCAAGTTAGGTAAGCTGACACACGCCACCCCACACCGAGACATGGACTTAAAAATAACTTCACTGAACGTGAACGGACTAAATATGCCCACAAAACGCAGACTACTTTTTAGAGAAACGAGACGACAGAGGGCGGACATCGCATTCGTACAAGAAACCCACATACCACGTAGCTCACGCATAACCCTAACAGATCACATATACACGAGGGCATATGCGTCTCGAGCCCCCTGTAAAAAAAAATGGAGTAGAAATACTCATACATAAGACGTGTCCTATACTGATCACAAGCATACAAACCGACATGGAGGGCCAGTACGTGGTGCTATCGGGCACAATCCACTCCAACACCTATCACCTGGTAAATGTATATGCCCCGAATTCCCCCACACCAGAGTTCTGGACAGAACTCGAAACAAGGATAAACACCCTCCCAAGGGGAATACTGATACTAGGGGGGGAACTTAATGCGACACCCTGCCCAGCGACAGATCGGGGGGAGGACAACATCTCCCACGATCACAACACAAAGGGGGACAGGACAAGCTCCTGCACAAATTTATCCTTAACACGGGACTCTTGGATCCGTGGCGCATCCAACACCCGGGTGAACGTGACTATACAGAGCAGAGTTTAGTGGGGACAGGTAGTGGAGAGGGAGGAGATATGACAGATGGGGAACAGGCATGTAGCTGGGTGACAGTGGGGCGAGGAAGCAGGGGGGGAGGGAAGAGGAAAGGGCTAGCTAGTCCTGATTTGGTGCAACCTAGCAGATTTGCCCGTTTGAGGGAAGATGTTGGGAGCATCAGCTCAGGAGTAGCTGTATTAGAGGAAGCTGTTACTTCTAACAGCCGAGGTGACAGCCCCTCTAGTACGGGTGGGGATCAAAATGTAAGGAAGGCAAGACAGGTTGTGGTGGTAGGGGACTCTATCATTAGGAGAGCAGATAGGGCAATCTGCCACTCTGATCGGCTCAACCGGACAGTTTGCTGTCTCCCGGGTGCTCGGGTCCGGCATGTTGCTGACAGAGTGGATGGATTATTGGGAGGGGCTGGGGATGACCCAGCGGTCATGGTCCATGTTGGTACCAATGACAAAGTAAGAGGAAGATGGAAGGTCCTAAAGAATGATTTCAGGGAATTAGGTAGCAAACTCAAGAAAAGGACCTCCAAGGTGGTATTCTCTGAGATATTACCTGTGCCACGTGCTACAGTGGAAAGGCAGCGGGAGATTAGAGAGGTTAATGCGTGGCTGAAGTCTTGGTGCAGGAAGGAGGGTTTTGGGTTTTTAGAGCACTGGGCCGACTTTGCGATTGGGTACAACCTATATAGTAGTGATGGATTGCACCTAAACGGAAGGGGGTCTGCAGTGCTGGGGGATAGGATGGCTAGAAGGTTGGAGGAGATTTTAAACTAGTAGTAGGGGGGGAGGGTCATAGCAATCTACAAAATGGAGATAGGACAGAAAGGAGATGGGCTTTAGAACAGTATAAGGAGGGTGGAGACGGGGGGAGGGGCAAGCTCAGAACAGAGAAGCTATGTAATGTTGGTAATTCACAAAATAAACAAGAGACGCATGATATTAAATGTATGCTTACTAATGCAAGGAGCCTAAATAACAAAATGGGGGAACTAGAGGCATTAGCATACACTAAACAATATGATATAATAGGCATAACTGAAACATGGTGGGATGAGACACATGACTGGGCAGTTAACTTAAATGGGTACACGTTATTTAGGAAGGATAGGAAAAACAAGAAGGGTGGTGGGGTATGTTTGTATGTCAACCATGATTTAAAGCCAAATCTTAAGCAAATTGAATGCGATGAGGAAAATGTGGAAGCTTTATGGGTAAATATCTGCTTGGGGGAAAAGAAGGGAAACCAACTATTGGTTGGGATATGTTATAAACCACCTAATGTTAATATTGACGAGGAACAAAAGCTGTTTGAGCAAATTGAGAAAGCTGCAAATCTTGGTAACACTTTAATTATTGGAGATTTTAATTACCCAGACATAAATTGGGACATAGGGACTAGTAGCTCAGCAAAGGGAATTAGGTTTTTAAACTTGTTAAATGACAACTTCATGTCACAACTTGTACAAGCACCAACTAGAATGGACGCTTGTCTGGACCTGGTTTTAACAAACAACGTTGATCTTTTGACCAACATTCAAGTAGGTGAGCACTTGGGAAATAGTGATCACAATATAGTGTCCTTTGAAATAAACTCAAAAAAACAAAAGTACATGGGGTATACTAAAACATATAATTTTAAAAAGGCCAATTTCAATAAGATAAGGGAAGCTTTACAATATATTGACTGGCATAAACTCTTTAGTGAAAAGAACACTGAGGATAAATGGATCATCTTCCAACAAATATTAGAAAGGTACATTTCTCAGTATGTACCATTGGGAAATAAGTATAAAAGAAACAAATTAAAACCAATGTGGCTTAGTAGAGAAGTAAAACAAGAGATTAAAAATAAGAAAAGGGCATTTAAAGCATTTAAATCAGACAAATCAGATGCATCTTATAAAAGATATAAGAAAGCAAATAATGCGTGCAAAAAGGCAATTAAACTTGATAAACTTCAAAATGAAAAAATGATAGCTAAAGAGAGCAAAACAAACCCCAAAGCATTTTTTAAGTACATAAATTCCAAAAAACCCAAAAATGAAAGTATAGGTACACTTAAAACTGAAACGGGGGTGTTAGTTAATGAAGACCAAGAAAAGGCAGGAATTCTAAATAACTATTTCTCCTCCGTATATATTAAAGAAGAACCCATGGCAATAGATGTGCAAATGATTGCTACTAAAAACTTGCAGAATAATTGTAATTGGTTAACTCAAGACAATGTGCTGCAGCAACTAAAGAAAGTTAATATAAACAAAGCTCCAGGGCCTGACGGTATCCATCCACGTGTACTTAAGGAACTAAGTGTAGAAATAAGTGAACCTCTGTTTTTAATCTTTCAAGATTCTTTTCTTTCAGGAAGTGTTCCGGAGGATTGGAGGAAGGCAGATGTGGTTCCTATATTCAAAAAGGGTTCAAAATCCTTGCCTGGAAATTATAGACCTGTGAGCTTAACTTCTGTGGCTGGTAAAATATTTGAAAGGTTATTAAGGGATAATATTCAAGAATTCCTTGAGAAGAATATGGTTATCAGCAAAAATCAGCATGGTTTTATGAAGCACAGGTCATGTCAAACTAACTTGATTGCGTTCTACGAAGAAGTAAGTAGAAGTATAGATCAGGGTGTTGCAGTGGATGTGATCTATTTGGATTTTGCCAAGGCATTTGATACAGTTCCACACAAAAGATTAGTGTTCAAACTCAAGGAAATCGGTCTCGATGAAAATGCTTGTTCTTGGGTAGAACATTGGCTTAAAAACAGAATACAAAGAGTTGTCGTTAATGGTAAATTTTCAAGCTGGACAGAGGTGGCAAGTGGTGTCCCTCAGGGGTCTGTTCTGGGACCCCTTCTATTTAACATTTTTATAAATGATCTTGAAGACAGCATTGAAAGTCATGTTTCAGTGTTTGCAGATGACACAAAACTTTGTAAAATAATACAATGTGAGCAAGATATTACTTTGCTGCAGAAGGATTTAGATAGACTGGAGGACTGGGCACTCAAATGGCAGATGAAATTTAATGTTGAAAAATGCAAAGTTATGCACTTCGGCGTAAAGAATACACAAGCAACGTATACCCTTAATGGAAGTGAATTAGGGATAACAACACACGAAAAGGACTTGGGAATTGTTATAGACAACAAACTATGCAACAATGTGCAATGTCAATCAGCAGTGGCCAAGGCCAGTAAGGTATTGTCATGCATGAAAAAGGGCATTCATTCTCGGGACGAGAATATCATTTTGCCTCTCTATAAATCACTGGTAAGACCACATATTGAATATGCTGTGCAATTTTGGTCACCTGTTCTAAAGAAGGACATCATGGCACTAGAAAAAGTGCAGAGGCGGGCTACAAAATTAATAAAAGGAATGGAACATATCAGCTATGAAGAAAGGTTAACAAATTTAAACCTATTTAGTTTAGAAAAACGTCGCCTGAGAGGGGATATGATAACATTATACAAATATATTCGGGGCCAATACAAACCATTGTGTGGAAATCTATTCACAAACCGGACTTTACATAGGACACGAGGCCATGCGTTTAGACTGGAAGAAAGAAGATTTCGTCTAAGGCAAAGGAAAGGTTTTTTTACTGTAAGAACAATCAGGATGTGGAATTCTCTGCCTGAAGAAGTGGTTTTATCAGAGTCCATACAGATGTTCAAACAGCTACTAGATGCATACTTGCAAAGACAGAATATTCAAGGATATAATCTTTCAATGTAGGGTAATAACTGATTGATTCAAGGATAAATCTGACTGCCATTCTGGGGTCAAGAAGGAATTTTTTGTCCTAGCTTGTTGCAAAATTGTGCTTCAAACTGGGTTTTTTTTTTTTGTTTTGTTTTTTGGGTTTTTTTTGCCTTTTGGATCAACAGCAAAAAACAGGTGTGAGGAAGGCTGAACTTGATGGACGCAAGTCTCTTTTCAGCTATCTAACTATGTAACTATGTAACTATGTACTCTGCCCCCAACGCCACCTACTCTCGCATTGACCTCTTCCTCACAAACAGGCTGGGTATGCAGTGGGTCAAATCCACAGTGATAAACCTAATCTCATGGTCAGATCACGCAGACATAGAGATAGCTCTAAAAACCGCTGGAACACAGACACCCTGGAAGTGGAGGATGAATGCCTCCCTCCTTAAAAACCCACAGGTACAGGAGAGCATTATTTATTTATAAAATATTTTACCAGAGACTTCTCTCGTTTTCAAGTATGTCCTGGGGCAAGAGATAACACAATACTTTCAAACTAATGATACCCCGACATCTCTCCCACCACCCTTTGGGCGGCCCATAAGCCTGTGATCAGAGGCCTCTTTATCAAACTGGCAACACACCATAAAAAGAAAAAATACGAAAGGCACATGGACTTACAAAAACAATATAATACAAACACAATACAGAAATGGTGGATTGGCGCTTTTATAAAAATAAGCATTAGCAACTACCCCCAGTGCCTAAAATCACTAACTGGCACTCAAGATACAGTGAAAGAAAGAGGTATAAGGGGGGTGCAGAAAGAATATACACAAATTTGGTATACTTAGTATGATGAGTGGAACACCTCCTGATTGTCCTATAATAAAAACATATATATATATAGTGTAACACTGTTTTAAAAGGAACATCAATCAAAAGAGGGTAATGGGTCACTCACAGTATTCAGAGCCATATAGAGCTGGCTCTGACTTCAATGGCAGGTGAATTATAAGCTTATTCAGGCTCTCAGACTTCCCACCAGGATAGCTCCTTTTCCAGCCTCTCAATAATTCACGATATCCAATTGGGTAAAGGTAAATAAAGCTTTACTGGATACAATACAAGAGATAAAATAAGCTAAAATAACATGAGTAGAAGTTTCCACAGCACTAACACGTTTCGACCTCCAGGTCTTTGTCAAAGTGTGTGGTTGCTGTTGCCTTTCTGTCACTTAAATAGTGGTCCTTCCTTTAAATTTGGCGCCGTTTTCCCGGCGGTTTTTTTCACTTCCGGGTTCGTTGTGCATCCGTGTCATGTGACCTTCCGCCCGGTCACCTGATTCTGACGTCATCCGCATTGACGTCACTTCCGGTTTTTCGGTCACAACCTTATGCTTTGTTCACTGATCGGCAAAACTGGCAATTTCCTCTTCCAAAATGGCGAAATTTACAGTTTTGCCGATCAGTGAACAAAGCATAAGGTTGTGACCGAAAAACCGGAAGTGACGTCAATGCGGATGACGTCAGAATCAGGTGACCGGGCGGAAGGTCACATGACACGGATGCACAACGAACCCGGAAGTGAAAAAAAACGCCGGGAAATCGGCGCCAAATTTAAACGAAGGACCACTATTTAAGTGACAGAAAGGCAACAGCAACCACACACTTTGACAAAGACCTGGAGGTCGAAACGCGTTAGTGCTGTGGAAACTTCTACTCATGTTATTTTAGCTTATTTTATCTCTTGTATTGTATCCAGTAAAGCTGTATTTACCTTTACCCAATTGGATATCGTGAATTATTGAGAGGCTGGAAAAGGAGCTATCCTGGTGGGAAGTCTGAGAGCCTGAATAAGCTTATTATTCGCCTGCCATTGAAGTCAGAGCCAGCTCTATATGACTTACAAAAACAATTACGCAGAACTGAACTGCAACATAAACAAACAGACACACAAACCACAGCAAGGGACTTACAAGAAATTAGACGAATGATCAGAGAACTGATGGTGGACGAAGTCAGTAATGACATACGCCACACAAAAAGACTCTTCTACGAGAAGTCCAATAAAATGGACACCCTTCTCGCAAGAGCCTTACGGCCCAAACCAAACAAGATCACAACAATAATCGTCAGAAACAAACAAGGAACGGTCCTTACAAACCCAACGGACGTCAATGACAAATTCACACAGTTCTTTGCAAAGCTCTATGATCACTCCCCCGCCCTGACAGAGTCCAACACTGAGTACATGGCAGAACTCAAGACCTCACTAAGGCCCAACTCCCGAAACTGGCCACAAACCTGATAGAGCCCTTGGGAGTGCCCATAGACGTGGACGAAGTAGTAACAGCTATTGCGGGGCTCAAGGGGAACAAAGCTCCAGGTCCTGATGGATTTGATGGCACATATTATAAGACCTTCAAAGACGAGCTAACACAACACCTAACTAAAATGTACAAACAATGGACAGAGGGAGAAAAGCCGCACCAAGACCTTTCGACAGCAGACATAACCCTTATCCCTAAACCAGATAAGGATACCACACACATCGCCAATTACCGGCCCATATCCCTCATAAATTTTGACCTTAAAGCATATGTTAAACTACTAGCCAACCGACTAAATCCACTCCTCACCAGATACATACATGCCGACCAAGTGGGCTTTGTCCCCACAAGGTAGTTATACGAGAACACACGAAGGGCTGCAGATCTCATGTGGAGAGCTGGGAAGAAACAAACGCCTACTCTGATCCTCTCCTTGGATGCGGAGAAGGCGTTTGATAGGGTCTTATGGCCCTTTCTTTTCACGCTATTGCGCGACATGCATCTACCGGACACATTCGTCACCGCAGTCCACGCCCTATACACAAACCCCAGAGCGCAGACACTAGTGCCTGGAACAACGCAACGCCCTTTTGCCCTCAGAAATGGTACACGACAGGGATGCCCCTTGTCCCCCCTCCTATTTATTTTGGCCCTCGAACCTCTACTGCGGCTCATAAGGGAACATCCAGGGATCAAGGGCGTCAGGATAGCGACGGAGGAGTTTTAAGTCTCGGCCTATGCCGATTATATATTGCTGACCCTAACCGACCCAAAAGACTCAGTGCCAAACCTCCTCGATCTACTAGAAACGTATAAACGCGTCTCGGGGTACAAGATAAATGTTGATAAATCGGTGGGCATGCCCATCGGACTCTCCGATCCAGACGCCAACTGGTTGGCTCACAGCTATAACCTGAACATTAGCCGACGGCCAATTAAATACTTGGGGGTGGCTCTCCCATCCGACCCCAACGACTTATACATGGAAAATCACAAACGCCTGTTGACCACCCTAATAAAAGACCTTGCTAAGTGGCAAGACAAACCCATATCGTGGATAGGACGACTGCGGCAAGATGAACATACTGCCGCGCCTCCTGTTCCTCTTCCAGGCCCTACCGGTACGGGTCACTAAAGGAGACCTCAAACCGATCCAAACTGCCATAGATGACTTTATATGGGCAGGGAAGAGGCACAGGATTGCGAGACAAACCCTCTATACACCCAAAAGTAAAGGAGGGCTAGGACTGCCCAAACTCCACGCTTACTATTTATCGGCACAATTAGCACAAATAATAGAGTGGCACTCACCGCCAGACACCCACAGATGGGTTGATCTAGAAACACTGCTTATGAATACGGATCTCCCACAATATTGGATATGGGTCCACAAATCTGACAGACCGGAGGTTTCCATGACCTGCCCAGCAATCCTGAACTCGATCAGGATATGGGACTCTACAGCCCACAAATACTCCTTAACACACCCAATCTCACCACTCACACCGTACCTACGCAACAGTGCCTTCCCAGCCGGCCTGACAGCTAGGGATTTTAAGGGCATCGAAAACACGGGAATCTAACGATATCACCAACTATACCATGCAGGTGCTATCAGAACATTTGAAGACCTCAATACATTAGCCCCGCTAACCACTAAGGATCACTTTAGATATATTCAACTCCGGGACTTTGCAGGACGGGCACAAGTGAGGAAAGCAGCCAGTGCCAAACTAACCTTCTTTGAAACGCTGTGCATGTCCGATGGACCACGTACCGGCCTCATCACCCTCCTTTATACCCAACTAAGTGCACCATCGGATAAGACATACACTCCCACATATGTCACACAATGGGAAACAGACCTACAACAAACACTAGAGGGGGGAGAATGGCAAGACATATGGGAAGCAGCAACAAAAGAATCCATATGCGTACTACACCAAGAACAATGTTACAAAACACTTATGAGGTGGTACACCACCCCGGTCAAACTGTACCGCATGGGCAAAACAATCATTGACACATGCTGGTGCGGGTGTGGAGAGAAAGGCACATATATACACATGTGGTGGACATGCCCCAAAGTAGTGACATTTTGGGAGGAAATAGCCCGACTTCTGACGGAAGTGCTTCACAAAACACTTACACCGAACCCTTGGTCATTCTTGATAGCTAGGCCAGTAGACAGTCTGATCAACAAAGAGCAAAAACTGTTCAACAAACTAACCCTAGCCGCTAGAAGAGCCATAGCACAAACCTGGCTACACACCGATATGCCACAAATGGAAAAAGTCATCCGTAATATCAAAGAGGCCCATCTCATGGATAAACTAACAGCACAAATAGGAGACACATACCCCCTGTTCCTCAAAACATGGGAGCCATGGGAAGACTATACTAACCGCTGATGACTGAATGGACATAGGGTCGAAATGCCTTTCGTAAATACCTAGACGCGACCCCGGGTTCCGGCCACCCTATCCTGGCAAATACCAAACCTGCCCTGTCCCTCCCTCCCCCCCCCCCCTTCCCGACCCCTCATTCACCTTGTTTCCCTCTTTATTTCTTTCTTTCCTTTCAATCTGACCTAACTATGGGTCATTTCTTAAAAAGGTTCATGTTCACATAGGGTAGATAGGACCAATCCGCTAGGCTATGAACAACAAATATGTAAATCTAGTGGGCACACAGATGCCACGGGAATGCAGAATATGGACGGCAAAAGATACCGGGCACGGAACGAAGATCAAAGCCACAACTCTGAAAGGGGTTCAGTAGCCCAGTAATAGAAAAACAAACCATCAAACTACTCTACAATAACGGTCAAATAACTGAAACTGTTCATATTTACTGTCGCTAGCTCCGTTTATGTAACTCTATACTTATTATAACACTGATTATTAATGTATATGTACCTATATCAAATGTCACATATTTGTATACCTACATAAGCCTATACCCTATATGTTGTTGTAACCAATTGACATGCATGCAATTATAAATAAAGATTTAGAAGAAGAAAAAAAGACTATAAATGCACCAACTTTAAAAATAAAATAAAAAATCAGGATAGAAGATATAGTTATCAATTAAGTAGTGAGAATATGCATGGGATAGGCATAAGGCTATCCTAGACTTAAGATAAGGCCAGGGACTAATGAAAGGATTTAAAATATTGGGCAGACTAGATGGGCCGAATGGATCTGCCGTCACATTCTATGTTTTTATGGCATAGGAACCCAATTTTGTTTCAGTAAACTATGGTATGCTCCAGGGCCTCTGAGACTTGGCTCTCTCCTATCTCATATGCTCAACCTCTCCACCACCATTCCATTTTACTGCATTTGGTCACTCAGATTCTAAGCAAATAAAGGAGTCCTCAGAGGTTTCAAGGCAAATGAAAAAAAAAAAAAAACTCACATATATCTTCAGCAAAGATGATACTAGCTAACCGCATGGGGTGCGTTGCACAGGCTTTGACTACAGCTTTCTGAGAGCATGGCTTGTCATTGACGTAAATAGGTTGTACAGAGGCAACTTCAGGTCGTGTCGATGACCTAGATGAGAAAACAAAAGAACTTTATTATATAAATCTAGTTCAAGTCCGTTAAATGTTACAAAGAATAGTCATTTAAAGAATGAAATAACATCGTATTGAATATCACTACAAATGTGTACAAGTGAATATGAGCATGCCACAAAAGGTTTCCATAAATTCTAAAACTATTATGTTATGTATTCAGTGGTTCCAAGTCAAAAAAATAAATAACACATACGATAGGCGTGGCTTGCACACAGAAGGGACGCATGTCGGCTGAACTTCGGCTACTTGCAGCACATATAGCCAGATTACTGTGGTGTTCTACCAGAACATACCTGAGCTTGTGACCGGCACATGAAAGCAACATGGGGAAGGCAAAAAAAGCTTTGAACCCTCGCAGGGAAAGGCTCCCGCGATATCAGCGTCTTCCTGTGTCCGTGCCCTAGACCCAAAATGTCGGCGCAGCCGGGTCCCTGCTATTCCTCCTCTGGGAACAAACCTTCAATGCCCCTGGTGACCTACCCCACACAGAGGGACTAATCTCCCCACAACATGAGGAAGATCTGACAGCCCCAGCCATGAAGGGAGACATCAAGGTACTAATGAACAACATCTGTGCCTTTTTCAGTGCTGATTTAGACATAATACAGGAAGACATCACTGTGGTCAATGCCAGAGTGCAGGTTACAGAGGACATCTCTTCCATTACACAACAGCATACAGGCACTAAGGAGCCGATACAACAACTCCAGGCATCACACAAAGCTATGCAGGACAGAATTGACACCTTAGATAATGCACGAAGGCGCAATAACCTCAAAATTAGAGGTATAGCTGAATTGATGAGCAAGAATTGCCACATTTCCACAGGCGACTCCTGGCTACTCTGCTGCCCCATCGCTCCACAAAGGTCCCTCAAGTCGATGGCTGCTTCGACCTCGCAAAGTCTAGTAAGGCTCCTTGTGACGTCCTTTTACATTTCCCTGTTCTTTGGGACAAGCTAGCAATCCAAGAAGCTGTGAAAAAAAATAACACCACTTCAATTCAAAACGATGCAGCTTCAGTTTCTGCAAGATCCACCTCAGACTGGAGAAGATCCTTCCAATGAGTCAAACCGACCCTACGAATAGCGAACATCTCTTATAAATGGATTCCGTCTAGCAGCCTCATGGTTACCAGACAAGGCCGCACATACCAGCTTTCCTCCATAGAGCACTCCACAGCTTTCCTTCGGAAGTTAGGCCTTACCTTATCCCCAGACAGCGCTTTAATGTTGACCCGCACCTGGGATGTGAACAGGATTGTACCTTTTACTCCTTGCTCCGCTGTAGATACTGGCTGAAGAGGGGAAGGATTCTCGGTGGCTCCTGCTGTGATGCACTGCACATTCAATCACTTTGTGTTCCAAGTTTAATGCTTTACTTCTATAATGTTAAAATGGCATTATTTCCTGTGCTTCGATCAGCATGTATATTTTGCCATGAATTTTCAAAACGAGGACCACCTGTATAAGATTAGGCACAATCTCTCAACAGCACTGTTTTCGTTGTTATCCTCATGTATATATAGATTGTACTTTGTTGGCATTCTTTCACGGTCCACACAAAATAAAGAATGTAAAAAAAAAATTTAAAATAAATAAAACACACATACTCACTAGACCTAAAAATGTTAACGCCACCCACACGTACTCTGATCTAAATGCTGCTGCTACCAGGACAATTTAAAAATGGGGAGTTCTACGTTAATGATCTAATTAGATTAAAGCTCCCAATACACAATTTGGCATTAATCTATAGAAAAACACACCACTCCTAGTTAATCCATGGCAACATTACAATAGGGTTAGCAATGCCAACTCAGCTATTTAGAACAGACAATTAAAGCTATAAAAAACCCTCCTACCAGATAGGTTCTGCTGTGTAGTGTGTTTTACTGGGTATGGATAGTTTCTCCTTTTTTAATGGTTATAGTTTTATTTTATGCTCACTTTTTGAAAAGTCCCATCCCGCAGAGTTTAGCCTCTCTCATCTATAAGGCCCTGTACATGCATCCCTGTTAAAAGTGACTCACTAGGTATACTCTTCTTATTTCAGAATATAAGCAACAAATGTATAGGATACGGCTGTGATTCTAAAAAGAACATAAACATAACAGTGTTATACAGTTAAAACAATGAAATGTGCACTATAAATGGTTGCACTCACAAGATGTAGACATATAAAGCGTTCAATGGGTGCCTCCGCTGATGTAGTGGGGGGCTGTGAATCCATTCACCTTGGTCTGCAGATTTAGCAGGAAAACAGGACTCCAGATAGGAATGTATATAAAAATGGCTTTTTTATTGTATAGAAATACAATAAAACAAGTGAAAAAATTGGCGCTTCCAATTTAGAACATAAATTCTAAAAATAAATGAAATTCTTTAGAATACAGCAGCACCTATATAGTATATTAGCCAAAAACACACTCCAATTGTACTAAAAGCAGAAAGAAAGGTGCGCTAGAATTTAAAGTGCAAATTCATTTGACAACGTTTACATAAAGTGCAATATACTCTCACTCACAAGTGATAACATTTATATAAACAATCAACTTATGTGTGTAAAATATCTAGGAGTGCAAACTGCAAAAAACACTTAAAGTGATATAGTGCATACATAAATAGCAATTGTTGAGATTGTTGAGATAAGCCACAACTCCAATTTGAGGAACATAAAAAGGACAAAAAAGACATATATAGTATAATATTGTAAGGTACAGATGACTAAAATTCTGGAGAAAATAGGAAATTAACTCACAAGTATAGAGCAGATGAGTCTGCTCTACCTTTGATAGCCCAAATATATATGTAGACTTCCACTGTAGCCAGTATAAATAAATGAACAGCGTTTATTGATACAAGTTAAAATACTATGTATCAGGGGGGGCGGGGCAGGAACGCCGAGCTGGATGGTCGCAAGCATGAGAAGCTCCTGCAACACTCAACTAAAGAAAGCAAAATGCTGCCAAATAACAAGCCTGTACACTTGAAAATAGACCGACAGCACAGGCGCCCAAAGCAGAGGGAACACTGGATCCAGGGAGAGGATGGCCTATCGGGCTCCAGTCCCCTGGAGGAGAACTTTCCATGGCCTCAACGGAGGCCTTCTCCGGCGGTGAGTGGGGCAGACGGCCGCTGCCCCTACTATCCTGCAACAAAGCTCCCAGACAACAGCGCCAAACAGAGAGGACCTGGCCCTGTTCCCCCCCCCCTTTGGACCGGTGGGGGTCATCCCGGTCCTCACCCTGCGGCTCTGGCCGGGCTGCCTCTGGAGGGGCCGGGGGCATGACAGCAACGTCTAAGATGGCGGGCGCCACGTGTACGGAGGATGAGGGGGAGGCTGGCTCCCTCCCCACACTCACAGCGGTCACCGCGGCTCCCACATTCCGAACATGCCACAAGAAAGCGGGATACCACTCGCATACCCCCACAGCCAAAACAACCAACCTTGACGGCAGCTGCACTGAGGGGAAGGCACAACAATGCACGCCAAACGATCCCGCCCGAAACACCGAACCTGCAGCCAAGCGAGAACTGCCGGTACACCAGCCGACCTTCTACCCACCTCCCAGCAAGCCTGCACCGAGACGTCCCAAGAGCCGGCAAGCCTGTACAACCAGCATCAAACCCCCCTGCAGTACCTGTCATCAGCCTCCAGATCCAAATGAGGGGCATGCACGCCAACTTACAGCTACAACCTGAGAGACTTCAGCAAGACACCCACAGCACGGAGGGGAAGGGCTGCGCTCTGACACCCGCTCAGACAGATGCTCGAACCTACACAGAAGCAGTGGAGCGGGTGTCGGACGGCGGTGGGACTCCTTCTTTGCCGGTGAGAGCTCGGGACCAACATGCTGGCGCTCTCCCCTCCCGCCCCACTGGGGCAGCTCAGACAGACAATAGGGTGAAAATCTGATAAAGCGACTTATTTAGCACTAACCAGCTTGTCATGTTCCATCTTAATGTGTTAGCCTGCCTTCATAGCAAACGTTATGTCACAGCAATACTTATCTTGTCTAGTATCATGCCCAGAACCATTAAGTATACCACACATGCTTAGTTTAGATCTGTTTGGTTTATGCCTGTTTTGTCTAACTTCATTAACATGTGCAGTTCCACAGCAAGTCAAACGTGTTAATACAGCAAGCAATGTGTCCCATCAGCACTTGTTCATTGGCAGACAGAGTACCTACCCACACTAGGGATCGACCGATATTGATTTTTTAGAGCCGATACCGATACCGATATCCTGTGAACTTTCAGGCCGATAGCCGATATAATTTGCCGATATTCTGTACATTTACCATTTTGGAAAATAAAAAACTATTTCTAAAGGTAAATGCACAAAATATACATGCCACGTGTAGTGGATGCCGTGTGTTTAGACAGGGGAGCTGTGTATGTGTGTGTAGTGGATGCAGTGTTTGTGCAGTGTGTGTGTAGTGGATGCAGTGTGTGTTTGTATAGGGTGTGTGTATATAATGCAGTGTGTGTTTGTATAGTGTGTGTGTATATAATGCAGTGTGTGTTTGTATAGTGTGTGTTTATATAATGCAGTGTGTGTGTATATAATATAGTGTGTGTGTATATAATGCAGTGTGTGTTTGTATAGTGTGTTTGTATAGTGTGTGTGTGTATATAATGCAGTGTGTGTTTGTATAGTGTGTGTGTGTATATAATTCAGTGTGTTTATAATGCAGTGTGTGTTTGTATAGTGTGTGTGTGTATATAATACAGTGTGTTTGTGTAGTGTGCATTATATATACACACACTATACAAACACACTGCATTATATATACACACACTATACAAACACACTGAATTATATACACAGTGTGTTTGTGTAGTGTATGTGTATAATAATAGTGTGTGTGTGAGGGGGCATTTTTTATTAAAAACATTTTTTTTAATTTTTATATTAAATTATTATTTTTTTAATATATTTAATTATGATTATTATTTATTTTTTGTTGTCCCCCCTCCCTGCTTGTTGCCTTGCCAGGGAGGGGGGATATGTTAATCCCTGGTGGTCCAGTGGCATTGGCTTAGCTGGGGGAGGGGAGGGAAGTGGGGTGGGCAGCAAGCGTTTACTCACCTCCCAGCAGCTCCTCCAGCTCCCCAGTGTAAATCTCGCGAGACCCGCGGCCGTCAGAGCTGGCCGCGGGTCTCGCGAGATTTACACTGGGGAGCTGGAGGAGCTGCTGGGAGGTGAGTAAATGCTTGCTGCCCGCCCCCCCCAGGACCGCCGGGCTTGTAATGAGCCTGGCGGTCCTGGGAGGTATTATCGGCAATATCGGTATCCCTATTGGCCGATACCGATATTTCTGAAAATACCGAATATCGGCCGATTATATCAGTAAAACCGATAATCGGTCGATCCCTACTATGAAACATAATTTAATATGAAAAAAATGGGAGAACTGTCAATGTCATAATACTGTTTGCTTTTACTGCAATAAAATACACATATTTGTATTCAGCAAAGTCTCACGTGTAAAACAGTACCCCCTATGTACAGGTTTTATGGTGTTTTGGGAAGTTACAGGGTCAAATATAGCACGTTACATTTGAAATTGAAATTCGCCAGATTGGTTACGTTGCCTTTGAGACTGTATAGTAGCCCAGGAATAAAATTTACACCCATAATGGCATACCATTTGCAATAGTAGACAACCCAAGGTATTGCAAATGGGGTATGTCTAGTCTTTTTAGTAGCCATTTGGTCACAAACACTGGCCAAAGTTAGCGTTAGTATTTGTTTGTGTGTGAAAAACGCAAAAAACGCCAATTTTGGCCAGTGTTTGTGACTAAGTGGCTACTAAAAAAGACTGGACATACCCCGTTTGCAATACCTTGGGTTGTCTACTATTGCAAATGGTATGCCATCATTAGGGGTCATTTTCATTCTTGGGCTACCATAGGGTCTCAAATTCAATGTAACCAATCTGGCGAATTTTAATGTGAAAAAAAGGAAACACAAGCCTTATATTTGATGCTGTAACTTTTGAAGACACCATAAAACCTGTACATGAGGGGTACTGTTGTACTCGGGAGACTTCGCTGAACACAAATATTTGTGTTTCAAAACAGTAAAAAGTATCGCAGCAATAATATCGTCCATGTAAGTGCAGTTTGTGCGTGAAAAATGCAAAAAACTTCACTTTTACTGGCGATATCATCGTTGTAATACATTTTACTGTTTTGAAACACTAATGTTTGTGTTCAGGGAAGTCTCCCGAGTAGAACAGTACCCCCCATGTACAGGTTTTATGGTGTCTTGGAAAGTTATAGGATTAAATATAGTGCTAGCAAATTAAATTCCCTTTACTTTCGGCATGGGTTGTCAGGCAGGTCCCGCTAATTGTAATTAATTAAGATACCTAATTATGTAAAAATATTACATAAATATATATGTAGAATTAATGTAATGTGTGTGTGTATATATAATTTTTTTTTAATATTGTTATTTATATATAGGTATATATTTATGTATATAGATATATATTATTTCCTTCTACGTGTATTTTGATATAAATATATATATATTAATATCACAATATAGTTAGAATGAAATAACACATCTATATATTTTTTAATTATTTATTTTTAATTATTTTTTTTATTTTATTTTTTAACGTATTTACATATTTTTTTTATGTTATATATAAAATCTAAGTATATTATTATTTTTTACACTGATTAACTTTAATTTTATTTGATTTCCAGGCAGCAGGGGGACTAACTGTTATTACAGTTAGTCCCCCTGCTGGCAATGCCTCAGCCAGCTAACCTGGCCATGTGATTGTGAGGTCCTCGCAAGGACCTCACTCTCACATGGCCGGGGGGCCCCCCAGGGGGACGGACGTGCCGCGGGGGGGCTCCCTGGGATCCCACGCCGGCGACCGGGTAAGTAAAAAAAAAAAAACGGAGGGCGTACTATTACGCCCAGCAGCGTTTAGAACCGCATAAAACAGGGCGTAATAGTACGCCCTCCGGTCTTAAGGGGTTAAAGCTGTAGTTGTCCTGGTGACTATAGTGTCCAGACACCTCCCAAGAGCCCATTAGACTCCTTTGTAGTCTCTAAAGGGGGCCTTGGGTTGACACTTTCTATCATACAGAACACAAATTTGAGCAATAAATATTCTTGAAAACATAAAAGAAATGTTTTGGGTTTTTTTTACATTCTAAAGTGTGTGTGTGTGTGTGTGTGTGTGTGTGTGTGTGTGTGTGTGTGTGTGTGTGTGTGTGTGTGTGTGTGTGTGTGTGTGTGTGTGTGTGTGTGTGTGTGTGTGTGTGTGTGTGTGTGTGTGTGTGTGTTACATATATATATATATAGCCAGGGAGGGGGGTGCAAAACATAAAAGAAATGTTTTGGGTTTTTTTTACATTCTAAAGTGTGTGTGTGTGTGTGTGTGTGTGTGTGTGTGTGTGTGTGTGTGTGTGTGTGTGTGTGTGTGTGTGTGTGTGTGTGTGTGTGTGTGTGTGTGTGTGTGTGTGTGTGTGTGTGTGTGTGTGTGTGTGTGTGTGTGTGTGTGTGTGTGTGTGTGTGTGTGTGTGTGTGTGTGTGTGTGTTACATATATATATATATAGCCAGGGAGGGGGGTGCCCTGGGGGCGGCCACCTAAATAGTGTTTAACACCATATAGGGTCACCCTATATAGTGTTAATTTAAAATACAAATCATACAAGATTCTAAAATCACTCCACATTGAAGTTTTACATTACTTCAACATTTTGTCACCTGTAACTACCAAAAATCATTGCCATATTATGTACTCTATTATGTACTTTACTGTAGTAAATAAGGACACATAAATGAATCACTTTTCCTAAGCTGCACTATATATGAACACATTATTGCCAAAGCTGTGAAAAATAATTTTACCTTTTTTTTTTTTTTTTTCCTGTGTTTTTGTCTTTTGCATTTCTGTGCATTTTTAAATAATAAATTATAACTTTTAGATGTCTCACATGAAATTGAAGCCTTTTTTTTTTGTCCATTAAAAACGGTATATAACGTGTGTTAAATATATCAGAAAGATGCAAAAAATTGCTCTGGTCCTCAAGTGAAAAAAAAAATGAATCTCGATCCTTAAGGTGTTAATATACCAATTTATGCAAATAAAAACACAAATTTAAAGTTACACTTTTTTGGAGGTGCAGTGGTTGTGCCCCATATCTTCTTTCTCTTTCGTTAAGGGTCTGCTTTCTTAGTATTTGGGGTACATGTACTAACTAGTTGTATTTTTTTTACAGTGTATACGTAGCAGGTGTATTCCCTACATATATACCATGTGCATGAAGCGTGCATTGCCTCCTCTGTACTATGTAGTAGTAGGACTATAAGGAGCAATACCAAACCTGCACCGACAAGCATCACTCACCATTTATAGCAGCCCTCAGTGACCTCCAGGGTAAAGTTGATCTTGTTGCCCCTGGAAAAAGGCAGGAGGATTTTGGGAACATTTAACTTTGATGCATCCGCCAGGACCATCAGTGCCATCAGTCCCCACATGGCGACCACCGGAGTGCAGCGCCTCATTCCTGTGCCCACAAGCACGTGGTCACCGGGTCACCGGGTATAATGAGGGAAATCGTCCCACAGTGCTTTCGGGGTAGCTTTGACGGTGCCCTTACCAAATGCTTCTCTTTCTATCCCGCCAGATGCGCGGGGTATGTCTGGCGTGCTTCTCGCTGCTCACCAGATACACGAGTAACTCGGGCAAGGCGTGAGTGTACGCTAGAGCTATGTACTCCGGATAAGGGGAAGTGAGTGAGGTTTGCGGTTCCCCAGACTCACTGTTCCGGGTGAGAGGGACTCTTACCTCCCGCCATCTGTAGCATCTCAATATTTAGAAATACTGCGAGCAGGAAGTTACTCCGAGAAGTTCTAATTAGTTAAAAAGAAATGTGTCTGTGAAACAGAATATGACAGGGAAAAACTAGGTCCTGGGCCCTTAGAAGTCCATTTAATGCATATTGAGTAAATGTGAAATATAACATTCTGAATGCAAGTGAGCGTGTACTGTCAGTGTAAATGAAAGTTGTTGTTTTGCATACATTTCCAGTATTAATGCTAATGTCTTTAACCCCTTAAGGACACCTGACGTGTGACATGTCATGATTCCCTTTTGTTCCAGAAGTTTGGTCCTTAAGGGGTTAAAGAATGTCAGTGTGAGCCTATTTAATGTTATAGTTGAGTGTAGTGAATCTGTGAATGGGGAGGTATATTTTCTCTACTGCAAGAAAGTTTTGTATTTATATGTAATTTTAGATTATCACTGTATGTGTCCAAGCAGGGATATGTGTAATGTTGATATGTGTGTTGTGTAGTATAAAACCAGGAGTTTTTTTTTTTGTTTTTTTTGCATGTACTGTAGTACACTGTCTGAATGTAGAGCAGATGTGCATGGGGTTTATTTATAGGGAATTATGGCATGTGAATGCAGAAGCATATTTAAAGGACCACTATAAGCACCCAGACCATCTAGGATTAACCCTTTATGCTGTAAACATGGCAGTTTCTGAGAAACTGCTATGTTTACAAATTGGTTAATCCAGCCTCTAGTGGCTGTCTCATTGACAGCCGCTAGAGGCGCTTCCGTGCTTCTCCCTGTGATTTTCACAGTGAGAAGAAACCAGCATCCATAGGAAAGCATTGAGAATGCTTTCCTGTGGACTGGCTGAATGCACATTCAGCCGATGATGGCGAAAAGGAGGAGGAGAGCCCGGCGAGGAAAAACAAGTAAGATCTAATCCCTTCCACCCCCTAGAGCACAGTGGGAGGGGAGCCCTAAGGGTGGTGGGGACCTAGAGACCCTATAGTGCCAGGAAAACAAGTATGTTTTCCTGGCACTATAGTGTTCCTTTAATTGAAGTGTCACTGTGTGCATTTGTGTGGAAGAAGCTGTGTGTTTAAATGAAGGTGATTTTTTGTGTGGTTCAATTAAAAGAGTGTGTATGAATGCATGGATAGGGTAATCGTGTGTGATCAGTGTCAGTGTGTGTGACTGTAGTACTATATTTGTAAGGAGTGTCAGTATGTGTGTGAATGTAGAAGTGTATGTGTGTAAATTATCAGTGTGTGCAAATACAGGAGCAATGTGTCATCATGCAAATCCTATATCAAAGAAATACCCACACTTGTATGTACAAGGCAAATCAAATTTTATTACATGATCAAAAAAAAAAAAAACATTCAGAATTAATCTATATACACCCATCAATGAACAATAATCAAATAGTTGATATGCACTATATGCATCAATTCTCATATATATTTAATATGTATATAGTCCATCAAACAAAACAGAAGAAAAAAAAAAACGAATACGCTGTAGAAAAAGTTTAAATTAGAAATAAGCAAATTAATCCATAAATTCATATACAATATATTTACCTCATCAATCAAAAGAGGACAGAAAAATCAACCATTTCAGCACGAATGGCCTTTATCAAAGATTAATTCACCCTTGATAAATGCCATTCGTGACAAAACTCGTGACTCTCAATCTCAGCCAGTTGTGTTTCCCTTTTTCTTCCCACCTGTCCTTACCCTAACCCCTTTATGTGCCTCTGAATCATTATTTCTTCTTTAACCCCTTAAGGACACATGACATGTGTGACATGTCATGATTCCCTTTCATTCCAGAAGTTTGGTCCTTAAGGGGTTAATGCTCATCATCCCAATTGTTACTTAGCCCCAAATCCACTTCTCCTATCCCTATCTCTTCTCTACCCCTACGTCTCGGCCCTATCTCACTCTCATAGAAACATAAAATGTGACGGCAGATAAGAACCATTCGGCCAGTCTAGTCTGCCCAGTTTTCTAAATACTTTTATTAGTTCTTATCTTATAGTTAGGATAGCCTTATGCCTATCCCACGCATGCTTAAACTCCTTCACTGTGTTCACTTCTACCGGTACCCTCTCAGTAAAGTAATACTTCCTGATATTATTTTTAAACATTTGCCTCTCTAATTTGTGGTAGTTTTTCTTCTTTTAAATTTAGTCTCCTCCTTCACTGTGTGGATTCCCTTTATGTATTTAAATGTTTCTATCATATCCCGCTTTTCTCATCTTTCCTCCAAGCTATACATGTTAAATTCCTTTAAGCTTTCCTTGTAAGTTTTATCCCGCAATCCATGAACCAGTTTAGAAGCATTTCTCTGAACTCTCTCTAAAGTATCAATATCCTTCTGGAGATACGGTCTCCAGTACTGCGTACAATACTCCAAGTGAGGTCTCACCAGTGTTCTGTATAATGGCATGAGCACTTCCCTCTTTCTACTGCTAATACCTCTCCCTATACAACCAAGCATTCTGCTAGCATTTCCTGCTGCTCTATTCCATTGTCTGCCTACCTTTAAGTCATCAGAAATAATTACCCCTAAATCTCTTTCCTCAGATGTTGAGGTTAGGACTCTATTAAATATTCTGTACTCTGCCCTTGGGATTTTACGTTTGAGATGCATTATCTTGCACTTATCCACATTAAATGTCGGTTGCCACAACTCTGACCATTTTTCTAGTTTACCTAAATCATTTGCCATTTGGCTTATCCCTCCTGGAACACCCTGTTATATATCTTAGTATCATCAGCATAAAGACATACCTTACCATCAAGACCTTCTGCAATATCGCTAATAAAACATATTGAAGAGAATAGGTCCAAGTATACTCCATTGACTACAACCCTCTGTTGCCTGTCACTCAGCCACTGCCTTACCCATTCAACAATATTGGAATCCAAACTTAAAGATTTCAGTTTATTGATAAGCCTTCAATGTGCAACAGTGTCAAAAGCCTTACTCTCATTGTGCCCATTACCCCATTCCGTTCTATACACCTAAATGTGTATCTGCCGCATTTCACCCTCAATATTTAACTCCACATTTATCTCTGCCTCATCTAACCCTGTTTCTACCCTTAGCTCTACATATCTTTGCCTCATCCTACCCCAATATGTGGCCTCAACCCACCTTTAGCCTCTCTCTATACTCCAACTTTTCTGCTTGAAGTAAAACCTCTCAATCCATGCTGTTTCTCCTGGTGAAGAATTGCACATATGCTGGCGCGGCATGGACATTGTGCATGTGTGAAATGAGAGCATCCTTTCCCTTGCACCCACTCCATGAGAGTGAAGAGATCTGACAGGTAGAGTTCACATGCTCATACAGCTGTGTAAAGGAAAGAGGTGGAAAAATGTGTTGCCAAAATGAAGCATATTTAGTGATGCCAGGACTGATGGGTAGGTCCTCTGATCTCCCCAGGTAAGCCATGGCTGAGTACCATGGCCCCTAACAGCCTCTAGCCCTCAGTCCATGACCAACGTGCCAGAGCTGTCAGTCATAAAAAATGACTTTGTGCACCAATTCTTCTGGTATATATATATATATACCACAAGAATTGGTGCACAAAGTCATTTACTATGCACTAATATGCCACTGGCTCTCCTTTAAATATATATATATATATATATATATATATGTGGTCGGTTAATATCGTATAGTGAAATACCTAGTGATTGGAATTAAGTCGGTGTGGTAGGCCTGTAAAAGGGGGTAGGCCTGTAAAAAGATGGCCTCCCCGAATGAATTGTATAAGAGGGAGAGGTGGGTGGGGTGAACAGCATGCGTACGGCAAGGTAGGAAGGGGGGAGGAGCGTTTATATAGGAACGCTAACTCCTCCCACAAATACAGGCCTTACGGCCTTAAACTTGCGGTCGGTTAATATCGTATAGTGAAATACCTAGTGATTGGAATTAAGTCGGTGTGGTAAAACACACTTATTGCACTATAATTATCAGCCTTAAATTTTAGATTGTTCACATGAGCCTACGTCCTGCATCTATTAAATTTTAGATTGTTCACATGAGCCTACGTCCTGCATCTATTCTCCTGCAAACAAAGAAGAGCAGTGCCCTCTTAAAGGCACATTACCTATCACACTGAGAGCCCAGTTTGGATTGGCTCTCTTAAAGGTGAGCAAGCACTTGTACTTGTTTTACTGCCACATTGGGTTGAAGATAATACACTAGGACTTCGGTCCATTGTTCCCTTTCTCTCCCTTTCTTTGAGGATTACCATAAAGTTATTGAAGAAGCTTGGTATTTGCTTTAAAATACCCCTGCGTTTATGATCTGAGCCTATCCCTGTCAGGCTCTGAATCATGTGAGTTTGTTACACATACAGCTCTTTTTTCTAAGAATATCAAGTCCAGATATACTACACCATTGTTTCCATTCTATATTTTTCCTTTTAGATTTTCTCGTTTTGCATACCCCTTTATACAAGGGTGAGTCCAGCAATTTAGATTAGCGCTCCAGTGGGTTTTGTTTGTTGTGACCCTTCTGTTCCACTTTCATTACCCCACTTTCTTGCATGCTATTGTGTTAAGGTTTGGAGGTACCTACACGTGTGTGAGCTGCTTAGTGGAATCAGGTTCTTCACTATACTATATTTGAAGCGCCTATAAAGCACGGTTTATTTGTTATTACTTTTCTATCATATAAAATCCGTTTGCCTTACCTCTTATCCGTAAGGAATGTTCCTGTATAATGTAGCTGATTTCTAGTGACTCTAATTATGTGTACCGGCGTACTGCTACTGGATGCCGTGCTTATTGAAAGGATGTGCTAAATAGGAGCCAGTGGTCCCAAACTACTCTAATGCCAGGAGTATGAATGTTGAACCGTATTTGGAAGTAGTTAGGGAATGATTAGTAGGTCAAGTGTCTTGGTTGTCTGGTTTGAATGTTGGCGTGACATGATGTAGTGTTTGTACCTTCTTAAATATTCCTTGAGGAGACATGATTTGCCAGTCTGATTAGTTGTGATCGTGGAGTTGTAGGGTTCCGGAACCCTTGTACAGTTGCAGGCACATAGATTTAAGACCTGGTTGTGTGGTGCGGATGCTGTTTAGGGAGTCTGATACTGGCCAGAATTCCCATCTGTGGACGTACGTTACTGTAGAGTGATAAACCAATTATTTATCTTTTGATATTTTAAGACGGGGTATGTTTGAAAGGCTTGTCAGAATGTGTTATTGTATGTCAGTTCGGTATAGTGCTATTGTGTTGTATGAAGGTTTGAATAAAAGGTGGCAAAAAAAAGCAGAATAGACTACAATTGTACAGTAAACCTGTGAATGTTGTGTTCCACTGAGTCTTGTAATAATGTCACGTTCTGTCGTACGTATCCTTAGTGCAATTGAAAAACGCTATAGGTGATCACTTGTTGTCGAGTCCCAATTAGGATGTTAAAATGCAGATTATGGGGGGCGGAGCCTGGACGCCAAGCCGATCGAACGCATCTGCCACGAGCTCCTGCCGGACGGGCCCAACAACGGGGAAAAGCAGCAGCAATATGGCACAACGACCCATAAGGGTGCACCACCCATGCCGGGGATGCACCGCCGATCCGGTAGCCACTACACCGGGGCCCGCCGGTGCCGGGAGTACGGAGATGAGGCCGCGGCCTACTGGGACTGGAGCCGGGGAGAGACGGCCGATCTCCTCGGCGACGGAGCCCACAAGCGGCATAACTGCAACCTACCCCCCCCCCTATGGACCGGTTGGGGATATCCCGGTCCCTGCTGGCAGCCTCTACCTAAGCGGACAGACGACAAGCGAACCCCACGGCACACAGAGGCAGCAGTCTACTAAGGCCCTACCAAAATGGCCGCCAAGCACAGGCCCCAACAAAGGGTCGCACCACCCAAGCTACCCTCTCCCCAACTAAGTAACCTTGACTGGCTCTGCACAAGGCTTTGGGACATGCTACATAGCAGAGGCATAACCTACTACAGGGCAGAAACGATAGTAGCCTCGTGGATCCAACCGGCGGCACGCCGCAGTCACTACAGGCGCACACCACGAGCCTCCAGAGCGGCAGTTCGGCTATACAGGTTCCAGCAAGCCTTAAAGAGAGACAGAGCGCCAGGTCTCTCGCACGCACGCTCCCATTTCCAAACACACAAAGCCGGGACAACCACGCAAGCCACACTAGAAAGATACCCAACAGACTGGAATAATAATGGCCGGCGCAACACGACCCAGCTCCCGACCGCCATCGCTGCGACACAGGGGCGCGTGCGGCTGCACACCCCCATAGGTACCACCGGAGCTGAGACCTGGCATGGAGACGCCGCTTCCAGGGGCCCTGGAAATATGAGGCCGTACCACACAACCATTATATCGGGGGCAACCCAGCAGCAGCACCAAGGTACGACCAACCAACCCCATCAACCCACCTACCTACCCCGAATGGGGACCCAGAGACACTCTAAAGGGGCATTAGGACTTGGCCTGACTGGCGTAGGCTGAACAAAGAACACAGTGTAAACTGTCTACTTTGAGGACTAAAACCACCTGTACCGCTTAACCCTCCATTACCCAGCGGACTCACCCTTGCTTTAAAAGACTCTTGTTTGTTTTTGTCCGACGTATAGCCTCATTAGACAACCCATTATAAGAATTTATTATTTCACGGTACTATTGCTCTAAAGTTCTCCTCGCTAATTTTAGAATTGGTTTCTATAATGCCCAACCTACATAGCTAGTGCTGCAAGGTTATAATGTTTATTTAGCTTATACTGGTTATTTCTCCCTGACACCAGCTGAAATTCTCATGCTCTTGCTAGCTTTATTTTCCTCTATCCTTTTACAATATTTCATTTGACATAACTTGAGCCGGCATAGAGTTTTCCATGCCTGCACTACTATAATCAGGCTGTATCCTTCGTACACGCAGCCGTACTTAGTAAGCTTGTGTCAATACGATATTACTAATACCGGTGCAATGACGCCGTCAGTAATCACCCTGCCCGCTCGAAAAACGTTGTTAAGCATATTCATGCATAAAACAAAGCTCTGTTTATCCGCACTACCTGGCAGGCACTGCAAATGAGGAGCTATGTGTTACTACTCAGGTTGAAAAGTATGATCTGCCTAACGCGTATGATAAAAGTTAATCCAGCTATGTCTTACTAACTCACTTTAGCTAGTAAATTGGATACAGTTGCATGATTTTGCTATTACATGACGAAAAGTCATGATTTTATTAAAGACACGGAGGCGAGTATTGCATAACCCTTTCTTTACTGTCCACCAATAGCAGCAAAGAATACAAATATAATGAAAAAATGAAGAACATACATTAACATAGGCCCCTCCCCGCTCAGGTCCTGGTATATTAGGCAGCACTTCCCTTCCATATCCCTCTTTCTGAAGATGCGACCTTGTAACAATGTCCGAACAAGAACAAAAAACAGAGTCCAATAGTCCAAATAAGAGATTCTCACAACAGGGAAGCACGACCAGATGAGCTGTAGGACCAGAGATTATCAGCGGGAAGAGTCCATTCAACTTGTATAACAGCATGCCATCTTGTTGGATTAGGCTGTGAAAACATAAAGAGACAGGAGCCGAGAGGTTAAGATCAATAATTGCAACTATTGTCAGGTACCAACTGAGGAGAAAATTCCAAGTAAATACAAACCCACATCCTAGGGTGATTAGTAAGCCTATCATAACATAAATCTATCCTTGAGACATGGCCCCACTTACCGTACCCAAATATTCCATGTGACTCGTTGCAACCTGCGAAATAAGGGTGGGGAGACATGAATAATAAACGTGGGTGGGACAATACTTGCCTCCGTGTCTTTAATAAAATCATGACTTTTCGTCATGTAATAGCAAAATCATGCAATTTTATAACAAGACACGGAGGCTCATATTGCAAGTTTAAAGCTGATTAACTACGGCCGTAAAAGAATGTGGGGCCGGGCGAAAGTAAAATTCACGGAAGGTAGATTCCCTAGACCAGTCGGCTGTCCTCATAATATCTTCCAGACGAGCCCCTGCAGTCAACATCGAGGATGCTGAGGCCCCCCGGACCGAATGGGCGCCGAAGATCGTGGTATCGATGCCTGCCTGATCCAATAACCATTGCACCCATCGGGACAATGTGGTGCTAGAGACCGGTCGGAAAGGTGGCCGAAAGGATAGGAACAGCTGTGGGGATACCTGTGAACGATGACATCTGGTACGATCTTCGTATTCGCGAAGGCAAGTCACAGGACATAATGCTGGAGAGGTAGGAAAGGCGGGGTAGGACACCGACTTGATAGAGGTTTTCGTCCGGCGACTGATGTTGAACGTGACCCCGTCCGGGGTGTATGACTTGGCATCGAAGTCCAGGGCTCTAACGTCCGAAACTCTCTTGCAGGATACGAGGCAGAGCAGGCAGACCAATTTGGCAGAAAGTTGTTTCAGGGAGAGCGCTGAGTTAGCGGGCCACGACGAGATAAAGGATAGTACAATGGACACATCCCATGACGTGGAGTAGCGAGGTCTGGGCAGTCGGGAGAATCGTGAGCCCCGGAGGAGCCGGCACACCAAGTGATGTTGACCCGCCGGGCACCCATCGAAACCTTGATGAATTGCCGAGATGGCTGACCTGTAAAGGTTGATAGTCCTGTAAGCCTTCCCCGCCTCGAAGAGGGACGTCAAAAATTGCAGAACCATGGTTACAGGGGCCGAAACGGGATCCACGTCCCTAGCCATGCACCAGCCAGTCCAAGCTCGCCAAGCTGACCCATAGGCTCGTCTAGTTCCTGGGGCCCATGCTTCCGCCAACAGGCGTCTAGTTGTGTCCGAAACTCCTTGGATTTCCCAGGGTCCCCGGAATCCGCCATGCCAGGAGTGGGAGGGAGCCGTCCAACCGGAGCGGATGACACCGTCCCATCGGGTCTAGCAGCAGATTGTGGCGTGGCGGTAGCAACCGTGGGTAGTCCATCGTCATCTCGAGAATCTGGGGGAACCAAGACTGGGTTTCCCAGAATGGGGTTATCATGACTAGTTCCGCCCGGTGTCTGCGGGTCTGAAGGAGGGAGCGTGGAATCATGGAAAACGGTGGAAAGGCATATAGGAGGTCCCCGCTCCAGTCTTGCAGGAAGGCGTCTACTGCCTCCGCCATCGGGTCTGGCCTCCAGCTGAAGAATCGAGATAGCTGGGTGTTGAGTCGGGAAGCGAAGAGGTCGATAGAAAAGGGGCCCCAGAGAAATGATAAACTGGAGAACACCTCCGTGTCCAACTTCCAGTCGCTGGAGTCTGAGAGATAACGTGACCCCCAGTCTGCTTGGACGTTGTGCAGACCAGGTAGATACTCCGCGTGAACCATCAGGTTCCGTTCCAGGCAGAATTCCCAAAAGTCCTTCGCCAGGGTGGCCAACACTGCTGATTGTGTACCCCCCAGATGGTTGACATATCTCACCGCCGAGACGTTGTCCATTCGTAGGCGGATGCAAGTTAGGGCTCTGTCCCTCGCGAAGCTAAGGATGGCGAAGGAGCCTGCCAGAAGTTCCAGTGCGTTGATGTGTAGCCGTGACTCGGCTGCCGACCAACGACCCCCTGTGGAAATCCCGTCGCAATGGGCCCCCCATCCGTGGAGGCTTGCATCGGACTCGATTGTGAATTCCGGTTGTGGCCCGAAGATCGCCTTGCCGTTCCATGCAGAGAGGTTGAGAATCCACCAACGCAGTTCGTCTTTCGTTTCGGTGTCCAGTGACACTTGGTCTGCGTAAGACGCACCGGTTCTCAGGTGTGCGATCTTCAGGCGCTGCAGTGCCCTGTAGTGGAGTGGGCCCGGGAACACCGCCTGTATAGATGAGGCCAGTAGGCCAATGAGCCGTGCCAGTTGTCGCAGGATGAGTTGGGGCCGAACTAGGGCTCTGCGTAACTCCTTGCGTATGGTGAGAATCTTGGACCTTGGCAGGCTCAGAGTCGCCTCCTTTGAGTCCACGAGGAAGCCTAGGAATTCCATTAGTGTGGCGGGGGTTAGGCATGACTTTTCCCAGTTGATAACGAAGCCCAAGCGGGAAAGGAGGTCTATGGCCAGCCGTAGGTGGGCAAGGAGAGTGGAGCGATCTTGAGCCATAAGGAGTATGTCGTCTAAGTAGACGATTAGACGAACTCCCCGGCTGCGTAGCCATGCCATGACAGGACGTAGTAGCTTTGTGAAGCACCACGGTGCTGAGGAGAGGCCGAAGGGCAGGCATGTAAACTGCCAAGTCTCGCATTGCCATTGGAAGCGTAGGAGGTCTCGGGAGTCCGAGGCAATTGGTACTGTCAAGTATGCATCCTTGAGGTCTAGCTTTGCTAGCCAGTCCCTGTGAAGGAGAAGGTCCCGTAATAGGTGAATACCTTCCATTTTGAAATGGCGGTATCGGACCATGGCATTGAGGGGGCGTAGATTTATGACAGGCCTCATTTGTCCGCCTTTCTTTTCCACTAGGAAAATATTGCTTATGACCCATGTGGGTTCGGGAGGTGCTTTTTCTATAGCCCCTTTGGTAAGAAGGGTGGAAAGCTCCATGTCGATCCGTCTGCGATCCTGGAGTGAAAAGCAGATCGGTCGAGGAGGGGGAATGTGTACGATGTCGTCTATCAGTTCTATGTGAAACCCTCGAATGGTAGTCAGTACCCAGGGGTCTGAGGTAATTTGTGACCAAGCTGGCAAAAAATGTCGGAGTCTGCCCCCTACACAAACAGGAGAAAAAACATGAGGCTTGAGGTAACTCACCGTAGGGTCGTCTTGAACCAGGTTGTCCTCGGAAGCCTCTAGATCGCCACGGGCGTCCTCGAGATGGGAAGAAGGAGGGGCGGGTGTTAGCCTCCTGGTATTGGGATCGTTGGTGAAAGGAGCCTCGTCCCGTGCCACGGGATTGGAAATAGTTCCGGCCGGACAGACGGCTCCTGGATCTGCCGGCCCTGGTAGAGACCCGTCCCTGAAAAACTCGCCTCATAGAGGATTGAGCCTTATCCAGGGCAGTAAATGCCCCAACAAAATGCCCCAGGTCTTTTATAAAGGAATCGCCGAAGAGGAGGCCTTGGGCGTCCTTACCGGCTTCTGTTAGGGCGAGGTTAGCCAATTTGGGCTCTATCTTAAATAAGATAGCCTTACGTCTCTCAATAGATAATGAGGTGTTAACATTCCCTGCAATACAGATTGTTCTCTGGACCCAACCACGTAGGTCTTCAGGGTCAACCATGCGGTTTTCCGCTCTGGCGTCTTCCGCCAAATCAAAAAGTTTAGCCAATGGGCCAAATATGTCCAGGTGCTTATCCTGGCAGGATTTTAAGGCGGATTCGAGCCCTTTACGGGGGTTCCAGCCTAGCTTGGTAAGGAATTGGGTCATCTTGGGGTCTACCTCTGGAGTGTCGCAAACTTTGTTAGGCACCACAGGCCTTGGACACTCTGCCTTCAATTTGTTGCGTGCCGCTTTACTAAGTGGGTGTCGCACCCACTTCTCTAAATATGTGGCAACATGGTCGGCCGGGAGCCACTCTGCCGATCTCGGATGGTGTAAATCATCCGGGTCGAAGAGTGGAATGCCCGACGGGTCCACAAGGGCGGACTCCGCAGTCGCGGAGTGCCTAGTCCCTGGTTCGCCTCCGGACGTCTCTGCCTGGGCAGAGGGAAGGAGGTCAAAACCTGAATGAGCGGCATCCGCTTCGGAGTCGCTGTCAGACTCAATCCTAGCCTCCTCACTTGACCCGATTTCTGAGTCCGTGTCGCTCTCTACTTGTGCTCTTGCACATTTCCATAGCCGCTCCCGTTCTGCCTGGCGCGGAAAGGCTCTCTTGCGTGGTTGTGACACGCTTTCAGGGGCGACCGAAGGTACGCCAGTCATGGTGTTTCTGGAGGCAGAGGGACCTTTAGATTTGTGGGTAGCTTTCCTGGGTAAATCTCCCGGTGGGTCCACAGGAGGACGCGGCTGAGGCGTCGTGGAGCCCGAGTAGCGCTCGTCCAAAGGACGTGGCTGGATGGCCTGGGAAATGGTGTGGGAGAGAGTAGAGGACATGGACCCCATGGCCGCCATAATGGCGTCTGTCACTGAGCGCTGTAGCGCTAAGAACTGAGTCCCATCTGAGTGGGTAGTTCTGTCGGAGCGAGCAGGTGAATTACCTGAGGTGACAGGGCCTTCTCCCCTGTTGAGTGGGGTATCAGACTCCCCATAGGGAGGTGAACCAGAATTTAGTCTGGGTTTAGGCATTTTAAATAGAGTGGGTATAATTAGTGAATCAATAAATCTAAGGAAAAAACTGACAAGGAACAGTTTTTGGGTTAGTCACCCAAAGTACTAACAAGCAAAACAAAAGCGATCTCACCAGGGCCCAGACCAGTGCACACTCTGACAGGGAATAGGGAAGAAGACAGGAGGTTAGAAAATGGCCGCCGAGAATCTCGCGAGATTCGCGGCAAAATGAAGTAAGGTGAATAAAAGAAAACCAAACATTCGGTTAAAAGAGGTGAATTAAGTGAATACAATGGTGAGTATAGGACAAAATGCAAAACTGCCGAATGGGCCGTTTGCAAGAAACAGGCGAACGCGGCAAAACAGCCGAATGGCCTTAACTGCCGAACGGTGATAGCGATGTGAGTGCACTATGAAAAAGACAGCTAGAGAAAAAATGTGCGCAAGATGGCGCCGATGCGGGAAAAACAATGAAGAAAGCGAAAAACGGGGAGTAAGAGAAGATAGAGGGGTCTGGACCCTGGGCACAAAAAGCAACTACCAAGTATAGTAGAGAGGAAATACCATAAAAGCAAGAATCAATAAGGTAATCAGGATAGCAAAAAAATGATAATACAAAATTAATAAAATATATAAAATACCAATAAAAATAATAACAATAATAACAATAACGATAGCTAACGGTTATACCGAAAAAACAACTAATACTGATAATATAAATATCAATAAATGTAGAACAGTATTAAAAGAAGTGACATGTACTTATCTTTGATCGGAGCAGCAAAGAAAGAGGGATATGGAAGGGAAGTGCTGCCTAATATACCAGGACCTGAGCGGGGAGGGGCCTATGTTAATGTATGTTCTTCATTTTTTCATTATATTTGTATTCTTTGCTGCTATTGGTGGACAGTAAAGAAAGGGTTATGCAATATGAGTCTCCGTGTCTTGTTATAAAATTAGGATTTAGGCCTACAGCTAATGTGGGCCTATCCTTAAAACTAGCTCTTTTCATAACAAACGCGCCAGTATCACCACTAATCTAAGCCTTCTCATTAAGTTAAGCCTTCCTCTATGTTGTAATGCTCCAGACGGCAATAGCCATACATAGAGATAACTTGCTAATATAACACTTTGATGAATCCTAGTTATGGTTACTTGAGTGTCACTAGTTTAACTGGAACTCCGTTATAGATCAATCGACAATGTTTAGTAGCCTGCTCTTCCCTTGTTATGTATATACTAATACTTATTCATGTTTTATGTTTAGTTAAGATAAATGTACGTTAAGCGACTCTCAAAAATATAAAAATGAGGCATTGAAAATAATGTGGAAATGTATCTAACGGTGTTATCATTGAATTGACCCTACTCTGTGAAAATCCTTGCATTTCCCCTTCTTTATTCTGTAACCTTCATTCGTGCCTTAATAAAAGAAAGATTGACAAAAAAAAATGCAGATTATGAAATGCGGAAAGTAACCGTGATGACAAGGAATTGGGTGTTGTACTAGGCCAATTGACTCTTTACCGGGAATCCCTAATAGTTATGTGGATGCTTCCACCCAGGATAGTGGTTTAACTGTACAAATTGGGAGTTGGTCGAAACCAGGCGGATGAACTCATAAACCCAATTCGAGCTCTATTGACTCCCTCTACCAGGCCCGGACTGCAATGCCGAAGGACCTTCTAATCCTGTTTCCGTCAGCCTGTGAACCATCTACCCGAAGGTTGAGAAGGTGAACGATTGTACTGAATATGTTGCGGACCGCCATGCAGTCGGCCTAACTGAGCCGGGCTGGTGTTCTCTAAGTTACAGACTATTGAAGGTCTGAAGCATAGCCGGAATGGAGTTTAGGTCTCCTGTAATGTCTGAAATTCCTCCTTGTGAGCTGGAGGCCAAGACAGAATTGTCAGTGTCCAGCTCGGTGGTTGCGTTAGGGAGGGATGGTCCTCGTCCGATGTTGCCTTTTTAGGACATACTGAAAAAAAAAATATCACAACAACAATGAACTGATTAACAACAATACGGTTAAGCAATATAGAACTGGCTGGCTAACTAGTGCCGAAGCGAAAAGCTCTCTACGTGACAAGTGAGGCCCTGCTAGTTGCCAAGCGGCTGGTGAGAGGCTCTACCTATGATTTGGGCGTGGGGCTCCAACCACTAGCGTGGTGCCGAGGGGGGCGGCCTCTCGGTTACAGTAAAAGATCCAAAACGTGTGGCCGTGTCAGGTGAGGCCCTAACTATAAACCCGATAGGTGCGTGAATGCGAGGCTCTAACTATGATTTGGGCCGAGGGGCGAAATCTCCGTGTTGAGATTGGGGGGTTGGCCTCGCGGGACCAGCTACGTTGTACCACTAAGGTCAGCTCCTAACCCTAGATAGCCAGTTCTCTGACCCTAGACAGGGGCTTGATAAGGGGGTAACCCAACGTGTTTGGTGAACCCAAGTTGTGGTTTGTGATAGGTACCTGGAGATTCCCAGTCGGAGAAAGAGAAAAGGGGGGGGGGGGAGGAAGAAAGAAGAGGAAAGGAACTGTGGTCGAGGGAGAGGATAGAAAGAAAATGATATGCAGTATAGCGCAGTTCTTGGAGATATAGCTGATAGTACAGTATACTTAGACCCTATTCCTGAAGGGAGATGTATGAAGGCGTTGTGCCAAGAAAGCGTGGTAGTACCTGACGGAGAGAGGAGAGTGAAATTAGCAAGGTAGTGAGTAACAAGACGATTGTTACGGATAGTGAGTATGAATGAACGTATGACGAGTTGTTGAGTGTAGCCGTGGCCTGACGAGGCTAGGCAGGAATCAAGCCCCTGTACCCCAATACCCCATCGTGTAACAACGTGGCCTTGTCGAGGCAGTTGTTTGAAATGTGAACGAAAACTTATTTGTACCTGATAGAAACAGGCGACAATAGCGAACCAGTGATTGTCTAATGATAACAGATGACAATATGCAACATCAATAGTAATTAGCAAAACTAATGTATAACGGTAATAGAGATTGACTAATTGCAAAGTGTCTAAACCGTCTAAACAGGAGTTGCACAAGCTTCAGTGTAATCTGGTAGATAAAAATAATCCAACATATACAGCGTTTAACTTGTTAGATTAACTTGACCCAATAAAACAGTACATGCATAGATTAAGTTGATTGACAAGACTGTTGTCTCAACCAGATGCTGCAATTGGTTAATAGCTTGATGATGGAGTATAGGTAGTTAATCTTGCAGCCCTCTGGAAGTGTAAGGATTATCATTACTAATGATGCATAGGTGGAGTTATGCAAGACATGGATGACAGAGTGTAATATAGTGTTAGAGGTGTTTATGCAGACTATTCAAACAATTACAGGATTATAAAGAGTGAAGGAGCATACATAGGAGATTAATTATTAAGTGATGTTATGCAGATATGTTAACCAGACCAACAAAGGGAGTCATAGGGGACTGTTCTATGGAGTAAGACTTATATGGGGCAGAACTGGGAAGCAACATCAGGAGGTTATTATATGAAGACATAGACATATCTTTAGACTGTATGTACATGTTTATTGGTATGATTGGTTCTGCCATTAATTAGGCGAAAGCCTGACACAGTGCCCGATTGTATAATGAATGGACCTGGAATGACAGGTCTGAAAGATATTCGTTGGATGACTCGTTCCACATTCTGTAAATTGTATATGCGAACGGCGGGAATAGCCCGAACGTGGCTATTCCCGCCGGTTACCTGGACGTTCGTTTGTTCAGCGTTCCAGCGCTGGAAGTGCTTCGGCTAAGTTCCCCCGAACGGAGGGGGAGCTCTGAACTGGCGGGACGTGCGGCTGGAAACCGGAAGTGCGGGGTCATCGAGGAGGCCCAGTGAACAGCGTGCGTACGGCAAGGTAGGAAGGGGGGAGTAGCGTTTATATAGGAACGCTAACTCCTCCCACAAATACAGGCCTTACGGCCTTAAACATATATAATAAAGGAGAGCCAGTGGCATATTAGTGCATAGTTGTGAAAACGACGGGTATTGGAGTATAAAAGTGATGGTCTACTTGTAGAGGAATCAGTTGTGATTACTAATAGATGGAGTATTATAACACAATGAGGGCTGTTCATAGGACTTACATATTCGGTTTCATACTGGGTCAGGTCAGATTTTAATTAGGTATGTTAAAGTGACACTATAGTCAACAGAAACACTACAGTGTAATGTAGTGGTTCTGAAGCATGTAACCATGCAGGCTGAACAGTGTAAATTCTGCCTTTTTTGACAAAAGAAATGTATTTACACTGCTGCCCAAAGACCACCACCTGAGAGCCACTAGAGGGACGCCCTGGATTTACACCAGCAAAGATTGCAGGATTGACATTCAGCGTTTGCAAGCACTACATGGAGTCACTTAAAGTTGACTCAATGCATCTCTATGAGATGATGCTGATTAGCATAGCGATTTGCTGAGTTTGTGCTCCAGACTTTCCAGATTGATGATCCCAGGCAGGGCGGCCACAATGAGGAAGTAATAATGAGTAAATGCAAGAAAAAGTATGTGAACCCTTTGGAATGATATGGATTTCTGCACAAATTGGTCATAAAATGTGATCTGATCATCATCTAAGTCACAACAATAGACAATCACAGTCTGCTTAAACTAATAACACACAAAGAATGAAATGTTGCCATGTTTTTATTGAACACACCATGTAAACATTCACAGTTTTTACCATCCTGATGAAAGCCCAAATATGGGGCTGAAACGTTGATTTGATTTATTTTGAACATTAAAAGTTAAGTTTTAGTGATATTTACAAGTCCCTGAGTGCGGTATTTCTCTGTTTTTCTATGCTATTTGCCTGACCAGCACCGAGCACATTATTTACCTGTTCCAGGAGTGCAAGCAATTTTTTATTTTTTATGTATATAGTTTGTCTTCTTTGCTAAAATTTTGCCATATTTAAGCATTCAATATGTTATGTGATACTATACTTCTTGTAATATACTGCTTTTGTGGAATATGTCTATACAGGTCCAGTTGATTCATTTTGTAAGTATTTTAATAAGTGTGCTTATGTTGATTGTGCACTTTATTTACATTTGTACTTGAATGATTTTAAGTATGCATTTGAACACTCAGACATTAGGCTTCTAGATTAGTTTCGGCTTAAGTATTGAATGGGTTAACAGCCATTTTAGGGGGGCGTGGTCTGGACGCTGACCAAGATGGCCGCGTGAAAGAAGAGCTCCGCTCCAGCAGCCCTTTAAAAAGCTAATTACAGCGCATACCTGAGCCAAATGGGTCGTACAAAACGCCCGGAACATCCCCAGACCCCGAGGAATACGCAACAAAGGCATCTGGACGACTACCTGCAGCCGCAATCCGGTACGAGCGGGGAACCGGGAAGCCCCAAAATGGCGCCGGTGTCGCCGGCGGAGTCCAGCAACCCGACCCTCGAACGCATAGAGGGTGAGCTACGAAATCTAGCAGCCTCGATGGTCACAAAAACCGACCTGCACATACTCATAACCTCCATCCAGGATACAATGAAAACTGAGCTGGCGGGAATCCGCTCTGAGGTCACCTCGCACGCAGGCCGCATCACTGCCCTGGAGGAGGCAAATACGGCCCTCACCGCGCGCCTTACATCAGCGGACACCGCGGTGGCACGCCAGGGCGGAATCATACTGGCCATGAGACGGCACCTTGAAGATGTCGACAATAGGGGCAGGAGGTGCAATATCCGCATCCGCGGAATACCGGAGGCGGAGAATGCGGAAAACGTGGAGGAGACTCTGACAGAGCTCTTCCAATCCATACTTCAATCACCTACCCCAAGGCCCATTGAATTTGAGAGGGCCCACCGAACGCTGCGACCCCGAGCTCTGGAAGACGGACCTAGAGACCTTGTCTGTTGTCTACATTCTTTTCCTGTGAAGGATGCCATAATGAGAAAAGCACGCGACAGGCCGACCTGGCCCTTCAGGGGAGCACAGGTCGCCTTATATAATGACCTATCCCCTATAACGTTGGAAGCTCGTCGAGCACTCCGCCCAGTGACTGCCGCTTTGAGAGATCGAAATATCGCCTACAAATGGGGGTTCCCGTTCGCCCTCATGGCCCGACATAACAATAGCTGGCTGCCACTTAGATGGCCCGAAGAAATACCGGGTTTCATGGCCGCACTGAACCTTCCGCCACTGACAGTGCCCAACTGGGTTTTGGGACCACCAACCATACCTCCGAGATCGCAGAGAGGGGCAAGCCGCAGGGGAACAGGACCCCCGCCGGCCCAGTCGGCAGAGAGACGCAGAGACCCGACCCTGCCGGAGGAATAGAGGCCCCTGCACACCCACGACGACGACCAACACCACACAAATAGCGGAGATACCTGATCCACCTGAGGGACCCCTCTGCTCCAACTACTACGCTGGCACTTTTGGTGACTATCCGCCCCTGGTTCCCACCGGGGCACCCTGACCACCCCTGTCCGGGACAATGCATAACAGAAGCACACGGAAGTCCGCCAGGTACGATGTCTAAACCCGACAGTGGGATTTGGGTGGGGGGCCCACGGGTCTGGGGGCACACACATGGGTTCCTTACACAAATAACACGAGACTCTCCCTTCCCCCCTGCGGTGCACAACCTGTCTTTCCCCGGGTGGGGCCATACCCGTTTTTGTTGGGCGGGGGATGATGGGGGTCTGTGGGGGCAGATATCTGGGTTCTCGCTGCCTGACTCCTCCTTGACTTTTGGGCCTTAAACCTGAACGCTGCATTGTGAACCTGTGAAGGCGGCCTCTAACACATGGCTATTAATATTTAAATGCTCTCAGTTTAAGTATAGACACGAGCTCAAAATGTTTTTTTCCGCAGTAAAATGAGCCCACGGGAAATAGTTGAGAGGTTCCGGGCACAGAGGTAGAGGGAGATCTGACGATGCAAAGTAGCACGAATGTCGGCCGACCCCCTTTACTCTTCTCCATAGTACCTAACATGGCCGGACAACCGGCAATCAGCACCAACCGTTATTGGACATTGTGTTACTTACCCGTAATTCCCTTTATGACCTAAAAGCAAATAGACAGTAAAGTATGGGGGGGAATGATAAGGGGAGGGGGAAACGGGGAACTATACTATAATTGATTAATTAATAACAGAGAGAGGAGGGGAATGAGGGGTAAATAATGACACTAATAATTTAATAAAGGAAAACAGAAGGGGGGGGGGGAAATTAAATTAAATTAAATCCAATTAAATAAATAACTAAATAAATAAATAAAAAAAAAAAAAAAAAAAAAAATTAAAAAAATATTAAAAAAAAAAAAAAAAAAATGAATACATAAATAAATAAACACAGAGAAAAGAACGAAAAACAGCTGGGTATATCCAACGCTGTATAAATATTGGTCATGGAACACTAAGCACGGGAACACACTTTGTCTAGCCGGCTAACAGCGGGGGCGTAGCCCATACACCACTACGCCCGGGGGGTGCTGTATACCATAGATACGAATGGCCCACGTTCAATCATCTAGGGGCCTGAGCCCAATAAAGTACACTGATTTAGATCGGTGACCCACTGTAGGGACCGACGGAGGGGCCGGGGGGGGGGGGGGGGGGTTGTGCGCTATCATAGGGAGATTCTAACTTCCAAGGCCTACTGGGTAGTGGGGAGGAGGTGGATCGGGGTGGGGAATATGTCTCGATGCAAGCACAAGATGGTCTGTCGTCTAGGGACTAGGCAGGGACAATAGGGATGATACCGGAGTTAGCAATGTTAAATGGTTTATTTACTGTCCATGTTGTAATATTCAAAGTTCAAATATATATGTAAATGCTATAAGAACATATGTTATGCACACGACCAACCGCACACGAAGCTGCTGCAAGCTTGGTAACTAGAACAGAGGGCCTGGGAAGAGCGGATTACTCTACTCTTCTTATTATACTTCTCATTCGCCGTCTCTCTTGGGCAGCGCCTGTACTGTGCTACCCACATTTTACACTCGTGCTCGGATTGCACGACCAGGCTGTGGGTCCCCTCGATCTCTGGGCAGGTCCCGGGTTGAATACCCACTGGTGCTGGTTGTGGCACGAGAATCCCCCCCCCTTCTCAGGACGGGGGGCTTAGATTCGGGACACACCCGATATCTACGAGGATCTCCACCTCTCTGAGGGACTCCTCTTTTTACACAACATAGTCCTCTTTTAACTCCTTCTGATAAGGCTTCCAACCCTGGTGGAACCCCGCTCCGGCACTCCACTCACTACTCCTCCCTCCCTTCCCCTCTCTTTTCTCTCCCCTCTCTCTACCCCTTACTCCCCACCCCACTCTCCCTGTACTGATCTGTGCTGGGGATCCGAGAACCACACGACACAGGGTTAACAGATTCCCACGACTTGGGACGTCTTGCTGTGCCCATAGACGCTATGGCCTACCGCGACACGCCCCTGCGAGTGCTCACCCAAAATTGCAGAAGCCTGAACACCCCTGAACGCAGGACACATCTTCTTAGAGAATTGAAGAAAAAGCACATCACGGTAGCCATGCTCCAGGAAACCCACTTTAGAGAGGGTTCTGCACCGAGGATGCGAAATAAACACTACCCGGACGCATACTTCTCCAACCACCCCTTAGCCCACAAAGCTGGAGTGGCCATTGTCCTAGCTGCCGAGCTATCATTCAGGGAGCTAGAACGCAAACAGGACTCACTGGGGCGGTACCTCTTCCTAAAAGGCATCATAGCAGATAAAGTCTATACATTAGCGACAGTGTATGCTCCCAATAGGAATCAAGCTTCCTTCCTAAGGAACGCATTACATGCCCTAGACGAATTTACAGATGGGATACTCCTGGTAGGGGGTGATTTTAATGCCCCATTAGACCCAACACTAGACTCATCCACGGGACATAGTTGTCTCTCACAACGCACCATCGGAACTATACGTCGAGCGCTGGAATCTTTGAGGTTAGTCGATTGCTGGAGAACACTTAACCCCTCCACTAAAGACTACACATATTACTCGCCACTCCACGACCGCTATTCTCGCATTGACTACCTCTTTGTTACACAAGAAGGACTCTCTCACCTTCAAAAAGCAGACATCGACCCAGCCACATGGTCAGATCATAGTCCGGTGAGAGTCGAACTGGCGTCTCCCCTATTCCGGCCTTCAATGTGGACCTGGCGTCTCAACGAAACACTCCTGATGGACCTGGATAACAAGACACAAATAAACAACGAGCTGGAACAGTACTTCCGGGAAAATGACACTCCAGATATATCCCCAGTATCCATTTGGGAAGCCCACAAGAGTGTCATTCGCGGCACAATTATACGCATCGCCACGCAAAAGAGGAAAGCAGCAATACAGGAAATGACCGACCTATATCGCTCTATAGCACACTTAGAACGCCAACACAAGAGATCCCAATTAGACACAATCTATGGCGAATTAATGGAACAAAGACGTGCCCTCAAAGATCTTATTACCAAACGACACCTCAGGACGATGCAACGCTCGAAGGACTTTTACTATGTCCACGCGAACAAGGGAGGTAAGTACCTGGCGAGACTTCTGAAGGGATCTGCGCCCCACAGACAAATACACAAAATACGTCTCACATCAGGGGAAACGACCCCTTTACCACAGAAAATCGCTGACGAATTCCGGTCTTTTTACCAGGCTTTATACAACCTACACCCACCAGGAGAAGATGAGGAACAAAACACGCTCCGACGATCACAAATACAAAAGTACCTAACCGATACGATCACGAGCAGGATACCCCAGGATGCGGCCCAGACCCTTGACTTGCCGATCACTGTGGAAGAACTAGCGGCAGCACTTAAATCGTCTAAGACGGGTAGGGCGCCTGGCCCGGATGGCTTCTCGGTCGGGTACTATAAAAAATTCTCGAGTACATTATTGCCATGGCTGACTAAGGCAATTGCTGCGGTAGGAGACGGGGGAACCCTGGGTACGGAATCCATGACGGCGACTATAACGGTTTTACTGAAACCGGGAAAAGACCCGCTGTCATGCAGCAGCTACCGACCAATATCCTTACTTAATGTGGACACTAAACTGTTTACCAAAGTGTTGGCGACCAGGCTGAAACATCTTCTCCCGGACCTGATCCACGCAGACCAAACGGGCTTCATACCCGGAAGAGAAGCTAGAGACAGTACCCTCCGACTCTTCTCAATCCAGCACCATGCAAGACGGACGAACACACGCCTGATGTTACTCTCCACGGACGCAGAAAAGGCGTTCGACCGTGTCAACTGGACATTTATGATGGCAACACTGAGACAAATGGGTTGCGGACAGAAACTCCTCACGTGGATCTCCGCACTATACGATAAACCACGCGCCACACTTAGGGTCAACGGAGCCACGACCACTGACTTCATGATCAATAACGGCACCCGACAGGGATGCCCGCTCTCGCCCCTGCTGTTCGCAATATCCCTCGAACCACTCCTGCAGGCGATCCGACTGAACCCGGATATTCAGGGATACAACTGGCGAGGTGCGGACCACAAAGTAGCCGCATACGCGGATGATTTACTCTTCTTTATACGCAACCCCAGGATCACTATACCTTGTCTCCTATCTGAAATTGATCAATATGGGAAGATCTCCGGATTTAAACTGAACCTTTCGAAATGCGAAGCCTTGAATATCACACTAACCGCATCAGAATACTCATCCCTGAGCTCGCAATTCGCATTTCATTGGTGTAAGGACAAGATGAAGTACCTTGGCATCTGGATGCCCACAGACCCGGCCGATATATATAAATATAACCACCAGCCGTTAC
This sequence comes from Pelobates fuscus, assembly GCF_036172605.1. Classification (NCBI taxonomy): domain Eukaryota; kingdom Metazoa; phylum Chordata; class Amphibia; order Anura; family Pelobatidae; genus Pelobates; species Pelobates fuscus. The sequence goes on from NC_086323.1 coordinate 185,652,446, forward strand.
TTAAGAAGGTCCTGGACGACTTGACTAAATGGTCCTACCCACACGTCACCTGGCACGGGAGGATAGCAGTTCTAAAAATGAATATTCTCCCGAGACTCCTATACCTCATGCAGACCATACCCATCACTCTACCAGCAAGCTTCTTCTCACCTTTAAAGTCAGCTGTCATCAAATATGTCTGGCGTGGCGAACGTTCGAGACTTCGCTTTGACATCTTATGCCGGCCGAGGGGCCATGGGGGCTTGGCGTTGCCAGATTTCAAAAAATACTACCAAGCTACGGTACTACAGCGCATCCTGGACTGGCACTCGGAGCCTCCACGGAAGCAATGGGTGGAGCTCGATAGAGGCCTTATTGGCCCTACACTAGAAGCGAAGATATGGGGCGGTGATAGAACTTGCGTCTCACAACACCAGAAGGAGGGGACGATCCTACAGACGATACACAGCTGGATTTCAATGAGGGATCAGAACCACATATCACCCACACCGAGTCCAATGATCCCCCTTTCACATAACAAAGCTATGGGTGGCGGAATTCCCGCTAACACATGGCCCACCACTGGTCCCGGGACCTTTGTCCCCATACATAAGGTACTGAGAGATGGTGGGTTACGTACTCTGGATTCGCTCCTGGAAGGTGAACCCAGAACTCCCCTCACCGTCTTGCGTTACCTGCAATTGAAACACTACCATGACTCAATACCCCACAAAGACCGCATGCACAGAAACCTTACGTGGTTCGAGGACCTCTGCGACCGAAACAGCACCCTTGAACATGCAATCTCAATACTCTATCAACACCTCATAACAGCTGGCGCAAACACTGCCAATACGTTTAAACGACGTTGGGAGGAGCAACTGGGGACAACTTTCACCACCTCGCAATGGGATAAAGCCCTGATCTGGCAACAAAAGAGCTCTATGAGCTCGCACTATCAAGAGATGAATTATAAAGTGCTCTCTTTTTGGTACAGAACGCCAACTCTGTTACACAGGATATTCCCATCAGTACCACCCACATGCTGGAGATGCCAAGCAGACAGAGGTACCCTGCTACATATATGGTGGTCGTGCAACGCCATAACCACATTCTGGAACATGATCAGGGACGTGTTGACGATCATCCTAGGGGACATCCCGGACTGGAGCGCTGAATTGGCCCTTCTCCACGTTTCACCGCAACCAATCTCACTGTACAAGAAATCGATACTTCGTCATCTCTTAAATGCAGCCAAAGCTACTATACCGGTACACTGGAAGACAACGACAACTCCAACAAAGACGGAATGGATCCGTAGGGTAGAGGAAATACAAGAGGCCGAAGCGACATACGCTTCCCTGACAGACCGGAGTAACAAACATGCGGAGATGTGGCTACCATGGTTTTTATACATATCCCAATATCGGCGAAATGGGGATGCCGCTGGGAGTGCTGGGGGAGTGCCGGTGGGGACAGGATCCACATAGCACAGATCGCTACACAAATTTCAACCCTTCCCTCCCATACTTTCCTGCCCATTCTTGCTGCACATTGTTGGTTGGGGTCCGGAGTGCAGGAGCGGGGAGATACGGGGAGAGCCCGAGGAGACCACATTCAACACACATAGTGCATCGTGTTCATACTGAATTTAACGCAAACACCAACGCCATAACCTGATGCCCGCACTCTACCTCCTGTGAGCAGGGATATCAACTGTAGATCACCAGGATTACTGGGAATACACAAATAGAACTGACACGCGATACACATAAAGCTTCATGATCCCCGACACACTGCTCCTCCACATGAATCACCCTCCATATGGATTCTACGACGCCCGCAGTTAGACATAGGGGAGATACAAGCCCAACTTATCCCTGACCCTCAGAACCAGGAAATGGTTAACATGTAAATTAGTCTTTAGAAAGACACCATCAGTCACTACAATCCCATATACACAACAGCCCACAGATACGCGAAAGAAGACGAGCCGAACCCAGGACACAATACCTTACTGTGATTCTCGGGTCCGACAAGTTTAACTGAACACGTATCCTCTGACTTACCAAGCTTGCACCCTTCTTGGATCACTCCAGTAGCACAGACGACACATACGGACACTTCACACACCACTACTCTGGGCCCGCAAGCCTAGAGGCTCACACTCAAGATATGATACTGCTCCTCGAACACATTGGTAGAGGACTTGTATAATTTGACCTGGTTATTCTACGCTCACTCACAGTGTTCTATGTGTACTACTCCTGACTTCCTTAACTTGTTAACTTGATCAAAAACCACACAGAGGACTGGAAGATGTCCCTTACACCAGGTGTTAGTTGGGAACTAAGATATATATCCCTATGAAGTTTCTAGTTTAAAAGCAATGTCATCGATTCTAAGGCATACTCACCTGCTGGGTAATTTCTCATGTTATATATTTTTCATTATGTCTGAGTATCTGAGCCATGCTATGCTTCATACTGTTATATACTGCTCTAAACTATCCTTAAAATGTTTGACATGTTAAACGTAATATACTATTGCAAAAGCTATGCATGGAGGCCTGCGCGCCTTCCATTATTTCCCTTTCTCACCCCCATCTTCAATAAAAAGAGATTTACAAAAAAAAAACAGCCATTTTAGGTGAGGTTTAGGTGAAGTTTAGGTGAGGTTTCAGGTGGTGGCGGCACTTGCGCCACAGCTGGTCAGCTATGCGGGATCCGAGAGAAGCAGGACAGTTTAAACAAAGTTATTGCATATGCTAGCAAGACTTTGGCACCTGTTGAAGTTAAATTCAACACGTGTGAGAAGGCGTTATTGTTGACTGTCTGGGCACTACAAAATTCTCGTAGCTATATCCAAGGTGAGAAAATAATTGTAGAAATAGCTCACCAACCTCTACAGTATCTGCAGAGTGAAAGAATCAGAGACGGTAATCTTTCTAACAGTCGGATTACTGCATGGACTCTATCCTTACAGGAATGGCCATTAGAAGTCAGTTATAAACACGATAAGAGAAGCCCAGTTGCCCAAGGTTTAGCAGAATTACATGACTGTACTGCTCCATCTCTGGATGATAATGACACCGGAGATGACTTCCTAGAAGAGCAATTGCTATCTCCTTATAAAGTTTATGACGAGGAATACTGTCGACCACTACCGTGGGTATACATTGATGGTTGTTCATATCACCACGCCGCTGGTGCTGAACGGAAGTTAGTTGCAGGTATCGGAATCGCCTGGACAGGTGATTATCCCAATGTATCTATAGGATACAATATTGGTTCCAAAAGCAGTCAGATAGCCAAACTCTGTGCAGTATATAAGACCATTCAAATGGCAATAGAATATGGTATCAAAGAATTTGTTATCATAACTGATTCCAACTATGTTCGCAACAGTTTCGTCGAATATCTGCCTAGCTGGAAACGTGTCAGGATCGGGACAGGAATCCAACACGCAGAGTACAAACAGTAGCCAGATACGTATACCGGACCTTAGAATGGCCGGACTAACGTAAGTAGTACAGTATAGAATGGTCAAAGACAAGCCGAGGTCGAGGGTAACAGAAGACAGGTAAGCGAGAGACAAGCCGAATCAAGGGTAACAGAGATAAGCAGAGTAAGGTAAACAAGCCGGGTCAAAACCAAAAGGGATAATAGAATACACAAGCACTGAGTGACTAGAACAAGCTAGAACCACGACAGGGCAATGAGCTAATGAAAGAAGCTCTGTTAAATACCCTGTTCAGAGCAGTAACCACGCCTCCGAGGCGTCCTGATTGGTCCTGCAGCAATTGAGTGACAGGTCGTTCCGGAGGAGTGTCCTGATGACAACTTCCTGCCTAGATGCTGTAAAAGGCAGTCACTCCCTCGCGGTCGGCCTTGCATGACCGGATAGACCGTGGAGAAGGGAGCCATCAGGCCGTCTGGATGGAGGAACAGCTAAGTCTCTACCTCTTTCAGAGGTAGAGACCACAGGTACCCTGACAGTACCCCCCCTCTCAGATACGCCCACCGGGCGGAATACACCAGGGCGAGAAGGGAATCGAGAGTGAAACGCCCTGCGGAGACGGGGAGCATGCACCTCCTCCTGAGGTACCCAACTTCTCTCCTCAGGACCATAACCCTTCCAATCGACCAGATATTGCAGTTTCCCCCGGGAGATTCGAGAATCAACGATGGAATTGACCTCATACTCCTCCTGACCCTCCACGTGAACTGAGCGGGGAGGGGCGATCTTGGAGGAGAACCTGTTACATATTAATGGTTTTAGCAAGGAAACATGAAATGAATTAGGAATGCGTAAGGCATTAGGCAACGCTAAACGATACGCAACTGGGTTAATTTGAGACAGTACCCTGTACGGTCCAATATATCGAGGAGCAAATTTCATGGACGGCACTTTTAACCGAATGTTTCTAGTACTTAACCATACTCTATCGCCTGGAACAAACACCGGTGCTGCCCTTCTACGTTTGTCAGCGTGTTTTTTAACCAGCGTAGAATTGTGCAGAAGGATTTGTCGAGTTCGATCCCACAACTTTCTTAAATTGGCAACATGAACATCCACCGACGGTATCCCTTGAGAAGAAGACTCCGAAGGAAGGATGGAAGGATGAAAGCCATAATTCAAGAAAAAAGGGCTAGAATGCGTAGAATCACAAATGAGATTGTTATCTGCAAACTCCGCCCAAGGAATCAAACCGACCCAATCGTCCTGGTGTTCTGAAACTAAACAACGTAAATATTGTTCAACTTTTTGGTTAGTGCGTTCAGCAGCTCCATTGGACTGAGGATGATAGGCAGAGGAGAAATTCAATTTGATGCCTAGTTGGAAGCAGAATGATCTCCAAAAACGGGAAACAAATTGGGAGCCTCTGTCAGAGACAATTTGGGAAGGTATCCCATGCAAACGGAAAATCTCCCTGGCGAATATCTCCGCTAACTCGGGCGAAGATGGGAGTTTAGGTAAGGGAATGAAGTGAGCCATTTTAGTAAATCTGTCTACCACAGTGAGGATGACAGTCTGCTTTTTAGAGATAGGCAAATCAACAATGAAGTCCATTGCCAGGCAGGACCAAGACTTTTCAGGAACCTCTAAAGGGTGCAGAAATCCGCATGGAAGCGAATGGGGTAGCTTGGTCTTGGTACAAACTTCACATGCCCCGATGAATTCTTTAATATCTTTGCGTAAGTCAGGCCACCAAAAATCTTTAGAGACCAGCGCATAAGTCTTGCGGATGCCAGGATGCCCAGCCACCTTGCTGTTATGGAGACAGCGTAGCACCTCCAGTTGGAGAGCGGCAGGAACGAAGTGTCGATCCCCAGGGGTCTGTTTGGGTGCCAAATGCTGAAACTTCATGATCTCAGAAAGCAATGGAGAGTGAATCCTGAGATTCGTGTTCGCGATGATATTCCCCTTAGGAACTATGGAGGACAGAAGTGGTTCAGTTATAGTGGATGGTTCATATTGACGAGACAAAGCATCGGCTTTAGAGTTCTTAGAACCAGGTCTATACGTAAGTACATAATTAAAGTGAGTGAGGAACAAGGCCCAGCGAGCCTGCCTGGCGGACAAGCGCTTAGCCTCCCCAATATAAGACAAGTTCTTATGATCCGTTAGAATAGTAACAGGGTGTAGTGTCCCTTCCAGTAAATGTCTCCACTCCTTTAAAGCCTTAATGACCGCTAACAGTTCCCTCTCCCCGATGTCATATCTGCTCTCAGGCCCAGAAATTTTTTTAGAGAAGAAACCACAAGGGTGTAACGGTTTATCCACCCCTAACCTTTGAGACAGAACAGCCCCAACTCCTGTCTCAGAAGCATCGACCTCGAGCAAGAAAGGCAGAGTCGTATCAGGATGAACTAGAATGGGAGCTGAGGCAAAAAGTTCCTTGAGAGTCTTAAAAGCACCAAGAGCTTCCTCAGACCAGAACTTAGTATCAGCCCCTTGTTTGGTCATATTGGTAATAGGCGCAATGATAGAGGAGTAACCCTTAATGAAGCGCCTATAGTAGTTGGAAAAACCAATAAACCTTTGGATAGCCTTGAGTCCTTTGGGCAAAGGCCAGTCTAAAATAGATTGGAGTTTACCAGGATCCATTTTAAAACCTTCCCCAGAAATCACGTACCCAAGAAAGTCTACCTGAGACTGATCAAAACTGCACTTCTCCAATTTGCAGTATAGACCATGTTGCAGAAGTTTGTGTAACACCTTTCTGACCTGTCTATGGTGAGTCTCAATCTCCTTAGAGTGTATTAGTATGTCGTCCAGGTAAACAATAACACAATCATGCTGAAACTCCCTAAGTACCTCATTAATCAAATCCTGAAATACTGCAGGAGCATTGCATAGTCCAAATGGCATAACAGTGTATTCGTAATGGCCATACCGGGTATTGAATGCCGTCATCCACTCGTGACTTTGCTGGATTCTCACCAAATTGTAAGCCCCTCTGAGATCTAACTTGGTGAAGATTTTGGAGCCCTTAAGACGATCAAATAACTCGGTAATCAGTGGGATAGGATAGGCATTTCTGACAGTTATTTTATTCAAGCCTCGGTAATCGATACAAGGTCTCAGCGTGCCATCCTTCTTCTTAATGAAAAAGAACCCCGCCCCGGCCGGAGAAGAAGACCTCCTGATGAATCCCTTTTCTAAATTCTCCTGAATATACTCTTCCAGAACCGAGTTTTCCTGAACAGACAAAGGATATACATGGCCCCTCGGAGGCATAGTCCCGGGTAGAAGCTTAATTTTACAGTCAAATTACCTGTGTGGCGGCAAAGAATCGGCATTCTTCTTGTCAAACACTGCCCTTAAGTCTAGGTAAAGGTCTGGTATTTGTCTTTCTGTGGACTGAGTAGGATTCTCCTGTATGTTAATATTAGCTAATGGAGAAACCTTGCACAAACACCGATCCTGGCAGCCCTGGCCCCACGAGAGTATCTCCCCTAACTCCCAATCGATAATAGGGTTATGTTCTTCCAACCATGGATACCCCAGAACTATGGGAACGGAAGGAGACGAAATGAGCAGAAGAGATAACTTCTCCACGTGTAGGATACCAACATTTAAATCAATGGGTATGGTCTCACGAAAGATAACAGGGTCTAGTAGTGGTCTACCATCTATGGCCTCAACGGCCAAGGGTGGGATGGGAAATTGTTTTTACTAGCAAAGGCTTGGTCGATAAAATTCTCAGCAGCACCGGAATCTATCAAAGCCATAGCCCTTACTACTTCCCTCCCGCAAGTTAAGGAAACTGGTAGCAGAAGCCTGTGATCTTTATAATTAGGAGTAGAGGACAATATAGAAACACCCAAGGCCTGTCCTCTAGAGAGACTTAGGTGCGAGCGTTTCCCGGGTGGTTAGAACAGTTCGAGAGTAAATGACCCTTAGCTCCACAATACATACACAAACCCTCTCTTCTCCTGTACTGTCTTTCCTCCTCCGAGAGGCGGGTATGCCCTATCTGCATAGGTTCAGGAAGCAAAGATACCGTGGAGTCAGGACTTGGAAAAGCGGGGGCTAACCTAAAAGAAGGTCTCCGGTTCCTCTCTCGAGTGTTCTGTCTCTCTCTTAAATGTTCATCTATACGAGAGATGAACGAAATTAAATCCTCTAAATTCTCGGGGAGTTCTCTGGTAGCAACCTCATCAAGGATTACTTCAGATAAGCCATTCAAAAATACATCCATATACGCCTGCTCATTCCACTTGACCTCTGACGCCAGAGACCTGAACTCTAGTGCATAATCCACCAGTGTTCGGTTCTCCTGTTTCAGACGCAACAGTAATCTGGCTGCATTAACCCTTCTACCTGGAGGGTCAAATGTTCTTCTAAAAGCAGCTACAAAGGCGTTATAGTTATAAACTAATGGGTTATCGTTCTCCCATAATGGGTTGGCCCATCTCAGAGCTTTCTCAATAAGTAGGGTGATAATAAATCCTACCTTTGCCCTATCTGTAGGATAAGAGCGAGGTTGCAATTCAAAGTGGATACTAATTTTAAGAAACCACGACACTTCTCAGGAGCCCCACCATAGCGTACTGGGGGGGTAATGCGAGAAGAAGCACCCACTGTGGCTTCCTCTAGACCTGAACCGACAGGAGAAACAGGGGTATTACGTATCTCCTCTGGTGGGTTATTGGCACGAGATAATAGAGCCTGTAGCGCAAGCGCCATCTGATCCATTCTGTGATCCATGGCTTCAAACCTAGGATCAGGAGAAGCCAGCTGACTGTTTGTACTTGCAGGATCCATTGGCCCTGTCGTAATGTCAGGATCGGGACAGGGATCCAATACGCAGAGTACAAACAGTAGCCAGATACGTATACCGGACCTTAGAATGGCCGGACTAACGTAAGTAGTACAGTATAGAATGGTCAAAGACAAGCCGAGGTCGAGGGTAACAGAAGACAGGTAAGCGAGAGACAAGCCGAATCAAGGGTAACAGAGATAAGCAGAGTAAGGTAAACAAGCCGGGTCAAAACCAAAAGGGATAATAGAATACACAAGCACTGAGTGACTAGAACAAGCTAGAACCACGACAGGGCAATGAGCTAATGAAAGAAGCTCTGTTAAATACCCTGTTCAGAGCAGTAACCACGCCTCCAAGGCGTCCTGATTGGTCCTGCAGCAATTGAGTGACAGGTCGTTCCGGAGGAGTGTCCTGATGACAACTTCCTGCCTAGATGCTGTAAAAGGCAGTCACTCCCTCGCGGCCGGCCTTGCATGACCGGATAGACCGTGGAGAAGGGAGCCATCAGGCCGTCTGGATGGAGGAACAGCTAAGTCTCTACCTCTTTCAGAGGTAGAGACCACAGGTTCCCTGACAATACCCCCCCCCCCTTTTCAGCTAAGATCATATCTAGTGCCATTCTATTTTGGAAGGTCATCCGAGATGTGGCTTCTAGTTGTTCTGCCACCCCTTGGAGGGCATCTCTGGTGTAATTCACAAATCTTTGTTGGTTGTAATATATATAGTTAATCCAATCAACGTTCTTGTTAATAGTAATAATGGGGAGTAGTGACTCGAAGCCCGCTGCTACCTGATCCCGGGCTTTAAACTCATTAGGGACCCCCCTTGGTACACCAATGGCATCTATGTATACATGGGGATCAAAACTTCCTTTGATTTCCCTCTTACTTCGAGCACTCTCTTCAGGTGTGTTGGGCTTGTTTTTCACACTCATTATGTGTAAGGGCATAATAATCTTGGCCAAGGCGCACTCTCCATCCCAGTCTATAGGCAATTTACTCCTTAACCTCATATCCCCACATAACCAATATATGTCACCCAGAGCTTGTGTCTGATTCCTTACTGCACTGTATGGCACAGCAGAGTATGTCCCACAATATCCATCAGTAAAGTTACCCACTTTCATACTATTGGTTCTATTGCCTCTATGACATGTATAGTTGCCTGGGTATATAGTGACACATTCATTTAGTTTAGTAACCTTCAGCAAGATAGGATACTCCTTCTTCCAACTTTCGCATGTGCTCTGATTTGTGTCTGTGCTGGTGTACAAACTTAAGAAGCAGAGCTCCACATCGGGGGGTAAAGTGAGAGGTACAGTGCCCAGGTGTGGCTTTGCCCCCCCCACACACATAGCAGTTGGTTTGGTTGTGTTTATTAGCATTGTATCTCATCCATTCTAACCATATGTTAGTGTCTGAAAATCCTGTTTCTATCGCTATGGTCTCTTCATATGTCCCCAAGGGTTTGAATGTGGGGTCTCAGAGGATTAACAGGGGTCTGAACAGAGGTTCGTTTAGAGATTAGATTCTCCCACTCACTTGAATTATGCATATCTTTAAGTTGGAATCTACCTTGTGGTCCTCTTGTACCACCCCCCCTTAGCCAGGTGGACAGTATGTATGTGCCATTGTCCATAGGCCTGGGATTTTCTATGGTTAGGGTGTATTTCATCTGACCTGGGCCTCCATGGGGGGGTTTAGGCATTTACCAGTTTTAAGTAATGTCATTCTACTTATCAGGGATTTTCCATTCAGGTCTTTCCTATTTAAGGCACTCTGTGGTCTGTATCCCCAGTCTGCGCCTGTGTTCCATCCTACTGCCCCCCAGTAGTCACAGTTCTTTCCCCAATAACTATCTGGGACACAGATATAGGTGGACCTTGAGGCGTCATGTGTCATGTATAAGTGACACTGCCAGTAGATATTGGGGCATTTCACGATGCTACAATAATCAAAGGTGTAAGTGGCTACGTGTGTATTGGAAGAATTATACCAGAATATAACCTCATCATTTGTTTTCGTTATTGTCACTTGTTGGGTTATAGCTGACTTTATTGTAAAAAGGATATATATCAGGTGGATCATGGTCTCTGCTGTACTGTCTCAGCCGGAGCTTGTGTCTTTTTGCAATGCGAGGTGTGTATCCAGCTGCTTTTTCCTGCCAATTTTACAGATGTCGAGGTGGTAAGCAACACCTGGTATGGCCCCTCGAATCTGGGTTCTAGAGAGTGCTTCCGCACGAACTTCTTTACCAGGACCTAATCCCCAGGGCACAGGCTGTGAGACCCTATGTCGGCTTCAGGATCTGGAATGGAGGAAAACACTTGTGCATGGATTTTGGTTAATTGTCGAGACAATGCGATTACATAATTCATCAACGCATCTGTACTTAATTGTAATTGTTGGGGATAGTAACACCCTAACCTTGGCACTGATCCAAAGAGGATTTCGTATGGAGATAGGGCATTTTTTCCCCTTGGAGTATACCTTACACTATACAAAGCTATGGGGAGGCTCTCTGGCCATGGTAGGTTTGTTTCTTGGGCCATTTTGAGCATCCTTGTTTTTAGAGTGCCGTTCATACGTTCTACCTTCCCACTGCTCTGGGGGTGATATGGGGTGTGGAATGCAAGGGTCACCCCTATTGCTTTCCATATTTCTTTTGTCACTGTGGCCGTAAAGGCTGGACCTTGGTCACTTTCTATCACCTCTGGGACTCCATACCTACAAACTATCTCAGTCAGTAGTCGTTTTGCTGTGGTTCTAGCAGTCATGTTAGTCACTGGGTAGGCCTCTGGCCATCCTGAAAACATGTCTACTATAACTAAAGCATATTCAAAGCGGCCACTCTTGGGCATTTGAATATGATCTATCTGGATACGCTGAAAAGGGTAGAGTGGTTTTGCCAAATGTTTGCTGGGAACGCTCTCGGTCTTTCCTGGGTTACATTTGGCACATATTACACAAGATTTACAGTAATTGTTTGTCAAGGTAGTGATGCCGGGTGCCTCGTAATACTTGGTTATTACTGAATTCATCAAGGTTTTTGACAGGTGGGAAGCTCCATGTGCCCACTGGACGACTGCTGGGTATAATGCTCGAGGTAAGCATATTCTTCCTCTGTTGAGGTACAGCCCATCCTTTTGTATGGCCCCTTTCTTCTTCCATTGTTCAATTTCTTCGGGATCTGCATCTGTTTGCAACTTTTTTAGCAAACCTTCATTGGTAGGTAGATTCATCATGGCGTGTGTAGGATGTTCCATGATGTCTATCCTTCTATCCATTTCCTATTGGCCTGCAGCTTGTTTGGCCGCTTGGTCTGCTAGGTGGTTGCCTTTTGCTTCCTCTGAGTTTAATTTGCCATGGGCTTTTACTTTTAGTATTGCCACTTCCTTTGGTAATAGTAGTGCGTCAATGAGCTTTCTGATGGCTTCGCTATTTTTTATGGGAGTGCCAGCGGTGGTGAGAAATCCTCTGGTTTTCCAGATTAGTCCAAAGTCATGGGCCACTCCTAGAGCGTAGCGAGAGTCTGTATATATGTTGGCCCGTTGTCCTCCCGATAGTTCACATGCTATGGTGAGTGCATGTAACTCGGCCTCCTGAGCAGACTTATGTGCTGGGAGTGGTAATGCTGAACCAGTGTGGAATTTTCCTTGGGTATCCGCGTATCGGGATCCATCCACATATAGGGTGAGGTCTGGGTTCTGTAGCGGAACATCATATACGGTGGGGAGGTGTGTGGTCTCAAGGGTCATCTGCTCTATGCAATCGTGTGGTGGTTCGTCCTCCGGCATGGGTTCTGTTATTTCTTGACCCTTGTGTACCTGGGATTGGCAGGTCATTGCCTAGTCTAGTGTGTGTTTTGTGATGTTTCTGTCCTTCAGCCATTCTTCTTTCTTGGTGTCCCACAAGTTTACAAGAGGTCCAAGAGTTTTCCATTTTCCGTAGTTAGGTTTTGTCAAGGATATGTGTGGTATTGTAGCTTCCCAATGGCGGTAAAAGGGCTCAGCCTCGGGCGGTAGTTTGACTGTTGCCACGGCGTTTCCCATTTGGTCATAGTACAGGTTGACCACTATGATATTTATTTCTCCCAGCTTTAAGAACTGTTCTTCATACTGAGGATCTGGCACATGGGTTGTGTCATACCACATTGTGCAGTGTGGTGTTGTTTGCCTGGTAATTTCTTGTTCTTTTGGTATTTTCTCAAGCAATGCTGTGAAGCTGGGAGATAGTGGGTTGATGTCCAGGCCGTACCATGTGGGGTCTCCCCCCTCAGGAAATGGTAGAAGGGTAGACGGATTGAGGACGTAGCATCTTTTCAGAGAGATGTTATCGGGTATCAGAATGGAACATTGTAAACGCAGGTGACGTGCCGTGGTGAGGTGTTTGGGTTGGACTTGGTTGATGATGGCAGCTATATCATGGGGAGCCAGGATGGTAAGGTCATGCCCCAGAACAATATCACATGTTTTATCAATCAGGGCCTGTGCTGCAAACACAGCTCTCATGCAGGATGGGCTGCCTTTCGCTACTGTGTCCAGTTGACAAGAGTAGTATCCGATAGGTCTTTGTCTGGACCCATGTTGTTGTGTAAGTACGCCAGTGGCATGACCTTGTTTCTCCGTCACAAACAACTGGAAGGGTTTCTCATAGTCCGGGAGGCCGAGTGCCGGTGCTGAGGAGATAGCCTGTTGAAGAGAGTAAATGCAGGACAAGGCCTCCTCAGAGAGCGAGAAAGGTTCTGTCTTCAGGGCGTCATAAAGGGGCTGCATCAGGAGAGAGGCTTCTGGGATCCAAGCCCTGCAGTAGGAAATGAGTCCCAAAAATGCGCGGAGGGGCTTGTGTGCTGTGGGTGGCTTGATAGCCGATTTTGCTTTCACTCTGTCGCGAGTTAGGTGTCTGGCGCCATGTGAAATGCAATGTCCAAGGAAAACAACCATGGGGCTGCACCATTGAAGTTTCTGTTTAGATGCTTTGCAACCCTGGTCAGCAAGAAAACGTAATAAGCTCAAGGAGGTGGATTCCGCCACTGGTTTGGAATCGGCACATAGGAGTAAGTCATCCACATATTGAAGTAGTACAATCTCTGGATGTTCCTTCTGCCATGGAATCAAGATTGAGGCCATGGCCTTCGCAAATTGACTGGGGGAATTCTGTGCTCCTTGAGGCATGACTGTCCAGGTGTACTGCTGACCCTCATGTGTGAAGGCAAAAAGGTAACGGCAGGATGGGTCCAGGGGAACGCTGAAGAAAACGTTGGCCAGGTCAATAACTGTAAAATATTGTGCTGAGGGAGGGATGCCGGATAGCAGGGTATGCGGGTTCGGGACAATAGGAGTGTCTAGAACAGTGGCCTCGTTGACAGCGCGTAAGTCCTGGACCATCCGGTATTTGACAGGCTCACCCAGGGCAGATTTCTTTGTCACAGGAAATAACCGTATATTACAAGGTGACACGTAGGGTATGAGGGCTCCGTTCCGGAGTAGGGTTTCTACTTGTTTGGAAAGGGCATCAACTTGAGCTGGCTTAAGAGGGTATTGGGGGCGACGTGGTAGGGAGGCACCCGGTATCAATTGAACCAGCACAGGTGGGACTTTCAGTTTCCCAATGTCATCTGGGCCTGTGGACCAGAGGTGTGGAGGCACTAGGTCTATAACTTCAGGGGGAGGGGCAGAGGTGTTGGGGATTAAAGGTAGTGTATCCAGATGTAGCAGCAAAGGCAACGCACAGAGTGCAGAGGCATCAGTCAGAGATAGTGGGGAAGAGAGTCGGACCTGTCCGTCTGGAGTGAAGGTAATGGTAGCCTGTAAACGGGAGAGTATGTCTGTACCTAGAAGGTTGAGAGGGCAAGTGGCGGAGACTACAAAACGGGCTAGGAGGTCCGGGAAGGCACCTACTTGTAAAGGTACTGAGAGAGGGCAGGAACGTGGTGCACCATCAACACCTACACAGGAGATCTATATTGGAGAGGTATGATGGGTCTGGTAATTCTTGTTGTCTGATTACACTTCTGGCTGCACCTGTGTCTATTAGGAATTTAGTTGGCTTCCCAGCTATGGGTAAAACTATAGTTGACATGGGGACCTCACATTTGGTTGTGAGGGCCGACAAGTGCATAGCCGGGCAGGGCGACACAGGCTTGCCAGTATCCTAGTACTCCTGACTAGGGGGTGGGGGAGGGGGAGAGTATGCGTTGAAATTCTCCTCGCGGGGTCTGCGAGGTTCCCTGCATTGGCGGCGATAGTGACCAGGTTTGTGACAATTAAAACACAGCCGCTGGCCTATGGGTGGTCCTTTGGGTGGGCAAGGAACGTAGGGGTAGTTATCAGGGTATTCTGGGGGGCTAGGGGCGTTTATGAATCCCGTAGTCGTGTCTGAATACATGAGTGTGGGAGTTGGTTTTTTGCATAGTTGTGCCGTCTCTAGTCCTTTTGCCACTAATAAAAGAGTATCAAGGGGCAGGACCCTATATTCCGGTCGTGATAATAGGAGGCCTCTTTTTATGGTTTCCCTGAGTCCGTCTACAAAGGCGGCGGACAACATTTGGCTGAGTGCTTTATTGAAGATGGTGAAACCTAAATCACTAAAAACTTGGGACAGCCGTACGTGGTACTTTTCTACGGACTCGGTCTTATCCTGTTTGATATCTTGAATGCTCGTGGCTTGATCAGCCAATTTGTCTTGTGCCCACGCTTTTAGTTGGTAGCAAAACTCTACCCCAGAGTGATAGTCAGTGTCAATACTGAGGAGGTCAGTATTAAAAGCTTTTTCTACACAACTACCCTCGCCAAATGGGTGGGAATGGAGGTTTCATGGCTAGGTCGTATCAACTTGGTTAAAATGATGATCTTGCCACATATCCTGTATCTCTTCCGAACCCTGCCTATTTCCCTGCCAAGTTCATTGCTCAAACAGTTCCAAAGCACCATCAATGCACACGTATGGAAGAGAAAACCCCCAAGAGTAGCCAAAGGAAGTATGGGTCTCCCATACAACAGGGGAGGATTAGGCGTACCCGACATTACAGCCTACTACAAAGTGTCCTTTCTGGCACAGGGGATAAGGCTCATTAGAGAATATAATTCACCCCACGCCCCATTATGGATGTCTTTAGAAAATGCATGCCTGGACACAAAAGACATTGTTCACTATTTGTGGACATGCGCAACGCCTAGGACATCAGCGGGCCCGAACCTTCACTGCTCGAGCATCTTGCTCAGGGCGTGGAGGATCTGGTGCCCTCTGGTGTTGGACCCAACACAACTTTTCAAAAAGGCTCCGCTATTAACACTGGCAGCCTACTCCCCAGACATACAGGTAGGAAAATGGATGGCTAAAGGAGCCAGGGCGGTGGGTGACCTTATGACAGGGGGTGAAATAAAACCTTTTCCAGAACTACAAGTCAAATTAGGACTAGACTCGAGAGACCTGTATTTGTACTTAAGAATTAAAAACATATTGCAAACCCGCAGCAAACAGACATTATGCGGACAGATAGACCCTGCATTCACTCCTAGCCAAATATCGCTGTCCAAATTTGCTAAACCCCTTTCCTTATGTTACAACGCGATCACCACCAACAATATCCCTGACAAACTGCAATACATGACGAAATGGGAGAGGGAACTAGGATATCAAGTTCCCCGGGAGGACTGGCAGGTGGCAATGAAAAACACAAAAAAAGCTTCGAGTGGCCTCTCATTGTGGGAAGCCTACTGTAAAGTGAACATGAGGTGGTACTTAGTCCCACAGAGGTTAGCGGGAATGTATACAGGTGTTACGGACAAGTGCTGGAGATGTGAGGCAAGCACTGGTAATATGCTCCACACCTTCTGGTCATGCCCCTCTTTGCAAGATTTTTGGAAACAAATCCAAACCTTAGTCTTTCATAAGACGGGTTTCAACGTACCCCTACGCCCAGAAAACTATCTGCTCCATACTATACCTGACCTTAGCACACACCCCCACAAAAAGGTGGTTTTAAATATACTTACGGTAGCGAAAATAGCAATAGCCGGTAACTGGAAATGCAAGCAGGCCCCTCAAATGGAAGTGGTAACAACCAAATTGGATACAATAAGTGCTTATGAGAAGATGGCATATAAACTGTCAGGGCGTTTGGAAAAATATGAACAAGAGTGGGCAAGCTGGCTGACCTCTTAAAAAACACTTGGCGAGATAAGACACGAAGTCCAGGTGGACAAAAGAGTAGTATAGTGTGCGTTCACACTAATATGTTCTGCATAACAACCTGCTATGCTACTACACTTGTACTATTATGTATTATTGTGTAAGAGTCCAGGGCCCCCCCCCACCCCTCTCCCCTCTTTTCTTCTGTACCCCATCCCCCACCCCAGTTAGTACGAAATTCCTTACAAAACTACACTAAAACCGTTGTATGCATCACATTAAGTTCTGGATGTTGAAGACTGTAAAGGATATGTACGCACACTGTTCTTATCTATGTATCGTACCTTACATGCTCTGATTTGTGATGCAGTTATGCATAAATAAAAACGATAAATGAGAAAAAAAAAAAAAAAAAAAGCTTTTTCTAAAATTGGCCAATAAGAGTCTCCAGCCTTTATTTCACACAAACTAATCAAATCCCTCCAGGCTGCAGAGTATGTTTTTTGTATCTGTGCGATTCTCTTATAGAAAGGCATCGGTTGGCGCTCAGGGTCAGGTAACGAGTTAACTAAGGTACTGGCTTGGGGTGGGCTGAACGCCACGTACATTAATGGGGCATCTTTAACTTGTGTAGGTGGGGAAGAGAGAGCGGGAGGAAGGGTGGGTGGTGGAGGTTCATTGTTGTTAAGGATGGGAGGTGAATGTTCGTTCATGTATCTATGGGAACCGGTCGTGTCCCAAGATCCAGACTGGGTGGGGGCGGAAACATGGTTGGACCAGGCCGGGGAAAGGGCGGGCATGTGAGGGGTGTGTTAATCAGAATGCAACACGGGGGTGGGGTCTGGTGCTATGGTAACTGGCATCAGAGTAGCGGCGGGAAGAGGGGTTGTTGGGGAAGGGGTGGGGTCGGGCACGTAATATCGCCCATCAGTTTGCAACACTGGATATAATTTAGTTTGTGGATTGGTAACATCGTAAGGAGGGGGTTTCACAGTTCTTGGAGGCTTATAGTACACATAAATGGATTGTTTGCCACAGTCTATCTTTTGTTCAGCCGATCCCTCACTATGGATAAGTTTTGCAACTCGAAACCATGCTTCCGCTGTATCTAACAGCTTTTTGTCTGTTAACTTGCCCCGCTTCTCTGTGAGCAGTAATCGCCATTCTTCTGGTTGTAACCTTCCCCCCGTCCTTATATCTATCCCACACATCTGAGCAATTTTTCCTGCAGACTTTACCGCCTTTTTGCCCTCCCTCTGCATTACAATGTATACTGCTAGGCTGCCCCCGGCAGGGATTGAACATTTTTGACCCATTGTCACAGACAAGAAGAGAAAAAGAGAGAGAAATATAGAGCCGAGAAACAAACAGAACGTCTACTGTGCTCGACTGCCACGGGTGACCCCATGCGTCTTCCCAAAACGTAGACCGGTCACCAGATCTATAGACTCAACTGAGTATAGATCTACATACGGTTCGAGGGGAGTATGACCACTCTCTCCTCTTATCAATAGGACATAAAACAGAAGCAGAAACAGATACACAGAATTGTCACAGACAAGAAGAGAAAAAAAAGAGAGAGAGAGAAATATAGAGCCGAGAAACAAACAGAACGTCTACTTTGCTCGACTGCCACGGGTGACCCCGTGCGTCCTCCCAAAACGTAGACCGGTCACCGGATCTATAGACTCAACTGAGTATAGATCTACATACGGTTCGAGGGGAGTATGACCACTCTCCCCTCTTATCAATAAGACATAAAACAGAAACAGAAACAGATACACAGAAATCAATAAACAGGTAGGTGATTTCTCCTTGTTCCCTTCAGTAAAAACTGATTCTTAAGAATGTTCCTTAACACCCAGACATATATCTCTTGTAACTTCAATCTCGGGGTCCAAAAGGGATACCTGCCCCTGCACAGATGCACTTATGGGCTCCTCACCTTGTATAGTTAGTCCCTGCACTCACGCACTTGTGGACTCCTTCCCCTCTGTATAGTTAGTCCCTGCACTCACGCACTTGTGGACTCCTTCCCCTCTGTTATGAAGTACTCACTATAAAACCGCCTGTTTTATTTGTTTTGGAAAAATCTATAAGTATCTGGAACAGTTCTCACATAGGGAGTAAGAGACAAAACACTGTCCTGATTTAACCTAACATAGTGACAACATACAACAGGCAGGTAATGGGTTCTGTAAATAACTGGACCGTAGCCAAGATATACCTGTCTTTGGTGTCCGCCGGAGCCGACCTTGGGAGTCGTGGACTTACTTGCAAAGGACAGACAACGGCTGAATAAGACACAAAGGGGGTTATTCTTACCGTGTCACGGAGGTGATCAGTCTCCTATTCTGTCCTTCGCAGCTTGTCCCCCTCCTCTCTTGTTCGGCATCGACCAACACAGGCTACGGCCCCACGTTGGGCACCAAGCTGAAATAGATTCTTTTGCCCTCTGTTGTATATTGTCAGTCCTAATCAATATGTTCAAGGTACAGCTCATGCATGAGGAGAGAAATAATCACACTGACACGTAAGTTCAGTAGGAAAATCCATCTGTATTACTGGCAGTCTGGACGTGGCTTTTATAGCCATAAATTGTCACAATCAGCACATATACATTGTATAACCTAAGCTGTAAACATTTTGTTGGATTGTGTTGTAAGCTTTTCATTGGATACTTTTAGTTGCTATGTGTCTTCTCATTTCTTCCCTTGTTGACACATGGCTTATTCTTTAAGGGTATAAGGGTGATAAGGGTGTTTGTCTCTGGGGGAGGTATCGTCATTCTGTTGAGCTCAGCAAATTCCATAGCCATCGGTCATCTTAAAGCATAAAAAAATATATCTTTAAACACGGTATACAAAACATTGATTTTCACAGTACTTGGTTTGGGTATTTAAAATGAGGAATATAAAAGGGGCATTTCAGATCCTACACAGCCTTCCATCACAGATCCATGACAAATATTCACTCTGGGACTAACATTCAAACTCTCTTGGACACTTAGAATTTTTTCTAGCCAACACTATTTTTACTATTACTTACATACCTCCATACAACCAATCATACACACATTCAAGTTCCTGGGACTACCTAAGAGCATCTGATGAGAACATCTACTTAACTGGTAATTATGCTGGATTTATTTAATTAATCTAAATTAATAAAAAAAATCTAATAGCATGATATATGACTGGATAAAGCACGGTCAGATTTCAATATTTAGAAATCTTAGTTAACTAAAGAATATATAGTTATAAACATTCCATTCCATTCTATAAGAATATAAGAATAATTATATATCAGTGTGAAATTATCACGTGTTAGCATACCGCTGTTTTTATCCAGGTGTATTGATTTGCTCAAATGAAAATTCAGTTTATAGAATCTGGATGGTTCCAGGAAATGATTAATGAGCTGGTTTGAATGTTATTTTAATTTTAAAAAAATGACATGAGAATAGGATATTATATGCCTAGGAGGATCTAGCCAGCATTGAAAGGGTTACTCAGTTGATCTAACTGTTAGCCAAGGTTTTACGACTTTTCGCTGCACTGTGTGAAGTTTTACTTTCTGTCTGTAATGTACCTCATAAATCTTGTCTTGACAGTTGATGCTGTAGCTTTGTACTGTGTATAGATATTGTTTGCACACTTATGTTATACTAAATATTCACTGATTATTATCATGCATGCTGCCTAATATTATTATTATATTATTTGTCACAATAAATTATATCTATTTTTATAACAAATTGTGATTTTATTTGTATGGAATACATTTCACTTACATGATAACGATCTCTAAGATCTAAGAGAATTGAAATAGTGGGCAATTCTCGACTGTTTAATATTATCATCCCATAAATATCCCCACAAGCTTAAGGAGGGGCAATGGCAGTGGCTTTATTTTTGGGCCACACATCTATGTAATGGGCCATCTGGCAGCTAGGCGCAGACAAAATGAACACATGAATAGCAAAGTGAAGGTAAGAGGAGCAATAGTAGCAGTAAAATGTTTCTTATTAATACATTCTTGCATATATTTTTCCTTCATGTATACATTTTATTATATCACATGCATATTGGGGTCACCTCCAGACTGTATTATCTTTTTACATGTGTTTTGTTCAATTTACTGTTGAGATTTTTTTCTTTACCTTTCCCTGCAGACTTTTAATAAAACTGAGTATTTAAAGGAACACTAATGTTAGAAAAGCAAATCTGCATTACTATCATTGTTTCCCAGTCACTAGTGTTATTAAGTCCCCTCCAACCTTTTTACTTGTTTTCTTCCAGCATTGAGGCACTACTGCATATCCAAAATCACTGTTTTCTTAACCCCTTAATACCGCAGGTCCTTAATTGGCCGTCTCTAAACACCGCAGGGCGGCATAGAACGCCCTGGGCGGTCTTACCCCCCACGTGGCCGGCGGCACAGGGCCGATGCAGATCGCGGTTGGGGGGCATGCCCAGGGACCGCGGTCTGCAGCTTCTGATCGCAGTGACAGGCTGTCACTGCGATCGGTATTTACCATGTGTCAGCTGATTTGAAATCGGCTGACACATGGAGCCGGCCGCATTCTCCTGCAGCAGATCGCCTTCGGGGGACATGCTTGGCAGTGCCTGTCCGTGACCGCGATCCGCTCAGTCAGGCTGCAGTCTGATCGCACTGACAGGCTGCCATAGCCTGTCAGTGTGATCAGTGTTACTATGTGTCAGCCTATTAGCCCCCTACAGATCGCGGTGGGGGGCATGCCTGTGCCACCCAGGCACTCCCCCTGTGGCCAATTACCGCGATCTGTAGGAGGTGATCATAGTGACAGCCAGTAACTGTGATCACTGTTAGTATGTGTCAGCCAATGATCTCAGATCACTGGCTGACACATTGTCTCTGCCCCTCTCCTTACCTCACTTCGATCTGAGAGAGAGAGGCAGAGAGATCGTTGGTTGAAGAAAAGTTTTAAAACTTTATAAAAGTTAAAAAAAAACATATTTCACCCTTTCAGTGCTGATCACAGCATATTACTGTCATCAACCTGATTAGGACATTTAGTACTTTTGTACTATATTTATAAATTTTTGGGGGGTCAAATTTTTTTTTTTATTTTGACCCTTTGTGTCAGTCGCAGCAACCCAAATCTCCCTTAACCCTTTCCCCGCTGCCGTGATCACTATACTGTACAGTATATCTGCTGTACAGTACTGTATCAGTGATCACTGTGATCAGAGGGCTCTCTGATCAGACTGACCTTTTTTTAGGGTTATTTTTATAGATCTAAAAATAACCCTTTCAATGTACTGATTGCAGCTGCCTATACTGTGATCAGTACATGTTTTATTATTTTTTGAGGGCGGGTAGTAGGTGTTAGGCAGGTAGATAATTAATTACCCACTTAGTATATAAATTAATTAATTTGTCCCCCTAGAATGGCACGTTGCTACTCAGCCGAGGCGTATGCCATTCTGGCAGGCAGTGATAGTGACACTCTGCAAGACAGTGACACTATCACTGCCTCTGACATTGAGCCTCTAAATGAGACCTCAAGTTATGGTGCCCCACCACCACTCACAAGAGGACGCTCAGCAAGCCCAATGCTAGACGGAGACTGGGTGCCTCCAAATATGATGGCCACCTGGCATCACTGTAACAGTGGACGACTGCAAGCCAATTTGTTTTTTTGAGCTCTTTATGTCAGACGATATATTTGAGCTCATGGCTCAGCAAACAAATTTGTTTGCTATGCAGTATCTCTCTGCACATCCGGGGTCCCATCATGGTCGCAGGAATATGTGGAGACCCACGGATGTCGCAGAGATGAAGCGGTTTTGGGCTTTAACCCTAATAATGGGTATTGTTAAAAAGCCCAGAATCAGGTCCTACTGGAGCAAGCAACACATCCTGGCTACCCCTCTTTTCCCTGAGGTTATGTTGAGGGATCACTACCTGCAACTGCTGCGATTCCTTCATTTTAATGATAACTCACTGTGTCCCCCTAGAAACGACCCACTGTTTGACAGGCTCTATAAAATTCGGTCCTTTATCCAACTCCTGTCAGACAAATTTTCTGAAAATGATGTCCCCGATAAAGATACTTCATTTGACGAGTCCCTTATGAAATGTAAAGGTTGACTGCTATTTAAGCAATATATTCCATCTAAGCGGTCCCGATATGGCGTTAAATTTTATAAATTATGCGAATCCTGTACTGGTTACACATGGGTGTTTCACATTTACCAGGGGAAGGATAGCCATCTTGACCCACCAGGATGCCCTGATTCTGTGGGTACAAGTGGAAATATTGTTTGGGATCTAATCCTTGCCTTGTTGAATAAGGGATATAGGCTATGGGTTGACAATTATTATACCAGTATAGAATTATTTAAAAATCCAGATTGCTTTGAAACCCTAGACTGTGGCACAGTGAGGAAGAATCACAGGGGTTTCCCCCAAGCCCTGGCAAGAGGCAGAAGCAGTAGAGGTTCCTCTTCAGCTCTCCGCCTCTCAAAGGCGAAAGAGACCCAGAAAATCACTTTGTCAAATTGCCAACTTTGAAAAGGACATCTAATATTTTTGTCCCCGTGACTTCCCTCCCAAAACAGAAAATCTAGTACATGGGGGTACTGTTACATTCAGGAGACAATGTTAAATACAAATAGTGAGGTTTTATTGCAATAACCCATATCAGGAATATGAAATGTCCTGTGAAAAGTGAGTTCATGTTTGTGAAAAAGCACAAATAAAACTATAACCGCTATGTGGGCCCTTCATTTCTGATAAAGTGGTTAGACCAAACATCTTACAATGCACCATTTCTTATACTCTGGGTTGTCTACTTTTGAAAATGGTATGCCATAATAGTGGAAATGTTATTACCCAGGCTGCCATGCTCTCTCAAAGGCGAAAGAGACCCAGAAAATCACTTTGTCAAATTGCCAACTTTGAAAAGGACATCTAATATTTTTGTCCCCGTGACTTCCCTCCCAAAACAGAAAATCTAGTACATGGGGGTACTGTTACATTCAGGAGACAATGTTAAATACAAATAGTGAGGTTTTGTTGCAATAACCCATATCAGGAATATGAAATGTCCTGTGAAAAGTGAGTTCATGTTTGTGAAAAAGCACAAATAAAGCTATAACCACTAAGTGGGCCCTTCATTTCTCATAAAGTGGTTAGACCAAACATCTTCAAATGCACCATTTGTTGTACTCTGGGTTGCCTACTTTTGAAAATGGTATGCCATAATTGTGGAAATGTTATTACCCACAATGAAACACCTGCACATCGCACAATCACATATTGGCAGGGGTTGACTCCCCAAGACCATGAGCAAATTACCGCACAACCTAGTGCAGGGGACATCAAGGGGGAAAGGGGAAACCCTACCTACATCCCTTCCCTATTCCCCCCACTCCACCCCCCCCCCCTTCAACATCTCTTTACCTTTGACAGCCCAAGTTTCGCAAACAAAACCTGAGACAAAAAAACAGTAAAAAAGATCTGCTATGCCTTGAAACGCTGTCCACATGTTAACTGTCTTATGTTATGATATACCCTATGTTATTACACAAGAGCCTGCGTGCTCCATATTTACCTGATAAACGTTGAAAATATGTTTCATATGCTCTTTACCAATAAAACAGATTTACAAAAAAAAGAAATGTTATTACCCAGGCTGCCATGCTCTCTCAAATGCGATATAGGCTCAGAAAATCACTTTGCCAAATGTCAATGTAATAAAGCCTAAATGGATAAGCCGTATATATGACCCTGTAACTTTCCAAAACCCAATAAAACCTATACATGGGGGGTACCGTGGCGCTCGTGAGACATCACTAAACAGAACTAAGAGTGTTTCAGGGCAGTAAACGATATACTAACAATAATATTATCAGTGAAAGTACAGTTTTTATGTGAAAAATGCAAAAAAACAAAAACAAACGCTAAATTTAGCTAGGGTTTGTGCCCAAGTGGCTACTACAAAAGACTGGGCATACCCCATTTTGAATACCCTGAGATGTCTACTTTTTCAAATGGTATGCCAGTATGGGGGTAATTTTCATTTTTTGGCTGCCATACGGTCTCAAAGGCAGCCTGGACACTGCAAACTAATCTGACAAATTTCAATGTGAAAAAACATAAATGGATAAGCCGTATATATGACCCTGTAACTATCCAAAACCTCATAAAACCTATACATGGGGGTACCATGGTGTTCGTGAGACATCACTGAACAGAACTAGGAGTGTTTCAGGGCAGTGAACTATATACTAACAATAATATTATCAGTGAAAGTACAGTTTTTATGTGAAAAATGCAAAAAAACAAAAACAAACGCTAAATTTGGCTAGGGTTTGTGCCCAAGTGGCTACTACAAAAGACTGGGCATACCCCATTTTGAATACCCTGGGATGTCTACGTTTTCAAATGGTATGCCATGATGGGGGTAATTTTCATTTCTTGGCTGCCATACGGTCTCAAAGGCAGCCTGGACACTGCAAACTAATCTGACAAATTTCAAGGTGAAAAAGCATAAATGGATAAGCTGTATATATGACCCTGTAGCTTTCGAAATCCCCATAAAACCTATACACGGGGGGTACCTTGGCGCTCGTGAGACATCACTGAACAGAACTAGGAGTGTTTCAGGGCAGTAAACTATATACTAACAATAATATTATCAGTGAAAGTACAGATTTTATGTGAAAAATGCAACAACAACAAAAAACGCTAACTTTGGCTAGGGTTTGTGCACAAGTGGCTACTACAAATGACTGGGCATACCCCATTTTGAATACCCTGGGATGTCTACTTTTTCAAATGGTATGCCATGATGGGGGTAATTTTCATTTCTTGGCTGTCATACGGTCTCAAAGGCAGCCTGGACAATGCAAACTAATCTGACAAATTTCAATGTGAAAAAGCATAAATGGATAAGCCGTATATATGACCCTGTAACTTTCCAAAACCCCATAAAACCTATACATGGGGGTACCTTGGCGCTCATGAGACATCACTGAACAGAACTAGGAGTGTTTAAGGGCAGTAAACTATATACAAACAATAATATTATCAGTGAAAGTACAGTTTTTATATGAAAAATGCAAACAAAAAAAATTAACGCTAAATTTGGCTAGGGTTTGTGTCCAAGTGGCTACTACAAAACACTGGCCATACCCCATTTTGAATACCCTGGGATGACTAATATTTCAAATGGTATGCCATGATGGGGGTAATTTTCATTTTTGGGCTGCCATACAGTCTCAAAGGCATCCTAGGCAACTCAAACCAATCTGTCAAATTTCTATGTAGAAAATAAAATAATGGACAAACCGTTTATTTGACTCTGTAACTTTCCAAAACCCCATAAAACCTATACATGGGGGGTAGTGATGTCGCGAACATAAAATTTTCCGTTGGCGAACGCTAACTTCCGCAAATGTTCGCGAACGGGCGAACCGGGCGAACCGCCATAGACTTCAATAGGCAGGCAAATTTTAAAACCCACAGGGACTCTTTCTGGCCACAATAGTGATGGAAAAGTTGTTTCAAGGGGACTAACACCTGGACTGTGGCATGCCAGAGGGGGATCCATGGCAAAACTCCAATGGAAAATTACATAATTGATGCAGGGTCTGGTTTTAATCCATAAAGGGCATAAATCACCTAACATTCCTAAATTGTTTGCAATAACGTGCTTTAAAACATCAGGTATGATGTTGTATCGATCAGGTAGTGTAAGGGTTACGTCCGCTTCACAGTGATAGACCAAACTCCCCGTTTAACGCACCGCAAACAACCGCAAACAGTCCATTTCCACAACCGCAAACTCCCCATTTGCACAAGGTTGGATACCAAGCTAGCCATGTCCCGTTCCTTGTCCTCACTGATGTCATTGAAGGTCTCTTCCTCCACCCAGCCACGTACAACACCAAGGGTACCCGAAAGGTGACAACAAGCCCCCTGTATTTTCTTTTTTTTTAAATGTACACTACTGTTACACCAGATATGAGTTGCACTGGTGTGACACTGTGCCCTGGCAGGCTCTGAAACTCACACATTGAAGGAAAACTGACTGCTATTATTTCACAGTCAAATTTCTAGTTTTTTTTTTTATGTACACTACTGTTACACCAGTGATTGGCCCACGTCATGCCTACGCCCCCAAAACGTTCGTGTGTGGGGGTGCTGGAATGAGGTGGGCCAATGGGAGCCTGAATCAACTTTTGGCTCCCACTGCCCCTTTAAGAGCGAGCTCGTGACTCGAGCCATGCTCCTAGTGCCAGGCGGGCCACGTGACCAATCACTGCGGTCAGTGCACGCGGCTAAGTCAGAGAAGGAGATCAAGCCGCATGCGGCTCGTGTGGAGGCAGGAGTGATCCAGCCACGCGCGGCTCAAGCTTAGGAGCCAGGTCGGTCCCAGGATAAGGTAAATACAGCCACAACCACTTATCCCAATCACACACCTTTCCTAACGTCCTATCCCATTAAAAGCATATTAACGCGTATTTAATAAAACAGATAGACCACCTACTTCATCCAGGTTACCGATCAATGGTTCGATATTCTGAGCCCTCTCTGATTTACTGTACACGACTATTCGATATTCCCACAAATTTTATATAGCATTTTATGTTTCTTTGAGACCACTTTAAAAATATTGGATATCGCTAAAAATCATGATCACTATATACTTTCTCTACAAACCTCTAAAACGAACCAAACTACTTATCCATCCGCTATACCACTTTATCCCACCTAGAACTAGTGCCCAGTTAAAATACTTGACTCTTACTTACCCACACTCAGTCATGCCACACACATTTCACCACTACTCTCACTGAATCCTTCTGACTACGGCTAAATTCATCTTCTACATCAGAACACTACTCCTAATATTGGGTTGTATCCATGTCTCGGGTCTTTCATTTAGAATAGGGGCAGCTTCGGTCTCCTTCAACACTGACACTCCAGTGCATATTATTAAAAGATTGGGCAGATGGAAATCCTCAGTCTACAACCGATATATTCCTCATCCCGAGAAAGAAATGAGGAAAGCTTTTAAAAGTTTGGCTTTGTAAATTTGATGCAATAAGTGTGTTTTTCTTTAATACCTTTTCACCCTCTTTGCATGAACCCGATTTACATATATTACTAATATGTTTCTGAACATATATATTATATTATTTACTCACTCACTCTCTGGGCCGGCCTAAGTCATCATGCTGCCTAGGTCCAACGATAAATGACTATGGGGGATAATGTATAATAAACACAGGTTACTGGCTATGGGGGGGATAATGTATAATAAACACAGGTTACTGGCTATGGGAGGGATAATGTATAATAAACACAGGTTACTGGCTATGGGAGGATAATGTATAATAAGCACAGGTTACTGGCTAAGGGGGGATAATGTATAATAAACACAGGTTACTGGCTATGGGAGGATAATGTATAATAAACACAGGTTACTGGCTATGGGGGGGTAATGTATAATAAACACAGGTTACTGGCTATGGGAGGATAATGTATAATAAACACAGGTTACTGGCTATAGGAGGATAATATATAATAAACACAGGTTACTGGCTATGGGAGGATAATGTATAATAAACACAGGTTACTGGCTATGGGGGATAATGTATAATAAACACAGGTTACTGGCTATGGGGGGATAATGTATAATAAACACAAGTTACTGGCTATGGGGGGATAATGTATAATAAACACAGGTTACTGGCTATGGGGGATAATGTATAATAAACACAGGTTACTGGCCATGGAGGATAATGTATAATAAACACAAACACACAAAAAAAAGAATGCAGCTTCAGAATTAATCTAAATTGTATGCTGTCTAGGAGGTGGGAGGGTCTGGGAGGGAGGGTCTGCTGCTGATTGGCTGGAATGTGTCTGCTGACTGTGAGGTACAGGGTCAAAGTTTACTCAATGATGACGAATAGGGGGCGGACCGAACATCGCATATGTTCGCCATCTGTGGTGAACGCGAACAAGCTATGTTCGCTGAGAACTATTCGCCAGCGAACCGTTCGGGACATCACTAATGGGGGGTACTGTTTTACTTGTGAGACATTTCTGAATACAAATATGTATGTCTTATTGCAGGAAAACCAAACAGTATTCTGACATTAACAGTCATATTGCCATGCTGAAATTGAAAAATAACAAGATTTCTTGATTTTTTTAAAGTTTTTTAGATTTTATTCATATAAAATGGAGTTCCATATATGAATGTTTGATATGAAATGAAAGCTCTGTTTCCCCTAAACAAAATTATATATAATAAGTGTGGGTGCACTTAGTATGAAAGAGGTAAATTATTGTTGAACAGACATATAGTAAAATTTGGTGTTTTTTTTACATTTGTTTTTGGATCACAACTTGTACATTTGGCTGCGGTCTTAAGGGGTTAAAGATCTTGCTGCTGTTATGAAACATGTCAGCAGCTACACCTGACTCAGCACAAAGTGTTCACAGTAAAGCAGCAGGATACTGATAGACTCCTTATTACCTTTGCAGCTGGCAATATGTAATGCAGTAGTAATATGGAGTTAATCAGAATCTGAAATGGTTAACAGAAGTAACAGTCATTACAGATTGAAATGGATTGCAATCAAAATCTGCTCAGCCCTCAGTCAAAAAAACTCAGTCCTACAGTGTCAGGTTCCACAACTTTCCAACTAGCCACAGCATGACAAACTATCTGTTCTTCATCCAAGATTGCTTCTTACTTCTCTCTCATGTGGGCACTGAAATCCCATCCTCGGTTGCTATGAGCCAATAAAGACCCTTGATTTGAGAGGTCAATGGCATACCTCCACTCATGGACAGCAGGTTCTGCTATCCAAATGGCAACTCAATGGGAGGCCCCTTAAATCCCTTCTTACACGATACTAGGCATGTGCAAACACTTGCTGAAACAGGACAGATCTCAATTGTCCCATTATTTTTTTTTAACATCTGCTTCATGAAAGGTAGAAACAAGAAAAACCTTTATATAGTCAGACCCTGCTATATGTGGCTCTGCATACTGTGAGTTGTCAATTGTCATCAATATTTTTATAACATTTTTATATATACAGTATTATGCTATGGACTGTTTTATATTTTTAGGTTGACTTAATACTCACAAAGGAGCAAGAGTGAATAAGTATTATCTGTTTTTATTGCACTCATTTGGTTTGTATAATTTGCGCTCCCATCTGTATTTTTTTTTGTGTTTGAATATCTGTGTCTTGTGAGTGATTGTAGACACTGGGGAACTCACACTTATTTATTGCACTAGCGCCACTTTCTCACCTTGATTGCACTTTGTGTTAATTATTTGCATTTTTTTTCAACATGCCTAATTGCTCTCAAGAAAGCTTCTCCAGATAGCCACCAATGAGGAGAGAGGGGAACCTGCAGAACTGAAGCCTATTACAGAAATAAAAAGACGCAGGTTGTTGTTTTTATTTGACACACAACTGGAACACTTTTTCTCCCCCTTTTTTTTAAGCTTCCTTATTCCCCCTAAAAATAAAGAATCTTAGTGTTTCTAAACTACTGCAGATATTGTTTTCCACATGAAAACTGGTAGGGCACTGCCCCAGGTTCCCCCATGTACAAGCCTGCACCATTTTCAACCTCAGGGCCTGCCTTAGGGGTGTGTGGCTGTGCGGCCGCACAAGGCACTATGAACCAGGGAGCGCCCTGTGGCCGACACAGCTGGCACATGGCCAGGTGACAGGGGAGCTAAAACAGGTACCCGGGTGGAGAATTAATTATTCTCCACCCGGGTGTATAAAAAAAATAAAAAAATTGCAGCAGCGAGGCGGGGTTTAATGAGCGGCGGAGGCAGGGCTTATAGCGAGGCAGAGGCGGAGCTAATACATAGAAGTCCCTGCACAGGAAGAGGGAAGAAGGAAGGACAACAACCAACTGCATCCACTCCCCCTTCCAGCCATAATGGAAAGAGGGAAGTCTGTATGTCTGTTTTTGTGTGTCTGTGTGTGTGTGTGTGTGTGTGTGACTGTCTGCCTGCCTGTGTGTGACTGTCTGCCTGTGTGTCTGCATGCCTGTGTGTGTGTGGGACTGTCTGCCTGTGTGTCTGCATGCCTGTGTATGTGTGTGTGTGTGTGAGACTGTCTGCCTGTGTCAGGGTGGCGGTCCAGTGCCCAGGACCCAGACACTGTCCGGGTGGCAGTGCGTGGACCGGGACCCAGTATGCCTGATGATAAGTGGAAGTCTTCAGCGTGAGAGTGGATAGGTCAGGGTCTGGTGCAGCATAACCACACGCACCTTGGTGTTGAGCACCAGTGTTTGTGCAGCCACATACCAGAACCCTGATGCAGCTTATGTGGATCACAGGAACTAGGAGCAGGAATTAAGCAGAACTCCCAGAGCTGACTAGGGAGGCTCTGCAGCAGGAATGTATCCAGTACAGAAACAAGGAAAGACTAGGAAATGCACCAAACATGAAAAACAAGACAGAACTAATAGAACCCAGAACCAGAGAAGAATAGAAAGCAGAACCCAGAACATGTACACAAGACATGAGGAAAACAAGAACAGGGCAGGACAGGACTGTACATGAACTGGGAATACAAGACAAAATAAAACAAGACAAGAGATACAAGGTAAAACAAGAGGAGAAATAGGTACTACATATAAAAAACATGGGGATTTAGTTATATGATCATACATTGCATGAGCCTGCCAACAACGCCAATGTACCCCATGTCTGGCAGGTCCTACTCTGCCTAATGCAAGCTAAACCAACCAAAGAAAACACACATGGTACTTACCTGCAAGAAAGGTCAGAAGACTTGAGCAGCTGCCTGCAGGAACACTGAAACAAAAGGAATGATGGAAAACAAATGGGTGTGGCGACATAAAACAAACATTTAAATGAATCCAAGAGACTGGGAAATCCAAGGACGGAATACAGGAATGAACCCAGAAATCCCAGCATAAAGAAAACCAGGCATAGAATAGAAAACAAAAAAAAAAAAAAACAAGAATTGTAAAAAGAGTACTGGATACCAGAAGCCAAAGCCAGAATGATCTGCAGCGAGGAACAGGATGTGACAGCCTGTGTGTGTGTGACTGTCTACCTGTGTGTCTGCCTGCCTGTGTGTGTGTGTGTGTGTGTGACTGTCTGCCTGTGTGTCTACATGCCTGTGTGTGTGTGACTGTCTGTCTGTGTGACTGCCTTCCTGTGTGTTTGACTGTCTGTCTGCCTGCCTGCCTGTGTGACTGTCTGTGTGTGACTGTCTAGCTGACTGCCTGTGTGTGCCTGCCTGCCTGTGTGTGTGTGTGTGTGACTGCCTGCCTGTGTGTCTGCATGCCTGTGTGTGTGTGACTGTCTGTCTGTGTGACTGCCTGCCTGTGCGTGTGACTGTCTGTCTGTCTGCCTGCCTGCCTGTATGCGTGACTGTCTGTGTGACTACCAGCCTTTGTGTGTGACTGTCTTGTCTGACTGCCTGCGCGTGTGTGTGTGACTGTCTGCCTGCCTGCCTGTATGTGACTGACTGTCTGACTACCTGTGTGTGACTATTTGCCTGTGTGTGTGTGTGACTGTTTGCCTGTTTGTGTGACTGCCTGCCTGTGTGTGTGTGTGTGTGTGTGTGTGTCTGATTGCCTGCCTTTGGGGGTGTGTGCGACTGTCTGCCTGCTCATGTGGGGGTGTGACTGTCTGCCTGTGTGACTGCCTCCCTGCATGTGTGACTGTCTGCTGTGTGTAACTGTTAGTGATTGTGTGCCTGTAACTGTGTGTGACTGTCTGCCTTTAACTGTGTGTTTGGCTCTGTGACTGTCTGCCTGTAACTGAGTGTGTCTGACTGTCTGCTTGTAACTGTTTATGTGACTGTCTGCCTGTGCCTGGGTGTGTGACTGTACACAGACAACATGTCCGGGGGGGCGGGGGGCGCCGTGAAGCCTTGTCGCACTGGGTGCCTAATGGCCTAAGGCCGACCCTGTTCAACCTTCTCCATAAATAGCAGCCCCAAGCTTCCTCTATTAACAAGAGCTTTTAGCTACTATCACCCTCTAATTTTCACATTTCTAACCTTGTCACTATTGTTTAATAGCTTATAGCAAGTAACATCTACTGCACCACATAACAATTGCCTTTTATAAAAACTGAAAAAAATGCATGTAACAATAAATAACCACAGGAATCACCTTGAGACAGCCTTAACCCTTTCAGTGCTGTTGTGGAGCAATATGCGGCACTAAAAAGCATACACAATTAAAAAATGTGCGGTCCCCTGGACCCCAATAATACAGGATAGAGCCCAACAAGTGGATACTAAACCCTTTTTCACCCCATTTTGGCATGCTTACCAACTCCGGATCTCCCCGAACCAGTGGCGGGTCAGACGCTGCACGTTATGCGTGCACCTCTATTTGTATAAAGTCACGCCGAAGTCAAAATGGCATGACCCTAAGTGCCGAATCGGCACGAATGAGCAGAAGTACACAAATTCAGCTTTCAGCCAAATTCGGGTCTGTAAGCACTCCAAAGTGATGCCAACCAATATTGTTGGTACCCTGGGCTTTCTGTAGAAAATTGCCCTCTTGTGGTTCTCGATTACCCAATATTGTATTTTGGAATTCTTGTTACCGACTTTGGCTTGTTTATTCGTCTCTCCGCTCTCTGTGTTCCTGACATTGGCTTGTTTCTCATTTATGCGGTTTTCTCCTACCCTTGACCTCGGCTTTCTCTCTGACTACTCTTTAGGTTAAACCCAGGCCCGGTAATACATATTCATTTTCTCTTTAACAGCTTAGGATCTGTGAGTGTGGGGTTCTCCTATCTAGCCGTGACACATTGACAGTGGCAAAAAGAAATGTAATATATTGGGACAGAGAAGAACTCCAACTCCTGGGCCTAATAATTTTATATTGGCATGTTGGGCACAGGAAATTCCATTTAGACCAAATAGTCACAAATAGGGCAGAGCTGATGCAGTGTTTCCTGTGCCATTTATATAGTTGTGACCAATAGGATCAAGGACATGCCAGTCTCCTGGCCCCTTATAATATTCCAGAACTCAGGATATGACCAATCTCCTGGGCCCATCTAAAAAACTTGAACATCTCCTGAGCCCAGCATCCCTCAGTAGCTACTGGTCCCCAAGCACCTAACCACCCCTATGTAGATAAGTTCCATGCTACACCCAGGGCCGGCCTTAGGCATTTGGGCGCCCTGTGCAAAAAATCTTCACAGCGCCCCCCCCTCCCCTCTCCCCCACTCCTTACCCCTTCCCACACACCCTGTCACACACACACACACACAGGCAGACAGCCACACACACACACAGGCAGACAGCCACACACACAGCCACACACAAACACACAGGCAGACAGCCAAACACACAGAGGCAAACAGCCACACACACACACACACACAGACAAACAGTCAAACACACACAGACAAACAGTCAAACACACACTGTCAGACAGCCACACACACACAGTCACACACAGACAGACACACACACACGCAGACAGTCACACACACACACGCGTAGACAGTCACACACACACACACACGCGCAGACAGTGACACACACACACACGCGCAGACAGTCACACACACACACGCGCGCAGACAGTCACACACACACACACGCGCAGACAGTCACACACACACACACGCGCAGACAGTCTCACACACACACGCGCAGACAGTCTCACACACACACACAAACATAGGCAAACAGTCACACACACACAGGCAGACAGCCACACACACACAGTCAGACACACACACTCACTAACAGACAAACACACTCACAGACACACACTAACAGACACACACACACTAACAGACACACACTAACATACACAGACACACACTAACATACACAGACACACACTAACATACACACACACACTAACAGACACAGACACACACTAACATACACAGACACACACTAACATACACACACACACACTAACAGACACAGACACACACTAACATACACACACACACACACACACACACTAACAGACACACACACTCACCCACATTAACACATTTTTTTAAATTTATTTAGACACCCCCCCAGCCTCCTTACCTTTGGGGATGCTGGGGGGTGGGGGGGTCTCTTCCTCCCTGGTGGTCCAGTGGCTGCTGGGCTGGGCGGGCGGGCGGCTGGCGAGGGAGCACTTCCTCTGAGCTGTTTGCTCAACTCCCTCGCGCGCCGCAGAGTGAGGCTGGGAGCCGGAATATGACGTCATATTCCGGCTCCCAGCCTCACTCTGCGGCGCGCGAGGGAGCTGAGCATACAGCTCAGAGGAAGTGCTCCCTCGCCAGCCGCCCGCCAGCGCCGCCCGACCGCCCAGCAGCCCGGCATGTCTGTTAGCCGCAAGGCTAACAAGACATTTGCCTTGGGCATTTGGGGGCGGCTTTTTTTGCCGCCCCCTGGAAAATGCCACCCAAGGCAAATGCCTTGTTAGCATTGCGGCTAACAGACATGCCGTGTGAGCTATGCGGCCGCAGGGCGCCCCCTGCACCATGGCGCCCTGTGCGGCCGCACAGCTTGCACACCCCTAAGGCCGGCCCTGGCTACACCCTCTCACTAATAACAATGCGAGAGGTCCAATACAACTGAAATAATTTTTACAAATATCTTCAAAGAAATTAACAAAGTTAATCAATTCAAGCACATCAAGGGCATGGAGCCGACTAACTATTCAAGGCAGGAAAGACTGTTATAAAGTCCTTACCATGCATTGAATCTCAGAAAGAGCATTGTGATTCATTGGCTTGGAAGCAGACCAATAACAGCACTCTAACTTGCAAGTCTCCCCTCTTGCGTGAAATAAAGTCTTCTGAATACAGCAGAAACATGACATGGTTTAGTCAAAGACTTGATAAACAGTATGGTAAAAATAGAGTTAATGTTAAGGATCATGAGTCTTGGCATGCATAACATTATAGGCATAGAGGGTGGTAAACAGGCTAAACATATTATAGACAGGGCAGGAGTCCAGCAGTGTATTATGATATATGAGCAGTGTCAGAAAGAGTGGACTCATGCTGCAGGTGTAAAGTAACAAGAAGCATATACAAAGCTAGTATGCAAAACCACAGTGTTTTTGTTCCTATCTGCTACACAGCTAGTAACCCCTAATGGTAAGAGCATAAGGGGGGGTCTGCGGCTGAGAGGCTGCAGCATATTATTAGGCAAATAGCACTTATCGGTATGCGTTTAGTCCCAGAGTCTGTTCATGGTTTCCACCCCACGCCATCTCCTAAAGCTGGGTCTTTCTGTTCCAGGTTGAGACTGAGTAGGGGTTCTCCGAGGTGTGTGGTAGTTGGTTTTGGTGGCTGGTTCTTTGAGCCCGGATTCGTGAGTGATGCATAACCCGATACTTGGGGTATTCTCCATTCCATTGTCACCCCCAGGTGGTCTGTTGCTGAGGTGTTCTTGCCCCTGGCCTCCCTGGCTCCCGCCATTCAGGTGCTGCGCAGGGCTGATCCAGGTGTGTTAGCAGCCTGTCTCTGCGGTGCATGGGGTCAGCGTTGCGTGTGGGCGTCGTGGTGGTGCTGGCAGTCGCCATCTTGGGTGAGTGGATTCCTGCTGCCACCT
The DNA here is from genome assembly GCF_036172605.1 of Pelobates fuscus. Taxonomy (NCBI): domain Eukaryota; kingdom Metazoa; phylum Chordata; class Amphibia; order Anura; family Pelobatidae; genus Pelobates; species Pelobates fuscus. The sequence goes on from NC_086323.1 coordinate 185,688,442, forward strand.
CCCAGCCTTGCCTTTCTAGTAGGGCCCATGTGTGCAGGAGCTGGTTTGTGGATACTGTGGTAGACCGGGATGACCCCCGCCGGTCCATGGGGGGGGGATTCTTCGGTGTCCTGCAGGACTTCAAAGTTGGAAGATCGGAGCTCCGAGCGGTTGCGACTTCTCCGCATGGCGGTCAAACTCCGCCCCCATGATGTACATCTTTTAAAAAAAACATTTAAAAAAATTAAACAAACGGACAGAAGTCCAGAGGAGAGGATATCAGTAAAAAGGAAGCCCTACCTTTAATAATACTAAGAAAAAAAAAAATAAATTATAATAAAAGAAGCATATACCAATAAAGTTGAAGGGAACAGCCCAAGAAGGCTGCTATTAGTCAGTAAATTAAACTGCTAATAAGGCTACAAAGGTGCTGCAATAATGGTCTCTCTCCCATTTTTGCTTGTGAGAATTTTTCTCTATATTACCCCATTCAGCCTCATTTATCAGTGTGAGCTAGCGGACATTATTGCAGCACCTTTGTAGCCTTATTAGCAGTTTAATTTACTGACTAATAGCAGCCTTCTTGGGCTGTTCCCTTCCACTTTATTGGTATATGCTTCTTTTATTATAATTAATTTTTCTTTTTTTTCTTAGTATTATTAAAGGTAGGGCTTCCTTTTTACTGTTATCCTCTCCTCTGGACTTCTGTCCGTTTGTTTCTTTTTTCTAGTGTTCTTATCAGGGGCGGGCTGGGCCGGGGGGCAGGGAGACAATTGCCCCCCAGGCCGCCCGAAATTCTTTTAGGACCAGCCGCGGTGGGCCGGCCCTTTAAATGCTGCAGCCGCCGAGCGCTCTGTAAAGAGCGCTCAGACGGCTGCAGCAGCTTTTCCCTCCCTCCCCTCCCCTGTATCGTGGCCGAGCTGGTCTCCGGTCCGCGGTCTCGACCGGAGTGATGGGAAGGTGCACACTGAGTGTGCACTTCCTGTCAGTCCAGCCGGTTACAGGAAACAGAAACTCCTGTTCCGCGCGGAGTTTCTGTTTCCTGTAACCGGCCGGACTGACAGGAAGTGCACACTGAGTGTGCACCTTCCTATCACTCCGGCCGGGCACCGCGGACCGGAAAGCAGCTCGGCCACGCTACAGGGGAGGGGGTAAGAAGAAGGGAGGGGGGTAAGAAGAAGGGAGGGGGGAAGGGGGGAGGAATAAGAAGAGGGGAGGGGGGGAATAAGAAGAGGGGGAGAATAAGAAGAGGGGAGAGGGGGGAATAAGAAGAGGGGAGGGGGGGAATAAGAAGAGGGGGGGAATAAGAAGAGGGGGGGATAAGAAGAGGGGAGGGGGAGTAAGAAGAGGGGAGGGGGGATAAGAAGAGGGGAGGGGGGATAAGAAGAGGGGAGGGGGGAATAAGAGGAGGGGGGAGTAAGAGGGGAGGTGGGGGAATAAGAAGAGGGGAGGGGGGAATAAGAAGAGGGGGGAGTAAGAAGAGGGGAGGGGAGGGGGGAGTAAGAGGGGAGGGGGGAGTAAGAGGAGGGGAGGGGGGAAAGTAAGTAGAGGGGGAGAGGGAGGGGGAGTAAGGAGAGGGAGGGGGAGTAAGAAGAGGGGAGGGGGGAGTAAGAAGAAGGGGTGGGGAGTAAGAAGAGCGGAGGGGGAGAGTAAGAGGGGAGGGGGGGAGTTAGAGGGGAGGTGGAGAGGGAGGTGGGGAGTAAGAAGAGGGGAGGAGGAGTAAGAAGAGGGGAGGGGGAGTAAGAGGTGAGGTGGGGGAATAAGAAGAGGGGAGGGGGGAATAAGAAGAGGGGGGAGTAAGAAGAGGGGAGGGGGGAGAGTAAGAAGAGGGGGAGAGTGAGGGGGAGTAAGAGGGGAGGGGGAGTAAGAGGAGGGGAGGGGGGAGAGTAAGGGGAGGGGGAGAGTAAGAAGAGGGGGAGAGTGAGGGGGGAGTAAGAAGGAGGGGAGATAAGAAAAAGAGGGGGTAAGAAGAAGAAGGGGAAGTAAGAAGAAGAGGGGGAGGGGGAGTAAGAAGAGGGGGGAGTAAGAAGGAGGGGAGATAAGAAAAAGAGGGGGGAAGGGGAAGGCGAGTAAGAAGAAGGAGAGGGGGAATAAGAAGGAGGGGAGATAAGAAAAAGAAGGGGGTAAGAAGAAGAAGGGGAGTAAGAAAAATAGGGGGGAGTAAGAAGAGTGGGGAGTAAGAAGAAGAAGAAGGGGGAGTAAGAAGAAGAGGGGGGAGTAAGAAGGAGGGGAGATAAGAAGGAGGGGAGATAGGAAAAAGAGGGGGGAAGGGGAGGGGGAGTAAGAAGAGTGAGAGGGGGAGTAAGAAGGAGGGGAGATAAGAAGAAGGGGAGTAAGAAGAAGAGTGGGGAGTAAGAAGGAGAGGGAGAAGTAAGAAGAAGAAGGGGGAGTAAGAAGAAGGGGGAGTAAGAAGAAGAAGGGGGAGTAAGAAGAAGAAGGGGGTAAGAAGAAGGGGGGTGTAAGAAGAAGAAGAAGAGGGGGTAAGAAGAAGAAGGGGGAGTAAGAAGAAGTAGGAGGGTTAAGAAGCTCTAAGGGACAGAAGGGACAGAAGGGACAGCTCTATAGGACAGGGGGCAAGACAGGGAGCTCTTTCACACTATGCGCACACACACACACAATGCATCCCTATACATACACAGAAACACACAATGCATCCCTATACATACACAGAAACACAACATGCTTCCCTTACACACAGAGAAACACACAATGCATCCATTACACACACACACACAATGCAACCCACACACAAAGACAATGCATCCTTTGCACACATACACAGAAACAGACAACGCAAACACACACACACTGCTTTTCTTACATACACACAGAAACACAATGCATCTCTTACACTCAATGCACACACATACAGACACACACCTTGCATCCCTTGTGCATACAAACACAGATTCACACAATGCATCCCTTACACACAACCAGAAACACATAATACATCCCTTATACACAAATACACACTGCTTCCACTACACACAAACACACTGCATCACCTGCACAAACTGGTATCCCTATAAACTACATACCATAAGCACACATATTAGATCCTCTACAATAACTCATAACACATCCCCTACACACTCCACTCCCTGTGAGCGAACTCATGGGTGGGTGGAACATATAAGTGGACTTATGAGTGGGCCTTATGGGCATACCCACCGTCAGGCCCTGGGGCCCAGACCTTGAGCTGTGTAAGAGGCCCCCAAAAAATGGAGCTGCTTCTAATTCTCCCAGAACATTGAATTTTGTGACCACAGTTGCAAACAGCCTCCAGAGATCCTGTTCTACACCAGACCAGTGGAGCCAAACTGCAGCTCATCATCATCCTCTTCTAATTGTAAGTAGGCAATCTAGTATATTATTAGTGACACTAATCTATAATTTACCTCACATTAAAGGGACACTATAGCTTAATGAAGTGGTTGTGGTGTCTATAGCTGGTCCCTGCAGGCTTTTTAATGTAAACACACACTGTGTGCAGCACTGGCGTTAGTTCATATGGCAGATCATATGGGTGGGGCATTGTGATGTCACATGGGGGGGCGGCAAATTTATATTTTGTCTAGGGCGGCAAAAATCCTTGCACCGGCTCTGATCCTGGGCAGGTGCACCAGTCTACTGGTGACCCACAGGAGGGGAGTTCACTGCACTCTCCTCCTGCCCAGACCCGTCTTGACCGCAGTGCAAGTGCCCTCTGCCCCTAATTTACAGTGGCTCACACTCACAACAAGCAGTGCCTGGAGCCCTTTGCAGAGACGGAAACAAAGAGGTTCTGCGGCTGCTGGGGAAACAGCTGTTCCCCATGCAGCCACAGGTGGCGTTGTGCTGGGAGACTGTGATTACTCTTCACTTCCTCCCAGCCTACAGAGCAGCGCATGGGAGAGAGAGAGGAGGAGGCATGATTTAATCTTACAACAAATCCTCTAAGCAAACCTTTATAAATTTGGGGGGATCAGCTCTGTTTCCACAGTTTATTGGTGTTTACTCTGATGTCTGTATTAATATTGAGGGATTTCTAAGTAGTAACGTCAGTGTGTGTCAGCAGGGCCAGCCGTTGGGGTGGGCAAGCTGTGCGGTCACGCAGGGTGCCATGACAACAGAGGCACCCGGCGGCCAACACAGCTCACAAGTTGGGTACACCAGCATATTTAGTTTAAACGATTCGCTGGTGGTCCACTGGTGCGCACCAGCAGTAGGTGCAGTCAGATCATATCCTCTCCCTCGTGGTTCCAGCGCTCAGTTAGTGAGTCAGAGCACAGGCTCAGAGATTCTCAGCCTGTGCTCTGACAACATTGAAAGTCAGAGCCGTGAAGGAGTGGGTATGGCAAAGAGCTACTGATTAGCATAACATCAATATCCGTTATAAAACCAGGAAAAGGTGGGCATGGATGGTGAACTGATTTGGTGGCGCAATGGGCCACTTGACTGCTTTTGCCCCCCAGGCCTAAGGCTGCCAGCCCTCCCCTAGTTCTTATAGTGGGTTATTCTCACATAAGAGGATAATAGGAGGGTGTTTTGTGGAATTATCCAATCTATCACTTATTTGTAGGGATCGATCGGTATTCTACCCTTCGCTATCTTTCTTTTTATACTGGTTTAAAAATATCTACTGAATTTCATTGAAATGCGGATGGATAGGTCGCTTAATAGATAGAATGACCTTGAACTGAATTTATTTCAAAAGCCTGAAGTGCTCTGTATAAAGACAAAGGTATTTGACCTTTGAATTGTGTAGATGCAGAGACGTCTGCTGGTATGGGAAAATGCTCTGTATAGCACATAATTTCCTTGGATGTGTTTGTTACTACAGAGCTGTATTTAACAGATCTTCCTTTTTCAGCGGTTTCCTGCATTGGAAAACCAAATCAATTAATTTTTTTATTTTAGCTGTGAAATTAAAATAAACTATTCTGGCAAAATAATCAAGGGCATACTGGAGCAATCTGAAGATATGTTTTGGTGGTTGTTCAGTTTATTACCTTACTCAATATTACCCCTCAAACTTGTGCATAAGTTAGCATGGTAAAAAAATAGTGTGACCCTCTAATAGATACCTCCTTTACCTCTTCCAAATGGCCATAAATATGTGTGGTGCATTCCTCTACTCAACGATGTAGTAGTGAATGCACTGTGATTTTTTTACATATTACCGTATTTATTGGCGTATAACACGCCCCGGCGTATAACACGCACCTCATTTTAAGAAGGAAATTTCCCCCCTCACCCATAGTATTCTCCCCCCCTCCCATAGTGTTCCCCCACCCTAATCCCATAGTGTTCTCCCCCCTCCCATAGTGTCCCCCCCTCCCCTTGTCCAATAGTGCACTTTCCCTCCCCTTGTCCCATAATTACTTACCTGTCTTGAAGCGTGGGCCGGCTTCACAGCGCGCACCGCGGTACAGGAACTTAAATTTCAGGTTCTGGTTTCCGGCGGGACTGAAAGGAAGTGTGCACACTGAGTGCGCACTTCCTTTCAGTCTCGCCGGAAACCGGAACCTGAAATTGAAGTTCCAGTACCGCGGTGCGCGCTGAACACCGGCCCATGCTTCAAGACAGGTAAGTAAACCTTCACATTCGCTCCATAAGACTCACAGACATTTCCCCTCACTTTTGAGGGGGAAAAAAGTGCGTCTTATGGAGCGAAAAATATGTATATCGGCGTATAACACGCACACATCATTTGCCCCCTATTTTCAGGGAGAAAAAGTGCGTGTTATACGCCAATAAATACGGTATATTACTATAAGTCTACAGTAGAATATGTGAGGAGAAAAACAAAGAATATTTTGCAATATTTAATAATTGCATTAAGTGTTTATATAAATGTTTCAAAATGCCATACTCAAAAATCATTTATTTGCAGGTATTGAAAGAAACTTGTATATGTCTGTTAAAACACATTATATAATAGTTTATGGGTGAGTGTGCTAACTATGAATAAGAAAATTATTGTTGCAGAAACTGCTCTTAAACTGAATGTATGTAACTGTTTGACTTTTGGTGGTTATTCAGAATTGCAATACTTAGAATTTTCAGGATTCCTCTTGGACCTCTGGGCAGTGTGACATTTGGTCTAGTGAATGGGAAAGTGTGTAAGTGTTTATAAATGTATTTCACAAAATAGTTGCAATAAATATTATACTTGCAGTTATTTAAAATAAATAGTGTTATAAAGTCTATGGGGTCTGTATTAGATGAACAAAGTCCAGAAAGAATGTGTTGGCATAGCAGAAATAAATATAGGGTGAATGGATCATGAATATTAATTTGCATTGCAACCAATGAAGCCTGACTAATGCAATGCAAGTGACTGGAAAATGTAGTCCAACTATTCCCACTCTCCATCATTCCTCTGATAATTACATTTTTCCCTACCAGCTTTAAGGCTTGAGTGTTTGTTTTACTTTAAGGAATTTAACCCCTTAATGACTACATGGCTGTCTATGCTGTCATGCAGTGCGGGGCTTTAACGACTGTTGACAAACATATGCATTAAAAATACCAGCAGGGTTAAATCCCTACTAGTACCAAGAAGCTTCAGGTATCATTGGGTTAGTGGCCCCCGATTGATAGATGAGCGATGTCAAATGCATATAGCCTTTTAAATCAACTAAATACCATAACTGAGAAATCACGCTCAGCTACAGTAATATTGAACCTTTCCCCAGCTTACCCCCAGTTCAAAAACATGGAGCCCCAGGTATCCTTCAATATCTGATGATGAGGGTCCCCTCAGTCATCTGAGGCCCCAATTGACTGCTTAACCCCTTAAGGACACATGACATGTGTGACATGTCATGATTCCCTTTTATTCCAGAAGTTTGGTCCTTAAGGGGTTAAGGACACAGCTTAGGAAGCCTGTCATGCACTTATGAACACAAGCAACTTTTGCATTTTTTTGTGGTTTATGCTCAACCGCAATTTGCATCTTTCTAAAGAACACAAATGGCTTTATTTTGATGTGACAAATACATATATAAATTCTCATTTACAATAAAACATTCTTTAGAAAAATGCAAAACAAAAAAAAAAATCAGTTTGACCATAATAAAGTGTGCATAACTGATGCAGCTAAAGAAAAGCAAGTCAAAATATATTAATTTAGTTGTTCTGATATACAGATTACAGAGCACAGTATGGCTGCTTTTCTTTAGCTGCACCAATTAATATATCTTGACCTGCTTTTCTTTAGCTGCACCTTAAATGCCCGTGCCTTAGTGAAAGAAAAAAGGAAGCAGATGGTACCCTAATGGATATTTGGCTTATGTAGAGTTCCACCAAAGCCTCCTAATCCTAAAGTGCTTTAGTCCAACAAGAGGTGAGACAAGGGGGGGAGAGGGGTTACGTGGGCCAAAATTCCATCAATTTCACTCATCTATCGTATTAACTTTGCCACTGATCCCATGCTCAAGTAAATTTAGCCGTCGTACCCATGATCTTATTGTATAGTTTGGTGCGGCTCAATTTGTCTATAATGAACGTAATATCGGGTCTACTTGGGGATTTCCAGAGGCTAGCTATGCATGTCTTTGCTGCCAATGAAACATGCACAGCTATTGTGGCAGCGTGCTTCAGGAAGGTATTGGGAATCATATGTGTGGCGGAACCAACCTTGCCACTATGTTCTGGAGAAGCCTGGTTGCTCACCTGCTGCCTCTGGACTATGGCCCCATGTTAAAAGCTTGTATTTTCCCCTGCAGAAAGGCTTGTTCATGCCTTTCTGCCTGGGTGTTTGGTAGATTGAATCTACCGAACCAACTCACGGATGAACGGACCACCTGGGTAAGGAGTGTGCCAGTGATTTACCTCCCAGAAGCTGCGGTTAACCACAGCTTAATGGGTGAACGCTGGGTGACCGTGGTTCGTATAGCCGAACACGAGGCAGCCACCATCTTAAACTCCCGGATGGCCAGCGGTGTTCAGCTCCAAACCTGTGGTACTCAAAATAGACAGTTAAGGGGGGCGGAGCTAGCAGCCATACCGAGCGGACGCACATGTCTCGAGCTCCGAGAGATACTCACAAACTGGGCATAAAAACAGAAGAAAAAAGGCAATTTTCACTACTAATTGGGCAGCTGCCTGCTCTAGGATAGGAATGGGGCGGCAAAACAAAAAATCGAGACCAGACAGACCTCCATCTACCGCGGACATCGGAGAACTCCTGCAGAGGCCTCAAAACCACCAAAGGCCCGATATGGCGCCGCAGCTGGAAGGCCTATACCACTCATTCAGTGAGGCCACAGAGTCAGAGGAGGACGACTACGGTACCGGGGCAGTGAGCGGACCGACTAACCCGCCCGAAAAATCTAGCATTACTGAGGAAAAGCTCAAGGACATGCTGGGTGAACTACGCCGCAATATAGCGGCCGACATAGGCGTGTTCCGAGACGAGATCAGCGGAGTGGTAGCCCGCCATCAAAACGCGGAGCTCAATACCGCCGCACAGGAATCCCGACTGGATTCAATGGAGCAACAAATTTCTGCCCTACAACAGACACAAAGGCAGCAACAAGACAATATGGCGGCGCTAGAAGACAGGAGGCGCTGGAAGAACCTTAAAATCCGAGGCCTACCTGCAGCGGTGGAGACCGTGGAACTGCCGCATTTATTTCGCAGATTGCTCAACACACTCTTTACGGCCAAGCAGGCCAAAGGAATGCCACTGGACAGTTGCTTCCGCATCTCCAGACCGCAAACTGGGGCACCAGAAAAAGGAAATTATGTAATTATCAGATTTCAACAAGGCCGAGATTGCCAGACCTTCATGGCGGCCGTGCGCAACAAGACGCCTTACAACTTTGAGGGCCACTCACTGACCTTCTACCCAGATCTGTCTAAGGCCACCATGGACTGGAGACGGTCTTTGCGGCCCCTGACCACAGAGCTCTTGGCACATAATATACCTTACCGCTGGGGCGCACCCAAAGCCCTGATTATCCCCAGAGACACTGGTCATCTGAAACTACGTGACGCTTCTGAAATACCTGACATCCTGCAGCAGCTCGCATTGGGACGGCAGACACCAGGCCCAGCAGAACCTAACAAGCCGACGACAACTACAGCCTGGAACCCTGCCACAGCGCAACCCTTTGTACCAGCGGCCCAGAGGGGAGAAAAAGCATCGGCATCGGTGCCATGAACTCTTTGTCACTAACAACGTTTAAGTCTACTTTATTGGACCCTGTTCTCCAGCCTTTATAAGTAACGTTGTACTTGTGTTTTTTTTTCTTTTTCTTTCTATTTGAGTTTAGAATGTTGCCCACTACTTTAGACATGTGTGCTTATCCTCTCCATTGATGTATGTGCACAATGCACAATATTTACTCCCCCCCTCAATCCCCTTTATTTTCTTTAGAGAAATTAGTCATTATAACTGACCCAGGTGTCAAGTGAAAGGGGACTCTAGCCTCTCCAACACGCTCCTAGCTCCACCTAGCGACCAGAGAGGCAACTGTTACACCTTGTCCCATAGGTGCTGAGAGCACACTCACCCTTGCATCACTTCAGCAAGTGCTGCATGCTAGACATCCAACTGTTCCCAACATGTAATTGTAACCTCAACAATCTATTATGTAGACAATAATTGTAACCTCTACATACGTTTAAAAAAAAAAAATGTGTGACCACGCTAGCCACTGTCATACTAATTTTCTATGTTGATGTATGTTGATATACGCTGTTGTGGCGTTTGTGAGAACCATGTACCCACCCGCACAACAAAAATAAAGAATTTAAAAAAAAAATTAAAAAAAAAATTAAAAAAAAATAGACCGTTAAACGCACGAACACCGCTGAGCCGCCGACCTCCCTTCTCCTGCCTTCAGTCGTTTAGCCGAACGGCGGTCCATTCGGTATTTTAATGTGTGAACAGTGTTACCCCAGATAGCTATGCCATGGAGCCTATTCGTATACCGAAAGACTATGTGAAAGACTTTGGCTCCATGGCGATCGAACTGTATGTATGTGATCTGAGCACCATTCTGTAATAATGTATACCTGTTTTATACAATGGCTGCATAGTTATATATTTTTATGTTTTTTTACTGCCATGTGGTTAATGGAGTTTTGCCTCTGTCCTTGGAGATAATTGGATTACTTCCCAATTATCTCCAGGATAGAGGGGAGGGATTGCAATGTACTGTGGGAGTGTTTTAACCCTGTATGCCTGTGATTGGTCATTTTACCATTTGTGTCCCAGTCTTCCATCTGGTCCCCTAGGGGAGTGTCCACCAGGTGGAAGACCTGCATAAATACCGGGCAGGTAGCCCCATTAAATCAGATCACTGCTTGACCCACAACACGGAGCCTTGTCTCGTTCTTGGGGGGATTTACTGTATGCTGTTAGAGACTGATTGCCAGGAGTGTAAGCCGCTTGGGTGCTTTTTCTGTTCAGCTGCTAGCAGCTATTCGTGAGGTTCCAGTTCGGGAGTTTGGAGTGCTACTTTGTATCCTGTTCGGGAGTTTGGAGTTCTGCGGTAGCTGTGCATGTGTCGGGATCCCGCGGGCGGCTGCGAGGGGAGGCTGCACTCCGCTCGCAGTACTCACCCTCCAGCCGTCCGCGGTCCCCTCCTCCTCCTGGGCTCGGCGAGCAGCATCCTTCCAGTCTCGGATGCCGCCCGCATCTTCCTCCACGTCCCCCAGCGGCAGCATGCATGACGCTGCACGCTGGGAGACCACCCAATATATTACACGCCGGGGTCAGTCACCTGACCCGGCGTTAAAGGCACAGTGCCTCAATCACAGTTGGAGATTTAGATATCTCCCACGTGTGATTGTTAATTCTGATTGGAAATTATCCAATCAGAATTAACCTTATGGTTTATATACTTACCTTTCCTGTTCCTCCCTGCCCTGTTGTGGTCTTTGCTTGCTAGTATTGCTACTGAACTTTTGCTTCTGGTTACGTACTCTCTGGCTTGTTAATCTGACTTTGTGACTTTCTCCTACCCATTGACCTCGGCTTGTTTCTCGTTATTCTGTCTTCTGGTTCCCCTTACTCGGCTTGTCTCCTGACTATTCTGTGTGTGCTTAGCCTGGCCACTCTAAGGTCCGGTACTGCACCTTTTCTGTGTGTGTGTGTGTGTGTGTGTTAGCGTGTTGGGTTTCCCGAATCGTGACAGCCTGGGTGTCAGGATCGGGACAGGGATCCAACACGCAGAGTACGAACAGGAGAGATGTACGTATACCGGACCTTAGAATGGCCGGACTAACGTAAGGAGAAAGCAGAGAATAGTCAGAGACAAGCCGGGGTCGAGGGAACGAGAGGACAGGTAAGCGAGAGACAAGCCGAGGTCAAAGGACACGAGAGGTAAACAGGAACGATAGTACAAGCCGAGTCAAAACCAGATAGAACGATAAACATAAGAGCACTGAGGGACCAGACAAGCTAGAACCACGACAGGGCAATGAACCATTACCCACATCCCTCTTTTATACCCTGGTTCTCTAAATCATGGCTCCGCCCTTGCCGAGCCCTGATTCGTTGTTCCGAACCAGATTGACAGGTCGGGATGTGATTGCCGTCATGACGTCGGCTCCTGAGCGTCGTGTCATAAAAGGGAGTGGGGTTCTCGCGGCCGGCGTGGGAATGACTATGAGAGCTGTGAGAATTAGATGAATCAGCCCCGCTGAGAGAACGGACGTCGGGAAGTCTAACCTCCTCCGAGGTAGAGACTTCAGGTACCCTGACAGTACCCCCCCCCTTCAGAAACGCCCACCGGGCGGAAGGAACCGGGGCGAGACGGAAAGCGAGCATGAAAAGCCCTGAGAAGGCGAGGAGCATGCACATCCTCCTGGGCCACCCAAGACCTCTCTTCAGGACCATATCCTTTCCAGTCCACAAGATATTGCACCTTCCCCCGAGAAATCCGAGAATTGAGAATGGAATTGATCTCATACTCCTCCTGATCCTCAACCTGGACAGGACGAGGGGACGGCACAGTGGAGGAAAATCTGTTACATACCAAAGGCTTCAATAAAGAAACATGAAAGGAGTTCGGGATGCGTAAAGCAGGCGGAAGAGCCAGACGATATGCAACAGGATTTATCCGAGACAGAACCCTGTAAGGACCTATGAAACGAGGAGCAAATTTCATGGAAGGAACTTTCAAGCGGATGTTTCTGGTACTCAACCATACCCTATCGCCCGGAGAGAATACAGGAGCCACCCTTCTGCGTTTGTCAGCGTGTTGTTTGGACAACATGGAATTATGAACAAGGATTTGTCGAGTCTGATCCCACAACTTTCTCAGATTGGCAACATGAATATCAACCGACGGTATCCCCTGGGAGGGGGAGGCCGACGGAAGAACGGAAGGATGGAAGCCATAATTCATGAAAAAGGGGCTAGAACGAGTAGAATCGCAAACACTGTTGTTGTGCGCAAACTCCGCCCAAGGAATCAGACCGACCAAATCGTCCTGGTGTTCAGAAACAAAACAACGCAAGAACTGTTCAACCTTTTGGTTGGTGCGCTCGGCAGCCCCATTGGACTGGGGATGATAGGCAGAGGAAAAAATTAATTTGATACCAAGCTGGGAACAGAAGGATGACCTCTATCAGAAACGATTTCAGAAGGAATCCCATGTAAACGAAAAATCTCCCTCACGAAAATTTCAGCCAATTCGGGAGAAGAGGGCAATTTGAGCAGAGGTACAAAATGAGCCATTTTGGTAAACCTGTCAATTACTGTGAGGATAACCGTATGTCTTTTAGAAACCGGTAAATCAACGATGAAGTCCATAGCCAGACAGGACCATGGTTTCACAGGAATTTCTAGGGGTTGCAAAAGTCCACATGGAAGCGTATGAGGTTGTTTGGTCCTCATACAGACATCACATGCCCCGACGAATTCCTTAAGATCCTTACGTAATGAAGGCCACCAAAAATCTTTAGAAATCAGAGAACATGACTTGCGTATGCCAGGATGTCCGGCAAATTTACTGTTATGAAAACACTGCATAAGTTCCAGTTGGAGTTTAGGAGGCACGAAGTAACGGTCCCCTGGAATAGGTCCGGGTGCCAGATGTTGTAACTTCTTGATCTCCTCCAGCAACGGAGAGTGAATCTTAATGCTAGTGCTGGCAATAATATTACGCTTAGGAACTATAGAAGAAAAAACCATTTCAGGCATAGTAGAAGGTTCATGTTGGCGGGACAATGCATCGGCCTTAGAATTCTTAGAACCAGGTCTATAAGTGAGAACATAGTTGAAATGAGTAAGGAACAAAGACCAACGAGCCTGCCTGGCAGATAATCGCTTGGCTTCCCCTATATATGACAAATTCTTGTGATCCGTCAAAATAGTAACTGGGTGTAAAGTCCCTTCCAACAAGTGTCTCCACTCCTTTAAAGCCAAAATTACCGCTAACAGTTCCCTGTCACCAATATCATACCTGCTCTCAGGCCCAGACAATTTCCTAGAAAAAAAAACACATGGATGCAGTGGTTTATTCAAACTTAACCTTTGGGACAGAATAGCGCCTACACCTGTCTCTGAGGCGTCTACCTCGAGTAAGAAAGGCAAAGATGTGTCTGGATGAACTAATATCGGTGCTGAGGCAAACTGTTCCTTGAGAGTACTGAAAGCAACAAGCGCTTCTGGAGACCATGTCTTAGTATCAGCACCCTGTTTAGTCATGTTAGTAATAGGAGAGATAATAGACGAGTATCCCTTAATGAAGCGCCTATAGTAATTCGAGAAACCGATGAATCTCTGAATGGCCTTGAGTCCCTTGGGCAATGGCCAATCCAAGATAGATTGGAGTTTAACAGGGTCCATCTTAAAGCCCTCTCCAGAAATAACGTAACCAAGAAAATTTACCTGAGATTGGTCAAAGCTACACTTCTCCAATTTGCAGTACAACCCATGCTGTAGAAGTTTATGTAATACCCTTCTGACTTGTTTGTGATGAGTTTCAGGCTCTTTAGAATGTATTAGTATATCATCCAAATAAACTATAACACATTCCTGTTGAAATTCCCTAAGAACCTCATTAATCAAGTCCTGGAATACAGCAGGAGCATTGCAAAGCCCAAAGGGCATTACCGTGTACTCATAGTGGCCATACCGGGTATTGAAAGCCGTTTTCCATTCATCACCCTGCTGAATTCTCACCAAGTTATAAGCTCCCCTCAGGTCTAACTTGGTAAAAATCTTAGAACCTTTCAGGCGATCAAATAGCTCAGTAATCAGGGGAATCGGATAAGCATTTCTGATTGTTATCTTGTTCAAGCCCCGATAATCGATGCAAGGCCGTAGTGTGCCGTCTTTTTTATCTACGAAAAAGAAACCGGCTCCGGCTGGAGAAGAGGACCTCCTAATAAAGCCTTTGTCTTGATTCTCCTGAATGTACTCCTCTAAGACTAAGTTCTCCTTAGCGGATAGAGGATATACATTACCCCTCGGGGGCATAGTACCAGGTAGGAGATTAATCTTACAATCAAAGGACCTGTGTGGAGGTAAAGTATCAGCCTTTCTCTTATCAAAGACTGCCTTTAAATCCTGATACTGGGAAGGTATCTGTAAATCTGTGGGCTTGTTAGAGTTGCTAGGTGTGTCCACTAGGCACAACGGTGAGACTTTCTGTACACAACCTTTCTGGCAACCCTGACCCCAAGAGACTATTTCACCTTGTTCCCAATCAATAGTAGGGTTATGCTTTTTAAGCCAGGGATACCCCAAAACTATAGGAACTGAAGGGGATGAGATAAGCATGAAAGAAATCTCCTCCTCGTGTAAAATACCAATGGTTAGTTTAACTGGTAAAGTTTCACGAGAAATAACTGGATCTAACAACGGTCTACCATCTATGGCCTCAACGGCCAGGGGAGTCTCCTTTAACTGAGATGGGATAGCATGTTTCTTGACAAAAGTTTGATCAATAAAGCTTTCAGCTGCTCCGGAATCTATTAATGCCATAGCTTTAAGTGCTCCCTTTTCCCAAGTTAAAGAAACCTGTACTAGTAGCCTATGATCCCTGTAATCATATGTAGAGGACAAAATAGAAACACCCAAGGCCTGTCCTCTGGAGAAACTTAGGTGCGAGCGTTTCCCGGACGGTTAGGGCAATTAAGGCGTAGGTGACCTCCTACTCCACAATACATACACCGACCCTCCCTTTTCCTATTTTGTCTTTCATTCTCTGAAAGGTGAGTGTTACCAATCTGCATAGGTTCTGGGAGAGCTAGAATAGTAGATTCAGAATTCTGAAATGCGGAAGTTAGTCTTAAGGAAGATCTATAGCCAAAATCACGAGTGTTCTGCCTCTGTCTCATGCGTTCATCTATACGAGAAATAAATGAAATTAATTCCTCTAAATTTTCAGGAAGATAGAAGGAAACCACGACAAGTATCTGGAGCACCGCCATACCGTAAAGGGGAAGTAACACGGGAAGAAATTCCCCCTGTGGGTACCTCTAGGCCTGTGTTAGCAAGAGAGATAGATGGAGTACGAATCTCCTCTGCTTGATTACTCGGATGGGATAGTAATGCTTGCAGCGCCAGAGCCATTTGGTCCATTCTATGGTCCATGGCTTCAAACCTTGAGTCAGGTGGACCAAACTGAGCGTCTGTACCTGCAGGATCCATGGCCCTGTCGTAATGTCAGGATCGGGACAGGGATCCAACACGCAAAGTACGAACAGGAGAGATGTACGTATACCGGACCTTAGAATGGCCGGACTAACGTAAGGAGAAAGCAGAGAATAGTCGGAGACAAGCCGGGGTCGAGGGAACGAGAGGACAGGTAAGCGAGAGACAAGCCGAGGTCAAAGGACACGAGAGGTAAACAGGAACGATAGTACAAGCCGAGTCAAAACCAGATAGAACGATAAACATAAGAGCACTGAGGGACCAGACAAGCTAGAACCACGACAGGGCAATGAACCATTACCCACATCCCTCTTTTATACCCTGGTTCTCTAAATCATGGCTCCGCCCTTGCTGAGCCCTGATTCGTTGTTCCGAACCAGATTGACAGGTCGGGATGTGATTGCCGTCATGACGTCGGCTCCTGAGCGTCGTGTCATAAAAGGGAGTGGGGTTCTCGCGGCCGGCGTGGGAATGACTATGAGAGCTGTGAGAATTAGATGAATCAGCCCCGCTGAGAGAACGGACGTCGGGAAGTCTAACCTCCTCCGAGGTAGAGACTTCAGGTACCCTGACACTGGGTCTCTGGAAGGAGAAGATCTTCTAAACGGCGGTTTAACCCCTTTTATGCCTGGGGGTGCCGTTGCAATATGTAACAGACAAATCTCTGGGCGGAGAAGGAGAGACAGAGTCGTAGCACGTACGATAAGCGTCTATACCTGCTGCCAGAAGTTTGTTAAGACTGGGCATTGCCAGAAGATGTGAAATAAAGTGCCTATATTTCGGCCACATCGCCAGCAAGTGGGGCGAGCTCCGGGGTAAATATGGGCTAGACGTTGAGGCATAAGATACCATCTCATCCAAAGCTTATAGGCCACCTCGATGTGATCTAAACAATGAATGGCCCTCTTCACCCCCACCATTGTTGTATACCATCTGCTTGGTTCTAACCTACAGTCAAGTTCTTTTTCCCATTTTTCTATTAAATTTAAGAGGTTGACTAACTGTCAATAACTTTTTTCTTTTTTTTTTTTTAAAATTCTTTATTTTGGTTGTGCAGGTGGTTACAGGATTTCAATAAGCGCCACAACAGCGTGGTTCAGTTTTCGTACAAGTTAAACAGTGGCATGATAGTTTGCACAGTTTTTTTTTTTAAAATAACATGCTTAACTAAACAGTTGTCACCAAAGCTATGGTAGAGATTGCATGAACACGTTTAAAACAGAGCAGTATCTGGCTACACAGTACAGAACAGTGCTTAAGCTATGAATGGTGAGGTTATAGGAATAACAGTATATGCAATGAGGGATTCAATATACAATATATGTAGGCATAGCTTGGTAGAATGGTAGCTAGTAGCAGTACCTCGTTATTTGTATGTTTTAATAAAACAACGTTAAACAGTGGCGGTAATGCGCTTGAGGAACACCATATAATCACAATAAACTTCTTGTGAGGCTGTATTAACTTGAGTATGTACCGTGAATGACCGTATGAGTCTATCTTGCTGTGCCCTACTGCTGTGAGGCAAAGTCCGTTGCAGCTGCAGGGACGTGGTGGCGTGGCAGAAGGCCATCAAGCAATGGGGTAGTAAGAGTCATCCTATGCCTCTAGTTGGCAGGGGTGAGGCTTCAGCCGGTGCGTTCCATAGGCCTCTGCACCAGAGCGCCAAGAATTTATCTCCAACTTCGTAATGTGTAGAGGCCTCCTGTACCGTCGCTTGATATGCTGCTCCTGTCCCAGGTAGCCGCATGGTGGTCAGCCGGTCAGAGGTACGCTGGGGTGCGTCGCTGGGGCTGTGGAGTTGCCTGGCGTTCACCTTGCCGCTTGTGTGTAGGTAGGTGCGTGTCCTCAAGTTGGTGCGGTCTGTCTCTCTCCTGTTTGCTTGTTGGAGCTTGTTTGGACGGGCGCCCACTTGGAATGCCTGCAGAGGGGCGCCATAATGGCGGCGGCAGGTCAGTGGTCGGATCCACATGGCCACCGCTCGTGCTGCTTGTTGGTTGGGCATACCCCTGCTGCACTGCAGCTCATAGAAGGCCGAGCAGAGCCTGTCGAGGGCCTCCAGGGAGGAGGGCTGTATACAGGTAGTTGTGGCTCCCCTCTGTGAACTGTGACGGGCGGCCATCTGTGCGCCCGTGATATTTGGTCGAATTGGAGCCGCCATGAGTGACCGTGCTTCATGTCGCGGGTCGGCGGAGACCGGGATGACCCCCACCGGTCCATAGGGGGGGGAACGGGGGTGCATGCTTGGTCGAGTTGCGGCTATTTGGCGCAGGGGAGCGGCCGTCTCCCACGCGCCACCCGCTTGAGTAGGCCGCAGCAGCCGATACGGTGAGTCTGCCCGTGTGTGTCGCATGAATGGTGTCTCCGGGTAAGTCCCGGTTCTGGGTAACATAGAGGGGCAGTGTACCTCTCTTCGGTGGCGAAATAAGCAGTTTCCCCGCTGTGTTTGCTCGTTTGATGCGGGAGCCCTGAGGAGACACGTCCGGTCGGCTCTGCAGTCAGGCCCCGCCCCCCCTCAATAACTTTTTATAACATAGGGACAAGGGCCTCATTGAAACTGCAACACCTAGATATAATTTATCAAAATCCTGAAGCGTATGTGCCTCCACTCCTACTGGTTTGTCTTTCTTTAAGATGTGTTTTATGCGGAGGTATGTAAACAGCTCTCTGATAGGCACTGCATAGGTAGACTGCAGGTGTGAATCCCTCCTTTCCCCAGTATCTGTATGTAGCGGAAAGCTGATATCCCACAGACTATTTCCACTGCTAATCCAAGTATGGCTCAGGAACAAGTAGTAAACCCAAGAGAGTAACAGGCAAAATCAGTAATACAATCCAAGAATAACCCATCACCTTTCCCAATAACTGGACGACACACAGTATCAGGAGCAGAACTGAACTTTTAATCCAACACTCTGCTTTTTTAATTTATTTATTTTTATTCATTTTCATGACAAGTAAGTACATATACATTTGTATTGGATACACTTCTTGTCGGATGTCAGGTACAGTAATATATCACACCACTATAATACATTTAAGCAAATTATTCCAGCTTATTTATCTATACTTAGTTACAATATAACAATTAGCGGTAACTTTCGTACAGTAATAGAGAACATGTGTAAAAGGAAGAACAATGCAAAAACGAGCAATGAGAACCAGGGAAAGGCATTTCCTCCTGTGGATGGCTCTCAGTGGGACCCATGGCAAGATCCTCCCCTCCTGTCAGGGGAAGGGGGTTTCCTACCTTCCCCCTAACTGGTCCTGTTTAATTTGTCACATACCTCCAAGGGAGGCTGCCTACTTATCAGACTCCCCGAGTTCCACCAATTTCCCTCCCTTTGCCCACTGGTGTCTATGAGTGAGTCGGGGAGATGTCCCATGGGTGTCTAACACAGAGGGTTGTTTTGGTCCTTGTAAGAAGGTCATCCAGGGTTCCCAGATTGCATAGTAGAGGTCATATTTGTGTGAGAGGGAGGCATGGATCTCCTCCATCAGTCTAATTGACTCTACTTTCAGAATCCATTCTCTCATGGAAAGGGGGGTCGTGTTTTTCCATTTGGCCTGGATCAATAGGTTGGCCGCTGTAAGTAAATGGGTTATCAGGATTCTGGTATGTTTGGGTAGTTTGGTTGGCCCCATCAAGAATAGGAGTGAGGTCGGTGTGAGTGGTATGACTGCCCTGGTGACTGTTTTAATAATTTTTACTATTCTAGTTCAAAACATTTGGATCTCCGGACACTGCCACCAGACATGTACAGTAGTGTCATTGGTCTGTTGGCATCTCCAGCATTTTCCCTCTACATTTGGGTATATGGTCTGTAGTTTGGTTGGCGAGTAATGCCATCTCGACATTCTTTTAAAATGGCTCTCTCAGGTACTTGTGTTGATGGACAATTTGTGAGCCGTTCTGAATATATGGTGCCAGTCTGTTTCCGTAATCGTTATGTGGAGTTCATGTTGCCATTGTTGTGTGCAATTGGGCAAAGTGTGGTATGTGGTGTCCTGTAAGAGTTTATACATCATGGAGAGCTGTTTGTTTTTAAGCATGCATGTTTCACAGTATATTTCAAATGTAGTTAAGGTACGGCTCCCTTTCAGGAGTTCATTATTAGTTTGGATGAAGTGTGTGAGTTGGTGATAGTGGTAGATTTGGAGTGCTGTTGGGGGATGAGCGGTCACTATCGTGTCTAGAGGTTTGATTCGTACCCCTTCCACTATATTCGTTAGTTTTAGACCTAGTGGAGGGTTAGGCAGTTGTATGAAGTCATACGTATTAGGTTGTAAGCCAGGGGGGGGGGAAGAGAGGGTTCCGGGTTAATGGGTATAGAGGCAATGGATATGTTGATATGTCTGTTAGTTCTCTAATTTGTCTCCACATTCGCATTGTGGGTGCTATGGTTGGGTGGGTGCTGTGGTTGGACCCCATAAAAGTTGTCCCCTGGTGGTGCCAAGGGATTGCATGGAGCAGAGTCTGGAAGAAGTGATTTTCCAGTGTGACCCACTGTAGTTCGGAGTTCGGATTCGTCCTATTGAGATCCTATTGAGGATGACGGCTTTGTAATATTGGTATATGTTGGGCATGGCGAGGCCGCCCTGTGTTTAGGGCCGTGTTAGGATGTCGTATGAGATTCTCGGTCCTTTATTAGCCCATATGTATTTGGTAAATATTTGTTTCAGTCTGGTGAAGAATTGTTTTGGTATGTGGATTGGGAGAGTCTGGAAAAGATACAGCAGTCTCGGAAGGACATTCATCTTGATGATATTGATCCTTCCCAGCCAGCCGAATTGTGGTTTATGCCATCGTGCCAAGTCATCGGATATTGTTTGGAGTATAGGGGTGTAGTGTAAGGGCATTAGTTGTTGAGTGTCGGAGGAGAGGCTGGTTCCTAGGTATGTGATAGAGAATGCGGCCCAAGCGAATGGGTATTGTTCTTTTAGGGTTTCCTGGTTATGTGTGGACATTTTTAGTGGTAGGATTTTGCTTTTAGATAAATTAACTTTAAAGTTGGATACACTGTGGTACATAGTTACATAGCTGAAAAGAGACTTGCGTCCATCAAGTTCAGCCTTCCTCACATATGTTTTTGCTGTTGATCCAAAAGAAGGCAAAAAATCCAGTCTGAAGCGCTTCCAAACTAGGAAAAAAATCCTTCTTGACCCCAAAATAGCAGTCAGATGCTTGGATCAAGCAGCTATTACCCCACTAATTAGAAATAATATCCCTGTATGTTATGTTTTTGCAAGTATTTATCCAATTGCAGTTTAAACATCTGTATAGACTCTGACAAAACCACCTCTTCAGGCAGAGAATTCCATATCCTTATTGCTCTTACTGTAAAAAAAACTTTTCTTTGCCTTAGATGAAATCTTCTTTCTTCCAGCCTAAATGTGTGACCTTGTGTCCTATGTATAGCCCTGTTTATGAATAGATTTCCAGATAATGGTTTGTACTGGCCCCCGAATATATTTGTATAATGTTATCATATCCCGTCTCAGGCGCCGTTTTTCCAAACTTAAGAGATTTAAATGTTTTAACCTTTATTCATAACTAAAATGCTCCATTCCTTTTATCAATTTTGTAGCTCGTCTCTGCACTTTTTCTAGTGATATCTTTCTTTAGAACAGGTGCCCAAAATTGCACAGCATATTCAAGGTGTGGTCTTACCTGCGATTTATAAAGAGGCAAAATTATATTTTCATATCGAGAATTTATGTCCCTATATATACATGACAAAACCTTGCTGGCCTTAGCAACGGCAGATTGACATTGCATATTGCTGCCTATTTTGTTGTCTATAACAAATCTTTCTCGTGTGTGGTTATCCCTATTTCACTACCATTTAGGGTGTAAATTGCTTGTGCATTTTTTTTTTTTATTCTTTATTTTTTCTTGTGCATATGAATATACATGACATATAATCCTGCAGAGCCACAGTAGCTTTAACAGGCGCATTAAGAGTATTGGTTAATGTGGCTTACGATAGACCGCACAATTTAATATTTTAGAACATAGAACAGGCTAAACAGGCTGCGTATAGAATATGATTACAGACTATTTAGTTACAACGTATGAAAACAGTGTGATTAGTCTCGCGGAGTTGTACATCATATCACATATTCTGCACTGTTTATGTTAGTATACATGCGTGTCTGGTTAATGTGGCTTGCGGTAGACCACACAATTTAATATTTTAGAACATGGAACAGGCTAAACCGACTGCGTATAGAATATGATTAGTGACTATTTAGTTACAACGTATGACAACAGTGTGATTAGTCTCGAGGAGTTGTACGTCATATCACATATTCTGCACTGTTTATGTTAGTATACATGCGTGTCTAGAGGACCTGCCTGAACGAGACAGACTATGCGACTCATGAGATATATGAAAATATGAAAAGAAAACCTCAGGCATACTCATAGATTATAGTGAGAAAAAGGGAAGGGGGAAGGGCCAAAGGAAGCCCAAATGGAGAGTAATGAGGGAAGGGAGGTCCCTACCTTTTAATAATCCTAAGGGAAACACAAGTAAATAAAATAGATGGGCAGGGAAAGTACTAGACCAATCCTGGGGGAGTGTTAAGACAGCTGTCCACTAAACAAGGAGACAGACTGATCTTAGTCCTAATTAGAGAGAATCCCCCATACGGATAGAAAGTCTCACGGTAACTTAATACAGAGTGATAGAGAGGACTTGGAAAGGTAGGGCTAGAGGAAAAACAGCCTTATAAGAGAATCCCTACTAAACCCCAAGGTTGCTGAGTCCAAAGCAGAGACTCCTGTAGTGGGTAGACTGTCCCTAAATACCTCAGCACAGTGGATAATCCACTCGTGCCTACCAGGATCCAAGTCCCTACCAAATCCCTGCCTGTCTAAATAACTAAAGTTAAATTAAACCAAAATCATAAGTGCTACCTATAAAGTGCAAAATAAATAAATAAATAAGGAGGCTAGCTCGACACGCGTTTCGGCGTTACAGCACGCCGTCGTCAGGAGCAGTGAGCTAGTGATAGCCCTTGTAGCCGTTTAAATACCTTTACAGATCATGTTAGTTGGTGCCGGCTGTGTGCGGTCACGTGTGCTCGTACGTCATATGTCACTCGCTGGGCGCCGCCTCCCCCCCTGGTCGCGTCATATGACGCAGACCGGGAGGCGGCGTCCGAGGTGGGGAGTGTGTGTGAGCGTGTCTCTGACCACGCCCCTGGCCAGGCACGTCACTAGTAGTGTTAGCTGATGTGGGCGGAGAGGCACGTCCACACACAGTTGCGGAATGGTATCCGCCCCCATGAGGGAGGACGGGAACGAGCACGGTCCCCTGAAGTTGCAGGCAAAGGCTTGCATGAATTGATGTGTAATGTCCCTGTGTCATAAAGGGACATAGCATCAATATTAATAGGTCCGCTTCTGGTACTCATTATTGTGATGGATGTAAAAATCCTGCATGACAAAGAGGCAGGACTTAGTCCATTATAGTGGCAAATAAAGAGGAGAAGATAAAGGACCTATGATTACTGTATACAGCCCCAATGTCATTAGGGGACATAAATCATCAGTATTAATAGGTGCTTATGGTGCCAGTTGGTCCATATATGACCAAAGAAACAGGACCACATATGCCTATAGAGAATGTATCCTGCCCCAGTGCCATTATAGGACATGTGTCCCGATGTCATGAGGGGACATATTCATCAATATTAATGGATGTACTTAAGGTACCAGTGGATTCAAGGGATATGAGAGCATGCGGCCCATATGTAAAAGAAAAAGTAAAAGTAAAAGAAGGGGAAGCTGGTTCACATTAATGGCGTACAGAGACCTAAGATTAATCTATAGTGCCCTAATGTCGCTAAAAGACATGGGCATCAATAGTACTAAGTATACTCATGGTGCCAGTTGGTCTGAAGGACACAAGAACATGCAGCCCCTATATAGAATTCTAATAATGTCGTATAAGTCGCATAGTACCTGATTAAAGGTAAAAGCTTGCGAACGGACATTACAGAACCTAAGATAAATATATACATATAAATGCAGAAAGTAGTGTATTTACAGTGTGATGTATTCAAATTGTAGGACTAGTAAGGACGTCCCTCTAATTTATTAACATCCTAAGTGAGTGTAGAAAAATTAAATTAAGGCGCTTTTTAAAGAAAGGCTGAAAAGGAGAAGCCCTCATTAAGGCCTGCAGGAGATAAGGTTTTAAGTTTGTAAATCCAATACGATTCACGTTGTCTCAATTTTTTGTCCCAATCTCCCCTCCGTATGGTTTGTGGGATATATTCGATCCCTATGAATTTCAATTTATCCGCAGAATTTTGGTGATGAATTTTGAGATGGCGCGAGATCGGAGTCTCTAAAGGTCTCCTGACCAAGTTGACATGTTCTCTTATTCGTAATTTAAAAGGTTCTGGATAAGATCCTGTCACCTATTGTCTCTAAGTTACCATTGTATATAAGAGATACGAAACAAATGCTCAATTTCTTGAAGGACATTTCCACACCAGATCAGGCATCACTATGCAGTTTAGATGTGGAGTCCCTCTATAGTTCTATACCCCACACACAGGGAATTAATAACATCAAGACTATACTGGAACAAGAATTACAGTCCCCAACTGCATATATGGAATTTGTCTCCAACGTTCTTAGAACTGTCCTCACCAAAAACATCTTTCTCTTTAATGGCATTTTATACCAGCAAATCAGGGGGACTACGATGGGGACTTCGTGTGCCCCATCCTACGCAAACCTGTATCTGGGTACCTGGGAAAAATATATCAGATCAGCCCCCCATTTGAGTCACTATATGGGGATGATTTTTTGTTGGAAACGGTACATAGACGATGTACTGATCATCTGGACCGGCAATGAAAAAGATTTTGAGTCTTTTGTAAACCTTCTCAATATAAATGATCTGAATCTAAGATTCACTAGCGAGATGGGTGGCAGAAAACTCAATTTTTTGGATATATCAATAACCATCCAGCCGGGAGGAGGTGTCTCCACAACCCTCTTCAAGAAAAAAACGGCTACGAATAGCCTTTTGAATTGGCAGAGTCACCATCCTCACCCCTTAAAAGCTGGCATACCAATAGGACAGTATCTGAGATTAAGACGCAACTGTTCTTCCCTAGAGGATTTTAAAATTAAAGCATGGGAACTCAGACGCGCCTTTAAGGATAAGGGCTACCCAAATAGGGTCCTACGGAGAGCCTATACCAGGGCTATCAGTACTGAGCGCGAATGTCTCCTCACTGACGATACAACAAAGAAACAAGATGAGAAATTAATTCGGTGTATTGCCACCTTTGATGCAGGTTGGGACTTTATGATGGGAACCCTTAAACGCTACTGGCCGATCTTGACATCGGACCCAGATGTCAAACAAGTAGTCACTACATTCCCCTCCGTGACCGCACGGAGAGGTAAGAACCTGCGGGACACTTTGGTACACAGTCATCTAGCCCCCCTCAAAAGAGGAGGCAAAGATTATTTACCAAAGGGAACATATAAGTGTGGACACTGTAGTGCATGCGAGTTCATAGACCAAAAAACGAAGGAATTCACTGACAGTGAGAATAGGGAATCCTTCCCGATACGCTCCTTCTTTAACTGTAGGACAGAGGGCGTAATATACCTACTCACCTGTTCATGCGGCCAAAAATATGTTGGCAAGACCTTTAGACCTTTTAAATTACGAATAAGAGAACATGTCAACTCGGTCAGGAGACCTTTAGAGACTCCGATCTCGCGCCATCTCAAAATTCATCACCAAAATTCTGCGGATAAATTGAAATTCATAGGGATCGAATATATCCCACAAACCATACGGAGGGGAGATTGGGACAAAAAATTGAGACAACGTGAATCGTATTGGATTTACAAACTTAAAACCTTATCTCCTGCAGGCCTTAATGAGGGCTTCTCCTTTTCAGCCTTTCTTTAAAAAGCGCCTTAATTTAATTTTTCTACACTCACTTAGGATGTTAATAAATTAGAGGGACGTCCTTACTAGTCCTACAATTTGAATACATCACACTGTAAATACACTACTTTCTGCATTTATATGTATATATTTATCTTAGGTTCTGTAATGTCCGTTCGCAAGCTTTTACCTTTAATCAGGTACTATGCGACTTATACGACATCATTAGAATTCTATATAGGGGCTGCATGTTCTTGTGTCCTTCAGACCAACTGGCACCATGAGTATACTTAGTACTATTGATGCCCATGTCTTTTAGCGACATTAGGGCACTATAGATTAATCTTAGGTCTCTGTACGCCATTAATGTGAACCAGCTTCCCCTTCTTTTACTTTTACTTTTTCTTTTACATATGGGCCGCATGCTCTCATATCCCTTGAATCCACTGGTACCTTAAGTACATCCATTAATATTGATGAATATGTCCCCTCATGACATCGGGACACATGTCCTATAATGGCACTGGGGCAGGATACATTCTCTATAGGCATATGTGGTCCTGTTTCTTTGGTCATATATGGACCAACTGGCACCATAAGCACCTATTAATACTGATGATTTATGTCCCCTAATGACATTGGGGCTGTATACAGTAATCATAGGTCCTTTATCTTCTCCTCTTTATTTGCCACTATAATGGACTAAGCCCTGCCTCTTTGTCATGCAGGATTTTTACATCCATCACAATAATGAGTACCAGAAGCGGACCTATTAATATTGATGCTATGTCCCTTTATGACACAGGGACATTACACATCAATTCATGCAAGCCTTTGCCTGCAACTTCAGGGGACCGTGCTCGTTCCCGTCCTCCCTCATGGGGGCGGATACCATTCCGCAACTGTGTGTGGACGTGCCTCTCCGCCCACATCAGCTAACACTACTAGTGACGTGCCTGGCCAGGGGCGTGGTCAAAGACACGCTCACACACACTCCCCACCTCGGACGCCGCCTCCCGGTCTGCGTCATATGACGCGACCAGGGGGGGAGGCGGCGCCCAGCGAGTGACGTATGACGTACGAGCACACGTGACCGCTCACAGCCGGCACCAACTAACATGATCTGTAAAGGTATTTAAACGGCTACAAGGGCTATCACTAGCTCACTGCTCCTGACGACGGCGTGCTGTAACGCCGAAACGCGCGTCGAGCTAGCCTCCTTATTTATTTATTTATTTTGCACTTTATAGGTAGCACTTATGATTTTGGTTTAATTTAACTTTAGTTATTTAGACAGGCAGGGATTTGGTAGGGACTTGGATCCTGGTAGGCACGAGTGGATTATCCACTGTGCTGAGGTATTTAGGGACAGTCTACCCACTACAGGAGTCTCTGCTTTGGACTCAGCAACCTTGGGGTTTAGTAGGGATTCTCTTATAAGGCTGTTTTTCCTCTAGCCCTACCTTTCCAAGTCCTCTCTATCACTCTGTATTAAGTTACCATGAGACTTTCTATCCGTATGGGGGATTCTCTCTAATTAGGACTAAGATCAGTCTGTCTCCTTGTTTAGTGGACAGCTGTCTTAACACTCCCCCAGGATTGGTCTAGTACTTTCCCTGCCCATCTATTTTATTTACTTGTGTTTCCCTTAGGATTATTAAAAGGTAGGGACCTCCCTTCCCTCATTACTCTCCATTTGGGCTTCCTTTGGCCCTTCCCCCTTCCCTTTTTCTCACTATAATCTGAGGGTTATTCCCTTCGCTGGGAGAGTAATTCAGAAGGCACCCTGGCACTGATTCATTGGCCACCTCACCTGACCTCTGAATCAGAGCCATTATCACCTTATTTTTGTTGATACTCATAGATTATCATCATAGATTATCAGTAAGCTTTCAGTTAGTTGTGATGAACGATTAGTTGTTACAAAAGATTATTTTGCCCCTGAGACCTCCCCAACCATACATCAAACCAGGTAAGCAAAGGAATCCTGCCCCCCATGCTGATCTAAGGTTAATGAGGGAAGACATGCATTAATTACAGACAGCAGATATCAATAGTCCCAAGGAATGGGCCCAAGGTAAAGGTTAAGACTCTGCATGATATTAAGTGTTACAGCGTGGTGGTGGCAGATGACCCAGGAATCTCAGGAACCTTCCGTTAGTGTCCTCCTCCAGCTGTAGGCTGCTTTGCACATGTAGGCTGCTTTGCCCATGTATTCCTCCTGCAAGATGGAGAGTTCATGTGAACTGTTGCCCCCTTGTGGACAGGCTGTCATCGGTTGCCGTGGCCCTGTTGTATCATGCTGGAGTCCTTCTGTGGAGTGTCCCCTCTTGCCGGACCTGCCCGAAGGTAAGTCCTTTGATAAGGGGCGGTGTGGGCTATCTCTGAGCTTCGTTCCCCGATTTTGGTGAGTATCGGGTGGGCACTGCTCAGAGCCCTATGTGATCCAGCCTCTCCAGCCACGATGTTGGGTTCCACCTGGGCTCTGTGGGGAGTTTGGCCAGCCAGGAGGGAGAGTCTACATGCCTCTGGGTTTGGGCGTTCAGAGTTGAGTTTGCCGCCATTTTACACGCGGCTCCGGGTTCCATCCATATTAGTGTGGTGATAGGTCCCTGCCGCAGGTTCACCGCTGCCGCAGGGGTCTCGGGGCATGGACCGGGATAACCCCCACCGGCCCGAGAGAGGGGGGACGGGGCCTGCTCCACGAACTTGTGAGGGTCTGGCATGACACAGTCGGGCGGGATAGCGGGCCGGCAGCTGTCCACCCCGCTCACCGCCTAGTAGGCCTCATCCTATGCGGACGACATGAGTCTCTCTGAGGGACTAAAACACAGTATGCATGCCTCTCCTCAGGTCCAGTGCCCCTTCGTGTAACGGACCGCATTCTGGTCATCAGAAGAGTACCAGGTCAGTTGTAACTTGATTAAATTTCGCCTGATTGCAGGAGCTGTTGTTTCACGCGGCTGGTCTGCATGGCAGTCAGGCCCCGCCCCCCTGCTTGTGCATTCTTAACCCCCCAATCTATCCAAATCCCTCTGCAGCAAGGCAATATCCTGCTCACATTTTATGACTTTACAAAGTTTTGTGTCATCTGCAAACACTTATACATGGCTTTCAATGCCCATTTCAAGATCATTTATAAATATGTTAAATAGAAGCGGTCCCAAAACAGAACCCTGAGGGACACCACTTACCACTTTTGTCCAGCTTGAAAATTTACCATTAATGACAACTCGTTATACTCTATCCTTAAGCCAATGTTCTACCCAAGAACAAGAATATTCATCTAGACCAATTTATTTTAGTTTGAAGACTAACCTATTGTGAGGAACCGTATCAAATGCCTTGGCAAAATCCAAGTAGATCACATCCACTGCAACATCCTGATCTATACTTCTACTTAGTTCTTCATAGAATGCAATTAGGTTAGTTTGACATGACATATGTTTTATAAAACCATGCTGATTATTGCTAATAGCGTAGTTCTTCCCAATGAATTCCTGAATATTATCCCTTAATAGCCGTTCAAATAATTTTAAGCTCACAGGTCTATAATTTCCAGGCAAGGATTTTGAACCCTTTTTAAATATAGGAACAACATCTGCCTTCCTCCAATCCTCCGGTACAATACCTGAAACAAAAGAATATTGAAAAATTAAATACATAGGTTAATTTATTTCCCCAATAAGCTCCTTAAGTACTTGTGGGTGGATACCGTCAGGCCCCGGAGCTTTATTTACATTAATTTTCTTTAATAGCTGTAGCACCTTGTCTCAAGTTATCCAATCACAAGTTATCTGCAAGTTTGTTGCAGCAATCATTCACTTATCTCTTGCCATAGGATCCTCATTAATATATACTGAAGAAAAATTGTTATTTAAAATTTCTGCCTTTTCCTGGTCTTCATTAACTAACAGACCCATCTCAGTTTTCAGTGTACCTACACTTTCATTTTTTGTTTTTTTAGAATTGATGTACTTGAAAAAAATTTATTGGCTTCCTTATATCTATAGGATGCCTCTGATTTGTCCAATTTAAATGCTTTAAATGCCCTTTTCTTATTTTTAATCTCTTGTTTTACTTCTCTAATAAGCCACATTGGTTTTAATTTGTTTCTTTTATATTTATTACCCAATGGTACATACTGTGAAATGTACCTTTCTAATATTTGTTTGAATAGTTTCCATTTTTCCCCAGTGTTTTTATCACTACGGAGGTAATGCCAGTCGATATTTTGTAGAGCTTCCCTAATCTTATTAAAATTGGCTTTTTTAAAATTATACGTTTTAAAATAAATGCTTTTGCTTTTTTGAGTTTATTTCAAAAGTTACCATATTGTGATCACTAATTTCCAAATGCTCCCCTACTTGAATGTTGGTTAAAAGATCAACATTGTGGGGGGCGGAGCCAACAGCCGAACTGACTGGTCGCATCTCAAGAGAGCTCCGAGATTTACAGACACAAATTGAGCAAAATTCGACGAATTTACCCCCCAAAACAGCTGCCAAAGTTAACCTGCTGCTGCAGAAGACACACCAATGGGCAGGAAAAACAAAAAGCCGAAACCTGATCTGCCCCGGCAGGGCACCAGCATAGGATCTATGGCAGCGAGCATGTGGCGCGCCAGAGCCTGACTTAGACGCCTACATGGAAGACTTCGTCGACTCCGACGAAGGACTCTCGGAGCCTGAGGAGGCATGCCCGTCCGCAATGCATATCCCGATACAGCCTCAAGCAAAGCCGGACACTGCCCCGGTCACTAAGGCTGAAATGAGGGAGCTGTTAGCGGAGCTCCGCAGAAACATCCAGGTGGATATGGCTGAAATGAAAAAAGACATTCAGGGCCTAACACACCGCATGAGCACCGTGGAGCAAGACTGCCGCACCCAATCGAGGCAAGTGTCCACGCTCCAACAGGAGTGTCATGGCCGTTACCGGTAATTCCTGTCTCTTCCGGGTTGACGGACTGTTGCCACTCCTCCTCTCTGACGTGGTCTCGCTGCGCTACATAATGCGACCGCGCCAGACAACAGACGCTGGATTAATGAAAAGCGTATCGCGGACTTAAACCGGCTGCAACTCCTCTCTACAATTTTCCTGTGTACCGAACCGGACTCGTACTCGACTGACCTCCTTCTCCTTCCCTCGATCACGGCTAACACTTTAACTCCTCTCGACCTCTCTACAACAGAACCTCCCCGGAGAGGACTCTGGAACCAACTTAAAGCCTCTGGAAGCTAAGTTACCTCGCTTGTATATACGAACTTTTCCTCTGTCTTCAGAGCACTCAAGCTTTAGCCTGCTCGCACGTTCTCCTATCGTTATAGGAGTAATTCCTATTAATTAACTCCTCAGTCTCCAGCTGATATGTTTTCTACAAAATAATCTAAATCAATTCTCTGCAAGTTAATATCATCTACCTTCCTTCATTGAATTATTGCTGCAAATCAATTGTATAAGACAATCTAAGAATCACTCACCAATTCTGAAGTATTTAAAGATACAGCACCTATGTTCCTCCAATCAAAATATTAAAGACACAGTATAAGTGAATTCTCTGGTGAACTGTCATCTCTTTATTTCCTCAATAGATTACATTCACATCTATTCAGTCTGAAATCTGCAGTTGAGCTCCATCTGACTATATGTGAACGTGACAAGGAGGTGAAAACACTACAACTACGGCACCTGAGGGTGGAACAGACGATGGCGGCACTGGAAGACTCACGCCGAGCCCAAAACATAAAGGTTAGAGGCATTACGTAGACAGTCCCAGAGTCCGAACTTCCCCACTTCATACGGCGTCTAATTAGCAAACTACTCCCGCCGAAGCAGGCCAAAGGGGTTGTACTGGACGGCATGTTCAGAATCCCGAAACCACCCATGGCTCCTCAGGCAGCACCCAGGGACTTAATTGTCAAATTTCAAAAGCGACAGGACAAGATGGCGGTAATGGCCGCTGCCAGAGGTAACACACCCCTCACCTTCGAAGACATGGCCCTCTCACTCTACGCAGATCTCTCAAGAGGGACTGTGTCCTGGCGCGCAACTCTAAGGCCTTTCACCACCCTGTTCCGCAAACATACCGTGAAATACCAATGGCGCTCCACGCACAAGCTTCAGGTGATCCAGGGTGAAAATACCTACCTTATAGCGGACCTACAGGAGGCGACGTCACACCTCGTCACATTGGGCCTCCCACTGGACTCGCTGCAACAGTCCCGCACTCCATCCAAACCCCACGAGTGGAACCCGGCTACCGCAGAGACCTTTGTCCCAAGAGGCATGGCCCGCGCTACACGGACAGTAGTCCCTACCTGAGCGCTCCTAACGGGAGCACCTACAAAACATAACCCTGTTTTACTGCCGTTCCACAGTTTTGTTGCTATAGTTTGAATATATATATATATAATATATATGGATAGGCCGAATTGGCCACTATACAATCACCCGCCTAACATACTCAAGTGCAACAACCCGCAGGCCTAACAGGACTACCAACTCACCTCTTCCGCCCACTGACCGACCGACTTGCACTATGGTGGGAAGGCCTGACCAGCATGCCACGGCCCGGAGAGATGACCATTCGGGACATTGTCTGAAGGGTAAACATGAAGGGACTCTATGGGACTCCTAACCCTTTAATGGTTACCCCCACACTCACAGAGGGCAATGTGGTTGAACACTTATCACAAGACAGTGGTCACCATATGACCGGCGTGAATTGACTTTTGGGTTACGTTCCTTTATTGTTTTCTTTTATGATTGTTTTAGTATCAGCGGGGTAAAACACGATGCAGAACCTTTCCTACCCGTAGATCCCACTTACCAACCCTCGATAATCTTCTGTGAGCAGGATGCTTAGAACGCAATATTGAAAATGTTTCGTTAAGGTGCTGTACACACTTACAGAATTAGCCATAGGCAACACCTTAGGGGGAGAGGCTATTAGCCCACGGTTGATTAACCCTGAGTTGCTTGACTGCGCAGCTCTGCCAATATTATTATTTATCCCTAGCTACACAAAACCCACAAATGTACTGCCTACGCATATGTCACGTTACATTTAATGTGTTTGTTATTACACTGATTATGCATGCTATTGTGGCTGAACAAGCCTGTTATACTCTGCACACCAAATTGCACACACACATAACTATCTATCTCGGCCTCACACTCTTCACTCAGTAGCCAATGTGACAAACCCGTGCCAAGTTATATTTTCTACTGTTATGTAGGTGCATGCTGTCGTAACACTTCATATACGATCGAAATGTTTATTGCATAGAAACCTAGAGAATTTACAATGACAGATGCATGGGAGGACAAAGTATCCTTGTTGTCCGCCACAATCAGGATGTCGTTCAGGTAATGAAAGATGGATATGCCCTGTTTTCTCAGTTCTGCGATGAGAACAACAAGCACTTTCTTGAAGGTCCTTGGAGACCAAAAGGCAAGGCCCTGAATTGGAAATGAGCCTCCCCTATTGTGAACCTCAGGTATTTCTGATGCGCCAGGGCTATAGGGATGTGGAAATAGGCATCCAACAAGTCTATTGAAAACATCCATTGATTGGGAAAGACAGCTTGCACTATAGATTGAAGGGAATCCATCTTGAATCTGCGGATATGCAAGTATAAATTCAGTCTGTGTAAATTTAGGATGGGTCTCCACCCTCCTGAGGACTTTTCGGTCAGAAATAGAAGCCGTGAGTCCTTTCTAAATCCGGGACTAAGCGAGCTCCAAAACCGCCTGACAGGGAGATTAGCCTGTCACAGGTTCCTGAGGTTCTTGGAGGGTGCGGAACCTCGGGACTTGCCGCCTCTTCTATCATGTAGACTGCTCCTCCAGGATTTATTTCTCCCATATTCCTTACCCGGTCTGTAGGATCTGCTATCACGAAATGGGTAATAATCCCTTTTTGCATGAAAGGAACCTTTGGGCCTGTTGTCTTGAGGCAGAAAGGCCTTTTTACCTTCAGCTGCTCGTTTAATACAATCATCCAGATTCTTGCCGAATAGCATGTCGCCATGAAAAGGAAGGGAGCACAAGCTGACTTTGGAGGAGGCATCAGCAGACCATGATCTGAGCCATAGCGCTCTCCTGGCTGAAACTGAAAGAGCCATACTTCTGGCTAAGGACCTCACCAGATGCACTGCAGCCTCAGATGAGAAGTCAACAGCCAATTTCAGATCCTTCAGGCTGTCCAGTATGGAGGGACAGCTCCTGCCGTTCTTAATGTCCTCCTCCAAATTCTCCATCCAAACCTTAAGCGCCCTGGATACTGACATAAGGGCCACTGCTGGGTGCAGACCAGTACCTGAAGCCACATATGCTTTGGAAAGACTGAAGTCCATCTTTCTGTCCAGGAACCCGCATCATCAACAGGCAAAGTGGTACGTTTGGCCAATTTAACCACGGCCGCATCCACCTTGGGAGCGGAATCCCACGCTTCAGCAACAGCGTCCTCAAAAGGATATAGTCTGGAAAATCTTCCTTTTGCTGAGGATTTTCTGTCCGAGCTGGACCATTCCTCCTTGATGAGGTCTTTTATAGTCTCATGGACTGGAAAAGTCGCCCTCTTCCTCCTGAGGTCAGAGAAGTGGCGACTGGATGTGGAAGGTTCATCCTTAGAAGATTCCTGAAAAATTATAAGAGAGTGGAGGAAACAGGAGGATCAGCTGCAAAAAGCAAATAAAAGTAAGAACACTTTTCGTGTACATGCTGCAAAGTGGCCACAGTTACACGTGGCCATAAAAGAATGGATCACAAATCACTGGAATAATGGCTTCGTTAACGACCATTTTTGTCAGATGTACCTGATACGTCCGTGGTCGGGAA
Organism: Pelobates fuscus; assembly: GCF_036172605.1. NCBI lineage: Eukaryota > Metazoa > Chordata > Amphibia > Anura > Pelobatidae > Pelobates > Pelobates fuscus. The sequence goes on from NC_086323.1 coordinate 185,722,801, forward strand.
GGGGTTAATGTGTATTTCAGAAGCTTGATGTGTACTACTACTGTAGAAAACCTCATATTGTGTTCAGCTACATCTTCTGAGTAAAACAATACCCTCCAATGTATGCCTTTGCCACTATCCTATTTAGTTACAGTGCCATAAAAAAGACCTGAACATTCCAGTTTTTACAGTTAGAATAATTGATTTATTAATTTGAAGGGTATAAGTCTCATGTTGAGGCCTTGTAGCAGTTTGACTGTTGCAATTAGATCACAAAGGACTACCATTTGTTAAAGTAGAAACTCCAGGGTATGTCATATGGTGTATATTGTGAAGACATTTTTTTCACCAGTTTATGCAAAAACATTTTTCAAATCTGATATGTGCCACTGTTATCAAACTAATATGCTAATATCAAACTCTTCTAAATAAAACAATACCCCACTGTATGTCTTTGTCACTATCCTATACACATATATCTGTTAAACTCTAGTGCCATACAAGAGTCATGACCATGTCAATTTTCACTGTTAATCTTGGGTCTTAAGCCATATTCCTGCTCCTTTGGCTCTTTTTATGGGGCTGCCTGAGAAGCCTCTCTTTTCTGCATCAACTGACTGGCTTTGAAGTGTCTCTAACGGTCAGACAGGCATCCGGATGGAGCCCTCAGCAGCTACGAGTGAGGCCTGTTGGGCCCAGTGGCGGGGTGAGGCGGCCGATCTCCCTAACCGGCACAAGCTGGTCCTCGGCTGCATCAAGTTGGCACCCCGTTACCCCCCTGGAGACAAGGACACGCAATGTAATGAGAACTCACAAGACGTGAAGGAATATCAGGCACATTATCCAAAGTGCAATTGTAAGTGCAACTGTAATACATTTTTTTGTGTTTTTACTTCCATCTGCACTATTCTTTGGTTTCTTTTTACCTTTTAAGTGTAAGAAGACCCCACTATATTGAAGACTTCATTCCATATCTGATTTAGGATGATGTGACTGATATTTCTTAACTTCTTGTGAGTTCTCCTCATTACATTACGTGTCCTTGTCTCAGTATACACTGATCACACTATGTTCAGTTTGTATTTCCTATAGACATTACAGACTACACTTTCTCAAAGCAAGGTTGTATTATCATTCTATTGTTTACACCTTGGTGTAGCAAAAGTAACCTTGTCACTGGCTGTTGGAGGGGCCTGCTGGCCAGCCTTTTGCCTCAGGATTATGGGCCCTGCAATATACCTTGCCCAATGCACTTTAAAAGGCTCTGTTCATGTGAAGTATGTACTTTGTACTCCAGACAGAGAGACCGACCGTTAGCCATAATTCTCTGGAACAGTTTTGGGCATGGAACCATGTGCACGGTGGGTCAAAACAATGACCTCCAGGAAATTCCTGAAACCCTGAACCGATCTGGGTGATTTTTGGATATGTTGTTCACCCAGATCACGGCTATCAGGGGATGTGACTATGGGGATATGTTGTATTTTGGGGTACTTATAGGTCTTTGTAAAAATGTGTGTTTTTTTCTGCCTGGGGATAATTAAGTTAATGCATTATCTGTCTTAATTATATCACAGGCAGAGGGGAGGCATTGTGTACTGTATGTGGGAGTGTCATTCATTGTCACATTGTTTTTATTGGCTTGTACACTTTGTGTCCCTGTGCCCAACAAGGTCCACCTGGGCGTCACTCTTGTTGGGAAACCTGCATAAAAGGCCAGCTGTGACTTACTTCACTCTCAATCTAGAGTCTTGTCTCTTATTGGGGGAAACTGCTATATCACTACAAGGGATTGCTATAATCACTATACTACCTTGGATTCTCTTAGCTCTTGTAAGAGCTATTCCTGCTTGACTCTCTGGAGGAAGAGCGGTTCACCCACTGGAACCTGGAGCCTTCATAGGTCCAGGGTGGGTAGGAGACGGCGAGACTCCAACCAAGCTGGAGATTTCTGACACATGTAACCTTTCCTTACAATGGAACTTGTAAGATTCTGTTCGGTTTTTTTTAGAAAGTAAAATTACCACCCTGGCCCCTTCTTGCCTCCCTAAGTATAGTAAAATATAATGTATTCAAGTCTGCAACTGCTGCGTCTGCCTCTGAACTGACTGTCTGCTGACATCATCAGAAGTGGTGGTCTGAGCAAATTACAATACTTGCCCATAGGATTGGCTGAGACTGTCAACTAGGCAGATCAGGGGCAGAGCCATCACAAGTCCAACATAGCCCTGGCCAATCAGCATCTCCTCATAAATATAAATTGAATCAATGCATCTCTATGAGAAAAGTTCAGTGTCTGCATGCAGAGGGTGGAGACACTGAATGGCAGTGCTGCCCCAGGAAGCACCTCTAGCAGCCATCTAAGGAGCGGCCAGTGGAGTTATTTTCTCTGAAAAGACAGTGTTTACTGCAAAAGGCCTGAATGGAATGATTCTACTTACCAGAACAAATACAATAAGCTGTAGTTGTTCTGGTGACTATAGTGTCCCTTTAAGTTTGGAAGCTTAAGAGAGATGTATGGGAACAAAACTTGTGTGGACTGGCTGACAATAAAATTAGTTGAGGTAATCCAGACATTGGTCTCTCTAACACTGTGGCATGTCCCCTTTCTTCTACACTCACTACATACACCTTTTCTCTGTCTCAGACTATATACCAGGAATTTCTGCCTGCTAGTAAGAAAGTAAGGAGACAAGTGGACCAGCGAGTGCTAGGGGACAGTCCTTAGAAGGCATGGAGTGAGCGCATCTTTAGACGCATTTATGTCAAGTTCAGGGTGCTGCCTGCGTAGTATGCCTGCATGATTGGCAGGCAGCCTGACATGCATTCATGCCAGACTGTCCTTCAAATTCTTTGGACAGACATGCCCCCTTTTTGGGCATGTTCTCCCCTTTTGGCAGGTCTGGTCACATGATTCGCACCAGTGTCCCACCCTTTTACCCTGCCCATTGACTTCCTGCTTCACTGGACACTGCTGTTAGGGGTTATGGATTTACTTGAAAGATGAAAGCATAAATTAGAGAGAGATTAGCATAGAGTATGTGTTTTCTTATAGCTGCATCCTGAGTTTCCCTCCAGCACCATCTCCATCAGATACATGACGCTTGGGAGGTATGACTGTTTTAGTGTTTTTGGTCGATAAGATTCCGTAATTAGGCCCATCATAATTGTCAGCACCAGGCCCACTGTGCTCTTAATCCGGCCCTGCATGGTTCCCTCAATGAACTGTAGCTCCCCAGTGCTGGTAGCACTCATGCAGGCCCAGACGATGACACTCCCACCACCATGCTTGACTGTAGGCAAGACACACTTGTCTTTGTAATCCTCACCTGGTTGCCGCCACACACTTGACACAGTCTGAACCAAATAAGTTTATCTTGGTCTCATCAGACCACAGGACATGGTTCCAGTAATCCATGTCCTTAATCTGCTAGTCTTCAGCAAACGGTTTGCAGGCTTCCTTGTGCATCATCTTTAGAAGAGGCTTTCTTCGGGGACAACAGCCACACAGACCAATTTGATGCAGTGTGCGGCGTATGGTCTGAGCACTGACAGGCTGACCCTCAGGGACCCCCTCCCGCCGGGTTCTGGGGAGAGTAAAGGGGTTAAAACCTACCTTTCTCCAGCGCCGGGCGGGGAGCTCTCCTCCTCCGATCCTCCTCCTCTCCTCCCATTCAGCTGAATGCGCACGCGCGGCAAGAGCTGCGCGCGCATCCAGCCGGTCTCATAGGAAAGCATTATCAATGCTTTCCTATGGACGGTTGCGTGCTCTCACTGTGATTTTCACAGCGAGAATCAAGCAAGCGCCTCTAGCGGCTGTCAGTGAGACAGCCACTAGAGGATTTGAGGGCTGGATTAACCCATTTATAAACATAGCAGTTTCTCTGAAACTGCTATGTTTATAAAAAAATGGGTTAACCCTAGCTGGACCGGGCACCCAGACCACTTCATTAAGCTGAAGTGGTCTGGGTGCCTATACAGGGAGTGCAGAATTATTAGGCAAGTTGTATTTTTTTTTTTTTTTTTTTAAATATGTGTTTATTGAAGTATTTTGTTGTTCATTTTGTTATTCAACCTTGAGTAAACTTCGATTGGGACACGCAGGTCCCGACAATCTAGTACATTAACGGTAGCATGTAAAAACTGTATACTATCATATCAATTAAGGCGACACGCAGGTCACATGAGATTACATGAGTATCCTTTCTCTTACGGCCAATATTCTAACCTTCTGTTTCCCCCCCCCCTCCATGCCCGGTCCCCCCAACCAGCTCCCCCCCCCCCGCCCCCCATGTGTAGTTGGTCGAATCCAGTGGTGTACTACAAGGAGTATCAAGTGGGCAGTTGGATATGGTTTTCATAGCTTTAAATAAGGAGACGTAGGTTGTTATAGGTCATGGGTACCAGTTTAGTGACCTATCCGACCATATCCGACACAGGGGCCTAATGGTGTTAGGCGTAAGGTGTGGTTCGGGGCCCGCAGAGTGGGGCTAGCATTTCAGATGGGGTCATGCATATAGCCCTACTTGATCTTGGGTGGGCAGGCGTCAAGTTGCCGTTGTAGTGGGAGTGGTTACAGGTGCAGTTTACCACTAGGTGGGATCAGGAGGGTAGTTGTTGTGGCCTTATTACCATGCGTTCTCTGGGATGTATGAAGCATCCTCTTCCCCCCTCCCCCCCTCTCCCCTCCCCTCACCTGTATTTACCAGTGGGTGTTGTGCGGTTCCATGAGGGATAGCTGTGCTTGGGAATTGATGTGTCCCACCTAGTGTAGGGTCAGTAGGTCGTCTGTTCCCCCGTCTGTTCCAGCTGTCTAAGTGATTGCTGTCGGGTCACGTGTTTACTGGGGTCAATGGCCAGTGTGTTCCCTCTATTCACTCATCCTCTAAGGTCCTCAGTATCTGGAGAGCCGTCTCTTGACCAGTCGAGCTTCTGGTTCGCGTGTGTGTGTCTATTCAGGTGATCTTAAGTACCAGTATGTGCGTGTGGTATGTGTGGTGGCATGTGTCCTATATGTCCCGCTACCCGCCTCCCTGTATACCAGCTGTCCCCTGTGTGGGTTAGTTCGGGGTTAGTCGCGCATGTGTGGGATCGATTACCAGTACGGTCATTTTATGTTATAAGATAATGGTCATCTCCCTACGCGCGCTATATGCAAATCTGGTGTCTCTGTTCGCGGAGGGTGTTCCCCCCGCTCCCGCCTCCCATGCACCAACTCCTGTCAGTAGTGAGGTCTCCGCTCCGGTCCCACAGGGGTCCCTGCTCGCCTGTCCCCCAGCCCCTGGGTGAGGATAGGGTGGGCTAGTGCAAAAGTGGAGAAGTTATATCTGGCAAGTCCGGGTCCCGTATTCCCTCTCCCTTCCTAGTCAACATCTGCGTTTTGCGAGCGGTATAAGAACCAGGGTCTCCACTGTTCCGTGTGCTTTTCTTGTTTGCCCAGCAGGTTTGCTATTGTGGATTCGGCTTTTTGCACATCGTCCACTTTGCGCCTCCATTGTCCGATTGTCGGCGGGTGCGTCTTTTTCCACATCAGTGGTATCAGTATCTTCGCCGCATTTAAGAGGTGTCGAAGGATCGATTTTTTTATATACTGAGAGCGTTTTATCTGTGTGGTGCAGTAAAGCTAGGTCTGCTGTCAGGTTCGGGGGTTCGTCAAGTATCTTTTGTATTTCCTCCCCAACTTTCTTCCAGTATGGCTTAATACCGTCGCATTCCCACCAGATATGCTGGAGGGTCCCGGTCTCAGTCTCGCATCTCCAGCATGTGTTTGGTATCTCTGAGCTGATTCGGTGTAGCAATGATGGGGTGCGGTACCAGTGAGACAGCAATTTGTAATTCGTCTCCAAGTTGTATTTTTGAGGATTAATTTTATTATTGAACAACAACCATGTTCTCAATGAACCCAAAAAACTCATTAATATCAAAGCTGAATATTTTTGGAAGTAGTTTTTAGTTTGTTTTTAGTTATAGCTATTTTAGGGGGATATCTGTGTGTGCAGGTGACTATTACTGTGCATAATTATTAGGCAACTTAACAAAAAACAAATATATACCCATTTCAATTATTTATTTTTACCAGTGAAACCAATATAACATCTCAACATTCACAAATATACATTTCTGACATTCAAAAACATAACAAAAACAAATCAGTGACCAATATAGCCACCTTTCTTTGCAAGGACACTCAAAAGCCTGCCATCCATGGATTCTGTCAGTGTTTTGATCTGTTCACCATCAACATTGCGTGCAGCAGCAACCACAGCCTCCCAGACACTGTTCAGAGAGGTGTACTGTTTTCCCTCCTTGCAAATCTCACATTTGATGATGGACCACAGGTTCTCAATGGGGTTCAGATCAGGTGAACAAGGAGGCCATGTCATTAGATTTTCTTCTTTTATACCCTTTCTTGCCAGCCACGCTGTGGAGTACTTGGACGCGTGTGATGGAGCATTGTCCTGCATGAAAATCATGTTTTTCTTGAAGGATGCAGACTTCTTCCTGTACCACTGCTTGAAGAAGGTGTCTTCCAGAAACTGGCAGTAGGACTGGGAGTTGAGCTTGACTCCATCCTCAACCCGAAAAGGCCCCACAAGCTCATCTTTGATGATACCAGCCCAAACCAGTACTCCACCTCCACCTTGCTGGCGTCTGAGTCGGACTGGAGCTCTCTGCCCTTTACCAATCCAGCCACGGGCCCATCCATCTGGCCCATCAAGACTCACTCTCATTTCATCAGTCCATAAAATCTTAGAAAAATCAGTCTTGAGATATTTCTTGGCCCAGTCTTGACGTTTCAGCTTGTGTGTCTTGTTCAGTGGTGGTCGTCTTTCAGCCTTTCTTACCTTGGCCATGTCTCTGAGTATTGCACACCTTGTGCTTTTGGGCACTCCAGTGATGTTGCAGCTCTGAAATATGGCCAAACTGGTGGCAAGTGGCATCTTGGCAGCTGCACGCTTGACTTTTCTCAGTTCATGGGCAGTTATTTTGCGCCTTGGTTTTTCCACACGCTTCTTGCGACCCTGTTGACTATTTTGAATGAAACGCTTGATTGTTCGATGATCACGCTTCAGAAGCTTTGCAATTTTAAGAGTGCTGCATCCCTCTGCAAGATATCTCACTATTTTTGACTTTTCTGAGCCTGTCAAGTCCTTCTTTTGACCCATTTTGCCAAAGGAAAGGAAGTTGCCTAATAATTATGCACACCTGATATAGGGTGTTGATGTCATTAGACCACACCCCTTCTCATTACAGAGATGCACATCACCTAATATGCTTAATTGGTAGTAGGCTTTCGAGCCTATACAGCTTGGAGTAAGACAACATGCATAAAGAGGATGATGTGGTCAAAATACTCATTTGCCTAATAATTCTGCACTCCCTGTAGTGGTCCTTTAACTTAATCATATAGCTCATTCATAACAAGCCAAATAATATTAACAAATCCACTATCCATAATCTAGTCGGCATAATGCCATTACTCATTAATATAAAGAATCCTAGAAAACGGGTAGATCAACTAAATATCACTAAACATGTGGAACACATATCACAGACTATCTTCTTGGTAGAAAGCATTGAAGTGAATTCATTTCATTTAGTCCATTGGGAGACATAGTGTCCAATGTAAAAATCCAAAATGCCTCCTTTTGTAGCAATCACATCTCACGGTTGCCACCCATAGACAGTTCTGGGACATGATCTATCCCCATAAATCTCAATGAGGGCAAAGAGTGTCCCATTTCTAAAAAATGACGTGCCACTGGAGTACTTGCACATTTGTTTGCCAACGCTGTCCGTATAGTTGAACGGTGTCCCCTCATTCTCTCACGGAGATCATTAGACGTTTTGCCCACATACACGAGTCCACATGGGCATACAATCTGGTACACAACATAGGTAGTGGTGCAAGTGAAATAAAGAAAGCAGGTAATAGGCGCTCACTAAAATAGTTGAAATATACGGCAGCAGTGAACAAGCAGGACTTCCCAATACCTGCTAGTAACCAAAAAGTGCAAAAACAGAGTGGTAAACCGCGCCACAGAGAAGTAGAAAATAGTAAATTATAAAAATTATAAATACATACATATAGGGTATTCCAACAGTATAGTAGTGAATATAAACCTTGAGGGAATACAAATATAAAACAAATAATAGTGCAATATGTCAATGTAAAATATGTATATATAATATAGATGTAAAACCAGTAAAAAGGCTAACTCACACTTTGCAGAGCTGCTAAGAGCTCTGCCGTATAGCGCCTGGACGGTATAATCCCCGTCTTGGGATATAGTGATGGAGGGTAGTATCCAAAGCTCCACAGCCGTGCATAAAACAGAAACACAAATAAAATCCAATGGTATAGAATGTATTATAAATAATATTAAAACAAAAAGTAAGTATCCTACTTACGATTTCCAGAGCAATGACTTGCTCTGGTGATGAAAGCTTATGGTGGTATAATCCCCACCAAGGGATATAAACAGGATCCAAAGTGCGCCAGGAACAAAAAAGTAAACCAGGGAGAGAGATAGGAAAAAAAAAACTGCAACTTTATTTATAAAAATATAGTATTAAAATCTAAATAAAAGTCCAGCATCCAGTCTCCCACAGTACTTAACGCGTTTCGCCCGAGTAGGGGCTTCTTCAGAAGTTTTTTTTTTTTTTTTTTTTTAAATTTATGTTTTATTGGTGTTTTATGAAAGACATTAATAACCGTATTATATAGTGGGAATACAGAGTATAAAATGAAAATGCAATACTATATAGTGAAAATGCAATAGTACATTCAACATCAGACGATCAAGCAGTGTATGAGAAGCGTCCAGCATTATCGTGGCTCATACCAATACACAGTACCGCCTTGCCCTTGCTCTGCGGCTTAGTCCCGTGGCTGTCTATACAGTTTGTCTATCTGCAGCACTTTATTTGTAGGGTTCTGTTCGGTGTCTCTCGGTGCTGGGGTCAATCTCTTGATAGCGGTGCCCGGTAGCCTGTCTGGTCTGCGTTTGTTTGGCGTGGAGTTCTCTGTCCCTGCCCTTGTTTCTGAGGGTAGTTGGATTTCTGGGTGTTGCAGTTGTCCCCTGTCGAAGAGCTTCAAAAAGACGTCGGGATCCCCTTTTGAGGTAAGTATGTTGCTCTCACCGTTAATGTTTGTGATGAGGGATCCGTCCATACCCCAGCGATATTTAACAGCGACGTCTCTCAGTTTCCGGGCTATGGGTGCCAACTTTCTTTTTTCTATTAGGGCCGAGAATGGTGTGTCTGGGAATACTGCCACTCTGTGTCCTGCATGGTGCACCGTTCCCAGCTCCCTTGAGCGGGTCAGTATGGCGGCTTTCGCGGAGATGTCTCGCGTGACGATTATGATGTCTCTGGGTGCATCTCTAGGTGCTGCCGCTGATTTGCGCACCCTAAATGCCGCGGTGACTAGAGTACCCGTCTGTGCAGGGTTTGTGCCCATGGTCGCCGTGAGGTCTTGGGTGTAGGTCACGAGCTGCATGTCATTTACTGTTTCAGGTACTCCTCTAAGGCGCAGGTTTTTCATTCTGTGCCTTGCCTCCATGGTGGTCACTGTGCGTCTTAGGTCTTGTACCTGTGTTGTAAGATCCTTTTGAGCCTGTTCCAGAACGCCAAGTTTATTGTCTCTGGAGGCCTCTCGGATTTCTAGGCCTTGGACTGCACGGCCCACATCTTCCACTTCCGTTTGGACCTTTTGGAGATCCTCTCTCCATATTTGCCGCAGTTCTACCAGCAGCCTCCTGATATCCCCCTTTGTGGCTGGGGTCCCGTCGGCCTCGGAGTCTGGCGTGTTGGATCGCTGTTCCGAGCGGGGTGAGGGTATGTCCTCCTCCTCAGCTGAGGATTCGGAGGTGTAGCAGGCCTAGGCGCCATCTTGGGTCTCTGGGAGGGAGTGAAAGCTTGCCGTATATCAGGCTGTCTTGGTGTAGACGAGCCCTGAGCCTTTTTGTGTTTCTTCCCCATATTCTCTCCTTGGGGGGGACAGCTATTTCAGCTGGGTTCTTAGTTGATTTTTCGTGCTTTCGCTGTGTTTGTCTATATTCCGAGCGGAGCTCTGCATGGAGACGTCCGCTCGGTTCAGTCGCTGGCCACGCCCCCCTTCTTCAGAAGTTTTAATATCAGTAGGAATCCGTCCAGGTTCTCATAGGGTTTGTTGATAATTCAAATGTAGTCCGGTGTGTGCACTCTTCCTGTTTCCGGTGGGTCGCGTACGTCAACCGGAAGTGACGCGCGGCCCGCAAAGGGTGATGGATAATGTAGTCCATATGCTGCTGTTAGCACCGGTAGTCGCGTACGTTGCCAGGAAATGATGTAACGCGGCTCGCGGTGGTTATTGGGAGTGGTAGTTTTAGTGGCTAATCTTAGTATAATTCGGCAAATATAAGCGCTCAATCTCCAAGAAAAAAAGAAAGGGTTATAAAAAACACATATTTATCAGTACACAATAGAAATATATAAATATATAATAGAACACATATATATTCTAGGAAGTGGAACAAATTAACAAATCATATTTAGTTTAATTTCATATTGTTCATATACCTTTTGCTCCCTTATATGCAGAGCCAACAGTGTACACAATACACTCTTTTTAAGTTGGCCTTCTAAGGGAAATCTCATATACTTATATATAGAGATATGTTTGTCCAGAAATACTTAAATTGTTAAATAAGGGCAACAATAAATATTGATAGCAATATACAGTGGCATAATTTATAAAACCAAAAAGGAGCATATATAATTCAGATGTGATACTTACTTTTTGTTTTAATATTATTTATAATACATTCTATACCATTGGATTTTATTTGTGTTTCTGTTTTATGCACGGCTGTGGAACTTTGGATACTACCCTCCATCACTATATCCCAAGACGGGGATTATACCGTCCAGGCGCTATACAGTGTCAGGATATTTATATCGGCAGACATTTTGTGCTATGATAGAAATTAAAAGTGTATACTGCCTGAATCACTCAGAACAGATCAGACTCCATTTTGGATTTCAAGCTAACAAAGACACAGATTTCTATCCTTTCTGTAACGCTAACTACTGAGCTGGGAGCTTAGGAACGGCAGTGGTGCAAGTGATCCTATGTCGTATTTTAAACTTCTTGCCAGATCTCGGATGTATGAACCCAGTGTTGACGGTTGCAGATGAATCTTTGATTTTGGTAAATTGATCCACATGTAAAAAATGATTCTTAAGAATCTTACCCCTTCTATAGCCCATGATTGGAGTCTGTCTGAAGGGAGCCGGTAATGATATGTCCTTTGTAAGTGTTTTCCAGTTGTCACGAATGATGGCAGCAATATTATGTGATTCAGTATGAAATGCTTGAGGGAATATTAGCCGATCACCTATCACCTTGCAATCTACTGATTCCTCAATCGACTTATATGCCTGCTGTAAAGCTTTTGTCAAAGTAGCACAATTATAGTCTCTTTCCAGGAATTTCTGGTGCATCTGTTGTAACTGTTCTGATGCTTTATTTGGGTCAGAATTATTACAAAGGACCCTGCAAAATTGAGAAATAGGCAGGGATTCTTTCAATCTCCTAGGGTGAAAACTTGATGCATGGAGGATTGAATTCCTGTCAATGTCTTTGGAATACAGAGTGTATCCCAACCGATTTCCTTGGATGTAGATCCTTAGATCCAAAAAATCTATTTGGGTTGTACTCCATTGAGAGGTCAATTTCACCGGGGAATTTAGTGCATTCAATGAGGTAATCATATTTGTAAATGTTTGCTCACCTCCTCTCCAAATTATTAACACATCATCGATGAAACTGAGGTATTTGATGATATGATTGCCATACCTCTGAAGAATGTTTGTTTCTTCAAATGAGTGCATAAAAGCGTTGGCATACATGGGAGCAGTGGTGTATCCTGGTTTTGTGCTGCCCTAGGCAGGACAAAACTCAGGCGCCCCCCTCCCCCCACGCTACCCCCACCCAACCCTTCCCCCCGTCCCGCCTTCTAAATACGCACACACACACATTCACTGACAGATACGCATATACTAGCTAATAGAAACACACACTCACTAACAGACACACGCACTCACAGGCAAACACACTAACACTAACAGACACACACACAGTCAGACACACACACACACTAACAGACACACTCACTCACTAGCAGACACACACACACTCACACTAGCAGGCAAACACACACACAGTCAGAACACACACACAGTCAGACACACTAACAGACACACACACACACAGTCAGACACACACTAACAGACACACACACACTCACTAGCACACACACACACACACACACACACACAGTCAGACACACACACACACACTAACATTAACATATATATACATATATATTTTTTATTTAACCTCCCCCCCAGCCTCCTTACCTTTGGCAATGCTGGGGGGGTCTCTTTTTCCCTGGTGGTCCAGTGGCTGCTGGGCGGGCGGCACTGGAGGGCTATCTGCTGGGCAGGTGGGCGGCTGAGGAGGGAGCTCTTCCCCTGAGCACTCTCCTCAGCTCCCTGGTGCGCCGCCCGCAGAGTGAGGCTGGGAGCCGGAATATTACGTCATATTCCGGCTCCCAGCCTCACTCTGCGAGCGGCGCGCGAGGGAGCTGAGCAGAGTGCTCAGGGGAAGAGTTCCCTCGTCAGCCGCCCACCCGCCAGCGCACAGCAGCCCGCACGCCCGGCCGGCTTGTCAGTTAGCCGCAAGGCTAACAAGACATTTGCCCTGGGCATTTGGGGGCGGCATTTTTGCCCACCCCTGAAAAATGCCGCCCAAGGCAAATGCCTTCTTAGCCTTGTGGCTAAAACGTCCCTGCATGGGAGCCATCGGAGCTCCCATGGATGTACCAGTAAGTTGAATGTAATATTTGGATACAAACCAAAAATAGTTCAATGTCAAACATAAGTTCAACAGTTCCATGATGTATTCAACAGGTGGATGATTATCCGAGCCATGTCTCTGTAACACTTCCCTCATAGCTTGTATGCCTTCAGAGTGTGGTATTATAGTGTAGAGACTTGAAACATCAATTGTAGTCAATAACACTTCACTTCCCGGTAATACAATCTTTTGTAATTCACTGATCACCGCTGCTGAATCTTTAACACATGATGGAAGTTGCATAACTGGGACTTTAAATTTCATATCGAGCCACTGACCAATCAGCTCCAATAGCCCCCCTATGGCCGATACTATGGGCCTCCCGGGGGGGTGTGAGGGGTCCTTGTGTACTTTTGTGAGAGTGTACATCACTGGGCACCTTGGATACAGTTCAAATAAAAATTCAAATTCTTCTTGAGAAAGATATCCTGCTTCCAAGCACCTCTATAAACACTACCATCCGACAACTGTCTCAATATCTCTGCTCTGTAATCTTCATATTGTTGTAGGACAATCGATCCACCCTTATCCGCAGGGCGGATCACTATTGCCATGTCCTGTGACAGAGCCTTCAGTGCCGCACGTTCATCCCTAGAGATGTTTGATCTCCTGCAATGAGTACTTGTTGAAGTTCATGCTTCATGTGTCCCTGATGAAGTTCATGCTTTGAACGAAACGCGTAGGACCTAATACCGCATTTCTAATATTGATTTTAATGGTGTTGATTTCACCTTTTATACAATAAAAAGATTTGGAGTTTGATCCTACTTGGAGTCCCGTGTACCTTTCAGCAATTTCGTATTGGAAGGGAGATTACCAGCCCCCCATACCATCAGGGGAGGCACCTTATGAGCACTTTTATCTACATCATCTCGTGAGTGCATTTAGTATCAGCGCAAGATACATTGTATTTACTGTATTACACTATTGTGTTTTTTCTATATGTTCCCTTTATAGTATTCTCAGCCGTATCCCGTTTTGGTTGTGTATTTTTTTACTCCACATGTCTGCACTGTTATGTTTTATATTGTGCCTTTTTGTCACTATCTTCAACTTGATAATTTGTGAACTGTACCCTCACCTCTTGACATATACTTCACAGGGGTCTTGTTGTTCAATTATTCTGGTCACTGCCTTAATGGCCTATATCATTATGCCAAGTCTTACCAGGTATACTTTATACTGACCATTGCATATCTGGGGGTACTTTTGCATGTATGGTCAACTGAGTAATTTATTACACTGTTCAATTTCCTTTGGTTAGTTTGGTAACAGATATTAAAAGAGTAGTTTGTTTCCTGGGCTCATTGCACTTACTTTACCTACCTTACCGGCAATCTCTGTTGAATTTTCATTAGTGTTGGTTTCGTAGTTCTGAATTATGAACACTAAGTTATTGGGTCTTTCTCTCTCTGGTTGGATTTTTGTTTTGGATCGCTGTAAATATTTTCTTTTGCCCTCCACTTTGTATTCACCTATTCTTACCATCAATTTCTAGCATAGCTTTAATTTATCTGCCAGTTATATGTCTAATCATGCCACATTGATTGTTTTGCATTTAAATTTTTCAAGTCACCACATAAGTGACTGGCTTTACGATACCACCTCCCTTCTTACAACAACCACTCGCTCTACAGAACTTATCTTCAGCTTGGTCTGGCTGTTAAGGTACCATAAGTGGCCATAGGTAGTTTTCAGCTTCTCGTGAAATTATATAGCGGTCCTGCGAGGCCAACTCCCATCCTTAACTACCGAGGTATTCGCCCCTCGGGCCAAATCATAGTTACTGCCTCGCATCTCTGCCCTCTTGGCAAAAGCAGTTAGGGCCTCACCTGTCACAGCCAACTTATTTTGAATCTCTTTAATCCTCATCAAGAGGCCAACACCCCGCTGCAACGTTCGGTGGCAAATATACCCAACAGGCCAAATCCAAGGTGGAGCCTCTCATCGGCACTTAGCAACTAGTTGGTTTCCCAAGTCACCAATTTAGCTTAATTGTTTTGCCCCTTGGCATAACATAGGTCACCCAGTATCTTGGTGTTATAGAGTATCTCCCACTAACAAATTTTCTTTTTCAGGTATGGTTATAACTTCTGGTAAAATGTAAAGTATTGATTGCGTAATGTAAACACGTATTAAAGTGTTAAACTATTAACTTTTTTGCCCTCTTTTTACAGGCTTACCCAAATGTCGGTTTCGGCACACCACAACCGACTTGTGGACCACTAACATAACTCAAGTTATTGTCCCCGACCACAAATATATATATATATATATATATATATATATATTTTAAGGACTTGGCCTGTAGTTGTGGGAGGGGCTTGAATTCCCTTTAAAAGGGCTGTCAATCCTCTCCCATCTTACCGTTGATGGTCTGGTGAGTCTGAGAGGATTACTTCCGGTTCAGTCCGCCATCTTGTTTCTCTTACCTCTTTTCCCTTGTGGTCCTGGCTCCTGTTCTACGCTTACCTGACCTCTTACCAAACAGTTCGTTAACCCACGGCCCCTTACTGCATCCTCGTAACCCGGTCTCGGCACGGCTAGTGATTCTAAAACCGTAAGTCAAAATTCTTACCGTAGGGCAACTGTCGCAAACGTGACACGCTTTCACAGTAAGGCTTTCGTTTACAATGGGCGTTCAGTAAAATTCTCTGTTTGTTTACTTGTAGGCACATTCGGCACGTTTTCGTTTGTTAATAACAGGTTATATACATGTGTCTTTCGTATGTTAAACTGCACGAACGTAGCCATTCGTTTAGTTTTTTCAGCACATTATGTTTGTTTGTTTTATTAAGCCAGTTTATACAAATTGTATCTAAGGGGCCAAACATATGAATGATTAGGTTTTATACAGTAATTCTATACAGAGGATTCCTCTCCATTTTGGCAGTGAGTGACTGGGATGAGACTGTTCAACAATTTAGCCGATCAGCCTGGTTGTTAAGTCAGATGCCCCTATTGGTTAGAAAGGATACTACAGTTATAATTGTATGCTCATGAATTAGGGCAATTTTAATTTAATGATATAAACTGGTTTGCTATATAGCTGACTTTTGTCTTGATGTTATTCCCACAGGTTTTCATTACGGAAATTAAACTTTGATTGCAGATTTGAAAACAACTTTGATTTGTGACAACTTTGTTAAAAACACTATTTGCCTTATTAGTTTAGCAATTTGGTTACAGTTACTATTGTAGGTTTGCCCTGTAACTTAGATTTAGAGTGGTACTGGCTTTTAAGATTTAGGCTGAGAAAAGAGAGAAAAGAGAGAAAAGAGAGGAATTGGATGTGTACATGCACAAGCTGGTGGATCTGGGGCACAAATACGGTGCTTTTTATGATTACCACCGTTCCTTCTCTGCAAAAGTGGCTGCAGCTCTGACTCCATTCAATTACGGCATAAATTGGAGTAAGCTGGACACTGAGTTATTCTGCAGACACATTGCAGGCTTCAGAACCCTGGCTTGTGCAGTATGTGCATCTACTGCATATAGTACCAACTTCTGCCCTAATATGGCAGAAACTGAGCAGGGCCACTCTGTCCCAAATTTGACAAGACCTACCAGAATCCTAAAGGATAAGCTGGGTGTTCCTTGTGTTCCTGGGCAAATCTCAAATTTGCAATAATTTTTAATGCGGGCAATTGTGGTTTTAGTTCATGTAGGATATTGCATGTGTGTTCGCATTGTTTCAGGGCTCATGCAAAGTCCATGTGCCCGAATAAAGTTTTCCCTAAACCTTATCACACTTGTATCAACGTCACGTAATTACCGCCACTGTTGCAATAATATCCCTCACAGCATTTGGTTAAATTTATTATCATAGGACTGTCTGAGGGGTTCCACACGGGATTAGTACACTTGCCAACTGGTACACTAGAATGCAACAATTTACAAACCACTTTGAATGATCCAGAGTTAGTGTGTACACTTACAAGGACTGAGGTAGAGCACGGGTTTTTGTTGGAGACTTTTGTTTCCCCACCTTTCACATCTTGGAGAACCAATCCCATAGGGGTTGTCACGGGGAAAACTTCACTTCATTTAAACCCAGACTTATCATTAACTTATCAGCACCACATTCCTCCTCGATTCCCAGCCTTAATTCCCTCATACCCTCCGAAGAATTTTCCTTACAATATGCCACTATCAACAATGCCATGTGGGCCATTTTGGCGGGTGGTACAGGTGCATGGCTCGGTAAAATGGACGTTGTAAACGCTTTCAAATTCCTTCCCATTCACCCTTCACTATGGCACCTGCATGGCATTAAGTGGCAGGGGTTTTATTATTTTTTCCCATGACTCACTTTTGACTCCAAAAGCAGCCCCCAATTTTTTGACACGTTTGCTGAAACTTTGTGTTGGTTATTGCTTAATGAGTGCAGATGCCCATCCGTTATTAACTACCTGGACGATTTTCTCACGATTGAAAACAACGCACTCCCCCCTAGTAGCCTTACACACGTTAGCTCTTTTTGAATCCCTGACTATCGCTGTCTCCCCTCACAAGACCTTAGGCCCTGACACCAGCATACAATTTCTGGGGATCCAATTGGACTCTATCCACATGCAAGATAGCCTTCCCCAGGATACGATTGAGTGTTGAACATTACTTGCAACCGCAAGGAACTTCAATCGCTGCTGGGGTTGCTCAATTTTGCTATGAGAATCATCCCGCAGGGTAGATCCTTCATTTCCTGTTTACTATCGTATTCCCACGATTCATCTCAGCTTTTCCGCTACTTCGGCCTTGTTTGAATTATATCCGATCGTGGCAGCTGCCATAGCCATGGGACCAAAATGGTCCGGTCACTCGGTCAGATGTTATTCAGATAACTTAGCCACTTGCTACTTGAGAATAAAGGCCGGTATTAATCTTTGGTCATAATGAGACTGTTGAGGAAACTCACATGGGTAGTGGCCACTTGCCACTTTTTTATTACATGTATTCATGTTCCAGGTTTCACAAACATCTCAGCTGATCATTTGTTTTGGTTTCGTTTTCAGGCTCTCTTCCAGACACTACCCACTGTTTCCAGACTGGCTACCCTTGCCCAGCCATTCCAAGACATGCTCATGGATTGAATGTCTTGTTAAACCATGCACGTCACGTTTCTCACCTCGCACTTTCTGTCAACACTAGGAAATCATACGATATGGCTTTTCACATTTTCACAGAGTTTATAGCGGAATTTAAAGATCTTGACATGTTTGCTTTGGAGTCTATTTTGGGGTTCACTTCTTTTTGCCACCTTAACTTAAAATTATCATTTAACACAATAAACTATACCTTACAGGCATCCAACACCACATGCTTCTACGGCACCCCAACAGTACAGGTTTCCTTTCATCATATCAGGTAAAGACATTACTGAAAAGAATTAAAAAGATTAATACACACATACCATCTCAAAGGCTACCCATCCACAATGACATTTTTCATTCATTATCCATCTTATTAGATTCTGCTCCTTTCGAACACATGACCAATATAGTAATCAAAACTGCCATATACCTAGCATTTTATGGGTTCTTACGTCCCAACGAATTTACCGCTAGAAATATAACTGCCACTGAATACCTGAAAATCATTAAGTTCTATCCCGGCATCAATCTAAAACTAGCCGTATAGGACATAGTGTCAAAATTACCCTGTTCCCTACTCAAAACAAATGGTGCCCTGTAAAAGTCCTGGACACTTATCTCATCACGGTCCAGAAACAACCACACCCACACTTATTAGAACTTCACGGCTCCATCCTTACAACAAACAAAATTCATGCTTTCTCAGGTCACTCCTTCCGTTTAAGGGCAGCATCTTCAGCTTCCGCCAACCACCTTCCCGCTCATATCATCAAGGCTATGGGACATTGGAAATCCTCCGTCTATACTCTTTACATTCCAAACCCAGTTAAAGAGTTAAGGCAAGCTTTTTGTGACATGAATAAATGTTGTATGGTATTTTCCTTTTTGCCCACCTTTTCTTACAGGCCTACTGCTTTGTCGGTTCCGGCACACCACAACCAACTGGTGTAAATTGAAATATGTTTAATGGTTATCTAGTGATGTAAATGTAAAAAGCAGATAAAATGAGTATCTTGTAATACTAGGCATGTGCATGGGGAAAATTTTCAGTTCGGTTTGGCATTCTGAAATTCGGGATTTTCGCAATTCGGGACATCGGCAATTCGGCACTTCAAGACTAAACTAAGACAATTCGGCCCTAAACAAGAATAATGGGGGGGGACCTAATGTCCTCCCCCCTGGCCCCCACCCCTGAGCAGTGGGTGGGGGCTCTAAACTAGAATAAGGGGGGGACCTAATGTCAGGGGTGTGGTCCCGGGGGGAGGACATTAGGTCCCCCCCTTATTTTAATTTGGGGCCCCCACCCACCGCTCATGGGGGGGGCCAGGGGGGAGGACATTAGGTCTCCCCCTTATTAGTATTTAGGGCCCCCACCCACCGCTCAGGGGTGGGGGCCAGGGCAGAGGACATTAGGCCCCCCCTATTCTGATTTAGGGCCCCCACCCGCCGCTCAGGGGTGGGGGCCCAGGGGGAGGACAATAGGTCCCCCCCCATTATTTTACATTAGGGCCCCCACCCGCTGCTCAGGGAGGCCTTTTTTTTTTTTAACAGTGAGCAGCCACAGGCTGCTCACTGTTTAAAAGACATGCCCCTACTCGCGGTATAGTGAGTAGGGGAATAATTTACTAATACTAAAGGAAACTTTACTTCGTATTAGTAAATTTGGCTGAAAGACCAATTCAGGTCTTTCAGCCTTTTAGTAGATAGCTCCCAAATACCGTGGGAATTAGGGAGTTATCTATTTATTCATTCCTGTCATTAAATTGACTGGCCAAGTAACTTAAATTTTATATGAATAAATGTTACTTGATTGTTGAATCCTGGCTATGTTTGTATACTTTTTATTTAAAATTGTATACAATGTAACATTCTTCTTCTTTCACTGGGTAAGTATATTAGTACTTAGGCAATACTGTGCTTTGGAACTTCGGCACTTCAGCAACTTCGGCACTTAGATAGACAATATTCTTGCAGAGGGTCATACATATCTTTCTGAAGATCAGAGTGAGGGCGGAGAGGGAGAAAGAAAAACAAGTAGACAGTGCAGAAGGTGGCAATGATTAGGGTTGGGAAGTCCAATACTTATTCTAAACTGAAACATAATACTCAGTTTTAATCATTAATCTAATCTTTTCTTTTTAATTCTTTATTTAGTTGTGCAGAGGATCACAATAGTCTACCTTGTATGTAACTTGAAATACGCTGTTGTGGCGCTTGTTGAACTACAGTGGCATGATAGTCTGCACAATTTTTATATTTAACTTGCTCAACTAAACAGTGGATTTGTCCGAGTAAGATTGAATAATATAAAATATAATAAAGATGCTGAATGCTTAACATTGTTAGGTCGCCTATGCTACATGTGCACCTTTGGATGCTGTATCATAAGGATAATAGTGGATCACAGGTTAGGTAGGTTGGTGTTTTGAGTGCAATAGTTAATACGGTTAGCATGTCAAGATACAATCGAGTATAACACCTGGCCTTTTCTAGGTATTAAACTAGGGATAATGCAAAGCTTGGATTATAGTTGTTAGAGTGAGTTCGTTATAGTTAGTTCTCCGCTTATGCTGAGGCCGTTCTTAGTGAAAGGCATGCTTTAAAGAAAAGAAAGAAAGAAAAAAGAAGGCATAAATGCTGCACCTTTTTGGCTCTAGAAGGTTAATGAACTATGATGGGGAAGCTCAGGTAACAAAGAAAGCTTGCCTATTCCTCATTCCCCTCTCTATAACCAGAGCATCGTCAGTAGCTAATGTAAGTTATGGTTAAGGCTATACTTGATAGGCAAAACATTCAAACTTTTAAACATTTAAGACATGAAATGCGAGGAGAGATTTAAAGAGGGTTATGTGTCCGCAAACCAGTCTCATTCAGCCCATGCCCGTTCGGGGTAGGCAGACCTCAAGGGCACGCAGGCAGAATGGGTTAAGGCATCGCCGTGGGCTCAGTCTGTGTGGGCAGGCGGGTTCACCAGCGCCTCTGTGCTTGGTTTCGGTTCCATCGGTGGACAGTGGGGTGAACCTCTGTACATTGGTCCAGCCGGCAGTTGTGGCTGTATGGGGCCGCTGTGGGCCGCGTTGGGCTCTGGATCTTGGGTCCGGTGAGGTGAGTGTATGTGAGACTAGTGTGGCACTCCTGTCCCTGCTTGTGTGGGAACGGGTGTTTGTACCTGCCCGTCCATTAGTCGTGTCCCGCCTTTCTGGTTGATTGTAATTACACCGCTGGGTGGTTGCTCTTGGGGCCCCCGGCAGTGCGTCGTAATGGCGGCGCCTGGTTGCTGGGCGCATCCATAGGGCCACTGCTTACATTGCTTGGTAGTATGTCGCTCCACGGTTGTGGAGTGCTGCACAGAAGGTTTTATATAGCCGGTCTAACGCCTCCATGGGCTGTGTCAGTCGTTTGGTGTATGTGCCTCTTGTTTGGGGCCTATGTTGGGCCGCCATCTCGGTTGTGCCTCGTCTGCTTTGTGTCTCTATAGGCCACGTGGCCCGGAGGTCCGTCCGCGGTTGTGCACTGATTGAGTTTCTTACTAGTGTGTTGTGGACTTGTTTGGCGGGTCGTTGCTTGTTTCCCATGCTGGATGCGCTTATGTCCGCCATCTTGGGTGCCCCAGCTCCCACCTTGCTTGATGGAGTTGCAGGCATACTCATATGGTGTCGAGTATGGGGCTCCCCGCCCGGCGGGGACCGGGATCTCCCCCACCGGTCAATAGGGGGGGGGTAAGAACTCGTAGTCGCTTGCGGCTGTTTGCCTTTGGCGGGAAAGCGGCCGTCTTTCCTCGCCTCCTCTCGAGCTAGGCCCCACTCTGCCGTTGCGGTGCTCGGTCATCCCGGGCGTCCGGTTTGGTAGCGGTGTGTTCCAGCAGGCTTCCTCCGTGTCATGGGCACACTGGTAGGAGGATTTGAGCCCTGTAGCTCGGCAGGTGGGCATTAACAGCGCCCGCGTGGCAGGAGCTCTTGCTGCACACGTCTTGCCAGTTCGCTGGTTAGGCTCCGCCACCCCCATTAATTTAATCTTAATCCCAAAAGTTTCCCTCTGCTAATATCAGTATTGACCTTAGTAAAGGGATTCTAAACTCATACAGAGAGTGATAGGTTGCTGCCATCTACTGGCTATTTTCAGTATGGCCGTTTCCTATCTCTAATACTGAAGATAGTATACCCAGTGCATTGTGATCTGTGCTGGGCAGCTGACAAAGCCCTGTACTGATTAGAATGGCATTGAGACATATAAGGTGACCCCCAAGCACCATATCCAGTAAAATAATAACTCCCACAACTCCAGGCTCCGCCTTCTCATATATACACACACACACAATAGATCCCACAGAATTCAGCCCCTATATTACATAAATTTGCACACACTATATTACTACATAAACACATACTGCATCCACCACACACACTCACAAACTCTGCATTCACTACACACACTACATCCACTACACAAAAACTCTTTGCATGCACTATACCCAGTGCATTCACTATGCATACTCTGTATCCACTACACAAACACACTCTGCATTCACTATTCACACTGCATCCATGAAGCAAACACACTATGTATTCACTATACATATACTGCATCTGATACCGGAGAAACTGACGGAAGCCAAGCACAGAGAGATGGACACAGGTTTCTTCAGGAAGGAAGAGATCTTTATTCGATTCACCAACCGGGACTCAGAGGGACTAATGTCACCAAAAACAGCTCAAATCTGAGCCCTGATCGTACAGTATAGGCACCTTATATAGACATATAGCTCCTCCTATAATCAGTTCAACCTACATGTACTCTAACTCAATCAACAGAATAGAGACTAAATTCCTGTTTGACCACATGGCTTGCCCAGCACAATGGAGGAGGGGAATACTCGTATATCCTGTATTCCTGCACATGCTCAGTACATTGATGACAGTATCCTAGCTACGTGTAGCTAACTAACTGACACAACATACACATATGCCACGTGGAAATCTCGGTCTACTAAATTTATTTTTACCGAGATTCCACCACACATCCACTACACACACTTTAGCCATTACACAAACATAAAGTCTGCATTCACTACACTCACCGCATCCACTACACACACACACACACACACACACATACACTGCATTCTTGTGGGCAGATTCAGGATGGGCCCTGTGGGCAAACTCAGGGACATGCCCCTGGGACCCAGATCTTGAGCTGTGTAAAGGGGCCCCAAAATCTCTGATGGCAGTCCTGGTCTGATCCCTGAAAGATGTATATTTGCATCAGCAGCTCTATATACCACTGACTCCATAACAGGAGTAGGCAACCTTCAATGCTCTAGCTGATGTGGACTACATATCCCTTTTTGCTTTGTTTGTATTATGGTTGTAGTCTGCAGCATCTGGAATGCCGAAGGTTCCCTACCCCTACCCTAAAAAATGTCATTTTAGACAACTTAAAACCTAGCAGGACTGTTATTGGGGTTTAATATGATTTACCAATACCTTTAGAATATTTTTTGCACTATGGAATATGAGCTGCCAGCCATATATTTTAGCTACTCATTTACACAGTAACAATTATCACGCAAGTTCGTAGGTCCAGAGCTGTTTAGCTGTCAATTTGGAAGGGAGGAGTATTTCTTTTTTACAGCTTGGTCTACCATATTCCATTCAGCTGTAGCAGAAAGTTAAACTCATTTGAAACTACTAAATTATATTTAAAACTTTCAATATTTATCAACCATTCTTATGGCTGAAAGTTTAATATTTAGTGGAAAAATAACCCAAATAGCACTAAAATGTGTCCAATGAAATCACTAACATGTAAAACTGCTGCTTCAGATATTCAGTGAGCCAAATCTGAAAGAAACCATTGCACTTTAACTACACAGTAATTATACAGTGAATATTCTATCCTTTAAAGTAAATATTAACAATCATATCTCACCCTTGAAGAGTCAAAAACTAAAATCTGTATCTGCATGTGTGTATGTATCTGTGTCTTTGTATCTGCATGTGTGTCTCAGGGTATGTGTCTGTGTGTCAGGATAAGTATCTGTGCATGAGGATGTGTGTCAGGGTATGTATCCTTAAGTGGATCAGTGTATGTATATATATGTGTCTGTGTATCTGCATGTTTGTCAGTATAGGCATGTGTGTCACTGTGTATCTGCATGTGTGTCGGGGTGTGAATCTGTGTGTCAGATACATACACTGACACACTTAAGGATGCACACCCTGACAAACGCAGATACACAGTATATTATTGTTTGCATAAAAACATTTACATTTCTATATCCTTATATATATTGCATGTGCACTGCAGTGTCAAACTATTGAGGATGCAGCATCATTTCTATAAAGGGTTAGGAGAGAATCAAGACAACAAACTTACAAAAAAAAAAAAAAAAATTGGTCTGTGAAATAAAGAGAGATGGGAGAGAGGAACAGCCCAGACACTAGAAAAAAAGCCCCCCTCATTCACCTCCTGCAGTTGTTAGATCACAGGCAAAGAGAAAAGCAGCCCAAACCTTTAATAACCCCTACTCACACTATGAAAGAAACTCGATGCATGGTCTTGTAGCCCCAAGGAGCCAAAGCGCAGCTTAGCGGAGGAGGGCCTTGACAGGGGTTAGGAGGCGGGCTTAGGAGGAGCCGGCAGGACTGGGTGGTTGTGGGTAATAGGGCTGGTCTACTTAAATAGGCAGCCATTTTAGGCAGAGCACATTTAATTTCTTACCTAGCCGAGTTTGTGTGCACCCTGGTGTTCACTGCTTTTCTGGGTGAGGTTTTCCCCTTTTTGTCTCCTCTGCAGGGCCATGGAAGACGTGGAGAGGTTGCTGGCTGGAATCCGGACGGCGGCGCTGCGACAGGACGCGGGCTGGGTTCGGGCCCAACTGGACCAGATCCTGACGGCGGCGGCGGAGAGGGATGGCGGCGGAGAGAGGCCACAACGGGCCAGGAGGCCCCCGCGGCGTCTGAGTCCTGGATCGGGACTGGAGGATGGAGGTGTCGGCGGAATGGAGGCCGCGGGCGGAAGCGGCACGTGCAGCAGGCCCGCGGACCCCGTGGTTGAGGCCCCGCCTCCCGCGGCGCGGCCCGGGCCTAGGCGAGGTGCTTCCCGGCAGGTGGCGGCTGCGGAGGCTGACGGTGCGCACCCCGGACCGGGTAGGGTGGCACCCGGCGTGCGGAGGCGTGCGGCTGAAGAACGGCCCTCCCCAGGGCCTGGCCCGTCTGGGATGCAGCCCGGGAGGGCACCCACTACACTGGAGGCCGGGAAGGACAGGGCCCAGGGCAGGACGGCCCGGAGAGGGCCCCTGGCGAGCCGGAAGCAGCAGGCAAGTGCTGGGGATCCTCAAGGGGCCCCCCATGATGTGGCTGGCATTAAGGGTACTCGGGGGAAGGACAGGGCCCAGGCTGTAGGGGACAAGGGGGGTCGGGCTTCCCCTAAGAGACTGGTAGTGGAGGAGGGGGGGCCGGTTAGCCGAGGGCAGAAGGTGGCAGGGGGTGGTCGGGCTGTTTTGGCACAGGGGTCCAGTGGTAGGGTGGCCGGAGAAGGGGAGGTAGGGGAGGTAGGCAGGCAGAGGGCTCTTTCCCCTGGTAGGTCAGGGGGTTTGTCTAGGTGGGCTGGACAGGGGGTAGTGGGGGTTCGGGGGGGGAAGCGTAGGGGCAGTTTTTCAGGGCGCAGTGGGGGTGAGGAGGGTGGGGCCCTTAGTAGTTCAGGGGCGGAGAGGGGGGGGCGTAGGCGGGGTCGGCCCAGTGTTAGGTCGGGTTCCGGGTCTAGCAGTGGGAGTCCCTCCCCAGTTAGGTGCGCTAGGGCCGGTAGGCTTTTCGAGAGGCGGCGACGTCGATCTTCATCTAGTGGGTCCGCGGGTGGTAGGGGGGGGTCCCCCAGGCATGGTCGACGGGGGCAGGTTCCAGGTGGTGTCGGTAGGAGTCGTAGCCCGCGGGGTGTGGCCCCTGGGAAGCAGCGACAGGACAGCGGGTACCGGGAGGCCTTGGTGGTCGGCAGGCGCTCCCTGGGTCGGGACGGGAGGGCTGCTGGGGAACAGTGCACCCTGCCCAGGACTTCTTCTCCTCGTTTCAGGTCTCGGAGCCGCTCTTCATCAGTGTGCAGGAGGCACCGGGTGAGCTCCCCGGTTCGCGGGACTTCAGTGGACGTTGCCATTCGTGGAAGCACAGCAGTTCCCATCGCAGCCCCGAGCGCTTCCGGTTCTGGGCGCTTGGCCGGTGAGTCCAACGGATCATTGCACTCAGACACACTAATACAAACACTACAATCACTGCTCCACTCATTGGGGGCGGGGGGTGATTCAGGGGTGAGCGTTGGGCAGGTGTGGGCGCAGGGGGTAGCGGCTAGTGGGCCTGGGGTGGGGCCTCCGGCGGCGCCGGCACACAGTGTAGAGGCAGGGGCCGCACCCGGCCCTGGAGATGCTGGGAACGAGCGGGCGGAACTGACTGGAGGGGTGTCGGATGCGGCTAGGCAGCACGCATACGTCTCGTTTGCCGGCCCGCTCGGGGTCCACCTTAAACAGGAGGTGAAAGACAAGATCTGGAAGGGGGAGTACTTAGAGATCTTCTCTCTCCTTCCCTTGGAGGAATTTATTGACCTCAAGGAGGAAGATAAAAAAGATGAGAAGAAGGAGGAAGAGGAGAAGCGGAAGAAGTATCGCAAGATACCGAAATCCTTTGGGAACTGGTTAAGGGCGTTTTGCGTCTTGGCCAGCGTGATAGGGGAAAAGTCACCGGGCGTCTGCTCTTCCCTATTCTGCTACTTGGACGGGATTTGGGAGGCATACCGCACCTATGGCGGGCTGGCATGGTGGCGGTATGACGAGCAGTTCCGACAGCGGTTGGCGGCTAATCCGGGTATGAGGTGGGACCAGATGGACCTGCCTCTCTGGATGAAGCTGATGATGGCGCAGAAGGCGCAGCCCTTTCAGCATGCGGCTGGCGCGAAAGGACAGTCCGCCTCGTCGGCCGCCTCGCAAAAGGGACTCTGCTGGCTGTTCAATGAAGGCCAATGCAAATGGGGTGCTTCCTGCCGATTTAAGCATGAATGCTCCGGCTGCGGGGGGGCACATGGGCTGCAGCGCTGCTTCAAGAAAGGTAAGTCCGGGGGATCGGGAGCCGGGTCCGCGGTTGGCGGTGGAGGGGCTTCCGCTGCCCAGGGGACTAACCCCAGTGAGGCTAGACGCGATGGAGCCATGGCTAAGCCGCTACGGTAATAGGGCGGACGCCGAGCTCCTCAGGGCCGGGTTCGGGCAAGGTTTCTATATCCCGTTCCAGGCTAGAGAGAGCATGGGGCACCCGCGCAACCTGATATCGGTGGCGGAATTTCCAGGGGTGGTGCGGGAAAAGCTGGGTAAGGAAGTTATGTTGGGTAGGATGGCTGGGCCGTTCCCGGTGCCGCCGATGGAGGGCCTTCGGGTCTCCCCTCTTGGTGTGGTCCCTAAGAAGGAGCCCGGGAAGTTTCGGCTCATTCACCACCTGTCGTACCCTAAGGGCGGGTCAGTTAACGATGACATTGATAAGGAGCTGTGCTCGGTCTCTTATGCATCATTCGACCAGGCGGTCGAGCTGGTGAAGAGGGCTGGGCGTGGGGCTCTTATGGCGAAGGTTGACATTGAAGCGGCTTTTCGGCTGCTCCCTGTCCACCCGGCGTGTCATCACCTGCTGGGGTGTTTTTTCGAAGGGGGCTACTATGTGGATTTGTGCCTCCCCATGGGATGCTCCATTTCTTGCTCCTATTTCGAAAAGTTTAGTTCTTTTCTTGAATGGGTGGTGCGGGTTGAGGCCGGGGACAGGGCGGTGGTACATTACTTGGATGATTTTTTCTGTGTGGGGCCGGCTGGCTCCCCGGCTTGCCTGCACCTGCTGAGGACCATCGAATGGGTGGCTGGCCGATTTGGGGTGCCGCTAGCGGCGGAGAAGACGGAGGGCCCGACCGGGTGCCTTAGCTTCTTGGGTTTGGAGATTGATTCCGAGCTGGGGGAATGCAGTCTGCCGCTGTCCAAATTGGAGGCGCTACGGTCCAAAGTGGGGGAGGTGAGGCAGGCGCGTAAGGTGACGCTCCGGCAACTGCAGTCGTTGATCGGGATGCTCAACTTCGCCTGCCGGGTGATCCCTATGGGTAGGGTGTTTAGCCGCAGCTTGTCAGCGGCTACGGCTGGGGCCCGGTCTCCACACCATTTCATACGAGTATCCTCGTCCATGCGGGCTGACTTGGGCGTGTGGGACACCTTCTTGAGTGATTTCAGCGGGACGGTGTTCTTCCGACGGGAAGGCGTGTCGACAGCCGAGCTAGAGCTGTTTACTGACGCGTCGGGCAGCGTGGGGTTTGGGGCCTACTTCGGCGGGCAATGGTGCGCAGAAAAGTGGCCGGTGGCGTGGGGGCAGAGCCCCCTCATGCGTAACTTGGCCTTTCTGGAGCTGTTCCCGTTGGTGGTGGCGTTGGCCTTGTGGGGGGCTAGCTTGCGGGACCGGAAAGTGGTCTTCTTCTCGGACAACATGTCCGTGGTGCATGCGGTTAACAACCTGTCCGCAGCGTCTAGGCCAGTGGTGGCGTTGTTGCGGCGATTTGTCTTGCTGTGCATGTCCCTTAATGTGGTCTTTCGCGCGCGACATGTACCAGGGTACCTGAACGAGGTGGCTGATGCTTTGTCTCATTTTCAGTGGACCAGGTTCCGGACGGTGGCCCGGAGGCGCTGGACGTGGGCCTGGCGTGCCCGGACGAGATGTGGCAGTTAGGAGCGTCATGCTTGGAGGTCTTGTGAAGGCGTCGCTCGCACCGGCCACCTGGGCCGCCTACAGTAAGGTCTGGGGTGCATGGGAGCGTTCCTGGGACGGGCTGGGGAGGCGAGCGTCAGGGGAGCCGCCGCTGGACGCCTTCCTGTGGTTCATCTTCCATTTGTTGGCAAGCGGTGCGTCTCCGGCGGTAGTGGATAGAACCATGGCGGCAATGGCCTTTTGGTTCAAGCTCCGTGGGGGGGAGGACCTTACAAAAACTTTTGTTATACGGCAGGCTCTTAAGGGCTACCGAAGGGGACGTAGGGCGCCGGACACTAGGCGCCCGGTGTCAGTACGGGTACTGGGGGGTCTGATTCGGGCCTTGCCTGACATCTGCTTCGATGGGTTTGAAGTGGCTCTGTTTACGGCGGCATTCCTCCTGGCCTTTTTCGGGGCCTTCAGGATTGGTGAGTTGGTGAGTGCCTCACGGTCTGCTTCAGGGGGCATACAGGCAGCGGGGGTTCGCATACTTGAGGGAAAATTGGTGGTGCACCTGGCCAGGTCTAAAACTGACGTGAAAGGGGCGGGCAGGGACGTGACCCTGGGCTCCCTGCCGGGTTCAGCCTTGTGTCCGGTGGCTGCGGTGGTGCACTACTTGGAGCGGAGGCCGATGGTGGACGGGTCGTTCTTGGTGCATGCGGACGGCTCGTCGCTATCCCGCTTCCAATTCACTAAAGTTTTCCGGAAGGGCTTGGTACGACTGGGGTTGAGTGCGAGCGCCTACGGCACCCACTCATTTCGCATCGGAGCAGCCACAGAAGCTGTGCGCCTGGGACTGGGGGACGACCTGGTCAAGAGGATTGGGAGATGGGAGTCTGTCAGGTTTCGCTCTTATGTTCGTTTGGGCTTATTGGAGTGCTAGCTAGGGCGCTAGTGGGGGGAATCGGCAATCTGTTGGGCCCGGGGGGTATTTATACTGTTCCTTTTCCTCCTTCCCCAGGTCGTGTTGCTTGGATC
This sequence comes from Pelobates fuscus, assembly GCF_036172605.1. Taxonomy (NCBI): domain Eukaryota; kingdom Metazoa; phylum Chordata; class Amphibia; order Anura; family Pelobatidae; genus Pelobates; species Pelobates fuscus. Next base: position 185,752,500 of record NC_086323.1, read on the forward strand.
GTGGGCCATTCCTTCGTCTTCTGGGCCGCCAGGAGGGCTGCAGCTCGAGCGAAAGGCCAGCAGCTGGGCTTTCCAAAGGACCAGTTGACAATACAATGGCTTGGGTACAGGGGATATTGCTGGAGGGATATATGTGGGGTGGTGTTGCAGAAGGTGGCGCGCGGGGTAAGGCCCGACATGTTGGTACTACATGCGGGGGGCAACGACTTGGGCCTCATTCCGCAGCGGAGGCTAGTGAAGTGGATGAAGCAGGACCTTAACAGGCTGGTTGATTTGCTTCCCGGGGTCATGTTGGTATGGTCGGAAATGGTCCCGCGGCTGCGCTGGAGGCACGCCCGGGACTACGCGGCTTTGGATAGATGCAGGGGCAAAGTTAATAGTTTGATGGCTAGCTTTGTGAGGAAGTTGGGGGGAGTTGTGGTGAGACACGTGGAACTGGAAGGTGGTTTGCCAGGGTACTATCGCCCGGACGGCGTTCACCTGTCAGCTGTGGGCTGGGACCTGCTGAACCTGGGGCTGCAGGAGGGGATGCAAAAGGCACTCTTTCTCCGGGGTGGGGGAGCTCAGACAGCTTAAGGGGTCAAGGTCTGAGCCCGTGGCGGGTTAGGGAGCCGAGGAGGAGGAAATAGGCTCCCATGAGGAACGTCACGGACATGGAAATTGTGGTCACTGGTGGTTGGTAGGTTTCGAGTCCTGGAGGTGGCTCAGAACCTGGTGGGGTAGGGGTATCCGGGTATACCCCTACCGTGGTTATTTATGGTTGGCACTTAAATGGTTATGTTGGAATAAGGTTGAAAATTGTTAAAGATATATTTATGTGTTGGTATGTTGGGGGTCATTGCCCGTTATATTAAAAGAAGGATGCGGTTGCGAGGGCGGAGTATGGGGGCAATGACCCATATTTATATGTTAAATTATTATTATATTTATGATTGTTATTATTGATGATAACTTATTATTAAACAAATGGTTATAATGGTTAATAAAAGCTGTGGACAATTTTACCCATATACCCTAGTGTCAGTGTCTTATTGGGTTAGGGATGTGGGGTTTTTGTCCTAGGTTACGACTGCCCATATGGCGACTATACACCTGTCAGGTGTGTTTCTATTGCAATAAGCAAGGCCAGATAAAAAGAGACTGCAGGAAATATTTATATGATTTGCAATCAAGGGATCATGGCAAATCAAATGGATTTATTCAAAATAATCCTAATATCGAAAACAACAGAGATTCGCCATATACTCCTCTAATAAGGCAAGTAAGAGAAATTGTAGCTTCCTTAAACACAGGAGACAGAGAGGGTGTGATTTCTAACATGTCTTATGAGGCTGACCAAATTTTAAATTCACAATGACAATCTGAAGATATCAGGCCACGTCCACTTGGATTTTTGGCTCCATTAAATTTAGATGGATGTGGTAGACCACACATTAAATGTTCTTTAAAAAGTTATGACACGGAATTTCTAATTGACACTGGAGCTCAACTAAGTATAACAAGTTTACAGCTACCTTTATCACTAAGTGCACCTATATGTACAATTGTAGACTTGGACAGAGAGGACGATCTATAGCAACATTAGTAATTAATGTTACTTTGGAAATACCTCAGTGGTTAAAAACTAAAATAATTATCTGGTAATACAAAAATGTTTATATCATATGCACAGATGTTATGCAAAGAAGAGGTTGGATTGCTGATTTGGGAAACAAAGCTATTTGGAAAGATGCTAAGGGTAGGAAACCAGTGTGCTATTGGATCCTACTGAATATTGGGAGTTAGAAATTGTTTGTCCAGTAGAAGTAGTATCTACAGAAATGCAATGGCCTAATACTAGTGATAACCTTGAACTTAAAGAGATTGTACAGAGTTATCCAGATTTATGGGCACAAAGTAAAAATGAATGTGGAAGGTTTAAAAAATGTGTTGATTGACATGCAAGGTCCTGATCCACTCCCACAGAGGCAGTATCGATTATTGATTGTCATTATCATTATTATTGATTATTGCAAGTGTCATTAATGATTTGGAACATTTACATAGTCCATGTAAAAGCAACATTTAGAAAATAGAGTGTACTGGCGCTACTATGGAAAGATGGGTAGTTGTTGTATAACACCGCAAAACACAGCCGCTATAACACCAAAATCTTATCTTAAAACATAGGATAGGAAGGTGAAGTTGAAGCGCTAATAATATGTATCCCGTGATATAAAGTGCGGAATATATAGCAATACCTCTACCTTAAAATATTTCAATACAGGAATCTTAATGGAGGTATGCTGTACCTTAAAGACAAAAGGCAAAATAACCACACATAGTGTATACTGTGATATGAATAAGCAGTGTACAAAAAATAGGGGAAATATGCCCACTCATACTTTCAGGAGCTAACAATATATAGCTCACTGTGATCGCTTGTAGGGTCCGTGGAGGCGACCCTATCCCTTCTTGGATGGTTGTTCCTTTGTCACTTGTTTTCTAGATTAAAACACAGACATCTATGGTGCAATATTGTGGGTTCCAGTAGTGATATTCAAAAAGTAAAATATGTACTTACAAACCCAGAGCCCTCCACATCGGCTCTGGTCTGAGGGTGTATGTAGTTAAGGACTACAAGCCTTCTTTTTAAAAATAGCAGGAGATGCCACAAGTGGTATGAAAATAGTAAGCAATTTATTGTAACATATATTTTTAAAAAAGTAATAATAATATAAAATAATGTATATACATAAAATACCACTAAAATGGCAAAAAAAAGTCCAATATCAAAGTCTCTTTCCTCACAAGGTCCCCAGGACGCGTTTCGCCGATCTGGCTTCTTCAACTGGTGGTTGGAGAAAAATCTTTGCTTCTTCCTTGGACCGGCTCCTGCTATAAGTACCCCTTCATGGGTACTGTGATAAATTTCTGGCTTGTTGAATCGCGGGCGTTCACCATGGGAACGGTGACGCCCTGCGTTCCAAGCCTCGCTTTCAGTTCGTCTTCTGATCCGCCCGTCACTAATAAATGATCTATCTTTCGCATCACAGTTTGGAAATGGTATATTAATCCTAAACTCCAGCCTCTCCCATAGGGATATTGCTGCCTTTTTATGAAATATACTAATTGTAACGGAGCTCCGTGTACTCCGACCGAGTACCCTCCGTTGATGGATGCTCCTAGCGCTCTCAGAGGACTCCAAGAACTGCAGACGATACCACAACCACCGCAGACTCCACAACCGCCGTAGCTTAACTGGAGCCTCGCCGTCTTCCTTCCACCCTGGATCGGATTCTGTCCTCCAGGACCGTGTGGGGAAGGCCTCTCCTCCAGGAGAGCGTATCTGGAACAAGCTCTTAAAAGAGCTAAGTGATTGAAAGCTATGGGGAATATGCAGAGCATAGCAATCCCCAGTGTGATATAGCAGTTCCCTCCAATAACGAGACAAGGCTACGTTTTGAAGGGTCAAGAAGAACTGAGGACTGGGACACCCAGCCTGCTTTTTATTACAAAAAGGTACACACAGGACACTCCCAGGGGGAGGTTGAAATTAACCAATCACATACATGGTACCACCCCCACGTCTCCTACATATAACATAATTATAGCATACAGTAAAAATACAGTTTTTATACATGTGCTATAACTTTAAAACCATACATCTAATCTTCATAACAATTACATATTTGGAATCAGCACACTTTAAACATAAACACTTCCGAAAATCAGCCAAATCCCTCCAGTGGATCAAAAGTTAGCTGGAGGTCCCTTTATGACCGACTGCAAGCACAATTTCCTGCCCAAAACAGTTCCATAGATTTGGGCTGTGCGGTCGGTCAATTTCATGCGGAAAAACGACTAAGTCCCATTTCGAACGGGACTTCGTCTCTGGAGCTGAAAAACGAAGTGTAGGAGAAGGTAAGGGTCAGCAGTGTTCGGCAAAATGTGTAGCCGATTTCAGTTCCACAGAATCTTTAGCATACACCGCTGACCGCATTCGAATGAACAAAGATGGCCGCCGCCACGTGCAATTAACCTGCAGTAACCTCACAGCCTGGGAGGTAAATTGCCTGCACACTTTAACTTCTGGGTGGTCCGCCTGTGTGGTTACAATATGTCCCCAGACGGTTCTTAAAGGGCCATACACACCCAATAAAAGTTAATAAGTTTTCAGGGGCACAATCTTCCAGGGGCCATAGTCATGAGGAAGGAGGCTGGCAAATAGGCTTCTCCACAATCCAGGGAAGCAGGGCAATTCTCCATTTAAAGGGCCAATTACAAATAGCGATTTGTAACACTAATGTTTAAAAAGGAAGAATTAGAGTTTATTATAGGGGGTAATACAGCCCATAAATGATTCAATTAAACATACCAATGTATAAAGAAGAAGAATTAGAATTATTATAGGGGATAATACAGCCCATAAATAATTAAATTAAACAATACAATAGATAAAACCATTATCTAAAAATTCAACAGTGCAAATGTGCTATATTTAAAGGGAAAGGGTATAGTGGTTTAAAAAGTTCTCAAATAAGACCATATGAATAAAAGGAGAGAAGGGTAGAACTTGCATTCCCATTTTAAAAGCCTATCACCCTAAAATTATTGCTTTAAAAAATGGCACATCTCAAAATCCGCATTGAGACCGTAAGGGATTAGGGTGTTTAATTTAAAAATCCATTCCATTTCGTTTTTACTCATCTTGGTATTAAAGTCACCTCCTCTCCAATCTCTTTCTAATTTTTTTATACCTATAAATTTAACGTTTTTTGTTTCACAATTATGGTATCTTTTATAGTGTGCAGAAACGCTATGGTTCTCAAAACCTTTAGTGATGTTTCTGCCATGCTCTTCTATGTGGATATGTAATGCCCTTGTGGTTTTTCCAATATAGTATAATCCACAAGGACATATCATTAAATAAATTAAATTATTAGAGTAACAGATTAAGAGGTCTTTTATTTGATATTCTATTCCATCTTTATTTGTAAAGCTTTTTATATGTCTTTTTTTATTTGTTGTCCTCCTGCATGTCAAACAGCTTCCACGCCCATAAAAACCTTTATCTGTATTTAAGAATGAACTGTTCTTCTTTTTTTTCTTTTATAAAGCTAGATGTGAGGGTGGTGCGGAGATTTTTAACTCCTCTATGAATAAAGTGTGGTTTTTCTGGGAGAAATTCCTTTACTGCCGGATCCTGCAGAAGGATGGGCCAGAACTTGGAGATTATCTTTCTAACTTTATGGTTATCTGTGCCGTAGTTACATATAAAAGGAATTTCTTTTAACTCATTTTCTTTTTTCTCTCTATACTTCAAAAGGCCCTCTCTTTCTATTCCCTCCACTTCTTTTCTAGTTGTTTCCAATTTGAGTTCCTCATAGCCTTTATCTATAAAATCCTGTTTGATTCTGTCAGATTGTATTTCAAAGGTCGAGAGATCTGTTTAGTTTCGGCGTATACGGAGGAATTGTCCTCTAGGGGCATTCTCCAGCCATGGTGAGAAATGGCAGCTTTCTCTCCCTATGTAACTATTAGCTTCTACTACTTTAAAGTAGTTCCTAGTTTTAATCTCATTGCCTTCTGTATATATTTCCAAATCTAAAAATATTACATTGGACTTGCTCCAGTTGCTAGTGAGCTTTATTCACCATGTATTAGTGTTAAGATGTTCCAAAAATTGAATAAGATCCTCCTCCTCTCCCTCCCAAATGAAAAAAATATCATCAATGTAACGGCCATAGGTGACCAAGTTCTGCCTCCAGCTATGTGGGCCATATACGAAAACATTTTCCCAATGGGCCATAAATAGAACTTGGTCCCCATGGCCGTCCCATTTATCTGCAAAAAGAATTCATCACCGTACCAAAAAAAAATATTTTTAAGGATGATCTCTATACCTTCCATAATGAAGTCTATTTTTGTCTCAGTCATATCCGAGAAATTGTTAAGAAAATATTTTACTGCGTTGCATCCATACTCATGTGGAATATTGCTGTAGAGCGCAGAGACATCGCTAGTAACTAAAAAACACTTAGAATTCCAAATACAATTTTTAAAAATATTTAAAATAGCTATAGTATCTTTTATGTGCGAGGTAGTTTTTTTCACCAGGGGTTGTAAATGTATGTCCACGTAGTGGGATAATCGGCTAGATATCGAGTCTATCCCTGCAACTATCGGTCTCCCCGGAGGATTGAGGGTATCTTTATGAACTTTAGGGAGGAAATAAAAAACAGGGGTTTTAGGATATTTAATGTTAAGAAAGTTATACTCTTTTTCATTCAGTATTTTCTGTTCTAGACCTTTATTTAAAAAATTTAAAAAGACTTGATTCATATCATTACTGGGATTCGAATTAAGTTTCTTATACGTATGTTCATCCCCTAAAATTCTCTCTGCTTCTTTGCAGTAGAAATCTTTAGACATTAAAACTATCCCCCCCCCCCCACACCCTTTATCGGCCGGTTTATTTTTTTATTCTTTATTTTGGTTGTGCATTGTTAAGTACTTGTGAAACATAAACATGTCAAATAAGAGCTTTACAACTTGTATCAGGCAATAACATTCTACATGTTGAGAGTGCTGCACATTTTTTTTTTTTAAGAAGAGAAAAAACGTTAAGGAATAGTGGCGTTCAGTGTGTTGGGTGTAGATGAGTGAAGAGTGTACTCTCATAGGCTTCGCACTGACTATGATTATGAGGTACATAGATGTAAAGGTAAGGTGATGAGTCTATTACAGCTTGCTGGTGAGTAGGAGATCAGACCTTTAGATAAACATAAGAAAAGAAAATGTTACTTGCGCTTTTTCCTTAATCCCTATGTATATTTAGACAAATGGAGGTCATTTAGTTGCTCCAATGGCCATTGGAGGGATGCCCGCCTGCCAACGTCAAGGCAGACCCCCCTAAGCGGGTCCTAACACTGACCCTTCAGCCTGCTTCCTTGAGCTTCTGGCAAAGATATCTCTAATGAGACAGAAAGGGGTATTTTTTATATACACCCCTTTACTTATTAACCCTTAATAGGGAACACATGGGATGGGTAGCAGCATTGTAACCAGGCTGTGTGATACAAAGTTTTTAGATAAACATGCGTGCATCCTGTAGATGCGCGCTATTAAAGGCAAGTATAGAAGCTGGGAGCTGTAATTGAGTATATCGAGCAGTGCGGAGAACCACGCTGTAGGGGATATTAAGTGGTGGTATCACCGTAATGAGACCTGACTTTACTTAAATGTAAACTCGGGGCTGGGTATAGGTCCAAAGTTGCATGTAACGGTTTCCGCGTTAGGGTATTCGTAGTGTGGGTGGTGCCCTCGTCTTTTCAGGGAGGGGGTGCCTTCGTGTAAGGCCGACCTCTCAGTGGAGGTATTGCCCCTAACCAAGGGGGTAGCGGGGGGTGGTATGAATGATTCAGTGGTTGCGCTTGTGTGGCTAAAAAGAACCGGACTAGGTTTATAGGAGGCATCTCTTTATGGGTGCATGGTGATGTGGTAGAATGCCTAATCTCCCTTTTCCTGGATGGTACAAGTCGAGGATCTTGTCCCCATGTGGGAGATTTTGCAGTGGTAAACAAAAGAAAGAAAAACATATGTATAACAACATTTGGTGAAAATAAGCATATAACGTCACAGCGATAAAATTTTTTGCAACTTCGCAACTGTGCGACTTAGAGCTGCTGGTTGAGTAAGACCCCTCAGTGGGTTTAGGTCGGTCTAGGAATGTCTCTGCCAGTCAGGTGTCCAGCTGGCTATCGCTTGTAGATCTTGGCACAAATGGTGTCACATTGGATGGGTCCCATCCGTGGGTGCGATTTAGGCCCGTCGGGGCTGCCGTCTCCTCCTGGATATCCAGAGCTGCAAGGAACGCAGGAATATCGGTCCCTGTGGTTATTTTACGGATAGTCCCTTTATGTGTGATAAGAAGTGATCGTGGGGGTCCCCACCTGTAGGGCACTCCTGCCGCCCTTAGTTGGGCCGTGACGTGGGTTAGGGATTTTCGCCACTGCAGGGTGGCTTTGGATAAATCCTGGTAAAAGGACAATTGTGAGTCCTCAAATGTAATCAGGGTCTTGTTTCTTACCGCTGCCATTATCTGCCCCTTGTCGTGAGGTAGTGCGCAGCGGAGAATGACATCGCCCGGTGTTGTAGTGTTGGTAGCGTTGGACGTCGGTAGGCGATACATCCCAGCAATGTTTACTTTTTTGGCGGTGGCGGGTGGCAGCACTGTGGCTAGTAACCGTCTTACATAATGTGGTAGTTCCTCCTGAGGTATGGTGGCTGGTATGCCCCTGATTTTAATATGGTTGCGGCGGTACCTGTCCTCCTGTGTTGCCACTTGTATTGATAGAGCCTGTTGAGCTGCCTGTAGTTGGGCTATAGAGGTCTGTATATTGGAGGTGTCTTGACGGAGCTCTTTAACCTCTGCTTCTGTAGCAGCCAGTCTGCCTGTGAGCTGCTGCATGGAAGATTTCAGGATGGGCAGGTCGGCAGCAAGTAGGCCCTGTATGTCCTGTAGCATAGTAGATAGGATTTGGAGGTCCTGTTTAGTTGCAGGCTCAGTGTTGCTAACAGGGGCTGTGTACTGTGGCTGTGCGTCTACTTTTGGGCTTTGCAGCTGGGGTGCTGCAGGGGCAATTGTGTGGGGAGGCCCTGGTGAGGGTGGGTGGTCGGAGGCCGCCATATTGGCTGATGTGTGTCGTTGGAGCATGACACCTATGTCCCTCTGTTCGGGTACGTTACCGGGGGTGGATTTCTGAGTTCTGCGCCCCATGTATGTAGTGGCAGGCGTGGTTTGGGGTGACCACAGCTCCGCTGCGTTTTCGTCAGGATCCCCGCCCCAGAGATACTCGAGGTCGCGGTATGAGGGCTTGTGGTAGGCCCCGGTTTTGCCTTCAGATGTTTCGGGGAGTACTGGAAGGGCATCTGTGGATTCAGCAGGGTGTCCCCGGGCTGTTTATGGCGTTTGCAGTGTCGGATGGCTGCTTGTTTCCGAGATCTGGTCGGGATTGTGAATTAGATTAGCGGAGCTGGGAGAAATGGCGTCCGGTCCGGTTCAGTGCCAGGCTCCGCCCCTATCGGCCGGTTTAATGATAAGGTTGGTATCTGCTTTTAGATCACTCAGTGCTTTCTTCTCTTGTATAGTTAGGTTGTGATTAAAATTCTTGCCCTTTTCTAATTTCTTTATTTCCGTCATAACCATGGTTTCAAATGTTGTCATTTTATCCGAAACCATATGTTTTGGATAAAATGAAGATTTTTCTTTTAATTTTGTATATTTAAATTCTTCCTCTTGATTATATTGCAGTTCTATGGGATTTTTTGCTAAATATTTCTTTAGACATACATTTCTCTTGAATTTATTCAAGTCTACATAGAAATCAAACTGGTTTAGAGCTTTGTTAGGGGCAAATTTTAGTCCCTTCGTCAGAACTTTTTTGTGATGTTCTGTTAATATTTTTTGACTTAGATTAAAAATGCCTTTAAGGGGAGTTAGATCCTCTGCATTCTCTCTCGTCTTTCTTTTTTTGACGTGTTTTCTTCCTCTTGTACCTCTAGACTTGAATTCCTTCTTTTGTAGGGCGTATTTTCTTGGATTTCCTCTCTCTTGTATCTCTCCTTTCCCTTGTTCCTCCAAAAATCCTGTTCTTCGAAGTCATCTATAACTTGGAATCTATTGCTAGTTTGCACTGGTTCCCCTTTCTTGTGGGTGGTAGGCCTTAAGCTCGAAATTTCCTTCATTTCTCTTCTGGTTCTCGTCCCTTCTTTTGGTCTTGCTCCTTCATATCTATATCCTTTTCCATACCCTTCTTTCTGGGTTTCCTCATATGTAGGTCTTCTTCTCTCTCTAGGTGTGACGGGCGGATCAGAAGACGAACTGAAAGCGAGGCTTGGAACGCAGGGCGTCACCGTTCCCATGGTGAACGCCCGCGATTCAACAAGCCGGAAATTAATCACAGTACCCATGAAGGGGTACTTATAGCAGGAGCCGGTCCAAGGAAGAAGCAAAGATTTTTCTCCAACCACCAGTTGAAGAAGCCAGATCGGCGAAACGCGTCCTGGGGACCTTGTGAGGAAAGAGACTTTGATATTGGACTTTTTTTGCCATTTTAGTGGTATTTTATGTATATACATTATTTTATATTATTATTACTTTTTTAAAAATATATGTTACAATAAATTGCTTACTATTTTCATACCACTTGTGGCATCTCCTGCTATTTTTATAAAGAAGGCTTGTAGTCCTTAACTACATACACCCTCAGACCAGAGCCGATGTGGAGGGCTCTGGGTTTGTAAGTACATATTTTACTTTTTGAATATCACTACTGGAACCCACAATATTGCACCATAGATGTCTGTGTTTTTTTTTTTTATATTTATTTATTTTATTTTCAAAATACATCGTGTGGGATCATAAACATTGAGCATTCTTACAACAAATAAAGGTTACAATTGTTACAAAATGCGACAGGGTTAACACCTACTTCATAGCATTGGAAAACTGAGGATCTTTTTTGAGCAATGTAGTTCACTGGTGTGGTTTGACTTTTCCTATTCTCGTGTTACTCAACTGTGGTGAGTGTACGTGGGGAGGCGTTGGCGTGTTGTTGAGTATTGTGATAAGTAGAGTCTAGTAGAGTCTCCGTCTGATGGACATATTATGAACTGCATTTGTCTGCTCTTTTCAGTGTGCCTAGCGCATCATGGACGCCATGCCCTGTGCACCCATGCAGGGTGCCACCGTGGGGCTAAGCAGAGTAGAACCTGTGGTGGGGAGAGGATTGGGAATAGAGGGGGGTGGGGGGAGTTGGGGTGTCTCATTCACGGGAAAATTGCAACATAGCATGACGTTCACTGTCTAGGGGCGGTCATGTCCCAGATGGTACCTAAGCAAGTCTGGACGGGGTCTTTCAGTCATCCTTGTCATGGATGGGACTACTCGTGTGGTGTTTTGACACCCATCTTTCCCATTGGGCCCATCCCTCCAGCTTACGGTGGGTTCTTGTTGAGCTCAGGTGTGCCATTTGCTCATAGTGCCCATTAGTGGAGACCTGAGTTATAATTTCTTCCCTACTAGAGATCTTGGTCGATTTCCACTTTCGAGCAATGAGCAGGTTCGCGGATATTAGGATGTGGAAGGCAAGGGTTTTTTGAGCTAGCGTTAGACTCTTGGGTAGCATGAATAGGACAAATGACTCAATAGACTTAGCTATTGGTTGGCCTACGACGTCCGTCAGTAGGGTGGCCACCATTTCCCAATATGGCCGTAGGGCAGAGCATTCCCACCAGATGTGAGACATGTTTCCCCCTCTTTCACCACACCTCCAACACGTGTCCTCTACGTTATGGTAAGCTTTGGCTAGTTTTGTTGGCACCATATACCATCTCGTTAGGATCTTCCTGACAAGTTCAATGTGGGACGTGCAGTGTGTGAGGGTTTTGTGTACAGTAAAGGCTTTGAGCCACTTTTCCCGTGGTATGGCAGAGCCTAATTCCCTTTCCCATGCGGATGTGTAGGTTGGTAGTTGCCCTGTAGGGGGCTTTGTCAGTACATCGTAGCAGGTCGATATCACTCTCTTTTTAGGTATTAGACCTATACACATTTTTTCCCTTCAGATTAGAGGCAGTGCTTATACCACAGGGATTTCTAATCTGGAGGGAAAAAACAGGCAGGCAAATCTCCAAACTTTTAAACCCTCCCCTAATTACCTACTTTCCAATAAGTAGCAGCTCCTCCTGAACATACCCAGTTCTTTGCCTGCCTTCGGCAGGGGAGGTTAGACAGAAGGTTCTCCAGGAAGCAGGTGAGAAGGGCTGAGGCTCGGGAGGCTCTGCTTCCTTTATGTTCGGGTAAGTAGCGTTTCACACGCCGGACGGCGTGGTCTCTGCCTTTTTCTTATGCCGTCCCTTGCCGTGCCAGGTGCCGGTCTGACGAAGGATGCAGGCGTGCGTCGGCTGGGAGGTCCTGTCGGTGGAACGCACGCACAGGTTGCGTTGCGTTCCACCAGGGAGTCGCAGAGCGCTATGCACATGCGCAATGCGAACCTTGATTCAGGCGCCAAATTTGAACTTGGCGTTTGGTTTGGCTTACAGGACTTAAAAGGAGCAATTTACCAGCAGCAACCTCTGTTTGCCAGGAGCTCTCAGAACGGTTGCAAAGTGTGTTTCTCACCTGCCCTCCAACACACTCTCAGGCCATTTAAGGTAAGACTGACTAAGTTTTTATTTTAAATGGTTTTAGCCTGAATCTTTAAGGAGAAAATTTTGATTATTTTCCCTTTCTTCTTTTCTGTTCCCAGTATGTCTAATCCTGAAAATCTGGATAAAGTTGCTGAGAAGGGGAAATGTACATCAAAAGCCAAGCATTTAATGTGCTCTGTGTGTGGCCAACCTATGCCAGATGGTTGTAAAAAGAAACTTTGCTCATTGTGTTCAAAAGAAGCTTCAGAGGAAGCAAAAAGAACAGAAATGTCCACATTTCTCAGCTGGTTGCAACAGAGTATGCAGCAATCATTTGTGGATATGCAGTCGGCAGCATTGCAGTCAGTCCAGGCTTCGGTTGCCCAGGATTCACAGATTGTAAAACATTCTAAGAAAAGACTGAGATCTTGGGAAGTTTCCGATACAAGCTCAGGAACTAGTGGTTCTGATTATGGCGAAAATTCCGGTAGTGACTCATCAGATGAGGAATTTGCATTCCCAGAAGAAGCCATTGGGAAATTGATTAAAGAAGTGCAGTGCATTTTTGAGATTGAGGAAACAGGAAAAAAGTCCAAAATGTTTCCTTTTCACCCACAGATTAAGGAGTTGATTTTAAAAGAATGGAAATTCCCGAGCCACAAGCCGTTTATTTCTAAACATTTTAAAACGCTCTTTTCCATAGAAGCGGACCAGGACTGTAAGCTGGATACAGTCCCTGTAGTGGACGTTCCTATTGCTCAAATAGGAAAGAAGACTACATTACCGATTGGGGACTCAAGCGGGCTGAAGGATGTCATGGAAAAACGCATGGACTCCTCCTTAAAAAAGTTGTTTATCTCTTCAGCAGCCCAAGCTAAAGCTTTGATTGCAGGGGCATCCGTTGCCAAGGCCCAAAAACTATGGTTGGAAGAGCTAGAAAAGGTCTATACGGGAGAAGCAAAGGAAGATCCGGTAAAACTGTTAAAAAATATCAAGATGGCAGCTGATTTTTTAGTAGATGCCTCTGCAGAAAGCCTGAAATTATCGGCCAAGAATATGGGTATTTCAACAGTCGCCAGAAGGGCACTTTGGCTTAAAAATTGGTCAGCAGATGCGGCATCTAAAAATTCACTGTGTGAATTAGCTTTTGAACCAGGAAGACTGTTCGGCTCGAAATTGGATGATCTGTTAAAACAGATGAAGGAAGGAAGAAAAGCTTTACCGGAGTCACATAGGAAGCAGTTTAGAAGCCGGAAATCGGAGACGCTTCCCTCATTTAGAAGTTCCTTTCGTAGAACCTATTTCAGGGGTCAACATAAAAGAGCCTTTGATTATAGGAAGAAGGAAAGATTTACAGGCAAGAGAAATAAAAAATTATGACGCCAGGCCAGTGGGAGGAAGGTTGAGTCACTTCCTAGATCACTGGAAAAAGACAACATCAGATCGCTGGGTCCTCGCAGTGATAAAGGATGGGTACGCTCTAGAATTATCACAAACCCCAAAGAAAATGTTTCTATGTTCCGAGGTTCATTCTCTAGATATGGAACTCTCTCTGATGCGAGAAGTATCAAGTCTGTTACAAAAAAGAGTGGTGGAAGAAGTTCCTCTAAAGGAAAGACATCAAGGCACCTATTCAAGGCTTTTCTTGGTGCCAAAACCAGATGGCTCGTTCAGACCCATTTTAGACCTAAAAGCCGTAAACAGGTGTATTATCAAAAAGAAATTCCTCATGGAAACAGTAAAATCAGCTACTCTGCTTATTCATCCAAAAAGTTGGTTTGCATCCCTGGATTTAAAAGATGCCTATCTTCATGTACCCATAGCAGAATCCAGCAAAAGTCTTCTAAGGTTTGCTGTGTGCTTCCAATCGGTAACCAGACATTACCAATTCAGAGCACTGCCTTTCGGCCTGTCATCGGCGCCCAGAGTATTCACAAAACTTCTAGTAGTCGTCTCAGCTTTTATAAGAGGTATGGGCATCTCTGTCATTCCTTATTTGGACGACTGGCTGTTGATTGCAGAGTCACAAGATCAGCTACAGTTAGACCTGGGGACAGCTATGAAAACGCTGGAAAATCATGGCTGGCTAATAAATTTCAACAAATCGGAACTAGTGCCAGTTCAAAGGATTCAGTTCTTGGGTCTAATTTTGGATTCTATCGCTATGAAGTTGTTCCTGCCAGAAGAGAAGAAACTAAAGATCAAGCGATTAATCCGGATCCTCAGAGGAAAAGGTGTTTTTTCGATCAGAGAAGCCATGTGCTTACTGGGCCTGTTTACAGCCTCAATCCCGGCAGTCGGTTGGGCAAAAGCCAGAATGAGACCTCTACAGAGAAATATTCTGCAAGTCTGGAATCGACAGGAACTCGGCCTAGAGGGGCTTATGAGGTTCAACAATCTAACTTTGAGAAGTCTGCATTGGTGGACCTCTTCTCGATTCCTGCACGCAGGTCTTTCATTCCAGATGAAGTCCTTCACTATAATAACAGACGCCTCTGCACTGGGCTGGGGGGCCCATTTGGGAGACATAAAGAAGCAGGGGTGTTGGCAAGAGAAGGATATGAGAAATTCCTCAAACTTCAGGGAATTAAAGGCCGTATGGATGGCGCTCTTGGCATTTCAGTTTCTCATCAAAGATCAACATATTCAGATTCGTTCAGACAATCGAACGACAGTGGCATATTTGAACAAACAGGGAGGTACAAAATCAACAAAATTGGAAAGTCTATGTTCAAAGATCATGCTGTGGTCAGAAGTTCACCTTATTTCGATCTCAGCGGTTCACATTTTAGGAAAATTCAATGTGGTGGCAGATGCCCTGAGCCGGCATCATTTGAAGCAAACAGATTGGTCCCTGTCATGCAGGATTTTCAAGCTCATTACAGACTGCTTCGGTGTTCCGGAAATAGACCTGATGGCCTCCAGAATAAACAGGAAGACAAGACGTTTTGCATCCCTAAATCCAGCAGACAAGCCAGATATCATAGATGCTCTGTCAGTACCATGGAAGTTCAACCTGGCATATATCTTCCCGCCAGTAGTTCTTATTCCCAGAATACTTCAAAAAATAAAGCTGGAAAAAATAAGGATTATCCTAATCCTTCCCTGGTGGCCAAGAAGAAGTTGGTTCTCGGTTCTTCTGAACTTTCCAGGGGCCACTTTTTGGAAACTTCCTCTATCGGAAGAAATTCTAGAGGACGCCATGGTGCCTCTTCCGACCCTTCGGAGATTCCAATTGACGGCCTGGTTTCTGAACTCCAGATTTTAGAGAGTAAATGTCACGTTTAAACATTTGTTATGAAGGAACACAACTGCAGATTTCGTATAGTTTGAATATTTATTAAAGAAAGTAAAAGGTAAAGACTTTAATTCCACTTTACAGGTACTGTAGCATTAAGTAATAAACGATAACTGAAGTCCACAATTATATGCACTGTAGCTTTAAGGAGTAAACGATAACTGAAGTCCACAATTATAAGCACTGTAGCTTTAAGGAGTAAAAGGTAACTGAAGCAGCAAGAGTCCTTTAGTAGTATTAATTAATTAGATGATAAAAAGTTACAATAGCTGTTCCATAGACTTTAAATGAAGAAAGATAGATGCAGCTAACTGAGACAAGTATGAGTTGAAGTTAGCTGTAACGGTTGGCTTTAACGAAGGACTTTGGAGACAGGAAATAACAGCTTTAGATGCAATGCTTATCAGAGAAGTTTTACTTAGCTTCCGGCACATAGAACACTGGTTCCCGAGATTTCCTCAGAGGCGGATTATCCTGCATGGATAGAGTTCAGCTTTAGCCGTGGATGAGGAAAGGTGAAGGGAACTTTGCAGAGTCTTTCAGTCCGGTCTGGTAGCAGAGGCTTTCACAACGAAGTTGTAGCCGGGTTGTGAGTAAGGAACGTAGTTCAATAATCCAGCCCTGATCAGCTGGTGCAGTCAGATTAAATAGGCAGACCGTGTCATAAAGGGGTGTGGCTAGGCTCCGTGGAACCAGGAAGTAAGAGGATACCATAGTTAAGGCATGACAGTACCCCCTCTTTAATGAGCAACCTCTGGGTGCTATTGACTTGGTTTAGAAGGGTAACTCTTGTGAAATTTGGAAACCAATTTGTCGGCATGAACGTCCGAGGAGTTTTCCCATGTATCTTCATCAACTCCATATCCTTTCCATCTGATGAGGTATTGTAAGGAGCCACGATGGATCCTTGAATCCAGTATACTTTGAATCTCGTATTCTTCTTCACCCTGGACCAATATGGGATCAGGAGAAGTAGTGAGATTTCTTTGGAAAGGGTCAGGATGATGAGGCTTCAACAAGGACAATTGATTGGATCTTTGGCATACAGAACAAGATTTGACATAAGATTCGATAGTTTGGTCTTGACGAGGCCACCAACAGTATCTTTTAGACAATTCAAGGGTCCTTTTCATATCTGGATGACCTGCCAGAGGAGAATCATGAATTAATTCAAGTATTTTAATCCTGAAGGAGGGAGGCACGTAAATCCGGTCTTTGAAATAGTAGAGACCGTTTTTCTTAGATAATTTCATTGATTTAGGAAGTTCAAGAGCATCTTCACTGAGACCTTTAATGTCGTCAATAAGAGAAGATAAGATTCCAATGACTTTAGGCGAAGGAGGTACTTGAGGAGTTTTGTGTTGAGAAAGGACAGCTCCAATTGCAAATTCCGAAGCATCCGTTTCAAGGACATAAGGATATGAAGGATTTGGAAGTTGAAGGATAGGAGCTGTTGTAAACTTTCTCTTTAATTCACCAATGATTGTAGGAGGAGGAGACTCCAGTTCGGTGTCAGAACAACATGAGGTTTTAGCTAGTTCTTTCGTAGACTGAAGAATTGGAATACGTTGCAAGCATGTTTTCTTGCAATAATCAGAATCAAATGCAAGAGAGAAGGGAAACCATGAGATTTGAGGGTTGTGGTTCCTTAACCAGTTGATCCCCAATATAATAGGAAAAAATGGTGATGAGATGACATCAAATATAAGACTTTCCGTATGAGTATGATTGATGGTTACTTTTAGAGGGATGGATTCATGAAGTATTGGTCCCGATGAGATGAGGGACCCGTCAATCACTTTAACAGGTACAGAAGTTCTTTTACGAACACAAGGAATTTTATTCTTTGTTACAAAGGCTGAGTCGATGAATACTCCATTTGCACCGGAATCGATGAGAGCTTCAGTCACAATTCTCACCTTATCCCACTGTATTACAAGGGATACAGGTGTGAACGGAGTGGTCGATGTTGGGGGGGGTGCACTGAAGATCGCAGAGGTATAGGCTTGTCTACCGGCCTTTGTCCGTTTTAGTAAGGGACAATCAGAGACCAGATGATCTTGAGAGGCACAATACATGCATAGGTTTAATTGACGTCTTCGGTTCTTTTCTGCAGGAGTGAGAGGACTTCTTATTACCCCTAATTCCATGGGTTCATTTGGTAAAGAAGTTTTTTCTGGAGCTTTTGAGGGAGTAAAAGATTTTCGGTCTTTAGAATGAAAAAGGGCTTTTTCTGCCTTTCTTTCTCTTAATCTTCTGTCAATGCTGATTGATAAGTGAATTAGAGCGTTCAAAGTAGTAGGGAGTTCTGTTCTAGAGAGTTCATCTTTTACAGCTTCAGATAAACCAATTCGAAACTGGTTGCGCAATGTGATGTCATTCCATTGCGTTTCAACAGCCCATCTTTTGAATTCAGCAATATAATCTTCAACGGGTCTATTTCTTTGCTGTAGTGTTCTGATTGTTAAATCAGCTGTAGCTTGTTTATTAGGATCTTCATAGAGAAGAGACATGGCTTCAAAAAATTCATCCAGTGAGCCTAAGATGGGGTCATCATTGTCCAAAAAGGTATGGGCCCAGAACATAGGTTCACCTCTTAGAAAGGAAATAACTGAAAAAACCTTAGATCTTTCTGTGGGATAAGCTCTAGGTTTTAAAGCAATCAATAGTTTGCAGGAATAAAAAAACTCCTTATATTTGGAACGATCACCATAGAATTTTTCAGGGTTACATACAGCAGGATCACTAGCCGAGAGCAGAGTAGTATGAGGAGTACGAGTTTGTAAATCTCTGACATAAGTGAGAAGTCTTTCGTTAGTGACTTGCAGGTCTTGCACATCTTGGGTTAGTGTATCAACTCTTTGATTCAGCGTAGTTATAGTAGAATCGAAATCTGCTGGATCCATTACAATGGCTGGATTATTCTGTCACGTTTAAACATTTGTTATGAAGGAACACAACTGCAGATTTCGTATAGTTTGAATATTTATTAAAGAAAGTAAAAGGTAAAGACTTTAATTCCACTTTACAGGTACTGTAGCATTAAGTAATAAACGATAACTGAAGTCCACAATTATATGCACTGTAGCTTTAAGGAGTAAACGATAACTGAAGTCCACAATTATAAGCACTGTAGCTTTAAGGAGTAAAAGGTAACTGAAGCAGCAAGAGTCCTTTAGTAGTATTAATTAATTAGATGATAAAAAGTTACAATAGCTGTTCCATAGACTTTAAATGAAGAAAGATAGATGCAGCTAACTGAGACAAGTATGAGTTGAAGTTAGCTGTAACGGTTGGCTTTAACGAAGGACTTTGGAGACAGGAAATAACAGCTTTAGATGCAATGCTTATCAGAGAAGTTTTACTTAGCTTCCGGCACATAGAACACTGGTTCCCGAGATTTCCTCAGAGGCGGATTATCCTGCATGGATAGAGTTCAGCTTTAGCCGTGGATGAGGAAAGGTGAAGGGAACTTTGCAGAGTCTTTCAGTCCGGTCTGGTAGCAGAGGCTTTCACAACGAAGTTGTAGCCGGGTTGTGAGTAAGGAACGTAGTTCAATAATCCAGCCCTGATCAGCTGGTGCAGTCAGATTAAATAGGCAGACCGTGTCATAAAGGGGTGTGGCTAGGCTCCGTGGAACCAGGAAGTAAGAGGATACCATAGTTAAGGCATGACAGTAAAGGTCTGGATCCTGAAGTTATAAAAATTTTGTTGGCAACTAACAAGGAATCAACTTCGAGGATCTACGCTAGGATTTGGAAGATATTTTGTCAGTGGTGTTGTAGGTTTAAAGTCAACCCTGTTTCCGCGTCCATCCAGAAGATTCTAAGTTTCCTTCAGATGGGATATGCAAAAGGTCTTAAACCTGCTTCATTGAAATTACAAGTTTCTGCTATCAGTTTCTTCTCCCTCAGATGCTTAGCCTCAAATATTCTGATTTCAAGGTTCTTCAGAGCTCTGACACGTTTGGTGCCCTATGTTAGGGAAACCTGTCCTCCCTGGGATCTAAACTTGGTCCTTTCCACGCTTTGTGAGCCACCCTTTGAACCATTGGAGGAAGCATCCCTGAAGATTATTTCGTTAAAAACCGTTTTTTTGGTGGCTAAAAGAGTGTGTGAGATCCAAGCTCTTCGGGCGAATTTTCCTTTTTTGGTTTTTCATTAGGACAAGGTGGTTCTAAAGCTCGACCCTTCATTCATCCCTAAAGTTTTATCTGTTGAGAATGTCAACCAAGAAGTTGTGTTGCCGACTTTTTGTCAGAATCCGTCTAATGCCTTGGAAAGTAAATTTCACTGCCTAGACGTAAAGAGATGTCTTTTGCAATATCTAAAAGCTACGGAATCCTTCCGGAAGGATAACAGTCTTTTTGTCTTGTTCAAGGGCACAAGAAAAGGTATGAAGGTTTCAAAGAGTTCACTGGCTAGATGGCTGAAGGAGTGTATTCTGTTGGCATATTCCAAGAGTGGCACTGAAATTGCAGGCCCTATAAAGGCCCATTCTACTAGAGCTGTTTCTACGTCATGGGCTCTGCGAGCAGCTGCTTCTCCTTCTCAGATTTGTTCAGCAGCTACTTGGTCCTCTCTCCATACGTTCTCAAGACACTACAAGTTGGACATACTGGCCTCGGAGGATGCAGCTTTTGGGCGTAAGGTGCTTCAAGCAGTAGTGAAATGAAACCCGCCCTCAGGATCTGCTTTATTATATCCCTGTGGTATAAGCACTGCCTCTAATCTGAAGGGAAAAACATAAATTTTACTTACCGTAAATTTCTTTTTCCTGAAGATTAGAGGCAGTGCTACAATTCCCGCCCCTTTTTCTAATAAACTCAGTAATTTTGCAGCTATTTGGCTTATGTATTTTCTGGGTATGTTCAGGAGGAGCTGCTACTTATTGGAAAGTAGGTAATTAGGGGAGGGTTTAAAAGTTTGGAGATTTGCCTGCCTGTTTTTTCCCTCCAGATTAGAAATCCCTGTGGTATAAGCACTGCCTCTAATCTTCAGGAAAAAGAAATTTACGGTAAGTAAAATTTATGTTTTTCAATGAGTGACATATTGTGGTGCTGGTTATCGGTCTCTGGTGCTTTATGTGGCATTTGGCGTGTCAGTGATTGTATTTGGAGGTACGATATGTATTGTCCCTTGGGGATGTCATGGTTCGAACATAGTCGCGTGAACTGTATTAGGGAGTTCCCTGACCATAAGTGGTGGAGGTGCGTGAGGCCATGAAGTTCCCATCCTCTGCTATCAAACGTCGGGGCAAGGTATTTTAGACATCGAAGTGGTGTGGCTAGGGAGAGTGGGGCTTTGGAGAGGAATAAATGGTTATAGGCGTCCCACGTTTTTAGCACCACTGCTGTCATGGGCAGTAAGGTTTGTTTTTGGGCGGAAGGCTTTGGGTATCCATAGCAGTAGGTGGACCCCCTCAGGTACGGCCCAGTGGGATTCTATCTCTGCCCATGGTGGTCTGTTGTTCCCGTCATGCGTGCTGATAGCCTGTGTGAGAAGTGTAGCCTTATAATAAGCGTGGATGTCAGGGTAGCCCAGTCCCCCCTCTCCGAGTTTTTTATATGCTGTTGATTTGGGGATTCTGGCTTTGCGTTGCCCATTAATAAAGCGATCTATCTGTCTTTGTAGGGTGGTGAAGAATGTCTTGGGGATGGCTATCGGTAGGGACCTAAATAAGAATTGAAGTTTCAGGAGTAGCATCATTTTGAAAGCGGCTGCGCGCCCCAGCCAGGAGACGTATTTGCCCTTCCAGTTGTCCATTTGTACTGTAATGTTCATGGCCATTTTTGAGTAGTTGGCTTTATGTAGACTACTGGAGCATTTGGTGATTGTTATCCCCAGGTATGTGAGGTTATCTGACCTCCAATCCAGATCGTGGTGGTGTCGTAGTGTGTGTAGTGGTGTCTGGGGTATGTTAATTGGCAGTGCCTGAGTTTTGTTTTTGTTGAGCTTGTAATATGACATACTACCATATGTGTCTATTAGAGTCATAAGGGCTGGGAGGGACGTCTCAGGTTCCGTAATGGTCAGGAGCACGTCATCGGCGAAGAGGCTAAGCTTATGTTCAGACCTTCCTATGTGAATGCCTTTAATGTTAGCGTTCGTGCGGATTTGAGTTGCCAATGGTTCGAGTGCCAGAACATAGAGCAGGGGGGAAAGGGGGCATCCCTGGCGTGTACCGTTTGAGATGGTGAACCTCTCGGAAATGAAGCCTCCATAAAGTACACGTGCTATAGGGTTTTTGTATAAAGCCTTGACCGCTGCTATAAACTGGGCGGGGAACCCATATTTGGCCAGTACTGCCTCCATGAAGTTCCAACCCAGCCGGTCAAAAGCTTTCTCTGCGTCCAGAGAGAGCAGGAGACCAGATCTCCCCCCTCTTCTCATGGATTCTACCATGTCTAGCACACGCCTGGTGTTGTCAGTACCCTGTCGACCTTTGACAAAACCTGACTGGTCCGTATGTACCAGGGTGGTGAGGGTGTCTGACATTCTGTTTGCAATGATCTTGGCAAACAGCTTGGCATCGGTGTTGAGGAGGGATATAGGGCGGAAGTTTTGACACCTGTCTGGGGCTTTGCCAGGTTTGGGCAGAGTTACAATTGTGGCTCCCAGCATTTCTTGGGGCAATTGTGTGTTGTGGATCGCGGCATTAAATAATGATTGGAGATGCGGGATCAGGATTTTGTGGAATGATTTATAATAGCTGTTAGGTAAGCCATCCGGGCCCGGCGACTTGTGGGCTGGCAGTTGAGCAATTGCGCGTTCTATTTCCGTCCTATCTATTGGGCTAGCCAGTGCCTCCTTTTGTGTGTCTGTTAATGTTGTGGTTTGTATTTGCGCTAGGTAATCCGCGGCCTCTTCCACGGTAGCATGATGTAGTGAGGCATCTTCTGACAAATTGTAAAGGGAACTGTAGAATTTAGCGAACGTGTTCCCTATGTCTATTGGCGATATGACTTTGTTAAGGTCGTCTATAATGTATGGGATCCTGGATTTTGCTTGTGCGCTTTTTAGTGTATTAGCCAGTATTTTCTCCGCTTTGTTGCCTTGTGTGTAATGTATCTGCTTAAGTTTGTGCATGAGGAGGCTAGATTTCTTTATGTGGGCTTCTCTTATTTTCGTTTGGAGGAGTGTGATTTCTTTCTTTGTGCGGTCTGTTGGCACCTGCGTGTTGGCCTTGTTGAGGTCCTTCAGTGTCCCCTCCCAGTCCCGCAACTGTCTATCTGATGTCCGTTTAAGGTATGACGCTTGTTTGATAAATAGGCCTCTCACTACAGCCTTGTGTGCAAGCCATATCGTGTGCCCTGGCATGTCAGGGGTGTCGTTTGTGGTAAAATACTGCATCAACTGGTCGGTCACATAGTGGACAAAGGAGGGATTACGCAGCAGTGTTTCGTTTAATCTCCATGGGGGTTTGTGTTTGAAGGCAAAGTTATCTTTTAATGTCAGGGTTATGGGGGCATGGTCCGACCACGTCAGTGTCATGCCTTAACTATGGTATCCTCTTACTTCCTGGTTCCACGGAGCCTAGCCACACCCCTGTATGACACGGTCTGCCTATTTAATCTGACTGCACCAGCTGATCAAGGCTGGATTATTGAACTACGTTCCTTACTCACAACCCGGCTACAACTTCGTTGTGAAAGCCTCTGCTACCAGACCGGACTGAAAGACTCTGCAAAGTTCCCTTCACCTCTCCTCATCCACGACTAAAGATTAAACACTCTTCATACGCCTCTGAGGAGATCTCGGGAACCAGTGTTCTATGTGCCGGAAGCTAAGTAAAACCTCTGTGATAAGCATTGCATCTCAAGCTGTTATTTCCTGTCTCCAAAATCCTTCGATAATACAAAACCGTTACAGCTAACTTCAACTCATACTTTATCTCAGTTAGCTGCATCTGTCTTGCTTCGGTTAAAGTCTATGGAACAGCTATTGTGACTGCTTATCACCTAAACCGTTGATTCTACTAAGAGACTCTTTATTGATTCAGTGTCTGCAATTTACTATCGTTTACTCCTTAAAGCTACAGTGCCTGTAATTGTGGACTTCAGTTATCATTTACTACTTAAAGCTACAGTGCCTGTAATTGTGGACTTCAGTTATCATTTACTACTTAAAGCTACAGTGCTTATAACTGTGGACTTCAGTTATCATTTACTACTTAAGCTACAGTGCCTGTAATTTGGAATTAAAGTTTTTACCTTTTACTTTCTTTAATAAATATTCAACTATACGAAATCTGCAGTTGTGTTCCTTCATAACAAATGTTTAAACGTGACAGAATAATCCAGCCTTTGTAATGGATCCAGCAGATTTCGATTCTACTATAGCTACGCTGAATCAAAGAGTTAATGCACTAACCCAAAGTGTGCAAGACCTGCAAGTTACTAATGAAAGACTTCTCACTTATATCAGAGATTTACAAACTCATACTCCTCATACTACTCTGCACTCGGCTAGTGATCCTGCTGTGTGTAACCCTGAAAAGTTCTATGGAGATCGTTCCAGATACAGGGAGTTCCTCAACTCTTGCAAACTTTTAATTGCTTTGAAACCTAGATCCTATCCTACAGAAAGAACTAAAGTTTGTTCGGTTATTTCCTTTCTAAGAGGTGAACCTATGTCATGGGCTCATTCCTTTCTGGAAAACGATGACCCCATTTTAGATTCACTAGATGAATTTTTTGAAGCCATGTCTCTTCTCTATGAAGATCCTAACAAACAAGCTACAGCTGATTTAACAATCAGAACACTACAGCAAAGAAATAGACCCGTTGAAGATTACATTGCTGAATTCAAAAGATGGGCTATAGAAACGCAATGGAATGACATCACATTGCGCAACCAGTTTCGAATTGGTTTATCGGAAGCTGTAAAAGATGAATTATCTAGAACAGAACTCCCTACTAATTTGAACGCTCTAATTCGCCTATCAATCAGCATTGACAGAAGATTAAGAGAAAGAAAGGCTGAAAAAGCCCTTTCACATTCAAAAGACCGCAACCTTTCACTCCCTCAAAAGCTCCAGATAAGACTTCCATACCAAGTGAACCTATGGAAATAGGGGCTCCAAAGCCTCCTGACAACCCATCTGAACCAATCAAACCTATGGAAATAGGGATAATAAGAAGTCCCCTCACTCCTGAAGAGAAAAATCGAAGACGTCAATTAAACCTATGCATGTATTGTGCCTCTCAAGTTCATTTAGTCTCTGATTGTCCTTCATTGAAACGGATAAAAGGCAGAAGGCAGTCTCATGCCTCTTCCATCCTAAGTGTACTTCCCTCTACAGCAAATACTCAAATGTCCCCTATCGTTCTTGTATTACAGTGGGACAATAAAAGAATCATAACCAAGGCTGTTATCGATTCCGGTGCAAATGGAGTATTCATTGACTCAGCCTTTGTAACAAAGAATAAAATTCCTTGTGTTCGTAAAAGAACTTCTGTACCTGTTAAAGTGATTGACGGGTCCCTCATCTCATCGGGACCAATACTTCATGAATCCGTCCCTCTAAAAGTAACCATCAATCATACTCATACGGAAAGTCTTATATTTGATGTTATCTCATCACCATTTTTTCCTATTATATTAGGGATCAACTGGTTAAGGAACCACAACCCTCAAATCTCATGGTTTCCTTTCTCTCTCACCTTTAACTCACATTATTGTAAAGAAACATGTTTACAGCAAATTCCAATTCTTCAGTCTACGAAAGAACCAGCTAAAACCTCATGTTGTTCTGACACCGAACTGGAGTCTCCTCCTCCTACAGTCATTGGTGAATTAAAGAGAAAGTTTACAACAGCTCCTATCCTTCAACTTCCAAATCCTTCATATCCTTATGTCCTTGAAACGGATGCTTCGGAATTTGCAATTGGAGCTGTCCTTTCTCAACACAAAACTCCTCAAGAACCTCCTTCGCCTAAAGTCATTGGAATCTTATCTTCTCTTATTGACGACATTAAAGGTCTCAGTGAAGATGCTCTTGAACTTCCTAAATCAATGAAATTATCCAAGAAAAACGGTCTCTACTATTTTAAAGACCGGATTTATGTACCTCCCTCTTTCAGAATTAAAGTACTTGAATTTATTCATGATTCTCCTCTGGCAGGTCATCCAGGTATGAAAAGGACCCTTGAATTGTCTAAAAGATACTGTTGGTGGCCTCGTCAAGACCAAACTATCGAATCTTATGTCAAATCTTGTTCTGTATGCCAACGATCCAATCAATTGTCCTTGTTGAAGCCTCATCATCCTGACCCTTTCCAAAGAAATGTCACTACTTCTCCTGATCCCATATTGGTCCAGGGTGAAGAAGAATACGAAATTCAAAGTATACTGGATTCAAGGATCCATCGTGGCTCCTTACAATACCTCATCAGATGGAAAGGATATGGAATTGATGAAGATACATGGGAAAACTCCTCTGTCGTTCATGCTGACAAATTGAGTTCCAAATTTCACAAGCGTTACCCTTCTAAACCAAGTCAATAGCACCCAGAGGTTGCTCATTAAAGAGGGGGTACTGTCATGCCTTAACTATGGTATCCTCTTACTTCCTGGTTCCACGGAGCCTAGCCACACCCCTGTATGACACGGTCTGCCTATTTAATCTGACTGCACCAGCTGATCAAGGCTGGATTATTGAACTACGTTCCTTACTCACAACCCGGCTACAACTTCGTTGTGAAAGCCTCTGCTACCAGACCGGACTGAAAGACTCTGCAAAGTTCCCTTCACCTCTCCTCATCCACGACTAAAGATTAAACACTCTTCATACGCCTCTGAGGAGATCTCGGGAACCAGTGTTCTATGTGCCGGAAGCTAAGTAAAACCTCTGTGATAAGCATTGCATCTCAAGCTGTTATTTCCTGTCTCCAAAATCCTTCGATAATACAAAACCGTTACAGCTAACTTCAACTCATACTTTATCTCAGTTAGCTGCATCTGTCTTGCTTCGGTTAAAGTCTATGGAACAGCTATTGTGACTGCTTATCACCTAAACCGTTGATTCTACTAAGAGACTCTTTATTGATTCAGTGTCTGCAATTTACTATCGTTTACTCCTTAAAGCTACAGTGCCTGTAATTGTGGACTTCAGTTATCATTTACTACTTAAAGCTACAGTGCCTGTAATTGTGGACTTCAGTTATCATTTACTACTTAAAGCTACAGTGCTTATAACTGTGGACTTCAGTTATCATTTACTACTTAAGCTACAGTGCCTGTAATTTGGAATTAAAGTTTTTACCTTTTACTTTCTTTAATAAATATTCAACTATACGAAATCTGCAGTTGTGTTCCTTCATAACAAATGTTTAAACGTGACAGTCAGGTCACCTATATCACAGTCCTGTACTCGGTCAAAGTGTGGACCTCCTATGTAGAATCTGTCAATCCTCGTGTAGCAGTTATGCACCGCTGAAAAGTAGGTATATTGGGAACCTGAAGGGTTTATTGCTCTCCATACGTCATATAGGTTATGTTTAGTGAGTAAAGCGGTTAAACGTTTTGCCTCTCTCTGGAGCTGAGTTGCCCTCGCGGGTGTCTTGCTGGAAGTGGAGTCTAGTGTGTGATCTTGCACGCAATTGAAGTCACCTCCAATGAGTAGAATCCCTTCCCGTACTTTGTCAATTTTGTCTAGAACAAGAGCTAGAAATTGTGTTTGCTTCTCATTTGGTGTATATAGGTTAGCTATTGTGTATACCTGGTTGTTGATCTCTGCCACAATTATTAGGTACCTGCCCTCGGCATCTGCCACCTTCCTGATCAGGGAGAAGGATAGGTGGCTGCTAAAGAGAGTTGCCACACCTTTAGATTTAGATTGTGCCGTGGCGTGGAATTGGTAGGGGTAGTGGCGGACTTGTAGTCTATGCGGGTCAGTGTGTCTAAAATGTGTCTCCTGGAGACACAGTATGTCACCTTGTAGTTGTTTAGCCTCCCTGTAGAGTGCATGGTGTTTTGCCGGGGCGTTTAGCCCTTTGACATTATATGAGATAATTTTCATTGCGGCTTGTAACTCGGTGCCCTTGGGTGTAGCTTATGCGGGTCGTGTCACCCTTGGCGTGGTGCTATGTGCGCACTAGGGGGGGGGGGGCAAAGGGTAAGGAAGTAAGGGGGGGGGAAAGGTATGTGGGGTCAGTGGAGTGGGATGTCAGTTGTACCCGATAGGGTATCTGATTCCGCCAGCCGGCGGGTTAGTGTTGGATCCGGTCGTGCCGAGTGAGGCGCCCGGTCTCTGAGGGTTTAAGTGCAGCGTCTCAGGCAGCTGCACTCGACACGGGCGGACAAATGAGCAACTATAACATGTAGAATCTATAGCATATAAATTCCATAACATTTGGATTTGTCCTGCCTGACACATTTCCAAAATACAATGCAATCAACAAATCATGAACAGCAGATAAACACTTGAAACATATCTTGCGGTAATTCACATATTGTGCGGATTTTTGAACAACTGTCCGCTATAATGTGGTGCCCCACATGGAGTGTTCCTTCAGTGGCATGGGATGACCATTTTCAACCTCTGTAGTGTGATAGTGTCTATGGGATATTGGGGGGGGGAGGTGGGTAATCAGCCGCTGTATAGGCCATGTTGGAAACTCGCACCCTCCTCACCCTTCCTCCTACCCTCCAAGCCTGTTAGGGTCCACCCTGCTAGTCAGTATCGCCCTGTACCTGAAGTTCCAAGTATATCACCAGGCGTTATGCTTCTTGCGAGCCTTTGGTACCTGGGTGTCCTTTGCTGCTTGCCTGTGCAGCACTATGAAGTTGTCGGGCGAGTGTTACTCCGCGTGTGGGATGCACTTTGATGTAGGCTTGTGGTCCCGGGCTGTCCGGTGGGGATGGGCAAGGCAGTTGCCACACCTCAGCGGGGACAGGCATGGAGTATCGTGGTATATCCCGGGTACAAAACGGTTGACGCCGGGTGTTCAGGGCGTCTGTTGTAGGTGAGCTGTGGCCCTATTTGCCACGAGGTATTCCATGGGATTTACAGTAGGGCTCGTGGGTTAGTGCGCCTTCGGCTTCTTTCCTTGCGATGCGCCCGACGTTGTTCTGTGAAGCGAGGAGGATGACCCCGACGGGGGTATTTCCCATTCCTGTAAGAGCTGAAGCCCGTCTTCTGGGGTGTAGACGACTGTGGTTTGCCCGTTCCTGGTCACTAGCAATTTGGTGGGGAAGCCCCAACGGTAAGAAATCTGTTGGGCCCTCAGTGCTCCTGTTGTTGCTGCAAACCCCCTCCTTTGTGCCAATGTCGCAGGTGACACGTCAGCAAAAATTTGAATATTCCTGAATTTTTCGCCCATGTTGGTAGCGTTACGGCCGGCTTTCAGTATTTCTTCTTTTGTATGATGGTAATGTGCTCTCAGTAACACATCTCTAGGTGCTGTTGGCGGCGCTGTTCTGGCTTTCGCCACCCTATGTATTCTGTCTAGCAGGAACATGGCAGCTGGGATATCTGGGCACAGGTTGTGGAACAGGTCTGCCGCATATGCTTGCAGGTCACCGATAGGCACTATTTCTGGAATTCCCCTCAGTCTCAGATTGTTCCGACGTGAACGGTCCTCAAGGTAAGTTTTGTTTCATGCATGACCAGCCTAGATTCCATTTGTTGTAGCCGCGCAGACAGTGAGTCGTGCGCTGCGGCCTGCTCCTCCGCTTTTCCCTCCAGGGCTGTTGTTCTGGAGGCGACATCCTGGATGTCTTTTTGAATGCCTGCAATGGAGGTTTGGAATTGGGCAATCAGCTGTGCTGATTGGGCATCTAGCATTGCTTGGAGCCTAGTTTCTGTCAGCTGGGTTTTATACCTCTTTTGGCCGTGGGTCTGGGCAAAGGAGTCCCGGCTTCCCTCTGAGTCCTGGTCGCCATCTTCCTCCAGGCCCTCTTGCCGGTGTTGCGGTCTTGCTTGTTTTTTTGCCGTGAAGAACGAAGCTTTATCGTTCTTCTGCCTCATTTTGTGTTGCGACATGGTTCGTAAGGTGAGCCCTCGTTTGTGGTCGGGTTATCTGCCGTTTGTGTCACAACAAGAAGGGTGGTGGGGTATGTTTGTATGTCAACCATGATTTAAAGCCAAATCTTAAGCAAATTGAATGCGATGAGGAAAATGTGGAAGCTTTATGGGTAAATATCTGCTTGGGGGAAAAGAAGGGAAACCAACTATTGGTTGGGATATGTTATAAACCACCTAATGTTAATATTGACGAGGAACAACAGCTGTTTGAGCAAATTGAGAAAGCTGCAAATCTTGGTAACACTTTAATTATTGGAGATTTTAATTACCCAGACATAAATTGGGACATAGGGACTAGTAGCTCAGCAAAGGGAATTAGGTTTTTAAACTTGTTAAATGACAACTTCATGTCACAACTTGTACAAGCACCAACTAGAATGGACGCTTGTCTGGACCTGGTTTTAACAAACAACGTTGATCTTTTGACCAACATTCAAGTAGGTGAGCACTTGGGAAATAGTGATCACAATATAGTGTCCTTTGAAATAAACTCAAAAAAACAAAAGCACATGGGGTATACTAAAACATATAATTTTAAAAAGGCCAATTTCAATAAGATAAGGGAAGCTTTACAATATATTGACTGGCATAAACTCTTTAGTGAAAAGAACACTGAGGATAAATGGATCATCTTCCAACAAATATTAGAAAGGTACATTTCTCAGTATGTACCATTGGGAAATAAGTATAAAAGAAACAAATTAAAACCAATGTGGCTTAGTAGAGAAGTAAAACAAGAGATTAAAAATAAGAAAAGGGCATTTAAAGCATTTAAATCAGACAAATCAGATGCATCTTATAAAAGATATAAGAAAGCAAATAATGCGTGCAAAAAGGTAATTAAACTTGCTAAACTTCAAAATGAAAAAATGATAGCTAAAGAGAGCAAAACCAACCCCAAAGCATTTTTTAAGTACATAAATTCCAAAAAACCCAAAAATGAAAGTATAGGTACACTTAAAACTGAAACGGGGGTGTTGGTTAATGAAGACCAAGAAAAGGCAGGAATTCTAAATAACTATTTCTCCTCCGTATATATTAAAGAAGAACCCATGGCAATAGATGTGCAAATGATTGCTACTAAAAACTTGCAGAATAATTGTAATTGGTTAACTCAAGACAATGTGCTGCAGCAACTAAAGAAAGTTAATATAAACAAAGCTCCAGGGCCTGACGGTATCCATCCACGTGTACTTAAGGAACTAAGTGTAGAAATAAGTGAACCTCTGTTTTTAATCTTTCAAGATTCTTTTCTTTCAGGAAGTGTTCCGGAGGATTGGAGGAAGGCAGATGTGGTTCCTATATTCAAAAAGGGTTCAAAATCCTTGCCTGGAAATTATAGACCTGTGAGCTTAACTTCTGTGGCTGGTAAAATATTTGAAAGGTTATTAAGGGATAATATTCAAGAATTCCTTGAGAAGAATATGGTTATCAGCAAAAATCAGCACGGTTTTATGAAGCACAGGTCATGTCAAACTAACTTGATTGCTTTCTACGAAGAAGTAAGTAGAAGTATAGATCAGGGTGTTGCAGTGGATGTGATCTATTTGGATTTTGCCAAGGCATTTGATACAGTTCCACACAAAAGATTAGTGTTCAAACTCAAGGAAATCGGTCTCGATGAAAATGCTTGTTCTTGGGTAGAACATTGGCTTAAAAACAGAATACAAAGAGTTGTCGTTAATGGTAAATTTTCAAGCTGGACAGAGGTGGCAAGTGGTGTCCCTCAGGGGTCTGTTCTGGGACCCCTTCTATTTAACATTTTTATAAATGATCTTGAAGACAGCATTGAAAGTCATGTTTCAGTGTTTGCAGATGACACAAAACTTTGTAAAATAATACAATGTGAGCAAGATATTACTTTGCTGCAGAAGGATTTAGATAGACTGGGGGACTGGGCACTCAAATGGCAGATGAAATTTAATGTTGAAAAATGCAAAGTTATGCACTTCGGCGTAAAGAATACACAAGCAACGTATACCCTTAATGGAAGCGAATTAGGGATAACAACACACGAAAAGGACTTGGGAATTGTTATAGACAACAAACTATGCAACAATGTGCAATGTCAATCAGCAGTGGCCAAGGCCAGTAAGGTATTGTCATGCATGAAAAAGGGCATTCATTCTCGGGACGAGAATATCATTTTGCCTCTCTATAAATCACTGGTAAGACCACATATTGAATATGCTGTGCAATTTTGGGCACCTGTTCTAAAGAAGGATATCATGGCACTAGAAAAAGTGCAGAGGCGGGCTACAAAATTAATAAAAGGAATGGAACATATCAGCTATGAAGAAAGGTTAACAAATTTAAACCTATTTAGTTTAGAAAAACGTCGCCTGAGAGGGGATATGATAACATTATACAAATATATTCGGGGCCAATACAAACCATTGTGTGGAAATCTATTCACAAACCGGACTTTACATAGGACACGAGGCCATGCGTTTAGACTGGAAGAAAGAAGATTTCGTCTAAGGCAAAGGAAAGGTTTTTTTACTGTAAGAACAATCAGGATGTGGAATTCTCTGCCTGAAGAAGTGGTTTTATCAGAGTCCATACAGATGTTCAAACAGCTACTAGATGCATACTTGCAAAGACAGAATATTCAAGGATATAATCTTTCAATGTAGGGTAATAACTGCTTGATTCAAGGATAAATCTGACTGCCATTCTGGGGTCAAGAAGGAATTTTTTGTCCTAGCTTGTTGCAAAATTGTGCTTCAAACTGGGTTTTTTTCTTTTTTTTTTTTTTTTTTTTTTTTCTTTTCTTTTGGATCAACAGCAAAAAACAGGTGTGAGGAAGGCTGAACTTGATGGACGCAAGTCTCTTTTCAGCTATCTAACTATGTAACTATGTGTCGGGCAGGAGCCACTTGTCTTGTCCGCCCGTGGAGGAGCTAATATTTTAAGCGGCCATTCCTCGTGGTGTCCGGCTCCGCCCCCAGATGTCTGTTTTAATCTAGAAAACAAGTGACAAAGGAACAACCATCCAAGAAGGGATAGGGTCGCCTTCACGGACCCTACAAGCGATCACAGTGAACTATATATTGTTAGCTCCTGAAAGTGTGAGTGGGCATATTTCCCCTATTTTTTGTAAACTGCTTATTCATATCACAGTATACACTGTGTGGTTATTTTGCCTTTTGTCTTTAAGGTACAGCATACCTCCATTAAGATTCCTGTATTGAAATATTTTACGGTAGAGGTATTGCTATATATTCCGCACTTTATATCACGGGATACATATTATTAGCGCTTCACCTTCACCTTCCTAAAAGCAACATTTGCCCAGTATTAAAAAAAAAAAAAGGGGGTGGGGCCTGACAGCCAAGTTGGCTGCTAGCACATCCTAAGAGCTCCAGCAACAACTGGCTCAAACAAGCTAAAACCGAGCGACATACTCACATAAGCGGCACACTCTCAGGCATGACGTAGGACGTAGGGACGTCAACCGGAAGTAAGGTGTTGCGTGAGCGTGGATGTGACGTGTAGGGAGAACAAGCCAGAGGAGTGGTGGCGTTCTCTAAGTGAAGGGTCCTACGATAATCCCATAAACTCGAGAGGTAACGACTGAGGAATGATCCTTTCTCAATAACAACATTTAACTAAGGTACGTCTGTGGGCGCTATTGGAGGCAATCGGAGGAACATCGGCGTATAATGTGAGTTGTCAACAATCTCCATAACGCCATCAGGTGCAACGATTAAGGAAGGCTGCATTATAACATCAAACCTAAGGTATGAGTTGATAGTGAATCTCTGCTGAGGTAAAAGGTCTCATAAAGTATTAAGGTAAGACCTTAGTGGATGTAAAAGTGAAATTTGTCCTTATAAATTCTGAGACAAAACCAACTACTGAGAAGTTATATATCGTATTAGAGATACTGAAGGAAACTGCAGAATTATTTTATTCCTGTACAAATAACTTCAGTTGTATAAGAAAGAAGAGAGAAGACACGAGAGACATAAGAGATTAAAGAGCCGAAAGAGGTTAAAGAGACAGGAAAGCAGGGAAAGATTGTAGGGAGAGTGAGACAGAGGAGAAGGGGGGTGAGGGAAACGGAGAGGGATAGAAAAGGAAGGGAGGGAGAAGAAAGGAATACCTTAAACTAAGAGATAATGGCCCCCAGGAAAGAGAAACAGATGGAATCAGATAAAGTTGATAAATCAAAAACTATAAATACCGTCTACTCCCCAAAATCACATAACCCCCCATCAAAGCAATCAAGACTATCTATTACACCAGAGGATTATCTGCCTCAAATCAATACAGAAGAAGGAAGTGTAATAACACAAAAAACATGCTCACAAGAAAGTATGATAGAAGCATTGGACAATTTATACTGTAAGATAAAACAAGACCTTCAAGCAACATCAATTGAATTAAAAAACGAAGTAATAGAAATAAAAGAGAAATTAGAAAATCAAAATCAAAACTTCATAAAATTACAAAATGAAATACAAACGCTTCAGGTACAAAATAATTTAATGAAATCTAAAATACTAACTCTCGAACAAAAACTAACGGAAATAGAGGATAGATCGAGAAGAAATAATATCCGTATAAAAGGTATACCAGAAAACATAAATCATGATGATCTGGAAAATTATCTTAAAGAATTTGTTGGCCAATTTCTCGATAACCAACACGAAGGAATACATCCTTTTGAAAGATGGCACAGGCTACCGAAACCAACGGGAATTAACCCCTCTGAACCTAGGGACGTTATTGTCCGATTTATGAATTGCCTCATAAAAGATAAGTTGTTACAGAAAATTAGATACCAGAAACCACATGACGAAAAATTCACAGGACTTGCTATATACCCCGATTTATCAGCAGCCACACGTATGTCTAGGAAAAAATTCCAAGAAATAACCTTACAACTACGAAAAAACAATATTCATTATAGATGAGGTTTTCCAGTAAAATTAATTATCCTTCACAAAGGGAAAACGATAATTATTTCGGACACACTAGAGGATGTGGGTAAACTGGGACTATTCTAAACTGAAATGCCACCATTAAATATATGGAAAAAGAGATGTAAGGGGGATTAGGTAGAGGAGTAGGAATTATTATTTAAAATTATTATTTTTTCTTTATTATTACTATTTATTTATTTATTTATTTTTTTATATATTTTTTTTGTGTCTATTTAGAAAGGATAAAATAATAGAAATATCAATACAACATAGGAAATAACACTAGTAAGACTAGTAAGATTTTAAGAAAGGTGTGGAATATGATGAATGGCTGAATATATACATATAGTTTTAAAATTTACTTGGAATGAATGCAAGTGAGTGTAAGTGTTTAATAGAGACTGCTAGGGTCTCCACATTTTTATAGAGGGGAAAAGAGGAAAAAAAAGAGATTTTTTGGCACCTATAATACATACACATGTATAACACTGAAATATGTTAGGGGAAATTAATAATTAAAGGGGAGTATTTTCAAAGAAATTCGAATTAGTAGATATCCAAATGAAATGGGGTCATAATTTATATGAAATTTAGATTTAAAACACATATCACTCGATTCAAATAATAGATAATCTAAATCCACAATAGGATATCCACAATGGTGAATATTGTGAACTAGAGATATATCATCAAAATAAAAATGATGGTGAATCCCTAATAAATCAATATAGAAGTAATTATATAAATCAAAGAGATTTGGATGGGATAGGTTTCCTTGTTTTTTTTTGTTTTTTTTTGTTTTTTTTTTGTATATTTAGAAACGATAAAATAATACAATAATTAACACAATATAAGAAATAACACTAGTAAGACTTCAAGAAAGGTGTGGAATATGATGAATGGTCGAATGTAAATATGTAATTTTAAATTTACTTAAAGTAAATGTGAGTGTAAGTGTTTGATAGAGACTGTCAGGGTCTCCATATTCTTATAAAGGGAGGGAAAGGGAAGAAAAAAGAAAAGAAACCGGATTGACACGCTCATAGGCCCATGGCCTGAGACCCTGCTCGGGGCGCGGGGATCGTTACCTCACTCAGCCGGAGATATAAAACATTTCCATTGCCACTTCACCATGGACTGTGGACTATGGATAATATCGCGCTAACACAAAGACAAGCACAGAACATCATGTGCACGGACTCAGCAAGAAACGACATCTCACAGGTTACCGTAAGACATCTTAGCCCCATGCTGCAGCCACCATGCTCGTCTGGACTGTCTATATCACAAACCGGTCACGCATAGACTAAGCACGATATTACACCTTACCGACACTAGCATAGTTAATCTAAAACTGTTAAGCGTTTATTACCCTCACTTGCCTTAATCACCTCTACTCAATAGCATGATAGCCACAGCGTAGAAAAGCTAGAATAATGAATGCATGTCTGATGGTCTTGTTTCTGCTTCACTGTGCCTCAAGCCTGTTATATTTTTCTGGAAAATCACGCTGCCGCATAATATTAGAGATGCAGACCAGCGACAAGGGGCCTTCAATGTTACTCTTACCGTGCCATGATATGTCTGTTTTTATCCTAACCTTGAACCTTAGACCGAAATGTTTTGTTTTAGTTTAGGCTTGTTGCCCATCTACGCTACCTATTTTTTTTTTTAACATGTATGATGCCATGGCTGTCCTCTCACATATAGTGCATATCATCATCCTACGTTTTCAACTGTATGCGTACCGTACATGCACATTGTGTTATTAATTTTTATTTTACTTAGTATATTGCTTAACTGTATCTAGCAGTGAACTCAAAGGCAGGGGGCTTCATCCTGTTATGTCTCACTGTGCTTAGCGGCCAAGAGAGGTGTCCAGGCACAGTTACTGTTTTTCACACGTTAGTTACACTATGTAAATCGTGCCTGATAGCGGGCAGAACCTTAAACTACTGTCACCTGTTTTGCGTAGTGCGATGCTGCGTTCACTAGCTTGATAACTTGTTAATCACATCACTATGTTGTTGAGACATACATCTTGCACTACATACAAGCTACATATCCTTAACCTTAAGCGTGACTAGCTTTGTTAAAGGCATATTTATTGTAGCATGTTATATAAGCGTTATCTATTAGCCTGTTTTTATAATACAAAAATGTGCCGACTAAACTGCCACAATGTGAAATGCTTTATATGCTTGTGGATGCTGTTGTGGCTCTACTTGCTTGTTGTCATCATCTGCACAAGAAAAATAAAGAATAAAAAAAATAAAAAAAGATTTCCTGGAGATTAACAATTAATTTAAGAATATTAAATACACACCACTAGTGATGTACCGAACTGTTCGCTGGCGAATAGTTCCCGGTGAACATAGCGTGTTTGCGTTCGCCACGGCGGGCGAACACATGCGCAGTTCGATCCGCCCCCTATTCGTCATCATTGACTAAACTTTAACCCTGTGCCTCACAGTCAGCAGACACATTCCAGCAAATTAGCAGCAGACCCTCCCTTCCAGACCCTCCCACCTCCTGTACAGCATCAATTTTAGATTCATTCTGAAGCTGCATTCTTAGATAGAGGAGGGAAAGTGTAGCTGTTGCTCATTTGATAGGGAAATGTATAGCTAGGCTAGTGTATTCAGTGTCCACTACAGTCCTGAAGGATTCATCTGATCTCTGCTGTAAGGACAGCACCCCAAAAAGCCCTTTTTAGGGCTAGAACATCAGTCTTTTTTTTTTGTGTAATCTAATTGCAGTTGCCTGCCTGCCTGCCTGCCAGCTTCTGTGTCAGGATCACAGTGGATACTGTGCCCACTTGCCCAGTGCCACCACTCATATCTGGTGTCACAATAGCTTGCATTTAAAAACAAAAAATTTTTTTTCACTGTAATAGATTGAATAGCAGTTAGTTGTCTGCAAGCATCTGTATGTCAGGCCAACAGCATGTACTCTGCCAGTGCACAGTGCCACTCATATCTGGTGGCACAATAGCGTGCATTTAAAAAACCCAAAACTTTTTTTCACTGTAATAGATTGAATAGCAGTTAGTTGTCTGCAAGCGTCTGTGTGTCAGGCCAACAGCGTGTACTCTGCCAACCTCTGCCAGTGCACATTGCCACTCATATCTGGTGGCACAATAGCATGCATTTAAAAACCCAAAAACGTTTTTTTCACTGTAATAGATTGAATAGCAGTTAGCTGTCTTCAAGCGGGTGTGTCAGGCCTACAGCGTGTACTCTGCAAACCTCTGCAAGTGTACATTGCCACTCATATCTGGTGTAACAATAGCGTGCATTTAAAACCCAAAATTTTTTTTACTGTTATAGATTGAATAGCAGTTACTTGTCTTCAAGCGGGTGTGTCAGGCCTACAGCGTGTACTCTGCCAACCTCTGCCAGTGCACATTGCCACTCTTAGCTGGTGTCGCAATAGATTGCATTTAAAAACCAAAAAACTTTTTCCACTGTTATAGATTGAATAGCAGTTAGTTGTCTTCAAGCGGGTGTGTCAGGCCTACAGTGTGTACTCTGCCAACCTCTGCCAGTGCACATTGTCACTCATATCTGGTCTCACAGTAGCTTGCACGCATAGTACCACTAATCCCCCAAAAAATGACAGGCAGAGGCAGGCCACCCCGCAGGGTGGTCGTGGTGCTGTGATTCCCTTTGGCCCTAGAATAATGCCCAATTTTCAGAGGCCACGTACCCTGAACTTGGAAATTTCTGAGGACATAGTTGACTGGCTACCCAATCTTCTACAGCTTCCGCTCGGAACCTTGACGCACCATCCTCCTTCAGCTTAGCTTCGGGCACCTCTCAAGATACCACTCACCCGCCTGCCGCCACCACCAAAACTAGCACCACAGCCGCTTCACTTAATCTGTCAGAGGAGTTATTTACACATCCGTTTGAAGAAATGAGTGATGCACAACCATTATTGCCAGAGGATGTAGATAACAGGGATATATCTCAGTCGGGCAGCATTACACACATGGACGTACGGTGTGATGATGATGATGTTGTACCTGCTGCTGCTTCCTTTGCTGAGTTGTCAGATACAAGTGAAGCGGTTGACGATGACGATGCGTCCATGGATGTCATGTGGGTGCCCGCTCGGCAAGAACAGGGCGAAAGTTCAGATGGGGAGACAGAGAGGAGGAGGAGACGAGTTGGAAGCAGGGGGAGGTCGTTGCAAAAGGCTAGTGGCACAGTCAGACAGCATGCATCGGCACCCGGGGTCAGCCCGACAGCACGCCAATCAACGCATGCTGTGTCCACCACCAGAATGCTGTCAACATACCTTCATTGAGATCACTGAGGAGGAGGAACGGGAAATGAGTAGCTCAGCATCTAACCTTGTGCAAATGGGGTCTTTCATGCTGTCGTGCCTGTTGAGGGACCTCGTATAAAAAGGCTGAAGGAGAACGACCTGTACTGGGTGTCCACGCTACTAGACCCCCGGTATAAGCAGAAAGTGGCTGAAATGCTACCCAATTACAACAAGTCGGAAAGGATGCAGCATTTGCAAAATAAATTAAAAAGTATGCTTTACACAGCGTATAAGGGTGATGTCACAGCACAACAGGAATCTAACAGGGGAAGAGGTGAAAGTAATCCTCCTCCTCCCACGAACACGCCGGCAAGGACAGGACGCTTTAAAGACGTGTTGTTGATGGAGGACATGCGGAGCTTTTTAAGTCCTACACATCGCCACAGCCCTTCGGGATCCACCCTCAGAGAACGACTCGACCGACAGGTAGCAGACTACCTCGCCTTAACTGCAGATATCGACACTCTGAGGAGCGATGAACCCCTTGACTACTGGGTGTGCAGGCTTGACCTGTGGCCTGAGCTATCCCAATTTGCGATAGAACTTCTGGCCTGCCCCGCTTCAAGTGTCCTGTCAGAAAGGACCTTCAGTACAGCAGGAGGTATTGTCACTGAGAAGAGAAGTCGCCTAGGTCAAAAAAGTCTAGATTACCTCACCTTTATTAAGATGAATGAGGGATGGATCCCGAAGGGACTGACAGTGGGCGATACATTCGACTAAAAAAGGCCTGATGAGATGAGCTGCCTTGGGCTAAAAATGGTGATCCTATGTAGGAGGAACAGTCCCTATTCTGCTCTGTGTCAGTGTGTATCAGGGGCTCTGAGGACAGGTGTCAATCCATATCTGCCAAGTGACCCTATGTAGGAGGAACAGTCCCTATTCTGCTCTGTGTCAGTGTGTATCATGGTCTCTGAGGACAGGTGTCAATCCATATCTGCCAAGTGACCCT
This sequence comes from Pelobates fuscus, assembly GCF_036172605.1. Classification (NCBI taxonomy): domain Eukaryota; kingdom Metazoa; phylum Chordata; class Amphibia; order Anura; family Pelobatidae; genus Pelobates; species Pelobates fuscus. Next base: position 185,792,209 of record NC_086323.1, read on the forward strand.
ATGTAGGAGGAACAGTCCCTATTCTGCTCTGTGTCAGTGTGTATCATGGTCTCTGAGGACAGGTGTCAATCCATACCTGCCAAGTGACCCTATGTAGGGGGAACAGTCCCTATTCTGCTCTGTGTCAGTGTGTATCATGGTCTCTGAGGACAGGTGTCAATCCATACCTGCCAAATGACCCTATGTAGTGGGAACAGTCCCTATTCTGCTCTGTGTCAGTGTGTATCAGGAGCTTTGAGGACAGGTGTCAATCCATATCTGCCAAGTGACCCTATGTAGGGGTAACAGTCTCTATTCTGCTCTGTGTCAGTGTGTATCATGGTCTCTGAGGACAGGTGTCAATCCATACCTGCCAAGTGACCCTATGTAGGGGGGACAGTCTCTATTCTGCTCTGTGTCAGTGTGTATCATGGTCTCTGAGGACAGGTGTCAATCCATATCTGCCAAGTGACCATATTCTGCTCTGTGTGAGGAGGAGGGACGGGAAATGAGTAGCTCGGCATCCAACCTTGTGCAAATGGGGTCTTTCATGTTGTCGTGCCTGTTGAGGGACCCTCGTATAAAAAGGCTGAAGGAGAACGACCTGTGCTGGGTGTCCACGCTACTAGACCCCCGGTATAAGCAGACAGTGGTGGAAATGTTACCGAATTACAAGTCGGAAAGGATACAGCATTTGCAAAATAAATTAAAAAGTATGCTTTACACAGCGTATAAGGGTGATGTCACAGCACAACGGGAATCTAACAGGGGAAGAGGTGAAAGTCATCCTCCCACGACCACGCCATATCTGCCAAGTGACCCTATGTAGGAGGAACAGTCCCTATTCTGCTCTGTGTCAGTGTGTATCAGGGGCTTTGAGGACAGGTGTCAATCCATATCTGCCAAGTGACCCTATGTAGGGGTAACAGTCTCTATTCTGCTCTGTGTCAGTGTGTATCATGGTCTCTTAGGGCAGGTGTCAATCCATACCTGCCAAGTGTCAGGTGTCAATCCATATCCATTGTGATATAGGAATGTTCAGTGATTTTTGCCCTTTATGTATTAAAACCAGACTCTGCATCAACTGTGTAATTTTCCATGGGAGTTTTGCCATGGATCCCCCTCTGGCATGCCACAGTCCAGGTGTTAGTCCCCTTGAAACAACTTTTCCATCACTTTTGTGGCCAGAAACAGTCCCTGTGGGTTTTAAAATTCGCCTGCCCATTGAAGTCAATGGTGGTTCGCCCGGTTCGCGAACGTTTGCGGAAGTTCCCGTTCGTCGTTCGCGAACCGAAAATTTTGTGTTTGCGACATCACTACAGGGGACACTACATTAAAATCTGCACACGATGCAAACTAGAGAAGGCCAGACGTGTAAAAGAATTGACCAACCAGATAGCAGACTTAGAAACCACACACAAACAAGAACTGACAGAAGAGGTGTTCCTACAACTGACTGATGCACGCAGGCAACTTAGGGACTTGCTCTTCCAGAAACTACTCAATGTGATCCATAAGTCTATGAGTATTCAAATAAATGCGGCAGACTGCTGGCCCGGACCTTGCAACAAAGACAGAGGCAACACCACATCCACAAAATTAACACTCACAACCGGAAAGAAATGAGATTCCCGGCCGAGATCATGCAGGCATTCCGGAAATATTATACAGGTGTGGCGAAACCGACCTCGCCACTGGACATTGGAGAAGACTAATTGCTAGCCTTCTGCCATGTGACTATGGCCCCTGGGATGTAATGCTCTTTAAAGACATTATTTGGGCTTATTGCATTTTGAAATACTTTTTCTGCCCCTTTGAATACAGAATGAGAAGGTGTGCCCCTCCCCCATTTCCCGTCTATTGTTCTCCAGCCGGGCTTTGTCCCAGGGACACTGCCAGACCAGTAGGAACTAGTTGCTATGGTTTAACCCTATGGCAATTTGACTGTGTTTGTGGTATCTGAGCGCTGTTCGGATATAGTGAGCGCTCAGATCCAAGCTATCTGGGGATAGGTTGAATGTGGGGGTTCTGTTAAGTATAATAGGAATTATGTATTTTTATGTGTTTTACTGTTGTTGTGAATAGAGCTATTTTCTGTATGCTGGAGGTAATTGGCTTACCACACCCAAGCCATGCTTGCAGGCGGTCACAAAGGGAATTCCAACTAACTTTTGACCCACTGGACAAATTTGTATGATTGATGTATGTTTGTATTTGGGGTATGCTGATTCTGAAAATGTAAGTTTTATGTGAATGTGATGGGATGTATACTTTTAGAGTTATGAATATTGTTTAAAACTGTATTTTCCTGCCTGTGATAATTACATTAGACCATTGTGTTCAGTAATTATATTACAGGCAGAGGGGAGGATTTTGTGTGGGAGTGTCTGAGTGTATTGTACGTATTGATTGGTTGTTCTGCAAAACCCTGTGGGCAGTACTATGTGTGTAAAATGTGCATAAAAGCAGAGTGTTTGATTAAAAGCTTCAGTTCTACTTCACCCTCAATCTAGAGTCCTGTCTCTTATTGTTGGAATCTGCTACAAGGGATTGCTATGCTTGTCATACTCCCTTGCTAAATCACTACTAAGCTCTTGTAAGAGCTTGTTCTTGCCTTGCTCTCTGGAGGAGTCTACGGTGGTTATGGTGTCGGCTAGAGTGCTTGGAGCCCTCAGGAAGCGCTAGGAGCATCCTTCAACGGAGGTACCCAGTCGGGGTGCCCGTCGATCCGTTCCACAGGCCTTTACAACCTGGCTGAAACACCCAGTGCACTTGCACCCGCGCAACACCGGCGTGAGATCGCGGACTTCCTTACCAGACATGTCACCCGTAAGCACGCCATGGAAGAGGCCGCAGATCTGGAACGAGCCCTGCCCCCCTTAGAGCTGTTAGCAGCCCTCACGCTCTCAAAAACAGGGAGGGCCTCCGGTGAGCTACATATGTACCTTTAGATACACCCTACTGCCACAACTATTGGGGGGCCTGAATGCGATCCTCCCAGAGGACTCGCTCCGAGCGATAGTCACAGTATTGCCGAAAGAGGGGAAGGATCCCGCGTGCTGTGCGAGCGTCTGTCCCATATCCCTCTTGAACGCAGACCTTAAGCTAATCGCGAAAGTCGTGGCTCTCCGCCTATCCAGAGTACTGCCCAAACTGGTCCACCTGGATCAGGTGGGATTTGTGCCAGGTAGAGAGGCAAGGGACAACACTATCAGGGCCCTCAACATTATCCACTCGGCCCAGACACAGAGAGAGGGGCTAGTTCTCCTGTCTACGGATGCGGAGAAGGCCTTCGACCGGGTGGACTGGACCTGCTTCATGACCACGCTACAGCACATGTGATTCGGGCCCAACATACGGACATGGATATCCTCCCTCTACACAACACCATCAGCACAAATACGGATCAACGGCACTCTCTCAGACTCGTTCCCTATTAGAAATGGTACACAACAGGGGTGACCCCTGTCCCCCCTTCTGTTTGCCCTCTCCCTGGAACCATTCCTGGGGCTGTCAGACAGGACGGGGGAATCGCGGGACACAATTTGGGACACACAGAGCACTGGGTCGCGGCATATGCTGACCTCCACTGACCTCCATGCCAAACGTCCTGGGCCTCGTTCGGGAGGATATCAAACTTGAAACGCAACACAGAAAAGTCAGAGGCCATCGACATCTCGGCCCCCCATGAACTGGAGGCGCACCTACAGTCCAATTTAAGTGGTGTGAAGCGAAACTGAAGTACCTGGGCATATGTCTGTCACAACTCTACCAAGCAAACTTTGTCCCCATCCTTGCCTCCCTACAGACGGACATACATAAGTGGGAAGGCCTATATATCTCCTGGTTTGGTCGTATTAACGTGATCAAGATGAACGTTCTCCCACCAGACAGTCCCGATCCCGATCCCGATCCCGAGAGCATTTTTCCAATCAATAACCACAGCAATCTGGAACTTTGTGTGGAATCAAGAGTCAGTAAACTCCAACTGGAACAACCTAAACAACAGGGGGGCTCGGGGCTCCTGAGCCTCCTAGGGTACTACCGAGCCACTCACATACTCAGGGTGACTGATTGGCATGCCCAATCAACGGTGAAACTCTGGGTACGCGCTGAAAATGCACAGGAAGGGGGAAAGATCCCCCTACTCTGGAGGCCTGGAGCACCATTTGGCTCCCTCCGAACGGGCATCCCCTGATAGATGCCACCCTGAAAATATGGTGTTACCTCCGCTACTCTCAGCCCCCAGCCCACTGATGCCTCTCACTTATAACCCAGGCATCGGGGGAGGCCTGACGCCAGCGGACCTACACAAATTCGCACAGACAGACTGGATCTACATACGCCAATGGTGCGATAAAGTCCCAGATAAAACAATAATAGTAAAAATAGCCTCTTACAAGGTTCAAAAAGTGAGCATATGCAGACCCAGCTGCTACTCACACACGCTTTGTGGTGCCCCTGCCTGATCAAGCCCAGGCAGGGGCACCACAAAGCGTGTGTGAGTAGCAGCTGGGTCTGCATATGCTCACTTTTTGAACCTTGTAAGAGGCTATTTTTACTATTATTGTTTTATCTAGGACTCCAACCCTTGAATGTGGATAGGAGTGTTTTATGTCTAGTCTGTATAATAAATGTATTGAAGTGTTACTGTGCTTCACTATCATATGTTTTTATTTTCATATACATCTGAGTTGAAGTAATCCCAAGATCCTTCTGCGAGTTTGGATTTGATTTGCGCTCCACCTGCATAAGTATACTGTTGATGGTGATGATAGTGAGATGGTCTGGTGTCAGTGCCATGTCGTCTAGTTGGGTCAGGTAATGAGTGGTCCTTGAGGATGCTTAAATACGTGGAAAGTGGTGGTGGGGAGAGAGTGTGTCAAAGTCCTCCGAGGCACACGTAGGTGCGTTGGGATTAAGGGTGGGCGTGAGCAAGATAGGAGAGAAAAGTGGAGGCTTAAGTACGTGGAAAGTGGTGGTGGGGAGAGAGTGTGTGAAAGTCATCTGAGGTGACGACTGGGAACAGGCATCGGGGGGAGCAGAGGCGCAAAGTGCCACCAGTGGCCTGTGTGGCAGGCTCACCTTTGTGTAGACGCTTCTTCCTATGGGGTGTCGGAAGGAGGTCTAGATCCTCCGTGCGGCTTGTGTCTGTGTCCTGTCCACGACACCCGGAATTCACAGTTGTCGTAAAGACCATCACAGACCGTGTCTCCCCCTTGTGGCTCTAACGTGTAATCTATATGAAGTGTGTAATAATCCTCGCCATCTAGTAATATGGCCCTGAGGCCCACATGGGCAAACAGGATTTGCATGCATTCATTTGTAACATTGTCAGCAGTCAATAATACATTGAGAGGTAAGAAACGGGTGTTTGGTTACACAACATGTAAAAAGATAGAACTTTAACTGTTGGGTGTGTTGAACGTTTTACATTTTACACCCCCCTCAACCAGCAAATCTGGAGTGTGTCATCATGACACTCTAAACAGGTGGTGTTTCCAGAGTATCCTACCAGTTTCCGGAAGCCCCATCTATGCAGTGCCCAGGCCAACTGCCCCGCCCTGGTGCTGGAGTGTGTGTGTCCAGGGTACCAAGCCCATTGTTGAGTGTGTTGGCTGTTAGAGCAATTCTACAGGGGTCCCCAGTGAATAATGTCTGTTTTGGGGGCAGTGTGGTGTGGCTTGTTGGGATCCCCACCCACCTTTATCCCCCACCGTGGATGGAAGATGCCTGAATAAAGATGCAAAACCTTCAGAAAGACCCTGCCACCCTCTCCCCATTAGGTCTCAGTCTTTCAGCAGCAGTGTGGGTGCTCGGTAGGACTTGTCCCTAGGGGAAGTGGTTTAATTGCGACTGGGTAGGGCCTTGGTGTTCCGCCGGTGTATAGGAGGATCTCAATGTCCATAGTCCCTTGGTATTCTGGGAGGTCTGTTATGTTGAATAACCCTGGGGGGTCCAGTGGGTTGCCAGGCTCCTGAGGGCCGGGTAGCCTGCATTCGGGGCCTCTGGGTCCTAGGGGGCAGGGGAGTTGGCTGGAGCATCCCCAGGTGGAAGGTGTAAAAGGCCATCGGGTCAGGCCAGGTCATGTATTGGAGGCAGTTGCAGTTCCCGTAGAAGATCTTCCAGATCTCCTTCACATTTCACTGTAAACGGGCCTTTAGTGGTGTTGGCCTGCAGCCCTGTAGGGAAGTTCCAACGGTACCGTACATTATTGGCTTGTAGTGCCCTAGTGAGAGGGCGCATAGCTAGCCGGTATGCCAGTGTTGCGGGTGACAGATCCAGGTACAATTGTAGTTACACTCCATTAAGTAGGACTTGCTTTGTGTCTCTTGCTCTGCGCAGAATATCCTCCTTTGTTTGGAAGTGGGCTAGGCAACAGTTTATGTCTCTCGGGGGCCTCAGAGCCCTGTGTACACTAACGAAGTCTATGGGTGCAGTGACCGACCAGCCCAGCAGGTTATTAAACACTTCAGTGAGGGTGTCGCGCAGTGGGGTGGCCTGATCAAGTTCCTCCGGCATACATCTAATCCTGAAGTTTTGCCGCTTCACGTGGTTATCTAGGTCCTCCACGAGCAGTGTCATCTGGCAGATTTGTTCTGCGTGCTGTTGCAGCATGCTCGTGTTCGCGGTCTGCGCCCACGCTATGTGGTCGCAGTCCGCTTCGAGTTGAGCCACTTTATGGTGTAGGCCCTGGATGTCCTCTCTGAGGGTGTGCAATTCCATTGTGATAGATTTGTGGAGTGCATCGTTTGCCTCTCTCAGGTCCGCTTTAGTCGGTAGGTTGCGGATCAGCTCCACGCAGTCCGGCTGTGTCTGCTGGGGAGCTGAGGTATGTGGGGCCGTGCAGGGCTGTCACCTTGTGTTGAGGGAGGGCGGGAGAGGCTCAAGGCCTCCGAGTCACTCGAGGCCTGGGAGGTCAGTTCAACCTGTGTAATGTGGTACTGGAGCATGGCAGAGGGCTGGGATCCCTTGGGGGGCTGGCTAGCGTGGGAAGCCTGATGCGTCTTGCCCATGAGAACGCTCTAGTGTGTCGTTTCAGTGAGGATTAGTGCTGGGCCTGCGGGGATCTCCTGGTTCATGCCGCTATCTTTCCCGGCCTCCTCCCAATGATAAGCTAATTGAGGATCCAAGCCTCCCCTGGTGGGGAAGGCAACCTTAAGGTGTTTTTTTTTTATCTGGAGTTTGTGAGTTCCATACAGAGTGGGGGGGAATGCAAACATTCCCCCACAGTGTTGCACAATTATCTGTTATTTTCTATTTTAGATATCCAGATGTATCCCAATTTTCTGTCTATGTGAGGTCACCATTAGGGAAGGGATCTTGGGAAACTGTTCCATTAAGCTAAGTTGCTTTGTTTCCATATACTGTAATTTTGGTGTATATTAGATACGATTTGTATTTTTAAGTCTCCTCCAGAGTCTGGGGTTGCATGGAAGTGGAGGTGAGGTGGCCCAGGTCGTTCCCGAGTAGTACTTCTGCAGGTAGTCCCTCCATGAGCCCAACCTCCACCTTCTTGTTTCTGTTGTCCCAGTCGAGACGGACGTGGGCTGATAGTAAATGGTTCCACCGTTCTTCTCGGCCTCGGTGATGAGCCGGCTTTATACCAGAGTCAGAGTGCCCCCAGAGTCCCGTAGTGCCTAAATGGTGTGCCTGTACAGCCGGATGGGTTGCCTGTGATGAGCCCTATTGTTGTGGGCAGCTTGTGCAGGATGAGCACAGCGTATGTACTGGAGATCGGAGGGTTAGAGGGAGCCATCTGACAGCAGTTGGCTGCGGCTCGTGGGGCCTGGGTGGCCACTGGCCGAACAAACTTGGGTCAATTTTAGATCTGGAGGCAGTCCCTCTTAAAGTGGCCGGGTTGATGGCAGTGATGGCATCCGAAGCCCATCTGCGGTGGTCCCCTCAGGTATGGCTCAGGTTTTGTGGGGGTGGGTAGGTCGCCGCTGCCGGGCACAGGGGTGGACGATGGCTGAGAGACGTTGTGGAGCATTGTTACCGCTGGGTATCTGCATACATAATCGTCCCGCTGGGCTGCCTCGATTAAAGTCCTGGGTTGCCGGTCTCTCTTCTTGTACTTCGGCAGGAAGTCCATTGTAGAAGTGCTCCAGCATAAACAGCTGGAGGATCTCTTCAGGGAATTTTGCCTGCTGGGAGTTAATCCAGTTTTGGGTAGCTCTGGTGATGCAGCAAGCCCACTCCACATGGGAGTCCTTCTCCCCTTTCTTGGTCTCCCTGAATTTCTGGCGGTATGACTCCGGAGTGACTGCATAACTGGCCAGCAGAGTTGATCATCAGGCACGTCCCGTTAGGCTTCCACCACCTTCCATGTTAGTTTCCTGGCCAGGATGATGATCCAGTCAGCGGGAGCGACTTCTTGCAGGAGGCACTGTTGTTTGAAGTCCTGCAAAAAGTCATTGATACCTTCTTGTGCCTCTTTGAAATCCTGAAAGGCGTCAAAGGGTAGTTTGTGTTTTCAGGCAGGGGTTGTCTGACTCTCGGGGGACCTTTCTCCTCAGGCTGTGAAGGGGTTTGCCCCTTTCTTTCGAGGCAGAACAGAGGCTTGGACCTTGGAGAACAAGTTGGTTAGGGTTTCTTCTAAGGGGGTTTCCTTGTAGTATGCCAAGCGCCAAGCCATTTCTTTGTGAACGGCCTCCATTTCGTCTTCTGGCTGTTGTGCGGCTGCTTCACTGCTTCGATGGTCGTCCTCCATGAGCGCGGCAATCTGCTCAGCCTTGGTGCGATTGCCAGCTGATTTCCGCAGGGCCGCTACCAGGTCTTGTAATATTGGCCTCTTTTAGAGACGTCTAGTCCATGGGCTTGTTCAGTTCATGAACGCTGGCTCCTTTAGGCTGGGAAGTGCGATCCAGTCGCTTGCCAACAGTTGTAGCAGACCACCTGGTAACCCAACCGATTACCCCTGCTAATTCCCTACTTCAGCCAAACAGAAACCTTTTAGAATATGAAGATACTCCTTTTCCCCCCAGTAACTGGACGAGACACAGTTCTGGAGGAACAACAACACTTTATTTGCCAAACTCGGCTTTTATGGAAAACCACATGCACGGGGTGTACATTGCACAACTACAGTGTCCCCTCCCAGGGTCCTCCCCCTCCCAGGGGTCGTATTGCGGAAACGGAACTCCAGTCTTTTTGTCCCCTGTTACCGCCACCCATCCACGGGGCTTCCCACTTCTGGTGACAGGGGGGTCTTCTTCCCAGGATCCCCAGGTTCCCAACACCCAAATGTAGGGTTTCCCACTTCCGGTGACAGGGGGTGTTCTTCCCAGGACCCTCGGTACCTGGGAGTCACAGCATGGGAAAGCTTCCTGCCTCCTGGACTCCCAGTTACAGAAGGCCCGCCAAACCAGCCATTGTCCCTAAAGTATGCCTACACCAATCCCAGGGACCCCCATAATGGTACCTGCCTTGAACAGCCTACGTTTGCGGGGTCCCTGTGTTTAACCCGGCAAGGTATGCGTCTCTTTTCGGGATACGAATGCTCCCCCTGGGTGGCGTTCATTTATACGATTGGTGGCCACCCAGGGAAGCACTCTTTAATTACTTCCTTTGCGGTTTCACACTTTCGTTGCCGTGATTGATTGCCGTGAACATTCCAATGGGTACCGGGGCAAGGTACCGAACAAGGTGAGACCCCTGGTTGGCGTTCCCCCTTGTTGGCGCTCGTCTATACAAAATGGCGGCCACCCAGGGGTGGCACGTGCTGATGGCTGCTCTTGCGGTTTGTGGTTTGACACCTTGTTGCAAAGTGTGAACGTTCTAATCGACGTTCTAAGTGGTTCATTGGGGTGGTCCCTGTTCGGGGTGTGAACTGGGAGCAGGAGCAGCACACGAATATACAAGCAACACACAATAAAGAAGGGCAAAACCCACGAACAGCAGCTGTCCCGCCATAACTTGTAACACGTAAAATGTAATTTACGTATTGGAGTGCCCTTGTGGACTCCAATACGTGAACATGACAACCAGAAGTCTCAAAACCAGGATAGCAGAGCACTGCAGGAAAATTTTGAAAGGTTTTAGTAATCATACAGTGTCTAAGCACTTTTTAATACATAATCGAAACACCAAATTCCTGACATTTTATGCTATAGAAATCTGCACTTTGCAATGGAGAGGTTACGTAGTTACAAAGTTATATAGCTGAAAAGAGACTTGCGTCCATTAAGTTCAGCCTTCCTCACATATGTATGTGGCAATATTAAACAAATGCTTGGACAATTTGAGATGAATTGGGTCTTTTATCTAAAAACTTTAATCCACACCGGTCTAAATTCTGATTTCGAACTAATTAACTTTTTATAATCACACTTCAGTTATCTTGTCCTACATATTATGTATCTATTTCCTGGATTTTTTAGCAAGTATGCCCCTTATCCCCCCCCTCCACCCCCCCCCCCCCCCCTTTTATACACAAGACTTGTATACATTTTATTCTTTTTCTTGTTCCTTTTTTATATATGGAATATTTTATACAATATGCACCTTTACCCAGTATTTTTTATTATATTTTATTCTATATTACCACCTCTCGAGTATAACCATTTTTACCACTTCTATTATTATCATGTTTATGCATTGTATTATTTACTTTCTCTTTTTTATGTCCATATCTATGTGATTTTATTTCATAAGGTTTACTTGCTCATGACCCATATATATATATTTATTTTTTCTGTTATATCTTCCTATTTGTGCGAAGTCTATTCTTTTAGACTTTATCACCTACTGGTCTTAATGCAGACTTTGACCTATATAATTTTGTATAGCTCCCTCCCTCTTCCCCCTTTATTATGATTCATTATTTTTAAGATGTATTATATTGATATTTTATCCCTCACCTTATTTTTATTAGGTATTATTTTATATATATATAAAAGGTATTTTATTGTATTTTTACTGTCAACATATGTCAATCTCTACTATGTGCCATTTTATGAAAGTTAAGATTCTATATTTATCTAGCTATATATCAGTATATCTGTTTATAACATTTGCTTTGAGTTCCACCTTATAAAAATGTAGTTTGGACCTTTTAGTGCCCTCTACTAAGAACCCCCACCATTTTGTTGCCTCCCTCCCAGACCTATGATGTCACACAGCAGTTATTTTTGTATTTTTTTTAAATTCTTTATTTTTGTTTTTGCATGAAATAACAGTCTGGCGTGCTGCGCCACAATAGCTACAGCCAACCGGTCATACAGTAACATAGAGTGATATGGTATGAGAAATACAGTGCACTTTTTAAAGTAGTATAAAAAAATTAACAAAGTTTACATTGCAGACATGTAAAATAAACATATTATGATATTAGATTCTAGCTTTTCTATTCTCGTTGTGACACTAGTGTGTTTGTGGGGTATTACATTTATAAATCCTATTGGGTTAACGAAGATCATCTATTCTATATGGCTAGGTATGCTTTTTTAATTGTAAATGAATGAATTTGCTTCAACTCAAGTCAGTAAACTGTATAATCTGGCACCTTGTCTGAGTATAGGGAGACAGTCAAGGATACTGAGCATGCATGCAGAGCACATCGCAAAGACAGTGGCATGAACCCCCTGAATGACCAGCAGAGGTTACTGGTTTATATACCTTTTCCTAGATGTGACAATTACTTAAGTGGGTAAGACAGTTATGTTTTCAAGTCGAGTCAAAAGTAACCGACCTCATTTAGAGCCAAAGAGAGCACTGACAATTACAACCTGAAAAAAAAAGGTTCTTGCAATAAGCATTGGTGTACAATAATGCATAAGAACACTAAAGTATTCTGAAAACATGTTAGGATTCACAGTGACCTCCATGACATAACATGAATTGCTAATCTGCCAAGCTGTCAAAACTGCACCAAAATTATGAATTTACAGCGAACAGTACAAATTATAAAACGGCCACTCAGGTCCTGCCAGAGTTACTACCCTTTCACATGTTAGGAGCCTATTGCCATCAATGGCATTTCACAATGCAATTGGAACAGCTGGTTTGCGTAATGAAGTATTTAATGCAGGTGCTATCTTAGGGTCTGAGAACAGGAAGTAAGTGAAAAAAAATTAAATCGCACCCTCTGAGCTCCTTCCTACAAGCTAAGCATAAGCTCAAATGTAAAGAGACATTCCACTTTAGAAAACAATATGTCTAATACTATTCCTCTGTTGATATGTGTAAGTCAGTGGGTGTGGTGATGGGTCGTGTGCTGTGTCCTCCCCCTCTACTCTCCCCTGTACGCTTCCCTGCAGCGGCACAGTTCCTCGCAGGAACCCAGTAGTAACAGTGCGAAGCATGCAACGTAAATGTCAACAGCTCACGTGTACGAGAAAAATCAAACATACAGAAGAGGGCCACATTAACATGATATCATCTGTCATTAGGTATCACGCTTTAGGAAAGTTCCTCTTTTTGTGTAGAGGGTCTCAGGTCATATAAGTCACGTGCCTTACTAGTCCTCCGTTCTCCCTTATAGCCTGGCATACTCTCAGGCATAACAAAAGTGTTAAAAAACTGATTATTAAAAATTATCAAAATGAAAAATTATCAAAGTGTCAAAACTGGAGGCAAATTGACATGAAACTTTGTGGGTAACATAAGACCAGCAGTGAGTTAAAGTGAGTTACGTGTCTTGGTTCCGTGGAATGTTAGCGGCGTGGGTGATACTCGTGCTCCGTCCGCTGCACCAGGCTATGGAGAGTTCATCATTCTCGTCTTCTTCTGTGGCGCTCTCGTCTCTGTGGTTCGTTTTTGCATTGGGTTGGCTCCATCAGTAAGTGGGATCATGTCTGCTGGCCCTGGTAAGTGGAGAGCCTGCAGGAATTCTGTTGGGTCTTCTTGTGCTGATAGGGTTCTGTTCTGTTGGGTCTTCTTGTGCTGATAGGGTTCTGAGGTTGCACTACTAGAGTGCCCGAAGCTCCCCATCTATATCGGATTCCGTTTTCACTGAGTTCTTTTGTCACTGGCATGAACCTCCGTCTTTCTAGGAGGATGTTGAAAGGTAAGTCGTCGTATATTCGAACGGAGCAGTTGTTCACCATGATGGTAGGGGTGTTGCGTGAGCGCGTCAGTATTGCCGATTTTATGGAGACATCCCTGGTAACGGCGATGATGTCCCTCAGGGCATCCGCCGGGGCTATAGGGGCTTTCCTTATCCGGAACGCAGATATGATGGGCCGAGCTCCTGCTGAGGATTTCACCCCCATTACCGCTGCCACTTCATTAGCAAAGTCCAGTATGGCCTCCGGGCCCACTCTTTCCGGTGCCCCGCGGATCCTCACATTCCTTTTACGGTGCCTTGCCTCCCGGGATGTGACCGCTCTGGTGAGCCCCTGGAGCTGTCGAGACATAGTCTCCAGTCGGGCTTTCATTTCTATTAGGTCTCGCTCTCTTTCCCCTTCCCTTAGTTCAGCCGCGCTGGTCCGTGTGGTGAGGCCGTCTACCTCGTTGCGCACTCCAGTTAGGTCAGCCTTCCATACATCCCGCAGGTCTGTGAGTAATTTTTTGATGTCCCCTTTGGTGGAGGGTGAGGTGTCGGAATCGGAGTCTTCACTCCCGTACACCGTGCTTTTGGCTTGCAGTAGTGCGTTGTTGTCTTCCTCCAGGCACTCCTCCGAGTAACTGGAGTCTCTAGGCCTCACGGGCACCATCTTGGACTGTGCGGGATGGTGCGGCCTATCAAAGGACGTGCGAATGTCTGGTTGTTTTGAGCTCCCCGAGTGGGCCAATTTGTGGCTCCTGCGACCCATCTCTCTCTGGGGGGGGGGTTCTGAGGTACCCCTATTATGTTTTGGGTCGAGTTAAATTATGCTTTGTGGCGATTTTAGTCTTGTTTTCTGCCAGGTTAACAGGAGCTCTGCTTCTGCACGTCTTGCTCCTTGCTCGGCTAGCCACGCCCCCTCCCCCCCCCACAGCAGTTATTTTTGAATTTCCCTTCCTTATTTAACCCCTTAGTGACCAGACCGTTTTTTAAAATTTTCTTACCATAAAGAACCAAGGCTCTTTTTACATTTCTGCGGTGTTTGTGTTTAGCTGTAATTTTCCTCTTACTCATTTACTATACCCACACATATTATATACAATTTTTCTCGCCATTAAATGGTCTTTCTAAAGATACCATTATTCTCATCATATCATGTAATTTACTATAAAAAGAAAATTATGAAAAAATTTACTTTGACCCTCAAAATCTGTTACGCATCTACAACCGCCAAAAAACACCCGTGCTAAATAGTTTCTAAATTTTGTCCTGAGTTTAGAAATACCCATTGTTAACATGTTCTTAGCTTTTTTTGTCAGGAATCCCTTAATAACCCTTCACATGTATATATTTTTTTAAAGAAGACCACCCAAGGTATTAAACTTGGGTATTTTGACTCTTTTAATGCAACCATTGTACCACCAATCTATGCCAAATTTAAAAAAAAAAATAAAAAAATTGGTGATTCTTTTTTTGACACACATAGCAATTTAAGAATATATGTACTGAGAACTTTAAGGGTTACTGCCAAAGAACACCCCAGTATGTGTTCAGCAACATCTCCGAAATACAGTGATACCACTCATGTATAGGTGTGTCAGGTTCTTTGGAGGGTGCGCATTCCAGTTTTCCAACTTGGAATTTTTACAGCTGGTCATCATGCATCCATGTACTATTTGGGACTTTTTTGAAGTCAGCCAATGTAATTTACCCCCACCAAACCATATATATTTTTTTAAAGTAGACACCCAAGGGCAGTGGTTCCCAAACCAGTACTCATGGCCGACCAACAGTCCAGCATTTATGTATTTCCCTTTTTTATTCCAATGGAGATACTAACAAAACCTGGACTGTTGGTTTGGGAAACGCTGCCCTAGGGTATTTAAAATGGTGGTATTTTAACACTTGCCATGCACTAATTCTACCACCAGTGTCAAACTTTTGGGTAGTAATTTTTTTGTGTTATTTTTCTCTCACATTGTAATTTAGGCATGGATTCTAAGTTCCTGTTATGTGTTACTAACAAAGAACACCCCAATATGTGTTCAGCAACATCTCCCGAGTACAGTGCCCCCAATGTCCAGGTTTTTGCTAACTTACAGGGGTCAAATGTAGGACTTTCCCCTTTTCCATGTTTGCACTTTGAAATTTGCAAGGTTGGTTTGCTGCGCCTATGTTGGGCCTATGTTGCCTTTGAGACCATATAGCAGCCCAGGAATGAAAATTAACCCCATCATGACATACCATTTGTAAAAGTAGACAACCCACGGTATTTAAAATGGGGTATGTCCAGTCTTTTGTAGTAGCCACTGAGTCACCAACGGTTGCCAAAGTTAGCGTTCATATTTGTTTTTTGAATTTTATTTATACAAAAACTGCACTTTTACTGGTGATTTCGTCGTTGTGATACGTTTTTCTGTTGTACACACTCATATTTGTCTTCAGCGAAGTCTTCCGAGTATAATAATACCCCCCATGCTATTTGTTTTTCTCTCCTTAAGTTTACAGGGCAATCCAGACGTGGACCCCTTGCTCACAGTGCCTAGAGGGATATTGGCTATACCTCACTGATGATACCTTACAAGGTTGAAGCGATCGTCTGGGGTTATTATTATTGCCATTTATATAGCGCCAACAGATTCTGTAGCGCTTCACAATATTTTGAGAGGGGTTGCCGTATCTCTCGTGCAGAGGGAACTTGCTGGCATTTCGAATCTGAACTGCCAGTGTGGGTGGGACCAGTCTGATATGCCTCAAATATGTTCTCTCTATAATGGCACTAGTTGAGCTAAAACCAGCATGAGATCTGAGCGGGGACCCACTGAAGGGCAGGCTAATTGAGCTGTTGTCCATTCTCACCTCTCTTGCTACTTGTTTTTTTCTAGTATATAAAATTTCATATTTTGAAAACATTAAAATGTTTAGATTATTTTTGGATATGTTGATTTTTTTTATATTTTAATAAAATAATAATTTAAATAATAATTTTATTAAATTATTTGAAAAAAACATATCCTAAATATTAAGATGAGGTCTTCGTGGGTAAAAAAGGCTCACCCTGAGAATGACCTTAGCAGGAGTTAGCGACGTGAATACAATGTTTTAAACTGTTCATTTAAATTACACATGCACTTTACTTATCAAGAATAATGTTATGTTTTACATAAGGTGTCGTTTTTTTTTATTTTGATTGATATTTACTCTTTAATAACGGTTGATATGTTCGTTTATGTGCTTTATGGTTTCATTGAAAGTATATACAGCATTTTTTTTTCTATGCAATGGCCTCAATTTAACATTTTTAGATACACTTTTCAAATTATTTACTATATATTAGCATTTATTTTTAGAAATATTAAAATATAAATAATGTATCTGCTATAAATCAAAAAATACCAATATAAAAAAAATCTAAATTGTAATTTTTTTTCAACATTTTAAATCATTGTAAAAGGTTTATCCAAATGTTGTTGTTAATTTATTGGCACCAAGCTAGAGGCTGGATATAATTTTTTGGAGTTGAACAATTATAAACCTGTCGGAAACACATTGCTAAGTAGTGGTTAGCAGTTACCATAAAAAAAAATAATAAATAAATAAATAAATAATAAACTAGCTATTGGAAGCTTTTCCATGTTTAGCACTACCAGGATGCAAATGTTATCCATCAGGAGCAGAAAGAGCAGCCATAAAGCTGGTAAAGGTCTGTCTACACTCTATTCACGCCTCCCTCCTTTGGTACCAACTACAACTTATCATTTACTTATCATGTACTTAAATTGAGAATACATGTATTTTGTAACATAGAATGTATTGAGAGTTTGCACTTATTAACTTGCCTTCTCATCTTTACCCTCAGAGGACACGTGTGGTTTACAGAAAGCAACAATTACATTTTATTTTTCCGCTGAAGCCATGTGTTCGTTTTTATTAATATTAATATATTAATCTCTATAAGAGATATTGAAACTTTTAGAAGCTGCTGATTACCGGTCACTAAATGTTACATTTTATAGATTGGAAACAGACAATAATTACCTACTGTAGTAGTTATTAAAACTATTACTGACGTCTACTGGTAAGTTATTGTGACAAGTATAGAAACAAGCCCAGCAGTGGTGAAATGGGATTATAAATAGCACTAAAGTGTACTTTTTTTTTTTTATTACAATTAAAGAAACTCTCCAGGCATCAGAATTAAGTTGTCAAGGTGTGAGGAGGTCCCTGGGCGCCAACTTACCTCAAAGGGTTAAACCTGGTTTAACCCCAACCCAATCATTCTGCCCAGCTATTTCGGCCACAATCCAGAGCTTAAATCAGGAAGCCTTGGACTGGGAGCCGCTGATAGGCTGTAAGCAATATTTGATGCTGCCAAGTTGCAAAGCATATTTCTCAATCTGTTTTGTGCATGTGGAGAACTCCAAGGCCTCCTAATTCAAGCCTCGGAGTGCAACTGAACTAGATGAATAAAGAGATCAGACACCAGATTCAAAACTTGAGGATAACTTTGGGTTAACATGTTCATTAATGGTTTAATCGCTTGAGGTAAGCTGGTGTCCTGGAACTTCCTCTCACCATAACATTCATTTATTATAAAATCTAGCTATTTCTAAATGTTTTACTTGAAAGACAAAACATTCCATCTCCATATTTAGACCAATAGCTTTAAAAGGCGGTGTTCTTCTCACTTCAAAACTTTATTAACTTTTTTGTAATTCAAAATTTTAATTAAGCTGATACAGAGTACAACAATTACAGCAATTACATCATCATATACAATAGTCATATTATTGAAGATACAATTTGTAGGAGTAGCAGCACCAGGACTGCACAGTCTTGTCTGGAGTGTAATTTAAGAGATGTTTGAAAATACAATGGTACATAATTAAAAGATACAATTGAGGCAATGAAAAGATATTACGTGGGTCTGCCTGAACTTCTACAGCCTGATCCTTTGCATCAGCCAACATTAAGGGGCAATGCTTAGAGGTTGTGTTTTTTAAACTCCAAATGTATAATTTCTGTTCACAATAAAATGATGAAGGGGTCGAATAATCTGGTGATAATGTATTTATAGTTGAGGATTGATCAGAATATACCCATGTGTATTTATGTTTATTATAAAAGTACACCCACCGTGTGTTTTTTTTTGGGGGGGGTTTATTCCCATTAGTTGTTTTCATATAGTATTTTGGATAATTTCTTTATTCATTGGAAAATGTTATCACTAAATTTTTTTTAAAGACAACCGTTTGTAACCAAGGGATAATGCTGCTGTCAAAGTGCAAAATCCCAGTAGAGTGGGTAAAACTGACCTAGTACCAGGATTCTTAAATATAACACGGGTCCTAGTTGCATTTAGTGTTCTGTCCCACTGGTTCAAAATTGCTTCACGGGCTCCATGCCATTTACCTGGCCCAGTTAAACGGTACTGGTAAGGTGTGCAAGGGCCAAATAAGATTTTCAATGCCAGCCTAGGATCTGTGAAAAAGAGACGAAGTATTTTGGGACGGTTTCCTATCTCCTTAGAAACCTCATCGAGGTATTCAATATAATGTGCTTGAAAGATCTGCGTTTTTCCACTCCCGAACCTGAATAAAAAAATGTTTTCATTATTTATTGAGAATGAACTGAAAAAAAATATATAACGTTTAAATTTTGTTCCTTGATCATTTCTGGAACCTGGAGCCTCAGACTTTTTTTGCGAGCAGTCAAAATTGCTTCATTCAATCAATGTTTTTTTGGTTTTCATTAGCTTAAGATTTTGAATTTATTTTTTACAAGTAAAAGTTTAGATTTAAATGGTATTTAAGTGGAATTACAAACCTATAATGTGGTTGAAATTTTAAGAAATATTCAATCTTTTAGAAGCTGCTGATTACCAGTCATTAAATGTTATGTTTTGTAGAATGGAAACAGACAATTACCTACTGTAGTAAAAGTTATTTAAGCTATTACTAACTTCTACTGGTAAATTATTGTGACAAGTATTTTGGTGTACTTTGTATAATTGACTAGAAGACTTCACACTATTTTATCCACTTCAGACATTTCTTCAGACCTCTCCTCAGTCTACTTCATACTCCTCCACAAGCGATGTATCTACCACAAGGCTGGCAAGGCATTTGCCATGGGCGGCACTTTCAGGGGGGCAGCAAAAAAAGTCACCCCCCAAACACCTTGGCAAATGCCTTGCCAGCCTCTTGTCCTGGGGGGCCCAGGAGCTGGCATCACTGCGGGCCGCGACTGAGCAAACTCTCACAAGCTCTCTCCTGCTCAGCTCCCTCACCAGCTCCGCAGTGATGACGGATCCGGAATATGACATCACTCTGGCCTCGGCATCACTGCGAGGCGCGCGAGGGAGCAGAGCAGGAAGATCAGAGCTCCCTTGCCACCTGCCTCCACTGTGCCTGCCAGCCCGCCTGTCTGCCAATCAGCAGTCAGCCCCACTGGACCCAAAGGTAGGGAGGCTGGGGGGATTGAACTTTAAACTTTTTTTTAAAATTGTAAGTGTGTTAGTGTGTTTGTTTGTGTGTGTCTGCTAATGTGTGTGTGTGTGTTAGTGAGTGTATTAGTGTGAATGTGTTTGAGTGTGTTAGTGTGTGTGTGTGTGTGTGTGTCTGACTGTCAGAGAGTGTATATGTTTTTGTCAGTGAGTGTGTTTGTCAGTGTGTGTATGCATGTCTGTCACTGAGAGTGTGTGTCTGTCAGTAAATGTGTATGTCAGTCAGGGAATGTGTATGTCTGTCAGTGAATGTGTGTGTCTGACACTGAGTGTATATGTTTTTGTCAGTGAGTGTGTATGTGTGCTTGTCACTGAGAGTGTATATGTTTTTTTTTGTCTGTGAGTGTGTTTGTCAGTGTTTGTATGCATGTCTGTCACTGAGAGTGTGTGTCTCTCAGTAAATGCATATGTCTGTCAGGGAATGTGTATGTCTGTCAGTGTGTATTGGTCAGTTAATGTCAATGTTTGTATCTTGTTAGTAAGTGTGTATGTGTGTATCAGTGAATGCGTGTCTATCGATGTGTATGTGTGTCTGTCGGTGAACGTGTGTGTATATCGGTGAATGTGAGTGTGTGTGTGTAACTGTGAATGAGGGAGTGTGTATGTCTGTGAATGTGTATGTTTCAGTGAAAGTGTGTGTTGGTTAAACAGTTTGTGACAATGACTGTGTATCTGTCCGTGAATCTGTCAGTGCATGCATCAGTGAGGGCATGTGTCTGTCAGGAAGAGAAATTTGGAAAAGGGAGGGGTGCCTGAGTTGTGTCATGCCTAGGGCAGCACAAAAGCAGAATACACCACTGCCCTACACCTACTTCAAAACTCTGCTCTCTTCAGATACCTCTATCTACTTAATTGTGCATTTGAATATTGTGTATAGCATGCATGTGTCTGAGCCTGCACTTAGTAACTGTATATCTGTTTGACAAGCAAACTGTATTTGCATGATGCATGTCTCCTATGTATCCCCCTTCAGCACTGTCCCATCGTCATGCACCCCCTCCAATGCATAATTTCAGCATAATCACATTGACACATATCTGGTTTGGTAATAGAAATTTCATTTTTTACCATTTTTCCTTCTTTTTGTTGCTTTTTATAGCATATGCTTCCATCGTTCTCGCTGCAGGAAGCTGAGCTGCACCTGAAAAAGAAAGTTTCCTGTTTAAAAATTCAATACATTGACCTAACATACATTTGGCAAATGGTTCACTGAGGTTTCCATAATTATTTTTCTTTAGACTGCATTTCTTCTCTGATAATATTATAAATATTACAGTGGAGATCATGATACTGCTCCCATCTGTTCAAGACATTTGAGATTGTGCCGACTGATGTTGGACTCATACCTTAAGGTTCTTCAAACTGGCTCTAAGAAAACAGGATTTTTTTCTCTTCTGTTTACAGCCATTTTGCTACATTGTGGTATATATTTTTTTTTTCTATCACTACCAGAATCCCTCTATTCTTTCTTTTCAAATTAATATGACCAACAGTCTTGTCTTCAAGCTCCTTGTTATATTGCTTAAAGGGACACTATAGTCACCCAGCCCACTTCATCTCATTGAAGTGGTCTGGGTACAGTGACCCTCCCCCTTAGTCCTGCAATGTAATTCATGTAAGTTTTTGAGAAACTGCAATGCTTACTTTGCAGCACTAAAACTATCTCTAGTGGCTGTCAATCATACAGCCACAAGAGGCACATCCTGGTTGCTAAGGAACTTTTAGTTCCCAAAATAATGCTGGACGACCTTAGGCTCTGCATGAGGACATCCAGCATCAGTAAAATCAACATAGGAAAGCATTGAAGCAATGCTTTCCTATGGGGAAGGCCTAATGCGCTCCTTGGAGGAGGAGGCACAGCATTCACCCAGCGCCGAGGGACATACGCTCTAAATAAAGTTAAGTGACTAACGGGTTTTTAACTTTAGCTCCTGGGCGGGACCCCTTGGTTCTATAGTGTTAGTAATAAACAGTGAATGTAATAAAACTAAATTTCTAAATATAGTTCATTGAGTACAACGAGTTTTAGAAACATAAATAAGTCTCTGTATCATTGATGCTTACAGAGTTATTTACAAAAGTGTGCATTGCTGAGAATTCAAAGTGAACCATTTTGGCACAATGTTTTTGAGCTGAATATGGTTTCTGTGGTTTGTTTAATATAATAAATTACATTTTGGTCAAGCAACACTTTAATAAATCATTTTGAAAGTGGTGATGTAATGTAGTAAAATTGCAGCTAATAATAATAACAGTTTTCAAATAAAGTTTTGAAATGGCAAAACTCCTGCCCTCTTTTCCCTGTTCAAAAAGTAAACACATTTTTTTTACTCAAAAATGTATTTAAGGGGTTAAACTATTGAGGATGTCTCACACATGTATACCTCTAAACACTCTGGCTGCCCACCGAGCCTGCATTTCCGTTGTTGGCAGTATTGATCCAAGTGGTTGAATGAGTCCAAGGAAAGCCATTGTTGGTTTAGGCAAATGAATAGGAAATACATTTTTATACATAGACACCGGGTTTTCATTCAATTTCATGGCAGGGTCATCAATAAAGGGGTACATGGCATTGTAACCAGTAGCAAAAATAATCTCATCCAGCCTGCCAGTTTCAGTATTATCTTCAAAGATAACAGATTCTTCTTTAAATTCCTTGATTTGAGGTTTCACCTTGATCAGTCCATGAAGTATTTGGCAGGGAAGGTAATCATTCACAACTGGGTGTTTCAACCTAACATGTAGAAAAAAAAAAAAAAAAACTGAAAAAAACTTTCAAACACATATTAAAGGGACTTGCATCACTTGACAATATTTTTTTTGAACTAGCAATCAAACCGCTTTTAACCAATAATGTCGTTACAGCGCACTATGCTGTCCTGAATTGATTGGGCGTTAAAGCCATTGTGGCAGCATGGTACGTTTCAGCTCCAGGAACCGCTGGATACTCAAGCTTCTGGGGGACTGCCTATAGCTCAGAAAGACCCCCACCCGGGCAAATTAGGCCCCCACGGCCCATGTGATTGCTTTGACACATGACTACAATAGCAGGCAATGGATCTGCCTGTATATTTATATATACCGAACAAAATTATAAACACAACACTTTTGTTTTTGTCCCCATTTTTCATGGGCTGAACTTAGATCTAAGACTTTTTCTATGTACACAAAAGGCCTATTTCTCTCAAATATTGTTCACAGATCTGTGTTAGTGAGCACTTTGCCGAGATAATCCATCCACCTCACAGGCGTGGCATATCAAGATGCTGATTAGACAGCATGATTATTGCACAGGTGTGTCATGAGTTCAGCTTATGAAAAATGGGGGCAAAAACAAAAGTGTGGCGTTTATAATTTTGTTCAGTGTATATATATATATATATATATATATATATATAATTTCATGTAAGTGTATTTTTATATTAATATATACATAAATTAATATAAAAATAAATGTTTATAAACTTGCTATAATTGCATTTACTGGGCATGACTGTCAGCTACGGGAGTTTGTCAGCCAACCCCCACCCCGTCTCTTATACACCCTTCTTAGTTTCAAAACAGTCCACTAATGACAGACACAATGCATCATTATACAGCATCAGGAGAGAAAAACCCAGCTCTGGAGTCTGCGCTGCATGAATAACACTGATCATACTCCTCTTCGCACCCTGTTAGGATGTTGTAAGTTGAATAGATCTTCCAGCTACACATGTCTAAATCTGTCAGGAATGCCCAATGCACTTTCAAACATTCCTAGGGATAGGACAGTGATTGCTTAGATAAATATCCCCCTCCAGTGGGCGTGGAAAGCATAATAAAATCACATTTTCAACCTGCAGAGTGAGGCAACATCATCATTCAAAGCTAGAGCATTTAAATTAAACCATGGTCAGGCATGTCCCTTTAAAGTTTTAGCAATTCAGAATACAATCTAACTCAGTCCAGGCACAGCTAGGTACACGTTGCATTTGAGAAGCAGAAAGGAAAAATTTAGGGGTGAGTTATTAAAATTTTCTGTTGTAAAAAGTTGTACAAAAATGTAAAAAGGGGAGACGACACCAATATAATGTGCTTGCTTGTTCAACTGGTCTCCATGGTAATTACCCACTTTTAGTACAGTAGACCATTTTTAGAACACGACAGTTTGATAAATAGTTTGATAAATTGCTTCTGTTTATCCTCCTCTAACTGTACTGTCTATGATGTGCAAGGACTCAGTGTAATGAACTAAATAACAATGGAGGTGATCTGTTCCTGTATATAAGCCTAATACAGGAATGTGGATTTCTGCATTTAGCATTATTTCTCAAACCTCACTAACACATACTCGTGAAATATAACTTTAGAGATGAATAAAGCCAAAACAAAATCCAGTGACAGTTCCCCTCTGATGCTGCTGTCAAGTACTAATACTAAATATTTACTGTCAGTTTTTTTTTTTCAGTAAATGCGTGTTTCTCTGTATTATAAAAAAAGATGGTACGCCAAAGAAGATAACTAATAATAATCTATGGGCTGGAAATAAGAAGGGAAGGATGGAAAAAAAGAGCTGTAGCCCACAGATATGTAAATGGTTACTCCAAGCATCATAACCACTACAGACCACTGTAATCCTAAGAGCACACTCAGCCATTGAATGAATATCTCTGCAATAATATGCACAGAACTGACATTAGTTACCTCAGACAAGTAACTGAATAGCTCTGCATATGCAGCACTTTAAGATGAAACGCTGCACATACAGACTTTGAATAACCATTTAATATGTTTCAATGTCAAATGCTGAAAGAATGACACGATATATGGAAATCAATAGCTTACCAACTGTTCCAAAATACAGACAGCAGTTACAAAGTAAGGACATTTTAAATAAAGTGATAACCATTAAGATAATTTCCTGACACAAAACATGTATTTTTCAATATGATTAATATTAGTAAGTATTTGCTAATGCACACATAAAGCATGTGTACTACAACCATGTGAGTTTGCACAAGCAGCATGATGCAACTATTAAGCTATATTCATATGCACAATTACCTGTTTGTAGGTTCCAAACCATAATTGCTATGATCAAACCACTTGCCAAAGAATTTCTCATTTAACTTGGCTGCAACAGCAAAAGGAAGCATATTCTTGAGCAAAATTCTGCTGCGTCTTAAAAGGACCATGTCAATAGGGAAACCATTATGTGATATGCGGCTGACAATCCAGGTCCCCTGCCTGGTGCTGAGAAAGACCTAGGGAGCACAGCATCAGTTAAATACCTTGTCAGGTAATTTACAACTGAAGAGGAAATGATTTTCAATTACATTTGATAAATTAGATGTGAATCAACACAATAAAGTACAAAACCTCCGAAATGGTGATACAATTTTAAAAAAGTGTGAAGTTTTTAAACATGTACAACTTAAAACATAACACTCAATGCTATACTCCAGTTAATTAAAACAACCAATAATATATGATGCTTTTTTACAGTATATGATATGATATATAATATCTAGCATTGCTCCCCTCTAATCACACAATGCACGAGAGCATAGTACATGATCTCTTCTTTACAGAATCCTGTAAAGCTCAGCTAATAAGTCCATATCAGGCTTTTTCTCTGACATTTTCTTCCAATAGAATCCACCATATTTGAGAGTCTGGTTTATATAAAGATATTATCAACTCCCTCTTCCATTTTGAGCCCAATCATTTTTGTCTTTACAGTTATTTGATCTCATGTGGTTTCTCAGATTAGTTCCTATTTTTTCATATGTGAGCATGTTGTTGAACTGATATATGCCATCAGACAGAGGTCTATTATATCACATATATCAACCTTATTAAATGACATATTTGCTTCTGTTCATGCAATTATAGTAAGGCACATTGGCGTGTTGTAGGGTGGTTAATAATTTCTGCATTATCTAGCTTCTATTCTTGGCTATTATTGGCTTCCTGCATAATTCTGACTTTAGACTATCTAGTCACCAACTGTGGGTAATAACCAAGCCTGATCCTACATACAGTATCTCACAAAAGCGAGTACACCCCTCACATTTGTGTCAATATTTTATTATATCTTGAAAAAATTACACTCTGCTACAATGTAAAGTAGTAACTGTACAGCCTGTATAACAGTGTAAATTTGCTGTCCCCTCAAAATAACACACATCCATTAATGTCTAAACCGTTGGCAACAAAAGTGAGTACATCCTTAAATGGAAATGTCCAAATCAGGCCCAACGTGTCAATATTTTGTGTGGCCACCATTATTTTCCAGCACTGCCTTAACCCTCATGGGCATGGAGTTCACCAGAGCTTGCCACTGGCGTCCTCTTCCACTCCTCCTGCTGGTGAATGTTAGAAACCTTGCATTCCCCACCTTCCGTTTGAGGATGCCACAGAGATGCTCAATAGGCTTTAGGTCTGGAGACATGCTTGGCTAGTCCATCACCTTTACCTTCAGCTTCTTTAGCAAGGCAGTGATCATGTTGGAGGTGTGTTTGGGGTCGTTATCATGTTGGAATACTACCCTGCGGCCCAGTCTCCGAAGAGAGGGGATCATGCTCTGCTTCAGTATGTCACAGTTCATGTTGGCATTCATGGTTCCCTCAATGAACTGGAGCTCCCCAGTGCCAGCAGCACTCATGCAGGCTCAGACCATAACACTTCCACCACCATGCTTGACTGTAGACTAGACACAATTAGACTAGTCTTTGTACTCCTCACCTGGTTGCCGCCACACACACTTGACACCACCTGAACCAAATTTAGTGGAACCTGTCCTGTGAAACAGCTGTATGGTATTGCTCACTGTGCTGCAGCTCAGTTTCAGGGTTTTGGCAATCTTCTTATAGCCTAGGTCATCTTTATGTAGAGCAGCAATTTTTTTTTCAGATCCTCAGAGAGTTCATATATACCAATAGGTGCCATGTTGAACTTCCAGTGACCAGTATGAGAGAGCGTGAGAGCGGTAACACCAAATTTAACACACCTGCTCCCCATTCACATCTGAGACCTTGTAACATGACACCGGGGAGGGAAAATGGCTAATTGGGTCCAATTACAACATTTCCAATTAGGGATGTACTCACTTTTGTTGCCAACGGTTTAGACATGAATGGCTGTGTGTTGAGTAATTTTGAGGGTACAGCACATTTACACTGTTATATAGGCTGTACACTTACTACTTTACCTTGTAGCAGAGTATCATTTCTTCAGTGTTGTCACATGAAAATATATAATATTTACAAAAATGTGAGGTGTGTAATCACTTTTGTGAGATACTGTATATACAGTCCTTATTTATTTCATATGACATACTTCTGAGCTGCACATCTGGATCGTCACAGAGGTCAGAAGAAGGCAGGTACTACCCAAAGGCAATTAGGCATTTGTCTGGAGTGTCAGCCAAAATGGGGTGTTCAACAGCTCCATAACCTAAGGGGAGATAAAATTATGTCCTCTGAGTTGTCTAACTATGTACTCAATTATGAGGACATTTTGTGGACTGCATCTACTGCAGGTGGAAATCACTGGCAGTACTCCTTCATGATTTAGATAAGCTAACAATTGCTCTGAGAGGGATCTGTCCTGAGAGATATCTTTGTCGGAGATGCAAACTTCAGGTTCCACCCAGTGAACCACTAGGGAACATGTCCACATTAGATACCCCCTGCTCTATAGAGGGACCCAAACAATGTTTTCTACGGTTCTGTCTTCATTATTTATGCCACTACATAGAATGTGATGCTGTATCGGAGTGTATGAGACATGGCATAGCAGTGTATAATGCATTATGTATGACACTCTCCCATATATGACAACTAAACATGTATGGCACTTGCCCTCCTCTGTGAACCAATGCTATGATGCTGTAATATGTGACACTATTACTGCATGACAAATAAACAAAGGTGCATGGCACAGTTACCCACTAAGTGAGAAAACTCTAAAATATTCAGTTAGCAATATTCTATGTATATGCCGCAATGCAATATGTTACCCTTATTCCACACAGTGTGCTTCAATACTTTACCAGCTGCTTGAGATCTCACTAATGTACAGCCTCATTGCTTTTGCATGAGAGCAATGGCTGTAATTATCTTTTAATTCTATCTGGCCATCATCTTCAAGTTGCACTTTTTAACCTTTACCGTACAAGTTCACAGGGTATCTAGATAAGTACTTTGTATAAAAAAGGTTTAATAAGTAGATCTCAGCTCATAGGGAGGGCCTCTTTACTTTTTGTATTGGTCGATGTATATTGTACTATCTTTTCCCCTAATTGTACAAATCTGCAGAATATGTTGGCACTTTTGAAACACATGTAATAATAATAATAATAATAATAATAATAAATCTAGTATAATGTTCTGGTATTACTAATTTCCTTGACAATTTTTCAATATTCCAGGACATTGTTTGACATAATGCAAGATGACTCAAGAACAGCTAAAAAACAAAAACAAATGAAAGTACATTTTAGATCAGCTACCTGTTTCGCTGAAAAACTTATTTCAGCAGCTATATCTCCAGCAGAGTTCCCAGCGCCCACTACTAACACTGTCTTTCCACGGTAATCTTCAGGCATTTTATAAAATCGACTATGAATGTAGCGACCTCTGAAACGTTCAATACCTATGGAAAAGGAGGTCAAAGTTACATATTTGCATGCTTTCTTTTGCATTCTTGCATGGGGTACATTATGTACTTATTGTGGAGTTTAATTTAACCATGGAACTGACTTTTTGGGTAAGGTAAAGTGGGGGGCCCCAGCTCTTTGTTAGATATTAATTTCATAACGCCACAGCACATGGTGTGAAAAAAGGGGAAATGACTATTCACCATACTACTTCTTGATGAATGGTTATCATCCACCCCATATGTTGGGTGGAGTAAGAAGACAGATAATAGTCATGGGCCCCCACTGGTGGGGTTATCAGGACATGACATTTGCTTTTAATTATGAATACACTACTCATCTTGCACTGGGTATGATTTAATCATCTTAGAGACCACATATGGGTTTTATTTTTGCATTTCTATGTTGCTTACTGCTGTGACCTTGACCCTTGCCTCTCTTCTCATGATCCAGCTTGTGTCCATGCCCCTATGAAATGCCTTACTTCTATGCTCTCTCCTCAAGTTTCCGTAAAACGCTTTATGACTCTATTCTTTCGATCCCTTCTTTCTATGTCCCCATGTCTCAATATGTGTATATCTCTCCTACCAACTAACTACCAGTCTTTTTTCATAAAAACTAATAGACATGGAAGGAAGAGACCTGAGGATGTGCATCTCTCTAATGTTGGCTTTGGAACGCTGAGAGGAAAGGGAAATATTGTCTTTTAATGTAACAGAACAAATCAAGCAAAAAAGGCACTAGTGGTATAGTGATAAAATATTAATGTAACACAGCTTGCCTGTGCAGGCTAATAAGCTAGAGTTATGCATCTTTCTGCGCTTTAAGAGAAATACGAACCTGGGAAACTATTAAGAGGTAAATAAGGATCTGAAAAATGGCCACTACAAACGATAACTGCATCAAATGTCGCATGTTCCTTTATCCCATTCTTTTCTGTTACAATGTTCCATTGTCCTGTTATGTCAAAATCTGAATGTTTTGTCACACTGCAAACTTCAGTCTGTGGAAAAAATACAGTTACCAATGCACTCTGAAACAAGTTTATTATGTAATTTTTGTTATACAAATATATAGATAACTTTGGTTTCTCTTATGCATGTGGTTGTACATCAGCCACAACATTAAAACCACCTGCCTAAGATCGTTTAGGTTACACTCATGCTGCCAACAGCTCTGATGCACCAAGGCATGAACTCCACAAGACTTCTGAAGGTGTCCTGTGATAGCTGGCACTAAGACATTAGCAATAGATCATTTAAGTCTTTCAGGTTGCAAGGTGGGGCATCCGTGGATCGGAAGTGTTGTTCCAGCACATCCCACAGATGCTCAATCAAATTGAGATCTTGAAGATTTGGAGGCCAAGGCAATACCATGAACTCTTTTTCATGTTCCTCAAAACATTACTGAACAATTTTTGCACTATGTCCCTCACACCGGTTCACTAGTTGTCCTTCTTTGCACCACTTTGTGTAGGTACAAGCCACTGCATACCGCAAACACCCCACAAGACTTGCTATTTTGGAGATACTCTGACCCAGTTGTCTAGCCTTCATTATTTGGCCTTTGTCAAATACACCGAGATCTTTTCTCTTGCTCTTTTTTCCTGCTACCAACACGTGAAATTCTAAAACTGACTGTTCGCTTACTGCCTAATATATTCCTCCTCTTGACAGGTGCCATTGTAATGATATAATCAATGTTATTCACTGCACCTGTCAGTGGGTTTGATGCTGAGGCTGATCAATGTATTTCACATACTTTATATTATGCTACCTACATTGTGGATATTGTGCTGCTGCTTGTTAATGCTTGATACATGAAGAGCAGTGAGCATAGCCCATTCACATTGGGAGCAAAAATAAATGTATTATTGCATTTAAAAGTCCTATCAACTACAATTATATTATACAAAGATAAGGCTAATTATGTGGCCCATTTAAGATATGTCACATAAGATAACATACCCTCATCATTGCTACTGTAAATGACGACATTAAAATATATAATATTCAAAAGTGATTTTAGATGGGGGTATATTTAGAAGCTTTTTAACTTGCGACAGTAAATACGAATAATTCAGATAAAGTAAAAAGAAATGCAATAATATTTTTTAAGCTCTATTATTTTTTCCAAATTATCAGAATAAAGAAAATAAATAACTTACTTTTATTTGTATTTTCTCAGCTATCTAAAATATATTAAATAATGATTTTGACTCAATGAATGTCTCCCAACACCCTCTTTATTTGTTTCTTGTGGAAGAACCTACAATACAATATCTTCTACGTTAATAATCATGTTACAGTGTTAGTTTTGACTGGTGGTTTTCCATCCTGTGCTGATGCATACCCCATAATAACACATTTTGGAGGTTCACAATATTTTCCATTAGGAATTTTACTAAAACGTGGACCACTGGGGTGAGTGGACAGAGAGGATCTTGACTTTCAAATGTATTGAAAGAACCAAAAACAAAATTTGTTTTTAAATATTACATTTTTTTCGATATTAATCATGAAAATTAAGGTTTAGTTAATAACTACAGAGAGATTTATTGATTTTAAATTGGTTTGTGAAGTTTTTGCTTACATTGAACTGTATATGTTTCCGTAGCTTGAAATGGTCTGCATAAAGTTGGAGGTATTCCAATATCTTTGAATGATGTGGATATACAGGAAAATCACTTGGCATAGGGAAATCACTATAAGACATCATCTCTTTGGAGGTATTGGTGGCCACAGAGCTGTATAAACTGCCTCTTCCTTCTTCAATATCATCCTGTATAATAAGTAAAGTATGATTACAATGAAAAATGGTGAAAAGAAAATTAGTGACTTGTTACTATATAATGTGAACCTACAATATAAATCATATTGCAAAAATTAGTATTTTGCATCCAAAAAAAGCAACACAAATCAGACAAAGTAATACATTAATGCTGGTGCACAAATGTAATTTAAAACAAATAACTGTTGCACACCATATTTGTTTATAATTTAGAGACAAAAAAGAAATTCAATGCACTACTAAGAAATAAACAGATCAGATGGCAGACTTCTAGGACATTTAGTAACACAACTTAATGTTAAAAAGCTATTCTACCAAAAATATGATGAGCAAAAGGAAAATAACTATAGATCATGCATAGATTTGTATCGTAATTTCATTTGGCAACCCCTCTCCTGCCTGCCGTTTTACCCCTTCCACAAATCCCCTGCAGCCCCCTTCCCAAAAAAAATGCCTCTCCCTCTAAAGCCTCTGCTCGGCCCATTAGAATAGAATTAATTTTTTACACAGCAAAATTAACAACAGTCTTTAGAGTCCAGTCCCAGGCACATTGCCACGTGCACAGTCACACACACAGTTACAGACAGTCACACATACAATTACAGGCAGACAGTCACATGCACACCATCAAAGGTAGATAGTCACACACACGAACACAGTTACAGGCAGCATCCCCCAATCACAGGCAGACAGTCAAACACACATAGTCACATGCAGATAGTCACGCACACAGTTACAGGCAGGCAGGCAGTCACAAACATACACAGTCACAGGCAGACAATCACACACACAGTCACAGACAGACAGTCACACACACAGTCACAGGCGGTCTCACACACACAAAATTACAGGAAGACAGTCACATGCACACAGTTATAGGCAGATAGTCACACACACAAACACAGTCACAGGCAGCATCCCCCAATCACAAGCACACAGTCACACACACATGGTCACATGCAGATAGTCACACACACACTCAGAGGCACACTGTCAAACACAGACAGTCACAGGCAGACACTCACACACACAGAGTCACAGGCAGGCAATCACACACACACAGTCACAGACAGACAGTCACACACACACACACACACACACACAGTTACAGGCAGGAAGTCACACACACACACAGTCACAGGCAGACAATCGCATGCACAGTCACAGGCAGACAGTCACACACACAGTCACAGGCAGTCACACACACACAGTTACAGGCAGACAGTCTCACACACACACAAAGTCACAGGAAGACAGTCAACACATACACCCACACACAAACATATACAAACAAACTCTCTCTTACTTAAAGACCATATGGGCTGGAGGAGGAGTGGATTAGCTGAAGTCCCTGGACTGGAATGTGATGTGATAACTATAAACAACCAGTTAAAAGGCTAATAGAAGGAGCTATTTGGAAGGCAAATCAAAGTGAGGGTATGTCTAATAACTGGCAGGGACATCTAGAAAATATAGAAAACATAATGAATTAAAGCAAACTCCTTACACAATTATGTAACTTCCATATCCCAAATCTAGGGCACCATAGCTCTCTCTGCATTCCCTCCTCCCTTGCACCCTCCTCCCCAGTGAATAAAGGGTTAAAAATTATATTTTTACTTACCTTATCCCAGGGCCGATGTCCCCCAGCTCCTGGCTCCACCCCCCTCCAACAGCCCACAACGAGACATATATTTAAGACATATACTATGCACTTACTGTGAATCTCCAAATTCCACCAACGTCAAAGCTTCTCTCAAAACATATTGGTTGCAAACCTTCTTCTAGACAGCTCTTGATTGCAGCTAGTCCACTTGCCCCACCACCTATTATAGCCACTTTTTTACTCATCTTGCCCTAAAATGTCGATATATAATGATAATCATGTCAGTTTAGAAAATTATGAGTTTCTTAAGGGATCATGGGGATGAAAGGTTTACAGGCACATTTCTAAAACCCATACAGTGGTACCTCGGTTTACAAACGTCTCAGTTAACATAATTTTCGGTTTACAAATGAAAATCCGATGAAAAATAATGCCTTAGTTTATGAATTTGTTTTGCAATATGAACCTGAAGTTTCCCCAGGATGCTTGCACCTGGGAGGTTTACAGCGCCGCCCCTGTGCATGCTGGAGTCTGTGTGTAGCACATGGCATTGAGTGTTGGGGTGTTCGAGTGTTTTTTGCATCGAGTTTTGGAGCCATTCTGGAATTTTTTTGCAGCAGTTTTGGGACTTTTTGGAACTTTTCTGGTGCATTTCTCAAGCAGTGGAAAGGTAGGGAGCTGAGCTTCGTCGTTTGCATGCCTTTTACTGTGTGTTCTGCATTGTGGGTTGGTTTCTATGCCAGCTCATTTTGACTTTGTTTTTACCTCCGGAACAGATTAATTGGTTTACAAATTTTTTGCAATACAAAACGTCCCGGAGAACGCATTAGATTTGTTAACCGAGGTTCCACTGTATATAACTATGAAAGACAAATATTTATCGTTTATGAATTTATATTCTTCATATGGAGTTTTACTCTATATAATAAAACAAGTCGTGCTCTAGTTTATTTCTGCTATTCAATACTGATGAATAGTGATGTCCCGAACGGTTCGATGGCGAATAGTTCCTGGCGAACATCGCGCGTTCGCGTTCGCCACGGACGGCGAACATATGCGATGTTCAGTCCGCCCCCTTTTCGTCATCATTGAGTAAACTTTGACCCTGTACCTCACAGTTAGCAGACACATTCCAGCCAATCAGCAGCAGACCCTCCCTCCCAGACCCTCCGACTTCCTAGACAGCATACAATTTAGATTAACTCTGAAGCTGCATTCATTTTTTTTGTGTGTGTTTGTGTTTATTATACATTATCCTCCATAGCCAGTAACCTGTGTTTATTATACATTATCCTCCCCATAACCAGTAACCTGTGTTTATTATACATTATCTTCCCCATAGCCAGTAACCTGTGTTTATTATACATTATCCTCCCATAGCCAGTAACCTGCGTTTATTATACATTATCCCCCCATAGCCAGTAACCAGTGTTTATTATACATTATCCCTCCCATAGCCAGTAACCTGTGTTTATTATACATTATCCTCCACATAGCCAGTAACCTGTGTTTATTATACATTATCCCCCATAGCCAGTAACCTGTGTTTATTATACATTATCCCCCCATAGCCAGTAACCTGTGTTTATTATACATTATCCCCCATAGCCAGTAACCTGTGCTTATTATACATTATCCTCCCATAGCCAGTAACCTGTGTTTATTATACATTATCCCTCCCATAACCAGTAACCTGTTTATTATACATTATCCCCCCCATAGCCAGTAACCTGTGTTTATTATACATTATCCTCCTCATAGCCAGTAACCTGTGTTTATTATACATTATCCCCCCCATAGCCAGTAACCTGTGTTTATGATACATTATCCCTCCATAGCCAGTAACCTGTGTTTATTATACATTATACTCCCATAGCCAGTAACCTGTGTTTATTATACATTATCCCTCCCATAGCCAGTAACTTGTGTTTATTATACATTATCCCCTCATAGCCAGTAACCTGTGTTTATTATACATTATCCACACATAGCCAGTAACCTGTGTTTATTATACATTATCCCCCCATAGCCAGTAACCTGTGTTTATTATACATTATCCCCCCATAGCCAGTAACCTGTGTTTATTATACATTATCTCTCCATAGCCAGTAACCTGTGTTTATTATACATTATCCTCCCATAGCCAGTAACCTGTGTTTATTATACATTATCCTCCTCATAGCCAGTAACCTGTGTTTATTATACATTATCCTCCCATAGCAAGTAACCTGTGTTTATGATATATTATCCCTCCATAGCCAGTAACCTGTGTTTATTATACATTATCCTCCTCATAGCCAGTAACCTGTGTTTATTATACATTATACTCCCATAGCCAGTAACCTGTGTTTATTATACATTATCCCTCCCATAGCCAGTAACCTGTGTTTATTATACATTATCCCTCCCATAGCCAGTAACCTGTGTTTATTATACATTATCCCCCCAATAGCCAGTAACCTGTGTTTATTATACATTATCCCCCATAGCAATTTATCGTTGGACCTTGGCAGCATGATGTCTTAGGCTGGCCCAGAGAGTGAGTGAGTGAGTGAGTGAATAATATAATATATATGTTCAGAAACATATTAGTAATATATGTAAATCAGGTTCATGCAAAGAGGGTGAAAAGGTATTAAAGAAAAACACACTTATTGCATCAAATTTACAAAGCCAAACTTTTAAAAGCTTTCCTCATTTCTTTCTCGGGATAAGGAATATATCAGTTGTAGACTGAGGATTTCCATCTGCCCAATCTTTAAATAATATGCACTGGAGTGTCAGTGTTGAAGGAGACCGAAGCTGCCCCTATTCTAAATGAAAAGCCCGAGACATGGATACAACCCAATCTTAGGAGTAGTGTTCTGATGTAGAAGATGAATTTAGCTGTAGTCAGAGGGATTCAGTGAGAGTAGTGGTGAAATGTGTGTGGCATGACTGAGTGTGGGTAAGTAAGAGTCAAGTATTTTAACTGGGCACTAGTTCTAGGTGGGATCAAGTGGTATAGCGGATGGATGAGTAGTTTGGTTCGTTTTAGAGGTTTGTAGATAAAGTATATAGTGATCATGAGTTTTAGCGATATCCAATATTTTTAAGGTGGTCCCAGTGCCACCACTCATATCTGGTGTCACAATAGCTTGCATTTAAAAAAAAAAAAAAATATTTTGACTGTACTATAATAGCAGTCAGTTTCCTTCACACGTGTGCGTTTCAGGGCCTGCCAGGGCACAGTGTCACACCAGTGCAACTCATATATATATACAAGGGTCTTGTTGTCACTTTTCGGGGACCCTTGGTGTTGTACGTGGCTGGGTGGAGGAAGAGACCTTCAATGACATCAGTGAAGACAAGGAACGGGACATGGCTAGCTTGGTATCCAACCTTGTGCAAATGGGGAGTTTGCGGTTGTGCAAATGGACTGTTTGCGGTTGTTTGCGGTGCGTTAAACGGGGAGTTTGGTCTGTCACTGTGAAGTGGGCATAACCCTTACACTACCTGATCGATACAACATCATACCTGATGTTTTAAAGCACGTTATTCCAAACAATTTAGGAATGTTAGGGGATTTATGCCCTTTATGGATTAAAACCAGACTCTGCATCAACTATGTTCTTTTTATATATGTCATCCTAACTAGCTCTAAGTATTAAACAAAAGAGTAAATTCATTTGTTCCCTCGTTTCATATTTCTTGGGACTTGGCTTTACTCAAAAGCACTAAGTGGTACCTATTTATAATTATCAGAATGTAAAGGGACACTCCACAGCAGTAACACAGACAAAAAAATAAATAAAAAATCAACAAATACAAAACAAACACTATTTAGTAGATATAACCCCAATGAAAACATGCATGCATAATCATGTATTTTTTTGAATGGGGTATATTTAAAAACATTTCGGCTGCCAAAGAGTAGTGGGAGTTTGAGTGTAGGGCTTCATTTTGTATGTTTGTATTTGCTTTACACAGCCATGTTACAGTGCTGCCAACCACCCCATGTGTTTCATATTAAGGGTTAATACGTTTGTAGGGCTTTAGAAAAATACACCTCTGTTTGCTTTTTGGCTCAAGGAAACAATATGAATTGATAGTGTAGGACTCATTAACAAAATTGTAGCTGCCATCATAGAGGGGTTAGTATTATCCTGCTTTTAACATTGAGTATTCCCCAATTTAAATGTAATAAGGCTACTTCTGGCTTTCTGGGTAAATCAATGTTTCCTGTATTATGTATTGTGGTATATACTACATTCCAAAGTGGGGTAATATGCAAACAACTCCACCAAACATGGGACATAGTACCTTCAGCTTGATTACATCTCCAACATATTTGGGAGGGTATTTTCGATATTGGCACTAAATACCATTACCCACATTACTCACAAGAAATGCCAGTAATATGAACATTTGGTATATTACACCTATATATACACCTTACACTTTTAATACAGATTGTTGTTTAAGTGAGGTTGGATAGTTATCGTGCTGACAGTTAACCCTTGGAGCTCTCACACATATAGTGTGTTTTATTGCTATTTATCACACAAATGGTAAAGGATGTGTCTTAGCTGCTAAAATGATAGCAGGCACTGAAAGACAGTCTGTCAATACAATCTCTCAGAGAAATACGAATTGCTGACTCAAATAGACAACAAAAACAACCTTAAACTTGGATATTTTTATAGTTTTGCTATTTTAATCTAACATGATTATTCACTGGAGTAATCAAATTCTCTAAGTCAGCTACTGTAGCCTTACATTGAAATCCAAACAACTCATATTCATGGACAATTAATACTTCCTTCAGAATGACAGCTCAATTATTTTACTCTAATATTTGCCATTCCCTTGTAGTGTCCACAAATTCCTAGTGCAGTGAATAACCATTTTGCATTGGGCATATTTATGCCACTTCATAGACATACTTGTAATTTACTTAACTGTGCTAATGGTATACAATCAAAATTTGGAATCTTAAAATTAAAATTTCAACTACACACTTGGAACTGGACTCTAGTAAATGTATTTCTGTTGCCAAAACCAATTTACATGCGATCTGCTAAAGTATGCATTAATGCATTAAATAAAAATAAAAATGTATATATATATTTTAAACAGAATAAGATTAATCATTAGTAATTACAATTTTTTAATTTACTTTACCTTGCGGTTACGTCCGTCTTTCTTAGCAGCAAGCCAGCAACTCAGTTCATTGCCAAAAGTCCAGAGTTTTTATATGTTAATGATGTTAATAATTCTCATATTTGTTGTAAAAATGTTCTGGCTAGTTAACCATTTATTGCAAAATATGCACTGGAGTTTATTTACCAAACAGTGAATTGTGAGAAATTGAAACTCAAGTCATGTCAAAATTGGTAAATTGGAAAAACAATTTAACTAAAATTTTGAATTCACAGAGTTATTCAATAACTTACACTTATAAAATGCTCTTATTTAACCCACTGTAAAAAAAAAAACAAAAAACAGCATTGTAAATAAGTAGCATTTCTCAATACATAACATTATGTAATATGTGACTTTTTACCAAGATAGCCTATAATCTTCTCATATATACATTATCCCATTTGCACTCACTCACTCACTCACTCAGTTCATCGGTGTGTGTGTTATTTTATATATATATATACAGTGGGAAAAGCGGGTCTCATGGCTTGATTGGTGTAAAGATATTTTGTTTAACATTGCATTCATTAATTTATTATTTTTATTATTATTAGTAAATTAATCATGCAATGTTAAACAAATATATTTGTTCTGCTCAAAAAGTTACATTCTTCCCAAGATCTGGTTCATATATGTATACGCAAAATTGGCAGATTACATGGTATTCCACAAAATATTGTGTCAGACAGGGGTTCCCAATTTGTGTTACGATTTTGGAGAGCATTTAACAAACAGTTGGATATAGAATTGTCCTTTTCATCTTCATACCATCCTCAAACTAATGGTACGGCTGAGAGGGCCAACCAGTCGTTGGAACTATAATTGCAATGTTTTTTTGTTTTTTTAAATTCTTTATTTTTCTTGTGCATAGATTGACATTAAGCGTGAGGAGTCACAATGGCATCAACAAGCTTGACCATGTCATTACAGATTGTGACAGATTAGCTGGCACTTTTTTTTTTTTTTAACATGAAAAGATCAGACAAGTAGGCATCATATAAACATACATTGTGTAAGAGTAATAAACAAGCAGAGGCTCTAAATGCTGCATAAATACAATGATATTGATTAAATATATATATAATTTTCATTATATATATATATTTATATATAATAAAAAATAAATAAATATAAAAATATGTTAAAAAATAAAATTCAAAAAATAATACAAAATATATAGATAAAAAATATATAAACATGCGTAATTTCGTTCTAACTGTATTTTAAAATTAATATATATATATATATATTGATATCAAAATACATGCAGAACGAAATAATATATATATCTATATACATAAGTATATACACTATATATATATATATATATACCTATATATAAATAAAAATAATTTAAAAAATTATATACATATATATATACACACATATATATATATACACACACATATATATATATATATATATATATATATATAATTCTACGTATATATTTATGTAATAATTTTACATAATTAGGTTATTTTATTAATTTCAATTTGCAGGACCTGCCTGACAACCCAGGCCGAAAGTTCAGGGAATTAAATTTTCTAGGACTATATTTAACCCTGTAACTTTCCAAGACACCATAAAACCTGTACATGGGGGGTACTGTTTTACTCGGAAGACTTCGCTGAACACAAATATTAGTGTTTCAAAACAGTAAACTATATTACAACGACGATATCGTCAGTGACAGTGACATTTTTTGAATTTTTCACACACAAATGGCACTTACACTGACGATATAATTGTTGTGATACGTTTTACTGTTTTGAAACACTAATATTTGTGTTCAGAGAAGTCTCCTTAGTACAACAGTACCCCTCATGTACAGGTTTTATGGTGTTTTCAAAAGTTACAGAGTCAAATATAAGGTTTGCATTTCAGTTTTTTCACATTAAAATTCGCCAGGTTGCATTTGAGACCGTATGGTAGCCCAGGAATGAAAATTATCCCCATGATGGCATACCATTTGCAATAGTAGACAATCCAGGGTATTGCAAATAGGGTATGTTCAGTTTTTTTTAGTAGCCACAAACAGTGGCCAAAATTTGCGTTCAAATTAGTTTTTTGCATTTTCAAATATTAACACTAACTTTGGCCAGTGTTTGTGACCAAGTGGCTACTAAAAGAGACTGGACATACTCCATTTGCAATACCTTGGGTTGTCTTCTTTTGCAAATGGTATGCCATCATGGGGGTAATTCTTATTCCTGGGCTACCATATGGTCTCAAAGGCAACGTAACCAATCTGGCGAATTTCAATGTGAAAAAACTGAAATATGTAATACGCTATATTTGACCCTGTAACTTCCCAAAACACCATAAAACCTGTACATAGGGGGTACTGTTTTACACGTGAGACATTGCTGAATACAAATATGTGTATTGTATTGCAGTAAAAGCAAACAGTATTTTGACATTCACAGTTAAAATGTCACGTAGAACTAAAACACCCATTGTTTATATTTTTTTCATATTAAATTATGTTCCATACCTAAATATTTGATGTTAAACGAAAGCCCTGTTTCCCCTGAATAAAATGATATATAAGTGTGGGTGCTTTTTATATGAAAGAGGTGAATTACGGTTGGACAGACATATAGCGCAAATGCCAGGTTTTGTTTATGGTTTTTTTTGGATCACAACTTGTACATTTGGCTGCGGTCTTAAGGGGTTAATCCATTTATTTTTATTTTCATATGAAGTTTGTATGTTTATATATGTTTCACTATTTCACCCTGCCCTTATCCCCCATCACTAAACTATAATATGGCCGCTTACGTATTCATCCCACTTCCCTGCATCTATTTTCTATCCCCCTTCCTGTTACTATGAGAAGAGTGATTACAATCACTCCCTCCTACTTTCGTCCGCTTAGGACCACCCCCTCTTCTCTCTGATCACGTCCTGCAAATGGACGCGATCATAACTACACTCCCCACCCTGCTCTGCAATTTGCCGGCTCCACCCACCTCCTGTCACTTTAAAACACCAACAGTTAAAAATGGCCGCGACCTCGCGACCTTTCACCCTCAAGTTCAAAGCTTAAATGCTTACTTTCACTTTCACCATATGTCACTTCTCAGTTGAATAAAGGTTCTGCATGGGATTCAAATGTCCCTATATATAATATATGGGAAAACGAGCATTATCTACTGTTTTACTTGTTCTATTGTTTTAATGTGTATAAATAAACAAAACAAAAAAAAATCTTATTATTTTTTTTTATCATGTGACCACAGTCATGCGGAAATGACGTCATTTTGGCGCCAATCTTCACATTTTAAGCCATTTTACTTGCCTATAAAAGGTGAATAGCCAGAATCAGTTGTTTACACTTGATAAAGCCTGTTTTGGCGAAACGCGTTTTGCACACTTACTTTTATTTGTTGCTGTTTTATCCTGGCTGATTTTTTATCATTTTAAAGATCCAGTACTACAAAAGAAATCCCTGGTGGGGATTATTCCACCTACGCCTGGTTCATAGAGCAGTGTGGCTGCTCTGAACACTGTAAGTACGTTTCATTTTACCTTTTACTGCTATTTTTTATACGGTAAACACTGTGGGCCCTCTCTTGTGATTTTATTTTCATAAGACCGGCACTGCAAGCATTGCTAGAAGGATATCCTAAATGTGGGGAGTTTAAATACCACTGTATGCTGTTTTTTTTTTTTTTTTTTTAAATTCTTTATTTTATTTGTGCATAATAAGAGTAACATATGTTTGCACCGCCACGACAGCTGATGCATACAGGTTCGTAAACATTTATAACATTGGTATGGCATCAATATCATAGCACTTTTTATATACTGTATGCTGTTTTACTCAGAGCTGATTATAGCTCCCAATTGTAAGTTGGCACTCTTAGGACCTGAGTGTTGTCTGTAGTTGCAGTTAACCTACGTGATTGCACCATTGGGTTTTTCCCCCTTTTATGTATTTTATATGCTGATGCTTATCTGGAATGCTGTAAGAAGTCTTGAGGAGACACCTCCAAGTGTCCAGT
This sequence comes from Pelobates fuscus, assembly GCF_036172605.1. Lineage (NCBI taxonomy): Eukaryota > Metazoa > Chordata > Amphibia > Anura > Pelobatidae > Pelobates > Pelobates fuscus. Next base: position 185,833,912 of record NC_086323.1, read on the forward strand.
TATATATCCTACATGTGGGGAGTATTAAAGGGACACTATAGTCACCTGAACAACTTCAGCTTAATGAGGTTGTTCAGGTGAGTGCTACAGCTACCCGGAGCCTTTTTCTTGTAAGCACTGTATTTTCTGAGAAAATGCAGTGTTTACATTGGAAGCTTGGAACACCTCTTGTTGCAGTCAATCAGACGGCCACCAGAGGGACTTCCGAGTTCAGAGGCCCTAAAAAGGCCTCACGTCTGACGTATTCACGCATGGGTGAATACTTCAGACGGGCTATCAGCACACAAAGCACTGTGAACGCGCTTTGTGTGCTGAGGTTGTCAGCTCTGCTGTGGGAGTGGCTAGAGCTGACAGCTGAAGCCCGAACCCACAGGGACTCTTTCTGGCCACAATAGTGGTTGAGGGGGAGGGGGAGGAGACCTACTGTCCTCCCCCTCTCCGGCCCCCACCCCTGTGCGGCGGTTGGGGGCCCTAAAAATAACAATAGGGGGGGACCTACTGTCCCTCCCCGGCCCCCACCCCTGAGCGGCGGGTGGGGGCCCTAAAATTAAAAATAAGGGGGGACCTACTGTCCCCCCCCGACCCCCACCCCTGAGTGGTGGGTGGGGGCCCTAAAAATAACAATGGGGGGGACCTACTGTCCCCTCCGGCCCCCACCCCTGAGCGGTGGGTGGGGGCCCTAAAAATAACAATGGGGGGACCTACTGTCCCCCCGGCCCCCACCCTTGAGTGGCGGGTGGGGGCCCTAAAAATAACAATAGGGGGGACCTACTGTCCCCCCCCGGCCCCCACCCCTGAGCGGTGGGTGGGGGCCCTAAATACAAAGGGGGGGACCTACTGTCCCCCCCCGGCCCCCACCCCCTAAAAATAACAATAGGGGGACCTACTGTCCCTCCCCGGCCCCCACCCCTGTGCGGCGGGTGGGGGCCCTAAAAATAACAATTGGGGGGACAGTAGGTCGCCCCCCCTTTGTATTTAGGGCCCCCACCCACCGCTCAGGGATGTTATTTTTAGGGCCCCCACCCGCCGCTCAGGGGTGGGGGCCGGGGGGGACAGTAGGTCCCCCCTATTGTTATTTTTAGGGCCTCCACCTGCCGCACAGGGGTGGGGGCTGTGGGGAACAGTAGGTCCCCCCCTTATTTTTAATTTTAGGGCCCCCACCCACCGCTCAGGGGTGGGGGCCGGGGGGGACAGTAGGCCCCCCCCTTATTTTTAATTTTAGGGCCCCCACCCACCGTTGAGGGGTGGGGGCCGGGGGGGACAGTAGGTCCCCCCCCTTATTGTTAATTTGTGTGTGTGTGTGTATGCAAACACTATATATAGAGAAATCTCTATATATAGTGTTTGCATGCAAAGTTTAGAGTAGGAGGGGGCGGGTATAGAAAGCGAGCTGAGCTGTCAGTCAGACAGCTCAGCTCGCGAACGCGCATTCATGCGCGGTAAAGCGCTGAGTGTCTTCATAGGGCGGCTGTCAATGCCGCTCTATGAAGAACGCGATTGGTGCAGCGCGAAGCCGCGCATGCGCACCACATCGCGATGACGCTTCTCTCAGAGAAGCGTGCTATTGGGCCCCGCGATTTCGTCATTTTGATGAAAAAGGGGGCGCGGCATGGCTGGGAGCTCGGCGCTGGAACGGAGGTAAGTTTTTAATATAAAAAAGCCTCGCAAATATTTTTGCTGCAAGTACATATAAAAGCAAGAAGGAAGGCTGGGGGACCTGTCTTTCTTGCTTTTATATGTTGGCTATAGAGTCCCTTTAAATACCACTGTATGCTGTTTTACCTAGAGCTGGGCATAGCTCTTTAAATTGTGAGTTGGTACTTCTCTACTTCTATGTTGTTCGTGATCCTGATACCGGAGAAACTGACGGAAGCCAAGCACAGAGAGATGGACACAGGTTTCTTCAGGAAGGAAGAGATTCTTTATTGGATCACCGATCGGGACTCAGAGGGACTAACGTCACCAAAATAGAGCAAATTCTGAGCCCCGGACAATAGTGCAGGCTCCTTATATAGGCACATAACTCCTCCCATATTAAGCTCCACCCGCACATTCTCTTAACCAATCAACACAAATAAGAATTAACTTCCTGTTTGACCGCATGGCTTGTCCAGCACAATGGAGGAGGGGGAATACTATATCCTGTATTCTTGCACATGCTCCGTACACTACTGATCGTATCTTGCCTCGTGCAACCAACTGATCGATACGTCAGCATATGCACGTACACATGCCACGTGGTAATCTCGGCCTACTAAATTTATTTTTACCGAGATTCCACCACATTCCCCCCTTTGATGCCTCTTGATATTTCACAATTACTTGAGGCATCACTTAACCTTGGTTTGCATACACCGCAAGTTACCATGAACCAGACCAGACTTATCTTATGATGTGAATCTTCAACACTCATCTTCCTGCATTGGTTCTCCCTGATCTAGAGCCTTATACTTATAAATCGCCATTATCTGTGCAGCAGCCTTCCTCTCTGCTATATTTTCTATCAGGCTTTGCACAGACCTAACTACTAAGGGTATAAGACACGGCAGGAGTAGACACAACATTAAAATCAGTAGGACTCCACCTACCACTGCCTTAAGCCCTCCAAACCACTCATACCAGCTACCAAACCAACTACTTGGATTATACCCTTTCCATACCTGAGTAGGCACATGCGCTAGTTTAACCATATGGCTAGTAAGCTCAGCTATTGCTTGCCCTTCGTCATCTATTTGAAGACAGCAATTGCTCAGGTTAAACTTCCCACATACACCTCCCTCTACTGCCAAAAGGTAATCCAAGGCTAATCTATTTTGGTAGACTGCTGTCCTCATCCTGGTGTTATGCTTCGCTAGAAGATTGAGTGCTTGTGAAGTCTCGTTGGTGATAATCTCAACCACCGCCTGTAATCTTATAATTCGGTTGAGCATATAAATAGGGGTTCTATAACCAAAGGTACCATCCTCAGCCCACGTGGCTGGCCCATAATAATCTATGATACGCTGGGGAGGCCATTCATTATCTTCCCAGGTGCCTATCTCTATGGGTCCCCTTTTCTTCCTATGATTCACATCATACACTTTAACACCTAAAGTCTCACCTGTTTCAATCGGTAACAAGAAGAAGGATGGTTTGAGCATACCCAACACACATGCCCCTTCCCAGTCCTGTGGCAACTCCGAATAGGCTTTCTTACCACAGATCCAGTACAAATTTGCTGGGGCTCTCCAGGTAGATGTGATGGATAAATCAAACCACACATCCTTTAAATTGGCGTATCTAGCAAACGGGTTAGATGGTTCCGAGACATTTGAAGCCGACCACCAGGTTGTATTCTTTGTATCATCATCATAAGCTTTTTGCCCTAGACAAGTTAATTCTCCTACAGAAGTATTATACATTATTCCTTTCCTTGCTATGCAAACATAACCTATGATGGAGGTCTTTAATCTCCACTCAGATTTACCTCTAACACTCATATGATAATCGGCTTGTGTAGATATTAATTGGTCAACTGCCTCAGAACCGGACATTACCTCCTTTGCTTCCCAAGGCCATTGGTCTCCCATGTTAGTACCTCCACACACATAGCAGTTGGTAACATTAAGACTACCGGCAATACTTTCAGCTAAGTCAATGAACAGGTTTTTAGCATTATGGGGGATCTTATTATCTATACTCATCTCTTCATAAAAGGAATGGTATACTTGATGAGTTTGGGAGGATACCGTATCAGTCTCTATCCCTATAAACAATAATGTCCCAGGATCTAAACCCGTCCCGTATATCTGAAACCCAAATAAATTGCCATATTTGTCTAAGAACTTATCGGGGTTATTTATAAGTATATGGATGGGATTACATTCCATAGACTTACAATATGGGCTAGTCGGCAACTTAGTCACTATCATGTCTTTGTCTACTGTCTGTCCCCAAGTCGCCCACCCCACACAAGACCAATATGGGCAAAAGTTATAGTCTTTATTTGGGCATCTAGGACTTACATATTTATTTTTACTACTGGGACAATATATATTTATCATTAGACCCATACGTCCTCTCCCATCTAAGATCCCCACATACATTCCACGGCTTTCTACCACTTGATATCGCCTTACACGCATCAAATAGCAGAACACCCGAAGAATGTACGGATTCTAACACCGTCTTATTAATTAGGGTCCCCTGAGGATCTCCATTCCTGAGAGTCAACCAAATTGTACGAGGTTGATACTCTGGACTGAAGCACTTAGGTTCTCCTACTCCTAAATGGCACACACTATAGTCTATATTTAAGTATCTACATCTCGATACATCTCCTTTACACTCGTATTGTGAATGCCAAATTAGGGTTTGGGAAATATGGTTACCTGTTCTCGTAGTCTTAATGCATACCTCACAGCTAGGAGTGTCTGTACCTCTACCTTCCTGAATATAAAAACACATATAAATAAACACTATCAAAAGCACATCTTTCGCCGTCATCCTCAGTCTTCGTCCGTGCGAAGGCGCCTCAGCTTCCAGGATGTGAGGGCTGCAGGGAATGGAGTTCTGCTCGTCTTCACAGGTGTCCCTTCGAGACTTTCCTGGCTTATATACTATGTGTTGGTAAGCGGACAGGCTTTATTATGGCCTTCTCACTCACGCACCAAATCCCTGTAACAATAAAATTTGTAATCCACACGATTCCTCGTTACTCCGACTGAGTAGTGCGTTTTAACCGGATCTTGCAGGGATTCTCTGGATCTGCTGTAACTTGCCAAGAATCGACTGCTGCTGGTTTAACCCTGGAGTGATGTATCCACGGAGTCACTTCGGCTACTTTTATCGCTGTAGGGGTAGACAAAAGAACAACATAAGGACCTCTCCACTTGGGCCCTAACGGTACATTATTCCACTCTTTAATCCACACTTGATCTCCTGGATGATAACTATGAACAGGGGGATAAATATTCACAGGTAATCTATCTTGTACCCATTTCTGTACCTCCTCCATAGTCTTACCCAACTCTACAACCTGCTGCCGGGTAATTCCTTCTCCCAACTGACTCAAATCCCCCCTTAAGTTACCAAGTACGGGAGGTGGTCGCCCATACATAATTTCAAAAGGAGAGAGGCCCATCCTTCTGGTAGGGGTACTGCGGATTCGCAATAGAGCTATGGGTAAGAGAACGTTCCACTTAAGTTGGGTTTCCTGACACATTTTAGCCAACTGGTTCTTAATAGTTCTATTCATTCTCTCTACCTTACCAGAACTCTGGGGTCTATATGCAGTATGAAGCCTCCACTTTATACCAAGCATATGAGTCAGTTGTTGTAGGCACTGATGAACAAAAGCTGGACCATTGTCCGATCCTATAGAACAGGGTAGTCCATATCGGGGTATTATTTCTCGTAGCAGGAATCTCACAACTTCTCCTGCTTTCTCTGTACGAGTAGGACATGCTTCTACCCAGCCTGAATAGGTGCACACAATTACCAACAGGTAACGATGTCCACCCGATTTAGGCATCACTGTAAAGTCTATTTGTAGATCGGACATGGGGAGTCCCCCCATAAACTGGACTCCTGGTGGCTTTACTGGTCCTTGTCTTGCATTATTTTTAGCACACGTTACACATCTTCGTACAATGGCCTGAGTCAAGTTGGACAATCTTGGTATGTAGAAATGTTTTCTAAGAGATTCTTCATTACTGTCTCTCCCAGAATGTGTCCCGTTATGATAATTTTGGACAATTTCTACCGCTAGTGATGCTGGTATGACTATTCTTCCATCTTCTAGCTGATACCACTTGTTCTCCAAATACTTTCCTGGTTCAGTCTTTAACCACTCCTCTTCTTGAGCTGTATAAACTGGAGTCCATTGGGACAGTGGAGTTGGTATAAGAGCAGCTATATGCCCCACATACTCCTGATTCAGCAGCACGCTTAGCTGCACTATCTGCCATCCGATTTCCCTTGGTTACATCACCATCTCCTCTCAGATGCGCTCGACAATGTATGATACCGACTTCTTTCGGCTCCCACACTGCTTCCAATAGTTGTAGGATTTCAGCTGCATACTTGATTTCTTTGCCTTCTGAATTCAGTAGTCCTCTTTCTTTATACAAAGCTCCATGGGCATGAGTGGTTAAAAACGCATATTTGGAGTCCGTGTAGATGTTTACTCTTAAACCTTCAGCCAATTGTAACGCTCGTGTCAGTGCTATCAATTCTGCCTTTTGTGCTGATGTTCCTTTCGCCAGTGGCCGAGCTTCTATCACCTTGTCTATTGTTGTTACTGCATATCCTGCATAGCGGATCCCTTCTTTCACATAACTACTACCGTCGGTATAATATTGAACATCGGGGTTCTGGATGGGAAAATCACGAAGATCTGGTCTACTTGAGAATACTTCATCCATTACTTCCAAACAATCATGTTGACTTTCAGTAGGTTGTGGCAAAAGGGTAGCTGGATTTAAGGTATTTACAGTCTCTAAATGCACTCTTGGGTTTTCACACAACATTGCTTGATACTTGGTCATACGGCTGTTACTAAACCAATGATTTCCTTTGTAATCCAACAACGTCTGTACTGCATGTGGGACTCGTACATAAAGTTCTTGACCCAGAGTGAGTTTATCGGCTTCAGCTACTAGCAGGGCGGCTGCAGCTACGGCTCTTAGACAAGGTGGAAGTCCGCTGGCCACTGCATCCAATTGCTTAGACATGTAGGCAACAGGTCTTTGCCATGATCCCAAGTACTGTGTCAATACTCCCACAGCCATTCTTCTTTGCTCGTGTACATATAAGTAGAATGGTCGTGTGTGATCAGGTAGACCTAATGCTGGGGCACTCATCAAAGCCTTCTTCACATCTTCAAATGCCGTTTGCTGTTCTTGGGTCCATAAGAAGGGGTCGTGCTCTGTACCTTTGATAGCTGCGTACAGAGGTTTTGCCAGTATCGCATAGCTGGGAATCCATATCCTACAGAAGCCTGCTGCCCCCAAGAATTCTCGCACTTGTCTTCTATTCTTGGGTATTGGTATTTGGCAGACAGCTTCTTTTCTCTCTGGCCCCATAATTCTTTGACCTTCAGAGATATGGAATCCCAGATATTTGACAGTTGGCAAACACAATTGAGCCTTCTTTCTAGACACCTTGTATCCTGCCTTCCAGAGAATGTGCAGTAGATCGTGCGTTGCTTGCTGACAGATTTCTTTTGTAACTGCTGCTATCAACAAGTCATCTACATATTGTAACAATACACACTCTCCTGGGATGGACTCGAAATCCAGTAGATCTTGGCTTAGGGCTGAACCAAATAGGGTAGGTGAATTTTTAAACCCTTGGGGCAGTCTTGTCCAAGTCATTTGGCGTTTTGAGCCCGTTACAGCGTTCTCCCATTGGAAAGCGAAAATACATTGACTTTCTGCGGCAATTCGGAGGCAAAAGAAGGCATCTTTGAGATCTAAGACTGTGAAGTAAGTAGCCCCGCCCGGAATTAAAGCAAGCAGGTTATATGGATTGGGTACAACTGGATGTATACTAACAACCGCATCATTGACTGCTCTCAAGTCCTGCACAGGTCGATACTCATCTGTGCCGGGCTTTTGAACAGGCAGCAATGGGGTGTTCCAGGGGGAAGTACAGAATTTTAGGATACCATACCGTATGAACTTATCCAGATAGGATTGGATGTTCTTCTTAGCCTTCTGCGGGATGTGGTATTGTCTTAGGCTCACTGGATAAACCCCATGTTTTAGTTCAATTTTTATAGGTGGAATATTGCGGGCCAGTCCTGGTGGGTTGTTCTCTGCCCAAACTCCTGGTATGTTAAATAATGTCTCATCACTCCTAGGGTTTTGGCTAGTCAACGCTGTATAAAGTCGCCACTCTTCTTCCTTTGGTACGGATAATGTCATGATACCTGAAGGTCCATTAAACTTTAAAGATGTTGTTCCATTTGGTAGGAACGTAATCTGCGCTTGTAACTTAGATAGCATATCACGTCCCAGCAATTGGACTGGACATTCAGGCATATAAAGGAATTGATGTTTTATTACGTGGCCTCCCAATGTACAGAGTCGACTTTTAAGAACCGGTTTTTCAGCACTTCTTCCAGTTGCTCCTATCACAGTAATAGTCCTTCCAGATGGAGGAGCAACTAGATTAGTCACCACTGAATGTTCAGCACCAGTGTCGATCATGAACGCACTCCTTTTCCCCCCTATTGATACATCGACCATAGGCTCCGCTCGACCAAGGGGGATGGAGCCCGGTCGGTATCAATAGTCCTCCATGACCGTGTCAGCCAATCCTACAAAGTCCCTACCTTCTCTATCGCGGGACCTTTGCGCTGCTGGGATATATCTATCTTCCCTAACACTTCCTCTGTTCCCATTACTCCCTCTATAACCATTACTCCCTCCGGGGCCTCCTCTACCTCTCGCTCTGCCTCTAAAGTTTCCGTAACCTATCCTAGGTCTGTCTTTCTCACACTGTTCTCTTCGAGGACACTCATTTCTCCAATGCCCTTCTTCCCTACAGTATGCGCACTGATTTCTACTTAGAGGTTCCTCATTCCATCTACTATCGCCTCTATCTGGGTCCCGTCTATCTACGCCTGCGATCGCTACCGCTAGCATATCAGCCTTTTTACGCATCTTGCGCTCTTCCTCTTTCTTACTTTCTGTTTCCCTATTCATATAAACCTTATTCGCTACCTCCATTAGTTGGGTGATTGACATACCTGCGAACCCTTCTAACTTTTGTAGCTTGCGCTTAATATCTCCGTAAGCTTGGCTGACAAAGGCGGAGTTCACCATTCGGGAATTATCTGCGTCTTCCGGATTAAAGGGGGTATACAAGCGGTATGCCTCCAATAATCGGTCATAAAAGACACTGGGCGCTTCATCGCTTTTCTGAATCACCTCAACTGTCTTCGACATGTTAATAGCTTTCTTTCCTCCGGCTTTCATGCCAGCAATTATAGCGTCTCTATAGGCTCTGAGTTGAACCATATCAGCACCATTTACGTTCCAATCGGGATCGGTGTTGGGATAGTGTGTTGCGGCCCATGCTGATGGATTGGCTTGGTTTAAAGTACGGGCTTTATCCTCTAGTGCTTTAATGGCTGCTTGATTTATTCTTGTCCTTTCCTCATTGTTAAATAAAGTCATTAATAACTGCTGGCAATCAGCCCATGTCGGGTTATGTGTCTGTACTATTGAGGTGAACAGATCAGTCATAGCTTGTGGTTTCTCAGTATACGAGGAATTGTGGGTCTTCCAGTTTAAAAGATCGGTTGTCGTGAATGGGACATATACAAAGACTGGGTCAGCATGTGCCATTTGGCCTGCGGCATCGATATAGGCTGGCCCAGGATTCAGACGAAGAGGCATCTGATAGTGTCTTAATTGTTGGGCACCGGTCAACTGTCGGGTCTGTATGGGGCTACGTGGAGGGGCGTCAGTCATAGGTTCCAGTCGGGGAGAAATAGGGTATGGGGATGTGGGAGCTTGGTTTTGGGAAAAGGTGGTAAATAAAACACTTCGAGCCGAGCTAGATGAAGCTTGACCGGAAGTCTGAAGTGGCGCCAAATCAGGATATTCGTTTTTAATGGGGGTTGGTTCTGATTCCGGAAGGGGAGATTTAGTACGAGGGGGGGTGGATCCTGTACTGGAGGAGGAAGCGGAAGTGGATGGGGGTAATGAGGGAAGGGTTGCAGGACTTCCTGCGTTTGCGTCACTTCCTCTTAACGGAAAGTAAGGGGGCGGCAAAGGGATCTCGGACTCAGGGGGCGTGTCCAAAATGGGCCTAACACCAGTCCTAGTGGACGAACAAGTCCTAGCTACCATGAGGCGACACTGCTCCTCGTGGCATGTCTGGAGCCATTTTGGCGAGTCATTTACGGCCTGTCTCCAACAATCAATATAAGGAAACTGGCCGTAAAGTTCAGGCCTACCTGATACAGCCACGTGTAAGCCCTGTACCAGAGTTGGATCCAAACTGCCACGTGGCGGCCATGCCGCAACCAAAGTAGGCCACTCCCTAGTACACAAAGTGACCAAACGTACAGGAGACATTTTAACCCCAAAATCACAAGTTTTGAATCCCTTTTTAAAATTCTTCACCATACAACCTAAGGGATCCGGAATCGTTGACTGCGACGCACCCATACTTAACAATGGAACGTCGTCGACAACGAATACTATACACGCGTACTATTCAACAGTCACACCCGTTTCCTCTGGCAACAGCACCACGTGGTACGGTTACCAAGTGAAACGTACACAATAACAATAAACACTCAGGGAATTCCCGTACACACACAGCTGTTACACCAGTCACTAGATAATCAATATTATGCCCTTTGGCGTAACTATACAGTCACCCACGCTATAATTCTCTATATACGAATTACCCGTCTATAACACACCCAGTAACATCGTCTTTTACAAATAGCGGTTACAGTACGGTTAGCATAGGTCAAAGCACAAGTTAAGGTCACAATACAATTATTAGTGGTTATGGTGTTAAACATGCAATGGACGACAATGATTAGTACTTATGTACAGTGTCAGTAAATATACAGGGTTATGGTACCGTGCACTATAATACAGCAACACACTATTAACACTCTCGCTAGACGGCTGAGCTCGCGCTATCTAACAAGATATACACTTTACTAAACAATCGTTAACACATTTACAATTCCCAACTAAACTATTGGCCAGTACCTTGAATGGACTACCTAAAAACAATCTACATACGTTTTGGTTAGCCACACTGCCCAATCACCACATATATAGCGAGCTAGAGGACCGAATTTACACAGACGCCTCTTAGTCGCACTATCAAAAGTCTAGTGGGTTCCAAATTTACACGCCTTCCCACTTAGCCCAGATAGGATGAGATCTAGCGAACCGAATTTACACAGACGCCGCTTAGTCTCCCGGTCCCTCCGACCTAGCGAACAAAATATACACCCTAGAACGCTAGTCTAGACAAGACACCGGTGTCCGGCTAGGGCTATTTACACCAGAGCCCCGCCTGACTAACAAAATCAAACGGTCTGACTAAAGAGCGTTCGATCGAGCGGTGCGCCTTCGCTCCTTCCCTCCGACAGAGGGGGCAGATACACAGATTCAAAACCCCTTTGGGCCTACCGCACAATCGGTATACCCCTAGTGGGTCCTGCCGTCTAAAACAGCAGTTGTCTTACCTCCTCGTTCCTGAACCTGAGTTCACACTCATCGACGGGGACACCCCAGCACTTCTCACGTAGAGGCCGATGATCTCCTGGACAACAGACCAGTGGCGCCGAGACGAAGGGAGGTCCACGCAGAAGTTCAGGGGTGCAGCCGTAGAGAACGTGGGCAAAGATAGACCGTCTCACGCCTCTGCCTCTCAGCTACCGTTGAACGATGAGCTTCCCGGCCAATGCACCAAATGATACCGGAGAAACTGACGGAAGCCAAGCACAGAGAGATGGACACAGGTTTCTTCAGGAAGGAAGAGATTCTTTATTGGATCACCGATCGGGACTCAGAGGGACTAACGTCACCAAAATACAGCAAATTCTGAGCCCCGGACAATAGTGCAGGCTCCTTATATAGGCACATAACTCCTCCCATATTAAGCTCCACCCGCACATTCTCTTAACCAATCAACACAAATAAGAATTAACTTCCTGTTTGACCGCATGGCTTGTCCAGCACAATGGAGGAGGGGGAATACTATATCCTGTATTCTTGCACATGCTCCGTACACTACTGATCGTATCTTGCCTTGTGCAACCAACTGATCGATACGTCAGCATATGCACGTACACATGCCACGTGGTAATCTCGGCCTACTAAATTTATTTTTACCGAGATTCCACCACAATCCAGCTTTCCTAAAACGGTTTTGCACTATTGGTCTCTATTTTTGCTTTTGTATTTCATATTTACCACTGAGGATTCAAAGCAAGAACTGAAGAATATACACTCCAGGTCTTCGCTGTACTTTAAGAGACTCTTTATATTATTTTTGTTTATTATCTCTCATTGTTCTTCTTAGCGCACCCTGTATTTGTTGTACATTGTACTTTAGGCAATATTGAGTACAGTGATACCACCCGTGCATTGGTTTTCTGGGTTCTTTGGGGGCTAAAAGGCCACGATAGAGACTTGGGCATGCTAGTTTTTCAACTTGGAATGCTTGGCCTATCTTCAGTTTGGCGTATTTTACATCCCCCATCATGCAAATATATATTTTTATAAAGTAGACATGCCAGGGTATTGTATATGGGGTGTTTTGACTTTCTTCCCCCAACCATTGAGCTAAGAAAATGTCAGAGAAAGTGCATGGTGGTAATTTTTGAATTCTGCTTTTTCATTTTAGCAGAATTCAGAACTGGGGTGTTACTGCCAGAAAACACCCCAGTTTGTTTTCTACAAAGTCCCTTGAGTACAGCTATGCCTCCCATGCATTGGTTTGCCATGATTTTATAGTAACTACCGTATATACTCGAGTATAAGCCGAGTTTTTCAGCAAATTTTTTGTGCTGAAAAACCCCAACTCGGCTTATACTCGAGTCAATAGTCTGTATTATGGCAATTTGCATTGCCATAATACAGACTGGGGCTGTCGGGGCTGCAGAGAGATGTTACTTACCTTTCCTGCAGCTCCTGTCAGCTCTCTCCTCCTCCGCCGGTCCGTTCAGCTCTTCTGTCAGCTCCCAGTGTAAATCTCGCGAGAGCCGCGGCTCTCGCGAGATTTACACTGGGAGCTGACCGAGGTGCTGAACGGACCGGCGCAGGAGGAGAGAGCTGACAGGAGCTGCAGGAAAGGTAAGTAACATCCCTCTGCAGCCCCCACAGCCCCCTCCTACACAGTGCCCATCCACTGGACCACCAGGGAAGGAGAGCCCCCCTCCCTGGCCAGCTAGCAAGCAGGGAGGGGGGACGAAAAAATGTGTATATATATTAATAATAGTAAAAAAAATAAAAAAAATAAAATTAAAATAATAATAAAATAAAAAATAATAATAAAATAAAATAATAATAATAATAAAAAAATTTAATGAAACAAAAAAAAATTAAAATTATAATTAAAAAATAAAAATGCCCACCCCCCACCAAGGCTCTGCATCACACTCTGCATTACACACATACACACACTGCATTCATACACACACACTGCACTCATACACACACTGCATTCATACACACACACTGCATTCATACACACACTGCATTCATACACACACAGCATTCTCATACACACACACTGCACTCATACACACAGCATTCATACACACACACTGCATTCATACACACACACTGCATTCATACACACACACTGCACTCATACACACACACTGCACTCATACACACACACTGCACTCATACATACACACCGTGCATTCATACACACACAGTGCATTCATACACACATACTGCACTCATACACACAGCATTCTCATACACACACACTGCACTCATACACACAGCATTCATACACACACACACAGCATTCATACACACACACAGCATTCATACACACACTGCACTCATACACAGCATTCTCATACACACACTGCACTCATACACAGCATTCTCATACACACACACTGCATTCATATACACACTGCACTCATATACACACTGCATTCTCATACACACACTGTAAATAAATATTCAATTAATATAATTTTTAAAGGATCTAATTTTATTTAGAAATTTACCAGCAGCTGCTGCATTTCCCACCCTAGTCTTATACTCGAGTCAATAAGTTTTCCCAGTTTTTTGGGGTAAAATTAGGGGCCTCGGCTTATATTCGGGTCGGCTTATACTCGAGTATATACGGTAATTTTGGACTTGCTCATTTTGGCAGAATATAGTTTGCTTGCTTTGCTAGGCACATGGTGAGTTTGGTGCATATTTATATCCCTCAAGTTGAATTTATGGTTTAAAAGTATAAATTTTTTTATAAAGTAGACATCCAAGGTTACAGAAGATGGGGTGTTTTGACTTCTTTCCCCCAACCATTTTGCTCAAAAAATTCAGAGAAAGTGTGTGGTGGTAATTATTCAGTTCTGTTTTGTATGCACATATTGCTTTTAGATTATGTCAAGACGATTATTTGTTACTGCTACTGCTTTAGTTACTACTAAAATAATGTTGATTTTTTTTCCAACCTTTATTTTTGTCGTGCAGAAGTAAACAAAGCATCCTGCATTGTCACAACAACTAGTGCAAGAAGATGTAGAATACATAAAACAGGCTACATGAGGTAATGAGCATTTAAAGATTTCATTTTGCTTCATTTTGATGGGTCAGCACGTTTTTCAGTGTTAAGGTTAATGCACCAAGATAAATGCCTAGTGCTCTAAGAATACAACAAATTACAGGTAGCAAGAAGCTGGTCAATGGAGCATTACTAATACGCTTTAAATACATGCTTGGGTTTATCAGGCTAAACAAGTGGTAATCAAGTAGAACTTAATACTTTGCTGGTTATAGTGACTAACAGTTGAAATAAAAAGCCAGTGTACCACATGTAGGCCATAAGTGGGAGGTCAGCTCCTTGATTGATCAGGAGATAAATAGCACTGGGTGGATTATCAGTGATAATATGTACTTGGGGCACAATCAAAAAAATTAGCAGAAGTATATGGTGGCTTATATCCAGGTGTGTAGTGTAACGTAGAGTATGGGATTAGCCTACCACCTGAGAGTATGTGCATATAGTGACCTTGCTAAATAAAATTCAGTTTGGAATAGGTTAATAGAACAGTAAGGTATTGTTAATAAGTGTAAGCAGTAGTCCCATATAATCAGAGCCCAGCACATAAAGAGCAATGCTGCTGAATATAAACAAATATAACATATCCATTTGCGGACAGTCTGCAGATTCATCACAGACTCTCTCAGCCGATGCCCGTGGATGGGAGGCTAGTGTCAGGATTATAGTTGTTCCAGCACGCAGATTAGTATCACATCTAGGACTAAGGATAACATCTAACTGGACCTTAGAATGACTGGAATTAACGTACCTGAGAATAGTCAAAATACTTGCCGAGGTCAGTAACACAGAAAGGGACACAACGATGAGGAAAGCCAGAAGTAAAGGAAACCAGAAATAGGGAAGTCAAAACAAAGCCAAAGTAAAATACCAGAAAAACGCAATCAGGAACACTCTCTCGGATAACCAGCTAGTGGAATCCACGACAGGGCACTAACAGAAAGGTAATCTGGGTTTAAATAACCCTCCTTAGGCTGTAATTGGCTGTCTCTGACCTCTGACCCCAAAACATGCGTGCGCGTCTATTACGTGATGTCGCACGCACGCTGGCGCCATCTTTGATGTGGGCGGAGGCAAGTAGCCATTTAAAACCGTCTCTAGGAACTCCGTACTTGCAGGGGACCGGAACAGAAGGAGGTCGGGCAGTGGTTTACCGCGACCAAGGTAAGTATGACATTTTTCGTTAGGCCTGGCTGCTATGTTTCAGTGCTGCCACGCCGGCAGAATTACCCATTGGGTAATGGTCAGTGTAGAAATATTATAGACCAAGAACTGTACTTCCGTCTGGTCAAATAGGCATTTGACAAGTTTACAATATAGCCAGTTTTTGAGCAAAGTTTGTAAAACTTGTTTAACATGCTCATAATGAGTCTGGAGATCAGGGGAATAAATGAGTATATCATCCAGATATACCAATACGAACGTATAAATGTACTTTCTGAGAACATAATTAATGAGATTCTGAAATACGGCTGGAGCATTACATAAGCCGAAGGGCATGTCAAGATACTCATAGTGACCATTTCTTGTGTTAAATGCAGTTCTCCATTCATGTCCCTCCTTAATCCTTACCAAATTATATGCACTCCTAAAGTCGAGTTTGGTAAACATCTTAGTGCCCTGGAGTCTGTCAAACAATTCTGAGATAAGGGGAATGGGATAGGCATTTTTGGTGGTAATCTTGTTCAATGCCCTATAATCAATAGATGGTCCTAACTCTCCATCTTTCTTGGATACAAAAAAGAAGAAGGCTTACGTATGTGACCTTTTTGTAGAGACTCTTTCATGTATTCCTCCATAATTCTACTTTCCTGTGGTGATAAGGTATATACTCCCCCTTTAGGGGGTATAGTGCTGGGCAACAAATCTATGGAGCAATCATAGGATCTGTGAGGGGGTAGTGTATCAGTGTGACTTTTATTAAACATTTCTTTAACCTCCCTATCATATACAGGAATTTTGGTAGACTGAGGCGTAGGAGTAGGTATATGAACGATACCCACTCTCTTAGTAATAGGTAACATACATTTCTCTCTACATTCTTTACCCCATTCCAGTATCTGAGTCAATGAGAGCGTTACACGTAAAACTTATCTTATTGCATTGAGCAGCAACTCTAAGGAGAAATCAACTTTGGGTAGTACCAGGGGACATCTACATCACACCTAGGGACAGTCCACTGATGGTTCTTAGGTGCGCAAGTTTTCCAGGCGTATGGGACAAGCATTTCTTATATATCCGTGTTTTTGCTGTTGATCCAAAAGAAGGCAAAAAAACCTAGTTTGAAGCGCTTCTAATTTTGCAACAAACTAGGAAAAAAATCCTTATTGACCCCAAAATGGCAGTCAGATAGCTCATTGGATCAAGCAGCTATTACCCCACTAATTAGAATTTATATCCCTGTATGTTATGTTTTTGAAAGTATTTATCCAATTGCCGTTTAAACATCTGTATGGACTCTGATAAAACCACCTCTTCAGGCAGAGAATTCTAAATGTGTGACCTTGTGTCCTATGTATAGCCCTGTTTATGAATAGATTTCCAGATAATGGTTTGTACTGGCCCCGAATATATTTGTATAATGTTATCATATCCCCTCTGAGGCGCAGTTTTTCCAAACTAAAGAGATTTAAATTTGTCAGCCTTTCTTAGTAACTAAAGTGCTCCATTCCTTTTATCAATGTTGTAGCTCGTCTTTGCACTTTTTCTAGTGCCATCATATCCTTCTTTAGAACAGGTGCCCAAAATTGCACAGCATATTCAAGATGTGGTCTTACCAGCGATTTATAAAAAGGCGAAATTATATTTTCATGCATAGAATTTATGCCCCTATTTATACATAACAAAACCTTACTGGCCTTAGGCCTTTAGCAACTGCAGATTGACATCATAATAATAATGTATAAACAGATCAGCAGTTTGCTATGAGCAGATTAGATAGGAACGTATTGAAGAACATTCCTCACAGCCAACACACTATCTTGCCGACACACTACAGCAGACGAAACATGTTGAAGTGCGATCGGCATTCAGGAACAGCCTGATTCACATCGATTCCACACTAAGGTCTCCAGTTTGCACGAAACACTCTGTCTTATCAGCGCTGAGATCGGACGGGAGCTTGCACTGTAGGGACCAGTGGACGGTAAACGGCTATCAAATTCTTTTAAATGTGTATGTGGTATCTTGGAGACGAGTACCACTACTTGCTGATGTAAGGGTTTTTATTTGGGGGTAAGGGAATCTTTTTACACAAACAAAAGCAGTATTATACTATGGAAAGCTTTTTTTTGTATCCTTTCAAGGTGCAATCTACATTGAGCTACAGTGTATCCACAGATGCTACATCTCTGCAAGATTAACCCTTTAAAGACTTTTACCCAGAACTTTTGGACTCTTAAACGACCACTATAGGCAGCTCAATGAAGTGGTCTGGGTGCCAGGTCCATCTAGGAGTAACCCTGCCTGCTGTAAACATAGCAGTTTCAGATAAACTGCTATGTTTACAAATGGCTTAATCCAGCCTCTAGTGGCTGTCACATTGACAGCCGCTAGAGGCGCTTCCACGCTTCTCACTGTGATTTTCACAGTGAGAAGACGCCAGCGTCCATAGGAAAGCATTGAGAATGCTTTATTATGAGACTGGCTGAGTGCGAGCATGGCTCTTGCCGCGCATGCGCATTCAGCCGATGACGGCAGAAGAAGGAGGAGATTCCCCAGCGCCGAGCTGGAAAAAGGTAGGAATTTAACCCCTTCCTCACCCTAGAGCCCGGCGGGAGTGGGACCCAGAGGGTGAGGGGGACCCAAGGACCCTATAGAGCCAGGGAAATGAGTATGTTTTCCTGGCACTATAGTGGGCCTTTAAACAAGTTTTAGATATATTTGTTCTGTGCATAATCAAACTTATTGTGATATATAGAGTTTGATATATACTACTAATTCACAGTTATAAGTTGTTGGTTTTCACATTTACACTGATTGCCTATTGTAAGGCTATCATATATAGCGCTGACACTCATTTTATGAATATTATTTAGGTAAAGAATTTAAGGAACTTTATTTTGTGTATAGCTGCTGAATCACATAATTAATTTAAGGAATTTTAATTTATCACGGTTGCGCTCTCCTGTGCAATTTAATTAGCAAATTGACATTGCACATTGACTGCAGATTGACATTGCATAATTTGTTGTCTATAACAATTCCCAAATCCTTCTTGTGTGTGGTTATCTTTAATTCACCACCATTTAGGGTGTAAGTTGCTTGTGTATTCTTGACCCCGAAGTGCATAACTTTGCATTTTTCTACGTTAAATTTAATCTGCCATTTTAGTGCCCAGTCCCCCAATCTATCTAAATCCCTCTGCAGAAAAGCAATATCCTGCTCACATTTTATTACTTTACAAAGTTTTGTGTCATCTGCAAACACTGAAACATGGCTTGCAATGCCTATTGCAAGATCATTTATAAATATGTTAAATAGAAGCGGTCCCAAAACAGAACCCTTACCACTTTTGTCCAGATTGAAAATGTACCATTAATGACAGCTCGTTGTACTCTATCCTTAAGCCAATGTTCTACCCAAGAATAAGAATATTCATCTAGACCAATTTCTTTTAGTTTGAAGACTAACATATTGTGAGGAACCGTATCAAATGCCTTAGCAAAATCCAAGTAGATCACATCCACTGCAACATCCTGATCGATACTTCTACTTACTTCGATACTTCTACTCATAAAACCATGCTGATTATTGCTAATAAGAAAGTTCTTCCCAATGAATTCCTGAATATTATCCCTTAATAGCCCTTCAAATATTTTCCCAGTAACAGAGGTTAAGCTCATGGTCTATAATTTCCAGACAAGGATTTTGAAACCTTTTTTAAATATAGGAACAACATCTGCCTTCCTCCAATCCTGTGGTACAATACCTGAAACAAAAGAATCTTGAAAAATTAAATACAGAGGTTCACTTATTTCCCCACTTAGCTCCTTAAGTACTCGTGGGTGAATACCCCCAGGCCCTGGAGCTTTATTTACATTATTTTCTTTAACTGCTGTAGCACCTTGTCTCGAGTCATCCCATCACAAGTTATCTGCAAGTTTTTTTGCAGCAATCATTTGTATATCTCTTGCCATAGGATCCTCATTAATATATACTGAAGAAAAATAGTTATTTAAAATTTCTGCCTTTCTTGGTCTTCATTAACTAACAGACCCATCTCTGTTTCCAGTGTACCTACACTTTCCTTTTTTGTTTTTTTAGAATTGATGTACTTGAAAAAAAATGTGGGGGTTGGTTTTGCATTATTTGGCTATCAATTTCTCATTTTCTAGTTTAGCCACTTTAATTTCCTTTTTGCAAGCATTAATGGCTTTCTTATATAGGATGTGATTTGTCTGATTTAAATGCTTTAAATGCCCTTTTCTTATTTGTTATCTCTTGTTTTACTTCTCCACTAAGCCACATTGATTTTAATTTGTTTCTTTTTTTTTTTTTTTGCGCAGAATGAGATTTATTTTAAAAATAAAATGGAATAGAGGTGTTTTATGGCAATTAAAACTCATTTTTACAACAAGGAGGAACCAGTGTAAGATAAATAATAAAAGGAAACTAAAATTTCAGACCAGAACCAGGGAAACTGGTGAAAATCTATTCCTAGTCACTGGTTCTTTTTGGTAATAACCAATGCTTTGGTTTTAAAAAGTCTGCACTGCAAAGGGTTACTGCAGAAATGCAATATGAAGCATGCATTAAAACACACTATACTAAATATTTTAGAAACTACAACGTATATGCCATATCCAGATCTTAATCACAACACCATAATCACTATAGAGCACTACACCCTTGTTCCCTCCTAGGATAATTTTTTTTTTTTTAATTCTTTATTTTTGTCGTGCGGGAGGTTACAGACATATCAACAGACGCCACAACAGCGTATCTCAAGATTTACATAGATTAAACAGTGGCGTGATAATTTGCACATTTTTTGTATAATTTGCACACTTAACTAAACTGTTGTACCAACAGAGTGAGATTTAGCTAAGATAACTAGCATAAAGAAAAAACAGAGTAGTTATTGACACACATATATATGGTTAGTCGATTGGCAACAGAGAGTGTCAGCTAGTGGCACACGTTACAGGTCTAGTTCGCTGCATTGTTTATAAAATACACTTTAACATCTAAACCTACATACTTGTGGAATGTGTAGGTGCTAATATATTGTTAGACATGGGGTAAAACAAGTTAAGGGAGGCTAGAGTGCGGCTTCTGAACATTACCATATTTCCATATAGAGTCGTGCTTGTGACCCTTAGCTAGCCTGAGAGAGGGGAGGTCTATTGCTTATTCTCTGGTGTTGGAGGGTGCCCTTACACTTGTACACATTAAACATAGGAAACATAATAAACTTTGAGAATGAATAGTCAAATGAGGCTATACAGGGAGTGCAGAATTATTAGGCAAATGAGTATTTTGACCACATCATCCTCTTTATGCATGTTGTCTTACTCCAAGCTGTATAGGCTCGAAAGCCTACTACCAATTAAGCATATTAGGTGATGTGCATCTCTGTAATGAGAAGGGGTGTGGTCTAATGACATCAACACCCTATATCAGGTGTGCATAATTATTAGGCAACTTCCTTTCCTTTGGCAAAATGGGTCAAAAGAAGGACTTGACAGGCTCAGAAAAGTCAAAAATTGTGAGATATCTTGCAGAGGGATGCAGCACTCTTAAAATTGCAAAGCTTCTGAAGCGTGATCATCGAACAATCAAGCGTTTCATTCAAAATAGTCAACAGGGTCGCAGGAAGCGTGTGGAGAAACCAAGGCGCAAAATAACTGCCCATGAACTGAGAAAAGTCAAGCGTGCAGCTGCCAAGATGCCACTTGCCACCAGTTTGGCCATATTTCAGAGCTGCAACATCACTGGAGTGCCCAAAAGCACAAGGTGTGCAATACTCAGAGACATGGCCAAGGTAAGAAAGGCTGAAAGACGACCACCACTGAACAAGACACACAAGCTGAAACGTCAAGACTGGGCCAAGAAATATCTCAAGACTGATTTTTCTAAGGTTTAATGGACTGATGAAATGAGAGTGAGTCTTGATGGGCCAGATGGATGGATTGGTAAAGGGCAGAGAGCTCCAGTCCGACTCAGACGCCAGCAAGGTGGAGGTGGAGTACTGGTTTGGGCTGGTATCATCAAAGATGAGCTTGTGGGGCCTTTTCGGGTTGAGGATGGAGTCAAGCTCAACTCCCAGTCCTACTGCCAGTTTCTGGAAGACACCTTCTTCAAGCAGTGGTACAGGAAGAAGTCTGCATCCTTCAAGAAAAACATGATTTTCATGCAGGACAGTGCTCCATCACACGCGTCCAAGTACTCCACAGCGTGGCTGGCAAGAAAGGGTATAAAAGAAGAAAATCTAATGACATGGCCTCCTTGTTCACCTGATCTGAACCCCATTGAGAACCTGTGGTCCATCATCAAATGTGAGATTTACAAGGAGGGAAAACAGTACACCTCTCTGAACAGTGTCTGGGAGGCTGTGGTTGCTGCTGCACGCAATGTTGATGGCGAAGAGATCAAAAGACTGACAGAATCCATGGATGGCAGGCTTTTGAGTGTCCTTGCAAAGAAAGGTGGCTATATTGGTCACTGATTTGTTTTTGTTATGTTTTTGAATGTCAGAAATGTATATTTGTGAATGTTGAGATGTTATATTGGTTTCACTGGTAAAAATAAATAATTGAAATGGGTATATATTTTTTGTTAAGTTGCCTAATAATTATGCACAGTAATAGTCACCTGCACACACAGATATCCCCCTAAAATAGCTATAACTAAAAACAAACTAAAAACTACTTCCAAAAATATTCAGCTTTGATATTAATGAGTTTTTTGAGTTCATTGAGAACATGGTTGTTGTTCAATAATAAAATTAATCCTCAAAAATACAACTTGCCTGGGGGCGGGGCCTGACCACGGAGCTGAGAGGACGTTAGCCTCCTGAGCTCCTGCACCAAGCTTTAAAAATAACAGTCTCACACGACCCAAACGACGACTAATTGGGCCATAAAGGCCAACAAAAGTGAGGGGACATCAAAAGGAGCGAAATGACACCCCTTAAGCAACAATCCGAGACCTACTCACCCGACAAGCGCTTGAGGCCTACCCACGTGGCGTGCGCAGGAGAGGCGGCCGCTCTCCCACCGCCACAACTAACAGCCTCGGAGCATACGAGCCCTTGTCCCCCCCCCTATGGACCGGCGGGGGTCATCCCGGTCCGCCTGCCTACTGGGAGCAATCACCTACGGGTCGCTCAAGAGAGTGGCTCCGACCAACGGGACGCATATGGCCTAGCCAAGATGGCCGACAGCGGTGCAGCCCACCAGGAGCACCTCAGCACAAGCGACTGGGCAGCGACCTTTCGGGCCAAATTTGACGCCGTATGCCGGCGATTCTGGGAGCGACTGGAAGAGAAGAGTCGACTCCCTGCTCCGGCACCGACTAAACCGGCGGCTCCACAACCTGCGCCCCCTCACAGTCAGCTGTGTTACCCGGATGCACTCACAACACCGCGGAAGCGGGCAAAAGCTGGGACTGCGGCTCGGAGGAGACCTCACCGACCACATGGTCGCCTGCATAAGCAGCCCAAACCAGCTATGTCAGGCAAGCAGCACAGAGGGCGCTACCAGCCGGCAACGCAGAGACCACCCTGCAGGACCCAAGCAAAAGCCTACCAGACACTCCGGAGAACTCCTCACAGATCCGCTACAACAAGGCGCCTGAGACGCGACAGAGCAGCCATAACCCTCCACCTCTCCACCCCATGTGCCGATCTACCGCAGCAGCCCAGAGGATATACCTGTGAGGTGCTGACACACAACTCTCAGGACACTGCTCCGGTTCCTGCCTTGACAGAATTCAGCACACCACACCAGCAGATCGCCACTATGGGCATTGGCTGACCCCGGGCGGCAAAGTGGACTTCCCCACATTATCATACCTAAGTACTGGGGACGGCTCCTGTATCGCTACTTATCCATGATATGCATGCTCTATATATGTTATAGGCAGCCAAGCAATTACTATGCATACTATAACATTAAAGGTACACATTGTTAGTAAACTCTTGAATGCCAGTTCAGGTACCAACTGTAGGAAGTCTACCTAGATTGCATAGCTTAAAGTATGATTTAAGTAACTAAGCCTGATAATCTTACATGTCTTTTCTCCATGCTAGTAACTTAGGTTAAATCCCACTCTGATGGAATAACTATTTAGTTAAGCTTGAAACTTGTGCTAACACTCAGTAACTAATCTAAAGCAACAATTGTACTTAACCTGCCATACTATGTGTACTACAGTGCAGTTTAATCAGCTATTACTCTACACAAAAATTGTGCAGAATATTCCACATGCCAACCAACTGTTAAATATCTGTTTTCATGCTTGTCATAGCTTTTGGGGCATGATGAGCCCACATGTTATATTTTCATGCACACCAAAAATAAAGAATTAAAAAAAATAAATAAAAATACAACTTGCCTAATAATTCTGCACTCCCGGTACACTGGAGAAAGCAAACAAGTAAGAGTCATTTGTGACATTGAGGTACATCAACGGAAAAATGCAGTAGAGGTGGTGGCAATAGATTCTCAGGTACATTTTTGTTTTTCGTTGCAGCTAACAACTTTACAGACAGGCACATTTAGAAATCATTAAAATCATTAGTTCAACCGTGTGGATTCCCGCATATGTAATTATGATAGGAGAGTATTAAGACCTTAAAACAACACCACTGAGGCAGCGCTTGTAACCACACTATAAATAATATAACAAAATGCTGATTCGTAGATCAAGCTAGTGTGGTTAAACTATTTAATTACTGATTATGTAGCAATATGCTGACCTGTTGTTCCCTAACTACATGCGGGCGTGGAAAGCATTAGACATGCTAGTTAAACCTAGTTTCGTTTTCTAATGGTCAACATGAGTGGGTATGCTTGCTGCAACATCGTTAGGCTTAGTAGAGTAAGGGTTTTTTCGCATGTTAACTATGGTTGCTAATTTAGGTGATATATAAAAGTTACGGTCTAGTTATAGTGGTGCGTGGCACGGGAGGCTTAATGTCAGCTAAAGTAGTGAGTGAGTAATTATTGACAAGAAACAGAGAGAACTTAAGCTAGCTAGAGCATGTAAACATGGCTTAGAATAACCACTGTGTATAGGGGGTCGTGCTCCAACATGGAGAGACCTGTTGCCTAGCTAACCCCTAGGCTTTTTAAGGTGCCTATGTAGGCAATTGAGAAGAGTGGTCTTGCTAACCGGTGAGGTACTCTCGGGTAGATAAGTGTTCATATGGGGACAAAACGTGGACTATTAAAAATAATGTAATACAATGTAAACTGGTAACAAGCAATCAGAGGTCAGTGAGAACCTTGCCCTCCTACAATAGTGTTCTCGTTGGTCCATGTGCATGCGTGACAGCTGAGTGACTTGGGGCAACCGGTGTCCCTTTGAGGCCAAGAGTTAGTGTAGGTCATGGGTAGCCAGTCTATTCGAGCCAGTTGGTGGTTAAACAGGTTTTGAAGGATAGTAATTTCAGTTTCTCACGTGTTGGCCTCGATTGCAAGTGCTCCGGTCGGTTGTCTGGCACAAATTCCGCTGCCCTGGCTAAGTCCCAGGTCGGTGGGTTCTTGGGTCTTTCCGCCGGCATTAGTAGTGAGTCCGTGGGCAGGTCCAGCTGTCTCAGTATTGCCGGTGCCTCTTGTATTCTTGTATACAGCGCGC
Organism: Pelobates fuscus; assembly: GCF_036172605.1. Lineage (NCBI taxonomy): Eukaryota > Metazoa > Chordata > Amphibia > Anura > Pelobatidae > Pelobates > Pelobates fuscus. The sequence goes on from NC_086323.1 coordinate 185,858,992, forward strand.
TGAGAGTGTGATGTCATCCTTAGTGACCAGCAGGGTGGTGGGCTTGCAGGGTGGAGGTTAGTTGTTGTAGGGTCCTTCTCCATGCTAGGGTTGCCCCTGAGAGATCTGCATAGAAAGTAAGATTCATATCCTCGAAGAGGTAGGATGGGTGGTTGCGGACAGCCGCCAGAACTGCGGACCTGTCCCTGTAGGTCTGGAATTGCATTACAACATCTCTCGTGGCAGCAGTCGGCGCTTTGGCGGGCTTTGGGATGCGGAAGATGCCGTCGATTGTTACAGCTTTGACCATCTTCGGGCCGTGAGGAGCCGCCGAGCGACATGTGGCAGCTCAGCATCAGGTATGTTTTCACCGATGCCCCTGACCTTAAGATGTTTTTGGCGTCGTTTGTCTTCGAGCTCTGCAAATCTCAGGTCATTTATGGTGGATTGTTGCCTTAGCTCCTGTACCTCCTGCTGGAGCTTACGGATTTGACTGGTATGGGTGCTTGAGGTGTCCTCCACGGCTCCCAGTCTTCCAGTTAGGCCCCGCAGGGTGTCCCTAATCGAGGCAACGTCCGCTGAGATTTTGGCGTGGTGTTCCGCCATAAGTTCTCTAATGGCCTCCAACTGTTGACAAATGGCAACTGTTGTGTCCTCGCTGGTGGCGAGGTCCGGCATACCGGGATGTGCTCCCCCCATCTTCATCCGACATCTCGGCATAGAAATCCGAGCATCCGCCGTGTAGGGACGCCATGTTTGAACCAGTGGCTCCTCGGGCCTGCCGCCACATCTCGTCAATATTCATGCCCGACGTGGGCTTCTCAGGTTTGAGTTTTTTATTTTTCTTCGCCATTGGATGCGTTTAGGCTTTGTGGTCGTTCTGGGGTGATTCCGACCTTTAGAGGAGGATAAATTGTGTTGTTTTCTCTGTCTTCGCTCAGAGCTCAGCCGACATACGACCGCTCTCATCAGTCACTTAGCTCCGCCTAATGTGTTTCTGTTATATTTATTAACCAATGGTACATACTGAGAAATGTACCTTTCTATTATTTGTTTGATGAGTTTCCATTACTAACCTTACAGCCGATAGCTTTGCATGCTACTTTACCCACAAGATTGAACAGCTAAGGAAAGGATTTTCCCCATCTTGCTGTTCTCTTTCTCAACCACATGTAGATCATGCCTTTCCTACCCTTCAGACTTTTTTGCCCGCTCGATCCTCTCCCATCTCACCTCATCAGATCTCTCTCCCCTTGTCTTGTGCCTTCCTTAAAATACATCTTCAACTGCTCTCTCTCTTATGGCTGTGTCCTTGCTGACCTTAAACATGCCACTGTAGTAAAATCTACCGAAAAAAACATCTCTTGACCCGTCCTTCCCCCTAAATATTGTCCCATATCCCTGCTCCCTTTTTCCTCAAAGCTTCTGGAAAGACTTGTCTTTACCGTATGTCTCACTTCCTCAATTCTAAGTTTCTCCTTGACCCTTTTCAATCTGACTTCTGCCCTCTCCACTCACAGGATGAGAATATAATTTTGCCTATTTATAAATCGCTGGTAAGACCACATCTTAAATATGCTGTTCAATTTTGGGCACCTGTTCTAAAGAAGGATATTATGGCACTAGAAAAAGTGAAGAGGTGGGCTACAAAATGAATAAAAACAATGGAACACTTCAGCTATGAAGAGAGATTAACAAATTTAAACATCTTTAGTTTAGATAAACGTTGCCTCAGAAGGGATATGATAACAGTATACAATAACATCCGGGGCCAATACAAACCATTGTGTGTACATTTATTCACAAACCGGACTATACATAGGATACAAGGTAATTCATTTAGACTGGAAGAAAGAAGATTTAGTCTAAGAGAAAGAAAGAGTACGGTTATATTTTACCATAAGTACAATAAGGATGTGGAATTCTCTGCATAAAGAAGTGGTTTTATTACAGTGCGTACAGATGTTTAAACAGCAACTAGATGCATACTCAATGATATAATCTTTCAACTGTATGGTAATAGCTACTTGATTATGAAAAATATAATTTATTGTGACAAATAATTAATAATAATATGTAACATATTTTAATAATATGTGACAATGTCAGTGAATATTTAGTATACCATAAGTTTAAGAGTACGACCGCAAGAGATGTTATAGCACGCATCCATTTTTACCACGTGAAAGAGCGCATCTCGAAGGCCTTTAGGAACGCAATCCTTCCTGATCCATACTGCAACATCAAATTCTTTGCGGACTTATTGGCCTCCACGCTGCAGTCCAGAAAATCGATGTCCCTGATCACAACCACACTCAGATCCAACGGAATCCGATGGGGTTATCCGGCGAATCTGCTGATGCAGAAAGAGGAGGTGATCCATGCCGTGGCGACTGAAAATGGAGGCCAACAAAAGTTACAGTACTGGGGCATGCCACTACCAGGACCCCTGGCATCCATACCGGCCAAAGTCCCCAGACTAAAACAGAATTGTCTCAAGCCTAAGGGCAGAGGGCTCTCACCTGTAGGGTATCGTATATAACTAACTTATATGTACTTGACAAAGGCAGGTCCCAAGGTTTATATTCATGTTTTCTACCCAGTTCAAACTTAAATGTTGAACACTAAGCCTCAATGGTTAGAAGCCAACACTGCCCGATTAGCAATGACCTATAATTGATTATATAGCGGTTGTACACAATAGAGTCCACAGGCACTTACATTTACGTTTACATTTACTTTATTTAAAAAAAAAAAAAAAAAGTTATCCCAAATAAATGCTAGATGGTTCTGCATACCAGTTGTGATAATAATATTCCATATTAATTAAGTATGATTGATTGATCACTATTGAGCAACTCAAACATTTATAGATAGTTAAGATGGCACCGGTAAGCATATAAGCACACATAGCACATATTACTAGATGCAGGCTTGAAGGCCACAATTACTAGATGCAGGCTTGAAGGCCTTATGCCACAGCTATTAAGAGCTGACACAGCACTTCAGCAGTTTGAGAAACTTCTGTTGCCAACAAAAACTTATGTTGCCATCTCTAGAACAGTACAAAGAAAGCTTGTAGATAAGCGATAATTAACCGCACAAGACTTGGCATAAGTTCTGGTGGTCCTGAACAGTCAGGCCAACTGCCAGGTCCATCCAGCTGCTTGTATCAAGGTCTTTTGCTGGGCTGCACTGATAAGGAACTACTGTCTGTCCTTGAAGACAGGTATATAAGACTAAGGGAATCTTGCGCTCACTTGGAGAACTACCCACCTGTAATGCGGACGCGTGTTACTGGTTTCTGCTGTTCCCAGAAGAGAGGGTCTCTCCGAGTGACTGCCTGAGTTCTCCCCAGTCATGTGTGGCAAGGAGACAACCAAGCTTCTCTAATGGTGATGTATACTTAAGCTGATATATCTAGATACTAAGCTGTTTGAAGTAAATGCATGCAACTACTTAAATGAGAGTAAAACTTACTTTGCTTAGATCCCTTTGTGGATAATAAAGTGTAGTGTGAATTCTTATATTCAACTTGGTCTTTGTGTGATTTCTCTTTCCTATAACTCAATGTACTCTATCCGAACTGGGTTGTGTGCCCGCCAATATCACTATAAACCTTATTTAGGTATTGATTATTACTTTTTGGATATTGGTGCTTCATGAATTTAATGATTAGGCACAACACCAGTGTATACCGGTTATAGCACGAGAGATGCCACCTCGACTACCCCCAGGCTTCCTAGTAGCCTCCTGCTCCGAGATCTAAATAAAGAGAGAATAGATATTGCATGTGTTCAAGAGACTCACTTCAAAAGAGACCACACGCCAGCTATCTATAATAAACACTACCCAACCCAGTTCCACGCCCTTTCTGAAAACAAAACCAAGGGAGTCTCAATCTTCATTCACAAGGACACAACTCTTACACTTCATAATAAAATCATAGACACCAAGGGCAGATTTATCATCCTTGTGGGCCTCTTCAACAATACCTTGTATACCTTGGTAACAACATACTTTCTTAACCCCTTAAGGACACAGCTTCAGAAGCTTGTCTTACGCTTAATGACACAAGCAACTTTTGCATTTTCTTGCTGTATGCGTTCAACTTCAATTTGCATCTCTCTCGTTTATTGCACCGACGCATATTATATACTGTTTTTTAGAGGACAGAAAGGGCTTTAATTTGATGTAACATATATATATATATATATATATATATATATATATATATAAATGCTTATTTATTATTAAAAAAATACAGAAAAATGCAAAAAAAATGAAAAATGTGGTGTTTTTTGTACAGTTTTTGCAATAATAATGTGTGCCTAATTAGTGCAGGTTAAATAAAGTAATTAAAAATAAATTCATTTAGTTGTTCTGATTTACAGAATATATAATGTGTCTGGGATTTTCAGTTTTTTTTGGTAGTTACAGGTCACAAAGCCCAAGGTGTAAAATACATTTTTAATATGGAGCGATTTTAGAATTTGGTATGTTTGTCTTGTAAGCTTAAGAGCCATAAAAGAAAACAAAATTGCCACACAAAAGTATATATTTATATAAAGTAGACATCACAGGCTATTGTCCTAAGGTTGTTTTGACACTTTCTAAGTAGCCATTTCACCGCCAATCTCTGCTAAATATTGGAGTAAAATTTAGTATTTTGGGTTTTTTGGAACACAAACTTATAACAAAGAACTTCTCATGTGTATTTTGTAAAGTTGGTGTGTGCTATTCCTGTACAAGGTTTTATTATGTGTTCAGTTACTTATGCTGAGTACAACGGTACCCCCATTGTATGTCTTTGGCACTATTTCGTGAAGCTACAGTGCCATATAGGAGACCTGTCCGTTTCAACATTTACAGTAGAATTTTGAGAGGCGGATTTAATGGGCCTATGCTTCAATTTGGGGTATTATAGCAGTTTGACTGTTCAAAAGAACCTCACAAAGGCCTACCATTTGTAAAAGTAGACACCTCAGGGTATCTCATATGGTGCATATTGTGCTTTAACATGCCCCCATTTTTTCACCAATATATGCCAAAGTATGTGGTAAAATATAATTTTGGGCATTTTTTACATATGGATTACCTTTTTGCTGGGCATTTTGTACATTTCATATGTGCCACCAAGTTCAAACCCCCCAAATTATGCTCAGCTAAGCCTTCTGAGTAAAACAATATGCCCAATGTATGACCTAGACACTATTTTGTGAAGTTACACTGCTGTAAAAGAGACATAACAAGTTAAGTTTTTTTTTTTTAATTCTTTATTTATTACAAGGTTTCAATATCACATGTAACAGTAACAGTATCCAACATAAACCCATATGAGTACATCCAGGCAGGTATAAAGACAGTTTGCGTAAAAGTACAACAGCAAGAAAAACACGGCCGTTTACGCTGGATATGATGATTGCACAACCGCCACGAAGGACCACACAGGTTCAGGGTGCTCCACCTTAATTTTTGATAAATGTAAAATAGAGAAAAAGAGAAAGAAAGAAAGAAACATGACTGGTCCCATCGCATGATTCGTGCTGGCCAGGATAATATGGTCACGGCTTCTATTGAGCCATGTTTTACTCAGGTATACCTCCCCACTCCGTCCCTAAGCAGAAGGCAGCCTCAATGGATGTTTCGTCTAACCATGTCAATCCCCAGGCGGTAGTAGCTCCCTGGAAACAGGGTAAAGAATGTGCCGACAGATAGTAGGGGATAGAGGAACCAGTCAGAGTCAAAAGGGGAAAAATAGTGATAGAAAGTAGTAAAGAGAGAGAGTGAAATAGGGAGAGGAACTAAAGAGGGGTCTAGGAGGGGGGGGGGAAGGGAGGGGGGTGTAAAGGGGGGGGACGCTGGGACCCATCAGCTCATTTAATCATCAGTACACGTGATCAATGTGATGCCTTTTGCATCTTGCATATCTCCCGGCGGGAACCTGAAAGTCCCGTTGCAGGAGAAAAACATGGAGTGTATTAACAGGTGCAGACATTCTTAGAGAGGTGGGGGAATGGGGGAATGAGCCCTCCCCCCCCTCCCCTAATCGCCCACTCCACTATCTATCCATGGAGCCCAGACCTTTTCAAACTTCGTAAGTGTGCCTCTGACCTTAGCCGTCAATTTGTCCATAAGAAACGTATCTTTAATCTTTTGCAGGACAACATTTAGTGGGGGAGTAACACTTTGTAGCCACATTTGTGCCAGGGCTCTTCTAGCGGCCAAATTTACTTTATGAATCAATAACTGTTCCGTTCTGGACCAGCCTTCCAGAGGCCTGGCCAGAAGGAAAACCCAAGGGTTTAGTTTGATCTCTCTTTTAAAAATATCTTTCAGTAACCCCGCTATCTGTTTCCAGAATTGCTGAAACGTCGGGCATTCCCACCACATATGTAGATAGGTTCCCCTATAGCCGCAACCTCTCCAGCATAAATCCGTGGACATTTTATGCATTCTACAGAGTTTAACCGGGGTGGTGTACCACCTGAACATGGTCTTATAAGCTTGTTCCTGCCTGGAGACACATACAGACGAAGTCGCAGCGGCTTCCCAGATGTCCTGTCAGTCAACTCCCTCAAGCTCCTCACCAAGATCAGCTTCCCATTGGGATGTGTAGGTGAGTGCCCCCCATTCCAAAGTGGAGGTACTAAAGTGCGCATACATGGTGGTGATAAGGCCTTTCGGGAATTGCTCTTTAAGGCACATGTTTTCGAAGAACGTAGGCGGTGTTAACGCGATAGTTTGAACTGCCGGTGTCTGGGCATAATCCCGAAGTTGTAGATACCTGAAGAAATCAGAAGGGCGCAAAGTAGCCCTAGTCTTCAATTCTTCAAACTGAAGAATCGAACCGCCTTCGTACAAATGACAAAGACGTTGGATACCAGTGCTCTCTATGCCCCTGAAATCTCTAGCTTCCAATCCCGGGCTAAAGGCTGTGTTCCTTAGGTATGGAGCCAACGGAGAGAATTGCGTGGATAACCCGTATTTAAGCGACGTGGCATCCCAGAGTTTCATAGAGTTTGCTATGGCTGGGCACTTGATGTGTGGGAGTGGTCTGTTGGCCTTAGGAACCCACATGAAGAATTGGGGGATATCAGGCTCTAAGACTACCCACCTCCTCTCATCCGGGGGAGAGTGCCACAACGCTATTTGCGTGAGCTGGGCTGCCAAGTAATAAAAGTACAGATTCGGTAAGCCTAGACCACCTCTTGATTTTGCTCTGTACAGAATATTTCGAGATATTCTATGTTTCTTGTTTTGCCAAATAAACTTCCCTATGGCCTGCTGGAGCGTACCCAAGTCAGACTTAGTCAGCCGAACCGGCAGAGCCTGAAACAGAAATAGGATCCGAGGGAGCACGTTCATTTTCACCGTGTGGATCCTGCCGATCCAAGAGATCGGCTTATCCTGCCATCTTTCCATATCCGTAATTAAAGTGCGGATTCAGGGTACATAATTTTGTTGGTGAAGGTGGGTCGGGTCCGCCGTCAGCCGAACCCCTAGGTATTTGATATAATCTCTAGCAATATGAATCTTATAGGTCTCCCTTATGTGAGCTATGTCTGAATCTAGCATACTGAGAGGGAGAGCGCTCGATTTGGAGAGGTTCACCTTAGAACCGGCCAGCCCGCTATAGGAGTCCAACACGGCCATCAATGCTTCCATCGATGCCCCTGGGTCAGTCAGGGTCAGCAAAACGTCATCGGCGAAGCCGGAGACTACATATCACTGACCTTCGATCTGAATTCCTCGAATTTCCTGTGTATCACGCACCTTTTGCAATAGGGGCTCCAATGATAGAGCGAACAACAAAGGGGACAACGGGCAGCCCTGCCTCGTTCCGTTGCCTAAACTAAAGGGTATAATTCTTGATCCCGCTATCCGGACCCGTGCCTGTACATCGGTGTACATTGCCCTAATTGCGGACAGATAAGTAGCCGGGAGGCCGAAGTGTCGGAGGACCTCAAATAGGTAAGGCCATATGACTGCGTCTAGCGATAAGAGTAGCGTCGGGATCCCTTTATCTACCTGCCTCCAAATGAGATCGATGTTACGTCTAGTATTTTCGAATAACTGTCTACTAGGAATAAATCCCACCTGGTCTGGATGGATTAAATGCGTGAGGAAAGGGTTCCATCGGGTAGCCAGGATCTTTGCCAGAAGTTTTGAATCGTGATTAATTAACGAGATCGGGCGAAAGTTTTCCGGAACCGAGTCGTCCTTGCCAGGTTTAGGCAAAAGTACCATGTCAGCTAGAGACATATCCCTGTCCGGAGCGCCACCCTCCATGAGATCATTGAATAAAGTTTCTAATTGGGGTGTAATTTCTTCGCGAAAGATTTTGTAATAGCTGCCTTCAAAGCCATCCGGGCCCGGAGCTTTGTTACCTTTCAATGAGGTAATTGCCGCGTCAATCTCCTCAGCCGTGATTCGTGCACTGAGAGCAGCGGAATCTTCCCCTCTCAATCGCGGCAGAGACAGATGAGATAGGAAATTTCTAGTATCCTCAGTTTCACGTTGACGTCTCATCATCGCATTTCGAGTGGTTGTACAGGTTGGAAAAGTAATCCGTGAAAACCTTAGCTATGTCGGTGGGATCTGTACAGTTCCCACCCGTACTATCTTTAATTCTTATTATATGTGAGTGGCCTTGCCTCGGGCGGAGAGATCTGGCTAACAGTGTATCCATTTTATTGGATTTTTCATAATAAGTCCTCCTAGACCATACTATAGCTCTAGCTATATCATCGAGGAGCGCCTCACGAACCGATGCCCGCAGATCCCGTACGCCCGTTAATGTAGCGGGCGACGAGGCAGCTTTATGTTTTTCCTCAGCTTTTCCCAAAGCTTCTAGAAGAGACGACAATAATTGCGATTTGCGTTTGTTCTTCAATGAGACTTCGCGTATCAAGATACCGCGAATAACCGCTTTATGGGCGGCCCATACCGTGGCCGGGCGGAGATCCGACTCCGTTTCCCTAGCAAAATATTCAGTCAATTCCTTCCGAACTACGTCCACCACGGTCGGATCTTGCAACAAAGAAGTATTTAACATCCAGGACCATGGGGATGCCACACATAAATTGTCTAAGGTCAGCGTGACCTCAGCGTGGTCGGACCTAGTGATAGAGCCAATCGTAGTACCCGAAACCTTTGAAGCAGAGTGAGAGTTTACTAAGAACATATCGATTCTGGAGTAAGTATCATGGGGAGCTGAATAGAAAGTATAATCGCGGTCAGCAGGATGATGCGCCCTCCAGATGTCCAAGAGGCCCGTTCGGAGGATGAAGGAGCGGAGTAGTTTATCCTGCCCCCCTCTCCTATGTGACCGTGGAAGGTTGCCGCTCCGGCTCCGGTCTACGGCTGGACACGGAGCGGCGTTAAGATCACCTCTCACAACCACCATGCCATGCGGTAAATCATGTACCATCTGGGTCATAGCATCCCAGAATTCATTAGAGGGGTCGTTGGGGGCATAAATATTTAGAAAGTGAATCGCATGGGAATATAAAGTCCCCGACACTAGAATAAAGCGACCTGCTGGGTCTGCCACCACTTTCCCCATTTTAAATGGGCATCTATGGTGTATAAGCACCGCAACACCATTTCGTTTGTTCAAAGCCCTAGCTTCATGTACGGTTCTGAATACATGATCCTTCAGAGCGAATCTCGCCGATGCTGGTATTTGTGTCTCCTGCAGGAACGCAATATCAGGGTTCGAACGCTTAAGGTCTCTGAACATAAGGCGGCGTTTGCTTGGAGCGTTAAGGCCCTTGACAAGATAGTAATTTTAATGGCATCGTGACGGGTAAACGTACCCGGTCCACCAGGGGCCGACGTGTACATTGTAATGAAGTGATCAAAAATATAGAGCAGGGGCCCGGTTCCCGCCCACCATAGCCGTGTAGTGTGCAGCATCTACGGATACCTACGTCCCCTTTCAGAGTGTATGGGAAAAGGATGAGGGGAGAGGGGGAAGAGGGAGGGGAGAGTACAGGAACAGAAAAGGGGGAAGATAGAGAAAAGAAGAACAATTGTGAAAACTTTTGCCTGGGCTTACCTATAGCCAGGACAACATGGGGTATATGTTGAAGCGACCCCAGAGCACAAAAAATGCCCCAGAGTAGCATAAACATAGACCAACTGTAATAAGCACCATGAGGTGCCCGGTTAAACCATAATGAGGACAAACACATTTCTAAACAATCAGGATGAATCAGACCCCCCACCCCCCCCATCTCAGGCAAATGATGTGTGAGGGCTTACTGCCACAACATATAACAATACAGCTGGCCACTCCCACCACCCCGGATGAGGACGACCCCGCTCCCTCGGTTGTGGTCTTGGTCGAGACAGATACATGGGAGTAGGGGGGGGGGAGCCCCCAGCTACTACCCCCAGAACCCCAGGAATTGAAGCTGGCATTCAGGGGGGAGAAAGAGTGGCGGGGAAAGGGCACACCTCCATGAAACAGACCCCTCCCCCCAATAAACGGAAGCCAAAGCCGGGGTTACCCCAGGGGGCAGAAACGGAATACAGAATCATTATCCCCTTTAATCGGAAGACATATATGGAGGAGCTCAGGGGCGACCAAAAACAGTAGAATATTTACAGAACATAATGATTATAGACATACCCGAATTCTCCATGCCCGGGAGAAAACTCCGGCCCCAATGACATCCTATCTTATTAGACTCCCACGTATACCGTCAGTGAACCGGCTTGAGGCTTCACCTACTCTACCAATCCAGCTGAGGGGGGAAAGAGAAAAAATAAAAATAAGACAAAACAAACTATAAGATCGTATAAATCACATCTTCTGTATCCCGCTTAGCATAGACTCTACAAGAGTAATGAGAGATCCGAAGCTATATACCCCCCACCCTTAATACTAACATTCCCAGGTATGCATCCCGTAACGGGGGAAAAACATAACATATTGCAAGGCAAGGGACAATAAAGGCCCCAAGCAAATTACCGGGAATACTGCCCGCCGCCCGGAACAGGATAAAGTAACAAATAGTCACAAGGAAAAAGGTAACGGAACACCGCCTTAAGTCTCGCTAAGTCCGCAAGGGGAAGAAAAATGGGCCTCCCCAGGCCCAGGGGAATCAACCGATTGCAGACCATGCTTATACGCCAAGGATGTGAGAGGGGTTGGGGCGAAAATAATGTTAGTGGGAGGGAGAGAACAGGGGAAACCGCACAGCCCTAGCCCACCCCAGTAAAAAAGAACCCACCCGCGGAGGGGACATTGGCCGACCCGTGGGAGCCCTTCCGAAGGACCCTGAAACCGGAGCCGTAAAACATAAGAAGGGGGACCGATACCACCCTCCCAATCAACAATAACCCTCCCGGATGATCTCACCTCCCGGATCCACAGACAGCGGACCGCACACCGCCACCGGAGAGCCGACCTCTTCACTCGCCCACCGATAGCCACTCGCGTGGAAGAGCTGCAAGGACCTCCGTCGACGCCACCGGAACCGCAAGGCCAACAGGAACCTGGATCCCCAAATCAACCAGGAAAGCAGCCGGGTCGCCATCAGGAACAAGAACTTTGGTACGGCCGTCTTTGAATGCTAGCAGACGGAAGGGGTGACCTCAGGCGTACCGAATGGAGTGTTTCTGCAGGAGTTCGGGTTAGTGGGTGCCATTCCCGCCGACGCTGCAGAGTTGTGGGGGTGAGATCCTGATATAGGGCTATGTCCACCCCATTGTGCACAATCGGGCGATCCCTACCACACCTCATCACGGCTTCTTTAGTTTGAAATGAGAGAAATGTGACGATAACATCTCAAGGCCGTCTGTCATCAGCCCTCTTGTGTGCCCGTTCAATATGCCACAGGTGGAACAAGTTACGTTTTTTAAGTGTGAATTTTCATGGAGGGTTTTGATGCGTCCGTGTCCCACTTTGGAGCACTTGAGCAGGCTACATATTACAACTACACTATAAAGGCATACCATTTCTTAAAGAAGACATCCCAGGGCAATTCAAAAGGCATATTTTGAACCTTAGCGTGGGATAATTTTTCCGCTAGCTTGTACCAAGTGTAGTGGTAAAACACATTTTTTCTGCCTTTTTGACACACAAAGTGAGTTTGCGAAGTATATTTTTCAAACCTTATGTGTACTACGACTGTATAATACTTCATATGTTGCTCAACTATGTCGGCTGAGTACAGCAATACCCCCGTATGTACCTTTGCCAGGTATATGTGGACATTGAAGGGGCACATTTGAGACACAGCCATTCCAGTTTTTTTCAAACTTTTAATTTTTACGCTGTGTCCATGTCCCATTTTACAAGGCTATATAATCCAATTACTCCATAAAGGCATACCATTTCTTAAAGAAGACATCCCAGGGTAATTCAAAAGGCATATTTTGAACCTTAGCGTGGATCATTTTTCCGCTAGCTTGTACCAAGTGTAGTGGTAATGAGCATTTTTTAATGTATTTTTTTACTTTGTAAATCCTTTTTTACTTTGTAAAACCCGTTTTTAAACTTTTTTTTTTACTTATTAAATGTTTTACATTTTCTTAACTTTTTTTACACTTTTAAATTTTTTTCTAAACTTTTCTTTTACCGTTAACCCCTAACTAGCAGTAAGCAGCACTAACAGTAAATTCCCCATTTTCCCATAACTCCCACCCACCCCAGCTAGCAAAATATATAATTATAAAATATTTAAATGAATTAAGTAAATAAATTGAACCCCTGAGGGTTAAAAAAATAAATAAAAGTTAATCCTCAGGGGTTAAAAAAAAAAATAGATCACAGTATAATACTGCGATCTGTATGTTGATCACTGTAGGCAGTGATCAACTGGCAGGGAAGGGGTTAATTTTTATTTAGACTGGGTAAAGGGGGGTGGTATTTTTTTTTTACTTAAACGTTACTAAAACAGTTAAAAAATATATATTTTATTTTACCTTTTTAAAGCTTATTTAAAAAAAAAAAAAAATTTAACGTTAACCCCTAGTTAGCCTAACACCAAATTCCCCAATTCCCTACTAACTTCCACCCATCCCAGCTAGCTAAATATATAATTTTTAAATATTTAAATTAATTAATACAATAAATTTAACCCGAGGGTTAAAAAAATAATAATTAAAAATAAAAAAAAAATCAGATGACATTAAAATGTATACCCTGCCAATTGATCACTGTAGTCAGTGATCAATTGGCAGAGAAGGGGTTAATTTTATTAAAACAGGGGAAAGGGGAAAAAAAAAATGTTTCCACCAGGGGGCAGGATCAGTGAAGATCCGTCTCCCTGCACTTCACACAGAACCCGGAAGTGCAGGGAGGCGGAAGGTAAGTACATTGAGCACATGTGCTCACTCTGACATGCTGTCAGAGCGGGCACATGAGCTGGGGCAGCCCGATCGGGTGCTCCCGGTCTGCCTCTAATACAGAGGCAGACCGGAGCACCGTTAACCCCGCGATCGCGGCGATCTGGGGTTAACTTTTGTAAATGACGGAAATTTTCCGTCAACGGTCCTTAACTGAAGGACAAGGTTGACGGAAAATTTCCGTCACCGGTCGGGAAGGGGTTAACACAGAAGCCAAGCAGTATCTTCGAACTCTGCTCCTGACCATTGATAAGGTCAAAACAGGGGGCCTGATCCTATGTGGGGACTTAAATTTTATCCAAATGCCGACACTCGATACTACAGCCCGCCCCATAGGCCAGAGAAAAACTTACATGAATCACACATGCAAAGCTATCACTTATTTACTGACACAACAAGGTCTCTTATGACGCCTGCCGTACCCTACACCCCACACAGGGTGACTACACGTTTCACTCAAAAGTACACAATACCTATACCCATATAGATACCTTTTTCCTTGACAATGCCATTCTAGCACAGCTGCAGGGATGCAGGATAGGGGAAATCACCTGGTCTGACCACGCCCCCCCGGTTCATTTACACCTGCATGATGACTTTCAATTTAGAGGATGGGGGCAATGGCGCCTCAGCGAATCTCTATTGACAGATGATACCTTTCGAGATTCGATCCAGACAGCACTGATGGAATACTTCAAAACAAATGAGACAGGGGAAATAGCAGACAAAATAGTATGGTGTGCTCATAAGGCGGTAGTTCGGGAGCTTTTTAATCACACGGTTCTCCTATCTTAACCCCTTAAGGACCAAACTTCTGGAATAAAAGGGAATCATGACATGTCACACATGTCATGTGTCCTTAAGGGGTTAAAAGACGAAACCATCTCACACTACTGGAATCCTACAAAGAACTAGCTGAACTCACCACAAAAAACAAAGCCCAACCTATGCAGGCAAATTTAACTAAAATATATGCCCTACACTCAACCATTGCCAAACTTCAGGCACACAAAACAAACCGCCTCCTCTATAAACTCAGGGCCACCACATACCACACTTAGCAACAAGGCTTAGGGCTAGATTGACCCAGTCTAAAATCTCCCACATCATAGACAAAGACGGTAATAACACATAGACCCACAAGCAATTAGTAACACGTTCGCAAAGTTTTACTCCCAGTTATACAACCTCCAACTCAATAACACTACGACCCACCCCCAACCCTCAGAAGTCGCCCAATACGTCACACTACCCAGATTGTCGGATGATCACTGCCAGGCCCTACTGCAGCCTATCACTATACAAGAAATCACGCAAACTATTAAGCAGCTTCCCCCAGGGAAATTCCCAGGTGCAGACGGACTCTCTAATGAATACTATAAGGAGTTTGCTGCCACACTGGCACCGCAGTTTCTGAAGGTGTACCAAAAGACAGCATCTACTGGCACCTGCCCCCTGATGCTACAATAGTGACAATCCCCAAACCTTACAAACCCCCAGACACATGCAAAAACTACAGACCCATATCCTTACTCAACACAGATGCGGAAATCTATTCTAAGATCCCGGTGAATAGATTGAGCACAATCCTGCCAAATTTGATCCATGACGACCAGACGGGCTTTATGATGGGCCGACAAACCAGGAAATTAGTCCTCATACAACGCAAACTCGAGAGGGCTGGTCGAGGAGGTCTCCCCTTGGCACTGGACGCTGAGAAGGCTTTCGACCGCCTTCCTGAAGCAAGTATTACACAAATTTGGATTCCCCCCGCAATAATCCAACAAATCTTTGCACTATACTCCTCACCCTCAGCACAGGTAATCCAAGCTGGATTCCTATTTAAAATAACAAATGGGACGAGACAAGGGTGCCCGCCATCCACGGGCCTATACGTCCTCGCACTGGAACCCCTCCTGCACCTCATAAGACAAAATGAGACAATACAGGGAATACACATGGGAGACAAGCAAATTAAAATTAGCACATTTGCCGATGATGTACTACTGTATTTATAGTTACATAGTTACATAGCTGAAAAGAGACTTGCGTCCATCAAGTTCAGACTTCCTCACATATGCTTTTGCTGTTGATCCAAAAGAAGGCAAAAAACCCAGTCTGAAGCGCTTCCAATTTTGCAACAAACTAGGAAAAAATTCCTTCTTGACCCCAAAATAGCAGTCAGATGTCTCCTTGGATCAAGCAGCTATTACCCCACTAATTAGAAATGATATCCCTGTATGTTATGTTTTTGCAAGTATGTATCCAATTGCAGTTTAAACATCTGTATAGACTGACAAAACCACCTCTTCAGGCAAAGAATTCCATATCCTTATTGCTATTACTGTAAAAAAACCTTTTCTTTGCCTTAGATGAAATCTCCTTTCTTCAAGCCTAAATCTGTGACCTTGTGTCCTATGTATAGCCCTGTTTATGAATAGATTTCCAGATAATTGTTTGTACTGGCCCCAAATATATTTGTATAATGTTATCATATCCCCTCTCAGGCGCTGTTTTTCCAAACTAAAGAGATTTACATTTTTTAACCTTTCTTCATAAATAAAATGCTCCATTCCTTTTATCAATTTTGTAGCTCGTCTCTGCACTTTTTCTAGTGCCATGATATCTTTCTTTAGAACAGGTGCCCAAAATTGCACAGCATATTCAAGGTGTGGTCTTACCAGCGATTTATAAAGAGGCAAAATTATATTTTCATCTTGAGAATTTATGCCCCTATTTATACATGACAAAACCTTACTGGCCTTGGCAATGGCAGATTGACATTGAATATTGCTACCTAATTTATTGTCTATAACAATTCCCAAATCCTTCTCATGTGTGGTTATCCCTAGTTCACTACCATTAAGGGTGTAAATTGCTAGTGCATTTTTAACCCCGAAGTGCATAACTTTGCATTCTTATACGTTAAATTTCATCTGCCATTTTAGTGCCCAGTCCCCCAATCTATCCAAATCCCTCTGCAGAAGGCAATATACTGCTCACATTTTATTACTTTACAAAGTTTTGTGTCATCTGCAAACACTGATATATGGCTTTCAATGCCCATTTCAAGATCATTTATAAATATGTTAAATAGAAGCGGTCCCAAAACAGAACCCTGAGGGACACCACTTACCACTTTTGTCCAGCTTGAAAATGTACCATTAATGACAACTTGTTGTACTCTATCCTTAAGCCAATGTTCTACCCAAGAACAAGAATATTCATCTAGACCAATTTATTTTAGTTTGTAGACTAACCTATTGTGAGGAACCGTATCAAATGCCTTGGCAAAATCCAAGTAGATCACATCCACTGCAACACCCTGATCTATATTTCTACTTCTTCGTAGAATGCAATTAGGTTAGTTTGACATGACCTATGTTTCATAAAACCATGCTGATTATTGCTAATAACACAGTTGTTCCCAATGAATTCCTGAATATTATCCCTTAATAGCCGTTCAAATAAATATAGCGAACCCCCAAGAATCCCTACCTACACTAATGCAGATGCTTAAAACCTATGGACAGGTCTCATATTACTCAGTTAATGTGTCCAAGACGCAGGCCTTGCCTATTGGCATCCCAGCCCCGGTACTGGGAGTCCATACGATATTTAGGGCTAACAATTACCAAAAACCCAGCA
The DNA here is from genome assembly GCF_036172605.1 of Pelobates fuscus. Lineage (NCBI taxonomy): Eukaryota > Metazoa > Chordata > Amphibia > Anura > Pelobatidae > Pelobates > Pelobates fuscus. The sequence continues at coordinate 185,875,981 of NC_086323.1, forward strand.
AACCTCATACCCCAGCAACCCGGCAAACTATGTCTCGGTTTGGAACAAGTGCAGTCAGCTACTGAAACAGTGGTCACCGATGTACCTGTCCTTGTCAGACCGCATAGTGACACTGAAAATGTCCATCTTACAGAGGCTTCTGTACCTCTTCCGCACCATTCCCCTCTGCCCCCCCCCCCCCTATTTTAAGACAATTCAGGCCGACATGGGAAGGTTTGTGTGGGCGGGAGGTAAAGCCCGGGTTCCCGTGAACATCTTACAAGCCCCCAGGAAACTGGGAGGCCTGGCAATGCCTAATATCCAAACCTATTATCACGCAGTACTAGCCACGGCTGTCCCACATATAACCTCCGAGACCAGACCACAATGGGTCTCACTAGAACGGGACTTAATAGGCAACCATGAAATCTCACACTTGCTCTGGACACCACCAAATCTCAGACCTGACCTACCCTTACTTCCCCCCAAGGTACAGTTGCTATTTCAGATTTGGGGCAAGTATAGACCCAGACTCGGCAGCACCCCCGGCCTCTCCTTGGCGACTCCCTTCAGGGCCCTACCTTACATCATTCCCACGTTCAATGCTATGCCATGGCACCGCAAAGGCGCAACACACCTCTACCACCTATTCACCGCAGATAAACTCCTAGACTACACAAGCTTATCCGAGAAATATACACTCCCACAGTCCTTGCTGTACTCATACCTACAACTAAACTCCTATTTGTCCATGGAAGCGAAACGCTATCTAGGCACCTCCAGGAATACAAATATGATTACTGCATTGGAAGAAATGTGTATAACTACAAAATTATGACCTCACTGTAAACTGATCTCCATGTGTCATAGCTCCTTATCTAACTTTAGCTACTTCTCCACTACCAAATATACAAAACAATGGGTACGGTGCCACCAAAAACCGGGGACACTATTCTATCCAACCCACTCAAATTACTAAAACCGACCTCCCACATTGAACAACACCGTAAAAAATTATACCGCTGGTACCTAGTGCGAACTAGACTACATAAGATTTTCCCCTCTACCTCCCCACTCTGCTGGAGATGTCATGCAGCGGAGGGCTCAATGCATCCTATCTGGGAGAGCTGTCCACGGCTACTCCGATACTGGACTGAAGTCCACGCACTAATTTAAGACATCACGCATAGCCCTCTCCCATTCACTCTGAAGTCATGCCTATTACTAGATCTCCCTAGAGATGCCCCAACAATTAATATCAAGGAGATGGAAGTCCACGATCCTTTCCAAGGATAGCGGAACTGCACAAACAGTTTGATTTACGAGACTTCCTGTAAGTCGCCCCCCCCACCCCCACACTCTACCGAAAAACATGGGAGCTTTGGCAAACATGGAGATCTGGTAATGTACTATGCTTATAACCCTGAAAAGACCCTGTGGTTCATTAGCCGCACCCGACTGCCCTCATGCTGTAGCGATAATGGGCGGCTACCTAACCCTCATGGACCTGCTGGTATATACACGGCCGTCTGAATGTTGATATACCACTTGACTGCTTAATACTGTGATGCCCCCTGTCCCTCATTTTCTCTGTTTTCTACCCACTCCTTGTGTAACAAGCAATCGAATTGAACAAAGCTATTCTTACCCACCTCCCCTTTTCTCTTCTGTACCCCCAATATGTTAATGACCAAATAAAAATGGTCAAATGAAAAAAAAATCCTAGTATTCAGTTGGAAAAGACAGTGTTAAGTGTGTCTAGGGTGTGTTTCTTTGTCTGGTTTCATCTGATGATCTTAAATCCAACCCTCTGGATCTCACCCTGGTTCTCTCTTTGATCTTTTGTCCCCAATTTTTTAAGAATTTCCTATCTTAAAGGACCACTCTAGGCACCCAGACCACTTCAGCTTAATGAAGTGGTATGGGTGCCAGGTCCAGCTAGGGTTAACTAATTTTTTTTATAAACATAGCAGTTTCAGAGAAACTGCTATGTTTATCAATTAGTTAAGCCTTCCCCTTTTTCCTCTAGTGGCTGTCTCACTGACAGCCGCTAGAGGCGCTTGCGTGATTCTCACTGTGAAAATCACAGTGAGAGCACGCAAGCGTCCATAGGAAAGCATTATGAATGCTTTCCTATGCGACCGGCTGAATGCGCGCGCAGCTCTTGCCGCGCGTGCGCATTCAGCCGACGGGGAGGAACGGAGGCGGAGAGGAGGAGGAGAGCTCCCCGCCCAGCGCTGGAAAAAGGTAAGTTTTAACCCTTTTCCCCTTTCCAGAGCCGGGCGGGAGGGGGTCCCTGAGGGTGGGGGCACCCTCAGGGCACTCTAGTGCCAGGAAAACGAGTATGCTTTCCTGGCACTAGAGTGGTCCTTTAAGGTCCTTTACGTCACTAATTTAAAGTGACCAACGGGATTAGGTGGGTGTACCTTTTTCTACTGATTGTCTTATACACATTGATCAGTAGATGGCTTTATAGCATCACAATAATTTCTCATTGTGAATTCCAACTAACACTTTAAACTTGAATTTTGTGATGCATTTGACATCAAAAATGTCTTATCTTTATGACCCATCAATCAAGCTTCAAAATATTTTGTGAGACATGCAGAATTTTTTTCAGGCTATAAAGTATATTTTGACGCATTTGGACTGGTTCAACTCTCTCTTACAATGGGTTTTTGTAGAAACCCCATACAATTTAAAAAGTAAAATAAATTACTTGGAAAATATCTCTTTCTGATAATTCTGTGTCTGATTTTCTCAGTTACACGGTTTAATTTTGGATCAATTAGTAGTAGGTGACAACATGTGATACATATATATATATATATATATATATATATATATATATATATATAGAGAGAGAGAGAGAGAGAGAGAGAGAGTTAATACATTGCTAAACACAAATACACACACCAGTCAAATCTCACTTTAGCAGTGCTCGCACTACTGCAAGGGATTCTGGGTAAACGTATGCACAAACATCCAACTAAACATATAATTCAGCCTGTAAGCATTTTCATCTACCAGATGAAATATAGAAAGTGACGTAACAATGTTTTTCAACTATTCCTAATAACAGTGCCTATAAAAAAAAAAAGACATTTGCAGCGTCCATTTAGCATGCAATGAAAAATTGTTACAAGCATAGCTTTCCAACAAAGTACAGTTCATTGTTTGCACAGAAAACTTTTAAAAACTTTGCTACTTCTGAGAGCTGTACTTCCAACTGCCTGTCATTTTGCTGCTGTTGACTTTCCTGAATCCATCTTCATGTTTTGCATTTTTGTATGTGAATGCATTGCAAATAAACCCTCGGGACTCTCTTATTAATCTATCTAGCAATATATTAACATTCAAACCAAGCAGACCTTCCTTCTAACCTAAAATGTATATGGCCTCTTTTGGTTGATTTGTGTATTGCAATCTGCAATATATTTTAATTCAAGAAGATTGTCCCTATCTACCAACAAATGCCCTCTGTTGCTTCATGTGTGTATTGCACAAGAGCTAACTATATGCTAATGCACATTATGCAGAGAAATGCATTATCCTATTTCTAAAGCCTTTCCCTCTTTAATATTTTTAGTATCTATTTTTACTACACTAGTTAGCAGAAATGGCTACTTAAAAAGTGTCAAAATACCCAAAATACCTGTGATGTCTGCTTTATATAAATATATACCTTTGTGTGGAAATTTTGTTTTCTCTGACAGCTGATTCTAAAATCACTCCACATTAAAATTTTACTTTACTACATGTATTTTGTGACCAGTAACTACCGAATCCTATATATTGTAAATCAGAACAACTAAATTCATTTATTTTGAATAACTTTTCTTAAGCTGCCAAACTTCCCTTATTGCCAAAACTGTGGGGGGAAAAAACAACCAAAAAAATGAAAAAAATATTTTTTTGCATATTTTTATATTGTCCTTTAAAAATATATTATATATGGCTGATATAGGCGATCTGCTTTGGAGGACGCAAAAATCCGCTCAGATGGGCCATCCAGAACAGCAAGCAAGGAGTTCCCGACGGACTCGAGGGACCGGGAGCCACCGGCGGAGAGTCTGACTGGACGACCTCTGCCGCGGCCATACATCTGTTCAAGGAAGAGATCAGAGGGGTATCCGTGCGCCTCCATGATACAGAAATTACCATCGCTTCCCAAGTATTACCGACCTGGAGCGGGAGATGGCTGCCCTTGAGCAAGGTCTGTCCCACAACCAGAACCTCATGGCAAATATGGAGGACCGCAGTCAGTGGAAAAATGTTTAGATCCAGGGCCTAGTGGAGGCTGTCACTGCAGCTGAAATCTCCCACCTCATCAGGAGATTGCTTACCTGCCCATTTCCCCCTAAACAAGCCAAGGCCATGACTTTGGATAGCTGCTACCCTTACAACAGGCTACCTCATCGAGAGTGTATGTGTTATCATACACTTCCAACATGGTCCAGACAGACAATTCTTCATGTCTGGGGTCCGCAACAAATTTGACCAGTTACCAGTTTGAGGAACACTCGCCTTTTCCGGATATTTCCATAGACCACTATGGACTGGTGTAGATCCTTGCGACCCTTGACTGCCGAACTTGCCAAACATAAGCTGCCCTATAAGTGACAGTCACAGGGGCCTCTGAAATATGACAAATCAGAAAAAAATATTATTTTGTTGTAGGGATCCTGAAGAGACTTGTTCTTTAGTTTTGAAAGATGAGCAGCAAATAAGAATGTCTCTTGGTAAAGAATCAGAATCGAATATTAGGAATGTAAATTAATTGGTAAAGTTACCAATTAATAATGTATACATGTTATTAATGAAACATCAGCTTATATGATACCACAGGTCATTAAGAGAGTAAAAGGCTGACAAATTGTTAAACACTTTATTTTTTTCATGTTGCATCTGTCATAGTGTACACTTTTTTCCCACCATTCCTTAATTCATTAGAGGAGAAGTAAAGAATTAAGTTGTCAAGAGAGACACAATAATTTTTACAGGAAGATCAAAAAATATTAGAGATTCACAAACACTAATCAACAGACACTTATGCTGGATTTCTCTTTCACATACAATAACAAAGCCGATTTATTACATGAGCTTTGTTACTGTTCTGCTTCAGAAAAAGGATACAATAAAATAACGGACTCAAATATCTTAACAGTTGTTATTGACCACTCAAGTGTGAATTAATATTGCATTTGCATTTAAAGCTGTCAAAAACTATTATTTAATATAAATATATTTATAATATATTTATATCAGAGGAACACTTCAGCACCATAACCATTACAGTGCACTGTAGTGGTTATGATGCCAGGTATGATCTAGATATTAAAGGTAAACATATTAAACAATGGTTTGACTTCTTACCTGGGGTCAGTCAGGCGCTAGCCCTTGCATGCATTGCATCTGACAGAGATTGAATCTTTCTGTGTGAGCAAAGCTTCCGACTCTCCATCCTCAGTAGTGGAGGTGGAGGTTGGTGGGAAAGACCGTTCCCACCCCTTCTCTGCACTCCATAAATAATGTACTATGGTTTAGTGTTCATTTAAGGATGTAAGGCAAACTTGGTGTTAGTCTTTAATGTAATTTTGAGTTTAGATTTATCACAATTTATGTATTTATTACAAAATATCCAGACATTCAATAAGCTACATTGTGACGATATACAATCTTCTGTTGCAATTCATTTCAAAGATCTGTCAATTTTCAGAATGTCCTGTCCAGAGGATGTGCACAGGTGTAAGCACGGTTTTCCAGAACAAATTTAGCTATTTTTCGAATACTGTCATCCTGGTTTTCAGCAGAATCTGAAGAAAAAGATATGATCACTTTACTTATACTGCTTAAGCACCAATTAACTTTAAAATCTGGAAAAAAGGAAAGGCTGACAGAGAGGGATTACAGAACAGGTCCTCCCAACCGTCAGTCTCAATACCCCTGAATAGAATAGTCCATAGTATTGGCTAGGAGTTGCCAGTAGGGGACATATATGCAAAATATGAAAAATAATAAATATTTATTAGTCCCTTGTAGGGAAAAAAAACACTCAATAAAATATAAAGTGAAGGAAAATAAATCAAATTAAATTCATTTAAAAGTGTATATACAGTGTACAAAAAAAGTGTATATACAGTGAGCGGAATAGGGATCCTCTATCGAGAGGTAACCTCACAGCGAACCTTGTTATCAAAATACAATTGTATAGATTGCAACACTGTTTCGAACGCTATAAGTAGCTATAAATCTGTATCTAGGGAAAGACAGTGGTGTCACCCTAATAAGGATTGCAAAATAGCAAAGTCGCTAGAGAGGAATAACAACATAAAACCCCCCTTGGCAAGGTGTGCAGAGCAATAGGGTGTTGTACTCAGAGAGATTTGTGTGATTTAGACCAGTGTCCTGAAAACTGGCCCCTAAATAATAGAGCTGTTTAACATGCGTCCCTCCTAAGTAGAAAAAGCGAACCGTGGACCCCTAATATGGGTAGCCCACTAGCTGTAAATGGAGGGTAAAGCTTGGCATCCCATGAAGTGATGCTGTAGTGATGAAAGCCTGTAAAGAAAAAATCATCATAGGCTCCCAGTATCCTTTCCCCAAAAGTACGTTACTAGGGAACGCACAGGACAGAGACAGAAATCCAAAGTCTAAGTCTAAAGGGCAGAATGGTGGGTAAACAACCCCACAAGGAGCCAAGCAAAACCTTAAGAGGATTGGTATATAAACCAGTTAAGCTAATAGGGGAGCTTCCTGCCTACATTAAATAAGATAAGGACTATAGTAGATTGTCTAAGTGCTATAATAGCAAAAAATGGCTGAGCCTTAAAGTCTATATTTCAGCGGCATAAGTTCCCCTATAGCTACTGCACACGTAGTTCAAATAGAAACTCGGACCCCAAAGGTCCCTAGACTAACTAATGCTAGCTAAACAGCGATTCCTATCATTATTTTAGAAAAGTTTCTAAGTACTTGGTGTTAAATAGATAGATCCCTAAAAAGAATCTCGGACCGAGTGGTCCCGGCGTTTGCTCAAACGCCGGGACCACTCGGTCCGAGATTCTTTTTAGGGATCTATCTATTTAACACCAAGTACTTAGAAACTTTTCTAAAATAATGATAGGAATCGCTGTTTAGCTAGCATTAGTTAGTCTAGGGACCTTTGGGGTCCGAGTTTCTATTTGAACTACGTGTGCAGTAGCTATAGGGGAACTTATGCCGCTGAAATATAGACTTTAAGGCTCAGCCATTTTTTGCTATTATAGCACTTAGACAATCTACTATAGTCCTTATCTTATTTAATGTAGGCAGGAAGCTCCCCTATTAGCTTAACTGGTTTATATACCAATCCTCTTAAGGTTTTGCTTGGCTCCTTGTGGGGTTGTTTACCCACCATTCTGCCCTTTAGACTTAGACTTTGGATTTCTGTCTCTGTCCTGTGCGTTCCCTAGTAACGTACTTTTGGGGAAAGGATACTGGGAGCCTATGATGATTTTTTCTTTACAGGCTTTCATCACTACAGCATCACTTCATGGGATGCCAAGCTTTACCCTCCATTTACAGCTAGTGGGCTACCCATATTAGGGGTCCACGGTTCGCTTTTTCTACTTAGGAGGGACGCATGTTAAACAGCTCTATTATTTAGGGGCCAGTTTTCAGGACACTGGTCTAAATCACACAAATCTCTCTGAGTACAACACCCTATTGCTCTGCACACCTTGCCAAGGGGGGTTTTATGTTGTTATTCCTCTCTAGCGACTTTGCTATTTTGCAATCCTTATTAGGGTGACACCACTGTCTTTCCCTAGATACAGATTTATAGCTACTTATAGCGTTCGAAACAGTGTTGCAATCTATACAATTGTATTTTGATAACAAGGTTCGCTGTGAGGTTACCTCTCGATAGAGGATCCCTATTCCGCTCACTGTATATACACTTTTTTTGTACACTGTATATACACTTTTAAATGAATTTAATTTGATTTATTTTCCTTCACTTTATATTTTATTGAGTGTTTTTTTTTCCCTACAAGGGACTAATAAATATTTATTATTTTTCATATTTTGCATATATGTCCCCTACTGGCAACTCCTAGCCAATACTATGGACTATTCTATTCAGGGGTATTGAGACTGACGGTTGGGAGGACCTGTTCTGTAATCCCTCTCTGTCAGCCTTTCCTTTTTTCCATATTTAAATCCCACGGGTTATGCCCATATACCCTGCAACCCCTACCAACCCCAATGTAGGATTGTATCTATTTATTTATTTATTCTCTTCCATTGGTGGCTGTGTCTTTTCTCTATTTAACTTTAAAATCTGCAGTGAGTAATGACAAAAAGCGTAATCAATCATAAAACTTACGTTTTGATAGCTGAGCCATGAGGTAATTATTCCCGAAATAAGCCTCTGAACAAAACATATTTGCCAAAAGTACCTAATTGAAATAAAAAAAATATTTAAGAATTATGTCCTGTAATAAGCATATAAATTAACATTGGGGCATGATTTTATATAGAAATATATATATATATATTAAAAAAATGGGCTTCATAGAACTGTTAATTACTGTGTTAATCAGAAAGATGAACAAGGTTTATATAAATAAACATTTGGTGTTATATATGGGAACCAGTCACTAGACTCAGACCAGTAAATGCAATTATTTTGTTATTAAATCCTCTACTGTTGACCAGTGGTAAAGACATTTTAGGACCTAAGGGGTCTTCAGTGAAACATAAATGTCAGTAGCTATTTTTTGCGTTCTCCTCAGAAATCATATTGTTATTCAGGAAATATCATCGAATATCATAAAATAAAATAAATAGGAATAACTTTAAACCTTATTTAATGCTTACTTCATGGTCATGGTTGCGAAGTCCAATGCTGATGGACCGACTGGCTCTGGAAATAACAGCTGTCATTGCGTACAGATTAATAAGAACATCTGCTACTCTCTTTAAAGCCAACTGCTCATCCACTATAGTCTGCAAGACAAAATAAAGCATATAGAACCCCACGATTCAAACAAAAAACATTAAAATTTGTTGTACACAGTAGGTTGTTTGAGAAGGTCATGCATTTTTTTAATTGTGCAGCATCCTGCGGGTGTGATCATATTTCTGTTAATGTGCATTTCTACAGGTATTGATGCAAATATATATATATAAAAAAAATAAATCACACTATAAAATTAGTTACTGTGGCACTTGTGAGTGGTAAGGAAATCTTACCATCAACAAAGACACAAAAGTGGGCGGTAGGTATTAAAAGGTTGACTACCCCTGATTTACACATTTTTAAATGACTACATGGTTTTAAAGGAAAATATCACATATAAATATATTTCAACCACTTGATATGGAGCATACATATACAAATGCTACCGGATTTCCTTAATCTTAGTTACTACATCAATGTTACTATTTGTACCTATAGTTTACTACTGTATAATTTTGTACTTGCAGTTCAAAGTAATTATTAATAACCTGTCTGATAGTATTCTGGTTGGCAAATATTGTAATTGTTTTAGACAAATGGCAGGTCTGCTCAACCATTTAATCACATGACACAGAGGCAAAGTAAGCAAAAATAATAACAATATATGACTTGGAAATGTTCAAGATTAAATGTTTAAAAGGCTGTGCTCACCTTGCCAAACCTGTACAACAAGCTTTCTACAGTATTTCCAAAATAATATGTGTTCTCCTCCAGTTTCTTTGCACTTTCCTGAGAAAGAAAATGGATCATTGTGAGTTTTCATGTTATCCACTTATATCATTCTATTATCTGTTGCAGATTACATTACGAAGGTGATTCAATGTCAGTATGGGATGTCACAGGTAAACATGTCTCCAAAGGAGCTCTAATGCCAGCAAGTAACAAGAACCGTACAATCTAGAACAGATTTGGCGCTTTAAAGCGACGCAGTGGTTTTGGCACACAGATGAGTATTTTGTACTTGCTATGTACTTTTGCATTAAGATAGACTAATCTTGGTATTCACCTCTTGTCTCATATTATATGGACTATATTGTGGCTCTCTCTGATTTTTGAGAGATTTGCCACTGTGGGGACTTATATCCATAATGACGGTCTGTTCTACATCAAGAACGCCGCGTTCCGGCATGCGTTCCACCTGGCCGAATGCAGAAGTGAAGTCAGATGCAAAACAGGAAGACGCCCCGCTAATGAAAAATCACACACAGATGGCCGGCAAAGATTAAATGTATATAAGAAGACATCAGGGACTCAAACCAGACCTGGAAGAAGGCTTTATTGCCAAAACATGTTTGCTGCATTTAGTTTTATCAATTTGTTTTTATACTCACTCTTGGTTACTAACTATAGGGATAAGTGGAACTCCAGTTTTTCCTTATTATATTGTTTATTGTTTTTATATGCTTGGTTCCACTCCCACAGTACCTTGAGGTGTTTGTTTTTTAATACTTACAATAAATTTCTTTTAAAATCCATCTGGAATCTCATCACCATCTTCTACTACCGTCAGTGGGATCGCTAGCCTGTATTGACACCTTTGCATCTGTCACACAGAGCCTGCTACGGCTCTGGAGAATGTGAGTTGTAGTCCTACACCTATTCACTGCTTCTTAATATTATACAGTTCACACTATGTTGTGTGTTATTTTTATATTTTAGGTACCATTCCATTACAGTTCATCATATGGTGATATTATCTGATTTTTATATATTTGCACTGGGTAGGGTGTATACACTGATATATTGTATTTATCATTTGTTTTCTGTGTTTGGTGTATATGGGAAGCACCATTATATCAGTCATACTGCCTGCCAAGTATTTTAGCTACGTTTAAGGTTTATACTAATATTGTGAAGTGCCTACACACTCTTTGTTTTTACTATATCAATTGAGAAAGCCTAATGTGTTGTGATTGTATAGAATGATCTTTTGATCGGTTTGGATTTTGTGTTGTATATTACAATAAATATTGTTTTTACCCTCAAATTTTGACTTTTTTTATCCTGCATTTTATTTTATTAATCTAAAGGAAGCTCATCGGGTACTGCCATTCTATCTACATCTACCTACATATATCATTTGTGGGGATCATACCACCCAAACGGTGCTCTTGAAATTGTGAGTAGATTTTATATTTTTTGATAAAGAAATATTGCTTAAAACGGTGAGCACTATATCTAATTTATTTCCTTTCACATGCCGTTTACACTGTGAACATCTAAATGGGACAGCTCCAGCTTTATCCTTGAGCGGGGATTGTACTACTCAGAGCCCTCTAAGAGCTGATTGGAAGCTCTGTCCTTGTAAGTCTATTTTAGCTTATTTAAGACATTCTATATACTGGATTACACTATTGGTGGCTTCTTTTTATTTTTTTAAAATTTTTATTTTTGCAGTGCATATGGAGTAACAGACTTGCACCAGGTACCCCAAAGGCAAACCTTGTGCTATTCAGACATTAGTTACAATGGGGTATTCAGTAGTACTTGCACAATTTTTTGGTTAAGTAATGAGGTCACGTTATTGTCATGAGCTCGTCAGAATTATAAGGTACATGCTTATCTGCTCATTGGTGACAATTGCATGTGTTAAGGTTAGTGCTATACTCATACGATAAACAATAAACAATAAACAAGTGAACAACAAATTGGTGGCTTCTTTTGTGTTTTCATCATATGAGACACCAACAACAGAATTCCTCATCTGCACTGAAGTTTTATCTAATTGAACATTAAGGAGGATAACAGACTGACCTCCAAAAAAGCACTATTTCCAAAATGTTATTTCCCCCCAATTTTTTTTTTTTTTTGCTGGGACTCTCTAATATTGTTATATTTTAATATTTTTTGATAATATTGTACATCTATATATCTATATTGGAATATCTAGTATTTCATATTTGGCAGAGTCTGTTTTCTTTGCATTTTTTCCTTGCTCCTCTTGGATTATTAAGGTATCCAAGTAACAGATCATATTTTGCCGCATTTGGAATTAGCGCTGCATCTTCTTTTTTCTCGTTAAACACGTGAATACCCTAATGTTAAGAATGATTATATTTGTTTTTAAGATGAGATTGTTCCTGTAATAAATATTTTTGATTTTTTTTTTTTATGTTCACTTAATGTTCATTTAATATAGAAACATCTCCTTACCTCTAAACTTGGATGAACAACTCCATCTTTTCCTGTTAATCCCAAATTCACACTTCTTCCAAAGCTGTCTCGAAGCTTTTTAGAAAGCATTTCCAAAGCTATCCCAACGTTTCCCTTCTTCATTTCTCTGGAAATACTCAAGACTGTTAAAGGATGTACTGGACAAGTGACTCTACACCCTAACATACACTAATCAGCCAATGTTAAAACAGGTTAAGTGAATAAAACTGATTATATTGTTAAAATGGCGCCTGTCAAGTGGTGTAATATATTAGGCAGCAAGTGAACAGCCAGTTCTTTAATTTCATGTGCTGGAAGCAGGAAAAATGGGCAAACAAAAAGATCTGAGCGACTTTGACAAGGCTCAAATATGAATGGCTAGACGACTGGGTAAAAACTCTAAAATTACAAGTCTTGTGGGGTGTTCCTGGTATGCAGTGGTTACTACCAAAAGTGGTGCAAGGAAGGACAACCGGTGAACCAGTATCAGGGTCATAGGTGCCCAAGGCTCATTGATGCATGTGAGGAGCGAATGCCAGCCCATCTGATCCAATCCCACAGAAGAGCTACTGTAGCTCATATTGCTGAAAAACGTAATGCTGGCCATGATAGAAATGTATCAGAACATACAGTGCAGTTTGCTGTGTATGGAGCTGCATAGCTGCAGACCGTTCAGAGTTCCCACGATGACCCTGCCCAGAACTGGACCATGGAGCAATGGAAGAAGGTTGCCAGGTTTGATGAATAATGTTTTCTTTTAGATAAGGTGGATGGCGGTTGCGTGTGCATCATTTACTTAGAGAAGAATTGGCAACAGGATTAACCGCAGGCCTGCAGAGGCAGTGTTGTGTTCTAGGCAATGTTCTGCTGGAAAACCTTTAGTCCTGGCATTCATGTGGATGGTACTTTGACACGTGCCACCTACCTAGAGCCCTTAATGGTAATGGTGTTCTGTGATGGCAGTGGACTATGTCAGCAGGACAATGTACTCTGACACACTGTAAAACTTGTTCAGGAATGGTTTGAGGAACATGACAAAGAGTTCAAGGTGTTGCCTTGGCTGCTAAATTCCCCAGATTTAAATCCGATTGAGCATCTGTTAGATGTGCTGGAACAACAAATCTGACCCATGAAGGACCCACTTTGCAACTTGCAGGACTTAAAAGACTTAGCGATCATAAGATTTAACTTAAATTACATTATTGTTTTAACATGAACATGAAGGACCCACTTTACAACTTGCAGGACTTAAAAGGACCTGTTGCTAATGTTTTGATGCCAGATACCACAGGATAAGTTCAGGGATCATATGGCGTTCGTGCATCGACGCATCAGGGCTGTTGTGGCAGGTGGTTTTAATGTTGTGGCTGATCAGTGTATGTACTCAAGGGTAACAATTTACTTCCATATTATAACTACTACATGTAGTTAATCCTCTCTACCTCACTAACATATTGAGTGTGCATCAATAATTCTGTGACCAATGATTCTGCTGTAACTATTGAACTTCTCGAATAGCGATCATAAGATTTTTACTATAAATTAAATTACATTGTTTTAACATGAATCAGACCACAGCAATCCTCAAATATTGCATTATCCATGGTTTTCCCAATCAAAAAGGTGTGTAGTGCAGTCATCACACTGAATGACACATCGATATGAATACTGGCATATGCGGCATATGCATCACAACAGGAAAATATATACACATTTTATTTAATGTTTATTATCTGCTCTTTTAGTTTTATTTTTCAAATTGAGTGACTTGTTTAGAAATGTACATCAGAAGCTAATTGCAATGGGCCTTTCTCCATATATTAAAAAAAACAAAAAACTCCTTACTTTATTTTACCAGTCAATATTTTCCCTGCATGTTGCATTCCTGTCAGAGCAATGTACATACGAAGAATTTCATTTGTTCCCTGAAACATAAAACATAGTTTTCAAGAAACACACAAAGCACCTGGAGAAGTTAGACACATGATTAAGCTTCAGATAAAACAACTACCGCGGTCGCAGCGGCGATCGGGCCTGTCGCTCAAGAGGGCCCGGCCACCGGGTGCCCGCACGTTAAGGGTCCCATCGGGTGGCCCATGCTGCCAGAGCCACCCGATGGCAATGAATATCCAGGGGGCCCGGTCAGCGCTGCGGCGCTTCAACAGCATGACTGGGTCCCCTGTGATGATGTCAGATTGAGCTGGGAGGAAGTGACTGCCCCGGTATATATATATACATACACAGTTCCTGGGTGTATAATCTGCATTATAATATGCACATGCATTCCGGAGCATTGCCATGGCACCCCATGGACCACCAGGGAATCCAGTATGCTCCCTTCCTGACAACAGGTACTAAAGGCAAGGAAGGGTGGATAAACATTGTTAAAGATTTTTAAAAGCACAATGTCTTAGGACGTGAGTGCAAGAGGTTGTCACAAATATTCAGAGGAAAAAAAGAAAACTTTCATGAAAATGAAGAGCTCATGACTTAATCTAGATGAAGAAGAGGCACTACATGCTTCCCCTGGCCACATGCATTTCAAACACAGAAGAAAATGTGCTTACCTCAAAGATAAGCAGAATACGGCTGTCTCTGAGGTAACGTTCATATGGATAATCTTTCATGTAGCCCAAACCTCCCAGGATCTGCAAAGCTTCGCTCACACAGAGCCACGCGCTTTCTGAACTGAAAACCTACAAGAAAAGCTCTTGTTAGAATAGCTACAAAGCAGATTTATATTTGTAGACCTATTAAAATTAGTAAGCTTCAAAACAAAATATGCACATAATATGCCAATATTCAATAATGATCTTATCAAATGTATTCATGATTTATCTTTGTAAAATTAGTTTTGCTACTATTAAATGGACATTACAGTCCAATTATGACTCCCATTTGTCTTTATGCATCTAACAAAACAACTTCAGCTTAATAAAGCAGTTTTTATGATAGAAACATAGAATGTGACGGCAGATAAGAACTATTCGGCCCATCTAGTCTGCCCAATTTTCTAAATACTTTCATTAGTCCCTGGCCTTATCTTATAGTTAGGATAGCCTTATGCCTATCCCACGCATGCTTAAACTCCCTCACTGTGTAAACCTCTACCACTTCAGCCGGAAGGCTATTCCATGCATCCACTACCCTCTCAGTAAAGTAATACTTCCTGATATTTTTAAACCTTTGCCCCTCTAATTTAAGACTATGTCCTCTTGTTGTTTTTTAGTTTTTCTTCTTTTAAATATAGTCTCCTCCTTTACTGTGTTGATTCCCTCTATGTATTTAAATGTTTCTATCATATCCCCCCTGTCTCGCCTTTCCTCCAAGCTATACATGTTAAGATCCCTTTAACCTTTCCCGGTAAGTTTTATCGTGCAATCCATGAACCAGTTTAGTAGCCCTTCTACTACTGCCAATGCAGTCTCAATGCTCAATCCCTCTGTCATTTAGAAGTTAAACTACTTTTATTTGTTTAGACGAAGAAGAAAATGGTTTAATTTTTAGCACAGATTGTTTACTGCTGCTCTGTTAATAGAACTTTAATCACACATAGGAGCCCCCTACAGGCTCTAACAAGCAATTAACCCCTTAAGACCGCAGGACGTACTATGCCGTCCTTATTTTGGTGGCTCTAAAAGCCGCAGGACGGCATAGTACGTCCTGCGATCTTATGTACTTACCCGGTCGCCGGCGATCCCACGCCGGCGATCGCGGTATGGGGGACTTACCTGGGAGCCCAGGGAGTCCCCCTGCGTCCTCTTCAGCCGCCCAGGGCCATGTGATCGCGAGGTCCTTGCGAGGACCCCGCGATCACATGGACGGCATAGCCGTCCAAGGCATTGCCAGCAGGGGGAGTGCCTGTAATGACAGGTACTCCCCTGCTGTCTGAAAAAAAAATAAAAAATGTTAAAACAGTGTAAAAATAAATTATATATACTTAGATCATATATATATTTATTATATATATGATCTAAGTATATATATATACACACATATACACACATACACATAAATATGCATACACTGTCTACGTGTATTTTAATATTAATATATACATAATTATATATATATATATTAATATCAAAATACACGTACAATGATATTGATTAAATATATATATAATTTTCATTATATATATATTTATATATAATAAAAAATAAATAAATATATAAATACGTTAAAAAAATAAATAAAAAAAAAATAGATAAAAAATATATAAACATGCGTAATTTCGTTCTAACTGTATTTTAAAATTAATATATATATATTGATATCAAAATACATGTAGAACAAAATAATATATATATCTATATACATAAGTATATACGTATATATCACTATGTATATACCTATATATAAATAAAAATAATTTTAAAAAATTATATATATATATACACACATATATATATACACACATATATATATAATAATTCTACGCATATATTTATGTAATAATTTTACATAATTAGGTCATTTTATTAATTACAATTTGCAGGACCTGCCTGCCAACCCAGGCCAAAAGTTCAGGGAATTACATTGTCTAGCACTATATTTAACTCTGTAACTTTCCAAGACACCATGAAACCTGTACATGGGGGGTACTGTTTTACTCGGAAGACTTCGCTGAACACAAATATTAGTGTTTCAAAACAGTAAAATATATTACAACGACTATATCGTCAGTGACAGTGACATTTTTTGCATTTTTCACACACAAATGGCACTTACACTGACGATATAATTGTTGTGATACGTTTTACTGTTTTGAAACACTAATATTTGTGTTCAGCGAAGTCTCCTGAGTATAACAGTACCCCTCATGTACAGGTTTTATGGTGTTTTCAAAAGTTACAGAGTCAAATATAAGGTTTGCGTTTCAGTTTTTTCACATTAAAATTTGCCAGGTTGCCTTTGAGACCGTATGGTAGCCCAGGAATGAAAATTATCCCCATGATGGCATACCATTTGCAATAGTAGACAACCCAGGGTATTGCAAATAGGGTATGTTCAGTTTTTTTAGTAGCCACTTAGTCACAAACACTGGCCAAAATTTGCGTTCAAATTAGTTTTTTGCATTTTCAAATATTAACACTAACTTTGGCCAGTGTTTGTGACCAAGTGGCTACTAAAAAAGACTGGACATACTCAATTTGCAATACCTTAGGATGTCTACTTTTGCAAATGGTATGCCATCATGGGGGTAATTCTTATTTCTGGGCTACCATATGGTCTCAAAGGCAACGTAACCAATCTGGCGAATTTCAATGTAAAAAAACTGAAATATGTAACACGCTATATTTGACCCTGTAACTTCCCAAAACACCATAAAACCTGTACATAGGGGGTACTGTTTTACACGCGAGACATCGCTGAATACAAATATGTGTATTGTATTGCAGTAAAAGCAAACAGTATTATGACATTCACAGTTAGAATGTCACGTAGAACTAAAAAAATTTAAAAAAATCTTATTTTCTCCCATTTTTTAAATATTTTTTTCATATTAAATTATGTTCCATACCTAAATATTTGATGTTAAACGAAAGCCCCGTTTCCCCTGAATAAAATGATATATAATAAGTGTGGGTGCATTTAATATGAAAGAGGTGAATTATGGTTGGACAGACATATAGCGCAAATGCCAGGTTTTGTTTACGTTTTTTTGGATCACAACTTGTACATTTGGCTGCGGTCTTAAGGGGTTAACAGAGCAGGACATACATTATAAACATACTGTCAATAAGAAAAGCAGAATATCTTGATTTCACTTCTTATTTTAGGAAGTGTATAGGGAGGCTGTGTTCGTCTCATCCAAGGCAAAGTGAATGGCAGAGAATTGAGCTAAAGTTGTTTGGGTACTTAGATTGTTCCATGAATTTTTGCTACTATTAAATATGTTTTCTTCTTTTAAAGTAAATAGCTCTTTTATTTTCTTTGGCCTAACAGATCTTCAGCCATTAACCCCATGATCTGCCATGAAATCAGCAAACAACCAATCAGCGGGAGCATTGCACTGATATTGTGGAGTATCCAGACCAGCTATATTTTAACCCCCCAAAAAACTGAATAATTCATTTTTTACCTACATTTCCCCAAAACAGCAATGTGCTTGTATACTGTGTTGCCAGGCATTTTTGAATTTACAGGATCAATTTTAGGAGTCCATATCTGTCTAGAATTGTGACAATTTGTTTTAAAAAAAAATAAAAAATAAAAAAAAATTACGATTTAGCAGTTTTAAATAAACTTCTGAAAAATATGAATTTTTGAAAAGTTACAAACCCAAGTCATTTCATATGGGATAGTAGGTCTCCTTTAGCATATATTTGCTAAAACTTCCATTTGTATTTTTCCTGTGTTTTCACACACATATTGCAAAGTATTTAGGAATTTTATGCAAAGTGTATAAACACTAGTGCTGAACAATACAGAAATTTAGGTTTAGCTTCCTCAAGACTTTGGGTGGAATTACAGTGCCCATTTCTGCTTTCATACTAGCATATTTGTTACACTTTAGCATATTACAGAAGTTCAGTGCAGAACCCCTTATCTGTTACTGTTTCAGAGGCATGCAAGAGACTGAGGGGGCTGAAATTTGCTGCTCTACTTTACCCTTACATTC
Organism: Pelobates fuscus; assembly: GCF_036172605.1. Lineage (NCBI taxonomy): Eukaryota > Metazoa > Chordata > Amphibia > Anura > Pelobatidae > Pelobates > Pelobates fuscus. The sequence continues at coordinate 185,894,742 of NC_086323.1, forward strand.
CAGAAGCTATCGGGGGGAAAAAGTGTTGTAAGGAACCAAGGGACCTGAGCTATTGCTCCTGACTTCCCAGCTCAAGACGGTGTTGGCAAAAAAAAAAAAAAAAAAAAGACCTCCCTCCCCGGTCCGCAGGCATTTAGCTGGCAGCCGGCAGGGGAGGGAGGGAGAGAAGACACGGGAGCTCAGCCTGCAGCTCCTCCGGGTCCTTCTCTCACGAGCACGGAGCGCTGCCGCAGTTAACACAGCAATGCTCCGGATCTCGCGAGAGTGAACTCTATCCCTGGATCTGCGGGCTAGAGTTCCCTCTCACCACTGCGACCCACCAGGGTTTTCTCACGGACCACCAGGGATCGAGAAATGTCCCCCCTCCTCCCTCAGTAAAGGTAAGAAGGGAGAGGGGACATAAATGTATTTATTTATATTACTTTTTTTGTTTGTTTTATAAAAAAAGCCTACCTGCCCTCCTCACCACACATTCACACACTGCCCACCCTACACACATGCACACACTCCCCCCCCCACACACACACTGCCCCCTTATACACATACACTGCTCCTATGCCCTACTACAGCACCATATCCCAGCAGACCCCAGGTAAGTTGTCAAACTGTTCTTAAACGGTTTGACTACTTACTCTGGGAGGGGGTCCTGGCACTCCTGGCACCATAACATAGAGCTGTAGTGGTTATTGTGCATGGATTATTTCTGCCACCACAGGCATAACTAGATTCATAGGCTCATTGGGACCTGGCTCAAAAGGTTTTCAATAAAAACTGGCCAGTTTTACAATATGATTCCTTCCTTAAAAACACCATCACTAATCAACCGTCAATGACTTTTAGAAGATCTAAAAACCTGGCGGATCATTTAACTCATATTCACTTGAAACCAGCACAAATAGCACCTACATGGCTCCAAGCCACTAAAGGTCTCTTCAAATGTGGTCATTGTAAAGCCTGTGACTTCGTTCTACCATCAAAAACAGTTTTGAATAAAAGAACATTAAAGGAGATCACTATCAATGACTTTGTAAACTGCAGCTCCACGAATGTTATTTACCTTATAACATGTGAGTGCGTCGCAGAGTCTTACAACACATTAACTCCATCACCAATTTACATGTTGATACTCCAATAGCAAGACATGTAAGACAGAACCATGTGTCTAAACCCAGTGTACTTAAATTCCAAGTGATCCACCTCCCCTACGGCGCGAGTGACGAACGGGGGTTTTGTCTCCAAAATCTTCCCTATATCAAATGGCTCTCGCCAAGGCTGTCCACTTTCCCCAATACTCTACATTCCAGCACTCGAACCGTTGTTTGCGGATGATATTCTGTTATCACTAGAAAAACCACACATATCTTTGCCGCAATTCCATAAAATACTAGCTCACTACAGTAGATGCTCCTACTACAAACTAAACATAGCAAAAACACAGGCCCTAAGCATAAACATCCCAAGCCACGACCTGAACGCCCTGAAAACACAATTTAACTATGAATGGAGACAAGACCACATAAAATTCCTAGGGGTTAACTTTACGCCCACACCCGCCACCTTATTTAAAGCAAACTACACTAAACTTTTAGGGGAAATCAAATCCATCACACAAGGATGGAAGGGTAAATATGTATCATGGATGGGACGAATCGCATCGGTAAAAATGGTAATACTGCCCAAGATCCAATACCTCTTCAGAACACTCCCCCTTCAGCTCCCCACAAAATATATCCTGGAAATACAAGAACAAATTAACACATACATATGGGAGAACACACAACCCAGGGTAGCGTGTACTACTATGTTCCGACAACTCTCCCAGGGTGGAATGGGCTTACCTGAAATAAGAGGATACTACTGAGCAGCGCACATAGCCCCGCTCCTATCAGCATTTCAACACAAAGACACGATGGCCTGGGTCGAAATTGAAAAGAGCTATGCTAATGGACTTTCCATACCAACAATGGCCTGGATACCGAAACCCCAACGGCCCAGCAACAAATCACTACTACCGACAACTCAACTAACCCTAACAATTTGGGATGACTACCGTAAAAAGATGGGCATACTGACGAAAATATCCCCAGCCCTCCCGCTAGAAGCATTGAGCGTAATCATCACGAACTTCAACTACAAAATATGGAACAAACACGGCGTGCGAACCCTGTCCTAACTTGTGACAGATGCTCACCTTAAACATCTGCCTGACCTCCAACAAGAGTTCCACTTACCCGCAACAGCCACCTTCTCCTACAGGCAACTGCAAGCCTGGTTCGCCCTACAAACGAAACAATCAGCAATAACCTCCCCGGAACCACCCCTACTAGACGTAGAAAAGATTTGCCTAAAAACCAAACCGGCTAAGAAACTGATCTCACTGATCTATGCCTCGGAACATAACCAGCCCTCACGACACCCCCCCCTCTTTTAAAACAGCATGGGGAAAAGATATCAAACACCCACTCACTGAAGACCAATGGCAGAATATCTATAAAGCACATAAACAAATGACCCTCTGCATGAACCATGTGGAACTCTCCCGAAAAGTACTCTACAGGTGGTACCTGGTGCCCTCACGCCTCAAGCAAGGCTTCCCTGACACGTCGGACACATGCTGGAGATGCCAGGCGGACAAAGGCACTATGATCCACACCTGGTGGCATTGCCCACAGCTCACAACATACTGGCAAGATGCACCAAAACGCACCTACCACTCTTGCCTGAGATATTCCTCCTTTTACTACTTCCAAGCAACCTACGAAAAAGCCACAGATATATCATATACCACATCATCATCTCAGCACTAACAACCATAAGCAGAAGATGGAAACAAACAATCCTACCAACAATAGACCAATGTATCAAAGCGATAGACGACTCCAAACACTATAAACTGATGGCAAGGAAAACAAGACCAAAAACAACATACTACTCTACGGCTTGGGAAATGTGGGACAAAAATAAGCCGGGACCTCCATAAAGAGCTCTTACCCAAAACACCACCCTCTGATCATAAGCTCCACGATGGCAGCACTTATCTCTCCATGCCACCGTCCCAAAAAAGAAAACAAGATGAATCTAACCCTCACCCTACGTCACTACCCCCTTCCCTCCCCCCCCTCCCTCCCTACCCATGGGAACAATACAAACACAGGCATAATAGCTCATGCTGCCCTCATACAACAACCCACACTCCTAGGGATAAGCTAATGAACCCAAGCAAATTAGGTACTGCCCCAAAAGCAGCAGAGACGAGACACAAAGACAGCACCATGCAAGCACACCCCAACAGGGCAAACGCCCCCGCCCCCCCCCCCCCGACTCTAGAACACCCTAAAGAACACACAACTTCTGTAACCACACACCAAAAGCAGAAAACCCAACATGAGGTACAAACGAACAAGGGGCTAGCAGCAAACCACTGCAAATGTGCATATATGTCGAATCAAAATGATGGTTGTAAAAATGACTACGTGTACATGTACTAAGCATGAATACTGTATAACTACGTCCCCCCCCCCTATTCTCTTCTGTAACCCCATCACTCCAAAACCAACAAAATAAAAATGGTCAAATTCAAAAAAAAAATTCCAAGTGATCCAACAAATATTTCAAAATCATTGAAAAGGAGATATAAATGTAGCACTACTTAAGGCTGAATCACGTTGGATTTACCAATTCAAAACATTATACCCTAAAGGGTTTTTAAATGAGGAATTTAACATTACTCTATTTATTCATTCATAAATGGATGGTTAAGGAGAATCTTGGATTATGAGGCAGCGCCACTTGTTGTTGCTATAACCCATTGTATTGGGCAAACCCCTTACGCCGTTACGGCATTCTATGCCGTCCCGCATTAAATGGGCTTTAAAGTTGTTGCGCCGTAATGGCTGAAGCCCCCAGGAGATCGGAGGTGCTTACCTCCGCCGCGATCCTCCTCTGGAGGGGTGCCTGACAGCCCAGGCAGCCCTCCCCCGGCAAATGAGGCCCTCGGGGGCCATGTGATCGCTCTCAAAGAGCGATCACATGGCCCCCTATAGCTGGTTGTGGATCTGCCAGCAGGGGGACTGTCTGAAATGCTGGTGGGTAGTGTAAAAATATATATATATATATATATATATTAAACATGTTTTAAAATGAATTAAATGTGTGTCTATATGTATATATAAAATATATATATTTTATATATATATAATATATATACACATCATATATATGTAACGTCATACAAAGTGTATTTTAATCATAATATACATATATATTAGTATTAAAATACACTTAGAATGACGTTACATATATATATATATATAATACATCTATATATATTTTATATTTATATATACACGTATAATTACAATAAATAAATAAAATTATGAAATAAATAAAATATTTTAAAAAAAAATTAAATAAATTATATATACATATGTACCGTATATACTCGCGTATAAGTCGAGTTTTCAACAGATTTTTTGTGCTGAAAAATCCCAACTCGACTTATACTCGAGTCACTGTCTGTATTATGGCAGCTTACATTGCCATAATACAGACAATGGGGCTGTGTAGGAGGGGGGCTGGCAGGAAGCTCTTACTTACCTCTCCTGCCGCTCCTGTCAGCTCCCTTCTCCATCGCGCCGGTCCGGTCAGCTCCCCTACACTGGGACTTGCAGAGGGAGCTGACCGGACCGGACCGGAGGAGAAGGGAGCGGACAGGAGCTGCAGGAGAGGTAAGTAAACGCTTCCTGCCATCCCCCTCCACTGAACTGCCAATGCCACTGGATCACCAGGGAGTGAGAGCCCCCCTCCCTGCCATGTATCAAGCAGGGAGGGGGGACGAAAAAAAAAAAATAATAATAAAATAAAATTAAAAATAATAATACAACAAAAAAAAATAAAAATAATTAAAAAAAATAATAATAATAAAAATGCCCACCCCCCACCAAGGCTCTGCAACACACACACACACACACACACTGCACTCATTATATACACACACTGTAAATAAATATTCAATTAATATAATTTTTTTAGGATCGAATTTTATTTAGAAATTTACAAGTAGCTGCTGCATTTCCCACCCTAGTCTTATACTCGAGTCAATACGTTTTCCCAGTTTTTTTGGGTAAAATTAGGGGCCTCGGCTTATATTCGGGTCGGCTTATACGGTAATTTCACTCTAACTATATTTTGTTAATAATATATATATATATATGTAACAAAATACACTTAGAATGACATTCTATATCTATCTATCTATATATAAAATACAAATAACCGCAAATATATATATATACACACATATATATATATATATATATATATAAAAATAGAAAATAATCTTGCACTCCATGTAATGAAAAAGTACTTCACACCCACTTAGAAAAATATACAGAGTAAAAAGGATATACCACCTATTGCAGATATAAATATGGTGGTTACATCTGTAAAACAAATGAGACATACATAGTGTTTTCAATATAGGTAAAAACAAACAATTGTATCATATGAGGATTAAACTCACAAGGATGGAGCCTCTTAGGCTCTATGTACTTCGCTCTCGGGTGCCTATTCAGGCTTTCGATAATTTCCAATTGAAGACCCAGACTCCACAAATTCAAGAGTAAATAAGGGTTTATTAATAGATGAAATATTATATTAAAATATTAATAATATAGAACAAAAATAGGCAGATATATGTATAAAATACAGCGTGGTATGGTACTGCAATAATGGCCAAAATTAAAAGCAGCAAAGCACCACAGCATATATACAAAATAACAATACCGCCAAATGAAAGTCCCAGTAAAAAGTCCAGTAAAGTGCAAACGCGTTTCAGCCCTAGATAGGGCCTTCCTCAGTGCTAAATTCCTGGAGAACCTTCAGGGCTTAAATAGCCCCCTTGATAAGTCCAACTGCATCCAGCTGTGCTTCAGAAATGCCGCCGGCCATATCACTTCCGGTTTCGGCAAAAAACATGTGACTTCCGGTTTGGATGCGGTCACGTGATGTATTTGCGTTCCACCATGCGTTCCACACTCGAGCATGGTGGAATTGACTACAGAAAATGTTCATATTGAAAAAGGGCATTTGCCCAAACAAATAATACAATAATATAGTAGAATAAATAAACAAATTAAGTAAGCTGTGAATAAATAAATCGGAATAGAAATATAAAATACAAAATATTTGTTAATATACCGTATATACTCGAGTATAAGCCGACCCGAATATAAGCCGAGGCCCCTAATTTTACCCCAAAAAACTGGGAAAACTTATTGACTCGAGTATAAGACTAGGGTGGGAAATGCAGCAGCTACTGGTAAATCTCTAAATAAAATTAGATCCTAAAAAAAATATATTAATTTAATATTTATTTATAGTGTGTGTATAATGAATGCAGTGTGTGTATAATGAATGCAGTGTGTGTATAATGAATGCAGTGTGTGTATGAGTGCAGTGTGTGTGTATGAATGCAGTGTGTGTGTATGAATGCAGTGTGTGTGTATGAGTGCAGTGTGTGTATGTGTATGTGTGCAGTGTGTGTGTATGAATGCAGTATGTGTGCAGTGTGTGTGTATGAGTGCAGTGTGTGTGTATGAATGCAGTGTGTGTGTATGAGTGCAGTGTGTGTGTATGAGTGCAGTGTGTGTGTATGAGTGCAGTGTGTGTGTGTGTGTGAATGCAGTGTGTGTGTGTGTGTATGAATGCAGTGTGTGTGTGTATGAATGCAGTGTGTGTGTGTATGAATGCAGTGTGTGTGTATGAATGCAGTGTGTGTGTATGAATGTGGTGTGTGTGTGTGTGTGATGCAGAGCCTTGGTGGGGGGTGGGCAATTTTATTATTATTTTTTTAATTATGTTAATATTTTTTATTATTATTATTTCTTCCTTATTTTTTTATTTACTTTCATTATTTTATTATTTTTAAAATGTTATTATTATATTTTTTCGTCCCCCCTCCCTGCTTGATACATGGCAGGGAGGGGGGCTCTCCTTCCCTGGTGGTCCAGCATTGGTAGTTCAGTGGGGGGCTGTGGGGGCTGCAGAGAGTTTACTTACCTCTCCTGCAGCTCCTGTCAGCTCTCTCCTCCTCTGCGCTGTCCGTTCAGCTCTTCTGCCAGCTCACAGTGTAAGTCTCGCGAGAGCCGCGGCTCTCGCAAGACTTACACTGGGAGCTGACCGAGGTGCTGAACGGACGGCGCGGAGGAGGAGAGAGCTGACAGGAGCTGCAGGAGAGGTAAGTAAACTCTCTGACAGCCCCAGTCTGTATTATGGCAATGCAAATTGCCATAATACAGACTATTGACTCGAGTATAAGCAGAGTTGGGGTTTTTCAGCACAAAAAATGTGCTGAAAAACTCTGCTTATACTCGAGTATATACGGTAGGTACATATAAAACATCATATATAAAATCAGGAGAAAGAAGAAAAATAGAAGAAATGTAACTCAGGGGGATGTGGAAGGGAGAGGAAATGTCCAAGAAGAAAAGATATTAATATAAAAATGTAAATAATATTAAAAAATATATATATTATAAAAAATATATTATAGAAAATATTATAAAAAATGGACTAACTCAAAATCTATGTTGAGACCTTTAGGGCACATGGTGTCCAAAGTGAAAATCCATTTACCCTCTAACTTACTAAGTTCTCGGACATTATCCTCTCCTCTCCAATTCATACGCTTCTTCCCAATAACCATAAAACTTAAGAGAGAAGTGTCACCATTATGGAATTCAATGAAATGTGCTGACACACTATGTTTAGTGTATCCCCTCCGTATGTTCCCCATGTGCTCCATAATGCGAGTTTTTAGGCTTCTAGTGGTCATACCGACATACTGGAGCCCACAGGGACACCAGAGGAGATATACCACATTGGTGGAGTGGCATGTGACAACATCACGTATTTTAAAACTAGTTCCTGTAACATAGGATTTAAACGTGCTCTGTGTATCTTTCTTAAAAGTAGTATTCTTGCACGGTAAGCACATTTTCCATGGATAAAAACCTGGTCTTTGGTTAAAAACATTCTTGTCTCCCTGTTTGCATTTAATAAAGCTTTTAACCAAGTGATCTTTAATATTTTTAGCCCCTTTAAAAATAACCTTCGGTTTCTCACCTATGATATCTTTAAGGTCCCCATCAGTTTTTAAAATATGCCAGTGTTTATTCACTATGTGTTTAATTTGTTTGGAGTTGGTATTATAATCTAAAATTAACGGTACATACTCTTTATCCCTACTTATTGTATCTTTCTTTGGTTTAGGTTTTAATACCTCAACTCTGTCCATATTCTTCACCTGTTGAATCTGTTCTTTCAGGACTGTAGGATCATAATGTTTCTCTTTAAAAAATGACGTCAATGTGTTTGCTTGGTTATCAAATTGATGGGGATCTGTACAGTTCCTCAGCATTCTTATATATTGTCCTTTTGGCATGTTGTTGATCCAAGGGGCATAATGGCAACTGGTTGTGTCAATGTAACTATTGACGTCAAGCAGTTTAAAAAACGTTTTTGTTTTAATACAAGAATCCTCTATATAGATAACCAGGTCTAAAAAATGTACATGGGAGGTACTATGTTCACTGGTGAGAATGATATTTCTAGAATTGTTATTTAAAAATTGAAAAAATGAAGTAAGGTGCTGTTCTCCCCCCCTCCAAATAAAAAAAATATCATCTATGTACCTGCGATAGAGGACCAAGTTCGCACTCCAAGGTACATCCCCTGAGAGGAAAGATTCCTCCCAGAAGGACATAAACAAATTTGCGTAACCCGGTGCGAACTTGGTCCCTATCGCAGTCCCAATCAGTTGTAAAAAATAAGAACCCTCAAACCAAAAGAAATGATTCTGTAAAATGAGTAAAATGCCCTCTATAATAAAATCTCTTTGGGTTTCTGGAGCTGAACTATCTGATAAAAAGTGTCTAACTGAGTCACATCCTAGGTCATGTTGAATAATAGTATACAAACTATTAACATCGCAAGTTACTAATATGTGACCCTCCTCCCATGTTATATTTTGTAACTCTCTAATGAGATGGGAGGAGTCCTTAAGATAGGTAGGACGTGAAGTGACTATAGGTTGTAACAATCTGTCTATGTATTCAGATAGTCGACTCAATAGGGAATTAACTCCAGCCACAATCGGTCTGCCTGGTGGGTTAACCTTATCTTTATGGATTTTGGGGAGGGTATAAAAAACAGGGATTTTAGAAGTTTTAACATTTAAGTAATCATATTCATCTTTATTTAAAAAAAATTGTGTGCGTCCTTTCTCTATTAATTTAACATTTTTTAAACTGGTTGACGTCAATAGTTACATTGACACAACCAGTTGCCATTATGCCCCTTGGATCAACAACATGCCAAAAGGACAATATATAAGAATGCTGAGGAACTGTACAGATCCCCATCAATTTGATAACCAAGCAAACACATTGACGTCATTTTTTTAAAGAGAAACATTATGATCCTACAGTCCTGAAAGAACAGATTCAACAGGTGAAGAATATGGACAGAGTTGAGGTATTAAAACCTAAACCAAAGAAAGATACAATAAGTAGGGATAAAGAGTATGTACCTTTAATTTTAGATTATAATACCAACTCCAAACAAATTAAACACAGTGAATAAACACTGGCATATTTTAAAAACTGATAAGGGGCCTTAAAGATATCATAGGTGAGAAACCAAAGGTTATTTTTAAAGGGGCTAAAAATATTAAAGATCACTTGGTTAAAAGCTTTATTAATTGCAAACAGGGAGACAAGAATGTTTTTAACCAAAGACCAGGTTTTTATCCATGTAAAATGTGCTTACCGTGCAAGAATACTACTTTTAAGAAAGATACACAGAGCACGTTTAAATCCTATGTTACAGGAACTAGTTTTAAAATACGTGATGTTGTCACATGCCACTCCACCAATGTGGTGTATCTCCTCTGGTGTCCCTGTGGGCTCCAGTATGTCGGTATGACCACTAGAAGCCTAAAAACTCGCATTATGGAGCACATGGGGAACATACGGAGGGGATACACTAAACATAGTGTGTCAGCACATTTCATTGAATTCCATAATGGTGACACTTCTCTCTTAAGTTTTATGGTTATTGGGAAGAAGCGGATGAATTGGAGAGGAGAGGATAATGTCCGAGAACTTAGTAAGTTAGAGGGTAAATGGATTTTCACTTTGGACACCATGTGCCCTAAAGGTCTCAACATAGATTTTGAGTTAGTCCATTTTTTATAATATTTTCTATAATATATTTTTTATAATATTATATTTACATTTTTATATTAATATATTTTCTTCTTGGACATTTCCTCTCCCTTCCACATCCCCCTGAGTTACATTTCTTCTATTTTTCTTCTTTCTCCTGATTTTATATATAATGTTTTATATGTACCTATATTAACAAATATTTTGTATTTTATATTTCTATTCCGATTTATTTATTCACAGCTTACTTAATATGTTTATTTATTCTACTATATTATTGTATTATTTGTTTGGGCAAATGCCCTTTTTCAATATGAACATTTTCTGTAGTCAATTCCACCATGCTCGAGTGTGGAACGCATGGTGGAACGCAAATACATCACGTGACCGCATCCAAACCGGAAGTCACATGTTTTTTGCCGAAACCGGAAGTGATATGGCCGGCGGCATTTCTGAAGCACAGCTGGATGCAGTTGGACTTATCAAGGGGGCTATTTAAGCCCTGAAGGTTCTCCAGGAATTTAGCACTGAGGAAGGCCCTATCTAGGGCTGAAACGCGTTTGCACTTTACTGGACTTTTTACTGGGACTTTCATTTGGTGGTATTGTTATTTTGTATATATGCTGTGGTGCTTTGCTGCTTTTAATTTTGGCCATTATTGCAGTACCATACCACGCTGTATTCTATATTATTAATATTTTAATATAATATTTCCTCTATTAATAAACCCTTATTTACTCTTGAATTTGTGGAGTCTGGGTCTTCAATTGGAAATTATCGAAAGCCTGAATAGGCACCCGAGAGCGAAGTACATAGAGCCTAAGAGGCTCCATCCTTGTGAGTTTAATCCTCATATGATACAATTGTTTGTTTTTACCTATATGGAAAACACTATGTATGTCTCATTTGTTTTACAGATGTAACCACCATATTTATATCTGCAATAGGTGGTATATCCTTTTTACTCTGTATATTTTTCTAAGTGGGTGTGAATTATTTTAATTGTTTCACTTTACCTTTAGGTGTTAAGGGATTACACCTTTCTGTCACACTTACTTTTATTGTCTATTTTAAGTTGGAAGCGCCTACACAACTATACACCTCGTGTATATTTTGAATGAAAAAGTACTTGCCCGGTGCTTGTCAAGCAAAGTATAGAACAGGATCATCAAGATAGCACTCTCAGAGTCCTGAGAGTGCTATCTTGATGATCCTGTTCTATATATATATATATATATATATATATATATATATATATATATATATATATATATATATATATATATATATATATATATATATATATATATATATAATTACATAAATAACTACATAAGTGTACACGTAGACTTTAAATACATACCTATGTATATATATTACAATTCTAAGTGTATATTTAAGTACTATTTTAACATAATTATGTGATTGAATTAGTTAAAATTTGATTGACATGCCTGACAAACCAGGCAGAAAGTCCAGAGAATTTAATTTGCTAGCACTATATTTAACCCTGTAACTTTCTAAGACACCATAAAACCTGTACATGGGGGGTACTGTTTTACTCGGGAGACTTCGCTGAACACAAATATTAGTGTTTCAAAATGGTAACTTGTATTACAACAATGATATTTTTAGTAAAAGTTTTTTGCATTTTTCACACATGAACGGCACTTTTACTGTCGATATTATTGTTGTAATACAAGTTACCATTTTGAAACACTAATATATGTGTTCAGCGAAGTCTCCTGAGTAAAACAGTACCCCCCCGTGTACAGGTTTTATGGTGTTTTGGAAAGTTAGAGAGTCACATATAGGGCTTGCATTTCATTTTTTTCACATTGAAATTTGCCAGATTGGTTATGTTGCATTTTGAGACCGTATAGTAGCCCAGGAATAAGAATTACCCCCATGATGGCATACCATTTGCAAAAGTAGACAACCCAAAGTATTGCAAACGGGGTATGTCCAATCATTTTTAGTAGCCACTTAGTTACAAACACTGGCCAAATATTAGTTTTTTGCTTTTTTCACACAAAAACAAATATGAATGCTAACTTTGGCCAGTGTTTGTGACTAAGTGGCAACTACAAAAGACTGGAAATACCACACTTGCAATACCTTGGGTAGTCTACTTTTGCAAATGGTATGCCATCATGGGGGTAAATCTCATTCCTGGGCTACCACACGGTCTCAAAGGTAACATTACTAATCTGGCAAATTTAAATGTGAAAAAACTGAAAAATGGAATGTGCTATATTTGACCCTTTAACTTTCCAAAACACCATATAAACTGTTAATGGGGGCTACTGTTGTACTCGTGAGACTTTGCTGAATCCAAATATGTGCTTTTTTTGCAGTAAAAGCTTACAGTATTATGACATTTACAGCTTAAATGTGAGGCGGAACTACAAATTTTTTAAACAAAATTTAATTTCTCACAATTTTTCTATTTTATTTTATTCATAATAAATTAGGGCTTTCATTTCATATCAAATATTTATATATGAAACATGTTTCTCCTGAACAAAATGATATATAATAAGTGAAAGAAGTGAATTACGGCTGAACAGACATATAGCGCAAATTACAGTTTTTGTTCAGAACGTGACTCCGTCCTGAAGGGGTTAATACCCCTTTTTTTCACTTCGTGACACTACCTTAGAAAACAAACATATGCATTCAAAGGCTTTAATAAGAGGCAACAAGATCTCTCCAAGGTCATTATTACATGAGGTCAACCTTTGACATGTACGTGTCTTTAAAAAAAAATGTGCATTTATATCTAAACTATGGAGCTGTATATGATTGGAGGTGACACTATTAAATCTCTTTCATAAGATGCTATACCGACAATTGAAAAACAAACATCAATAATTAAATTAAATTTAATGAATAATTCATCTTTATATACTGTGGTTATGGTTCGTAACACTACTTTATACTTTTTTGATCCAAAATGAGGCTCATTAACTCAACCATTAATTATCATATTATTTATGTTTCATCTGTAAATATGGTTTAAAACAAACTTGGTAACATGACATCAATTGAACCAAAAGCACCCCTCTACTAATACATCACGTGGTACTTTTGATTTTAATTGTAATCTAATTTAACTTTATTTATTTATTTAATTTTTCATTTATAGTTTTTTTGTTCATTTATTATTATTTTTCTATTTATTTACTTATTTTACCTTTTGGCTTAATTTAGGCAAGACTTCTATCCATATTAAAGGACCACTATAGTGCCAGGAAAACACTCGTTTTCCTGGCACTATAGTACCCTGAAGGTGCCCCCACCCGCCGGGCTGGATGAAGAGTAAATGGTTAAAAAACTTACCTTTATTCCAGCCCCGGGCGGGGAGCTCTCCTCCTCCTCTCCGCCTCCGATCCTCCCTTTCGGCTGAATGCGCATGCGCGGCAAGAGCTGCGCGCGCATTCAGCCGGTCGCATAGGAAAGCATTCATAATGCTTTCCTATGGACGCTTGCGTGCTCTCACTGTGATTTTCACAGTGAGAATCACGCAAGCGCCTCTAGTGGCTGTCAGTAAGACAGCCACTAGAGGATTTGGAGTCTGGATTAACCCTATTATAAACATAGCAGTTTCTCTGAAACTGCTATGTTTATAAAAAAAAAGGGTTAATCCTAGAGGGGATTAAGCTGAAGTGGTCTGGGTGCCTAGAGTGGTCCTTAACTTATCATGAAAGTGAAACTTTTTTGTAGCTATTACCTTTAGGTTGGAGAATTTGAAACTTAGGAATAGATACAATTTGATACCAACTACAATAATATTTTCATGATTTTCATATTATTCCTCGGCTGGGTAAAACCCCAGTATGAGAACCTCAGTAACCACTGGATTAATAAAATTATAGTGACTGTAGTTCGGTAACATCTTAAATAAAAATTTACTGTAGCACATTATGGCTACTAGAGACGGTACAAAATGCATTTATGAACTTGGGAAGATGAATCCCTTTCAGCACCTCCGGACTTTTTTTTTAATACTGTAGGGACTTGATGTCTAATCCCTATCTTAGTACAATACTTACCTAAATCCCAATTGGTATACAAAGTTATCTACCACTTAATTGATACAGGTTTTCGATTATTTACCCGTACTACTAAGGGTTAATATGTGAACTTTTTTTGTCAGCCCTCTAATCTTATTGGTGGAACTACTATCCAACCAGAGCGGAGGGTGGGATATTTAAACTATTGACTCTTACCCGGTTTCCTTGGAAGAGCCGGTAGTCGGCGAAACGCGCGGCGGGAATTTAAAGCAGTTGGTGGCGGAGATTAATAGGGACGATGCTGTAGCTTGACTCTCTCAGATTAGCCACCTAGCTGCTGATTTTATTTTATTTTTCCGTTTCCAATATGGATACTTAGCCAACAGTGATTTAACTTTGGCAATATTTCTAGTATTAGGGGAAAGGGGGGTCAACGCTTGTTTGGCACTGGGTGATGGGAGTTGGGAACATATTTATTTACTATCTATTTGGTAAAATTGGACTTTAGATTATTTTCTTATCACTATCCCCATATATTAGGTACTACAACTACTTCAGCAAGTATCATATGGTCCTGATCGCCTCTCCCTTATACCGAGTATGTGTATATAGTACTTTTAACCTAAATTATTAAAAGTTATGTTTTACTAAGATTAGTTTACTAGGGTTGCCTTAACTAAAGGTTAGATCTGGAATACTTTATACTTGTGTATCCATGACCTAACCTTTTGTTGCTCTTTTTTGTATTTGGATTATTTCTTTAAATAATCTACGAGTGCCCTCCCAAGATAAAGCTCTGGATCCGCCACTGACCCAACTCAAACCAAAGGTGCATCACACCAGTATATATCACCATGGACACATCAGCACAATATACTAAAGCAGGCTTGGTTAATCTAATAAACAATGCACACCTGTCACAAAAAGCAACACCAGAGAAAATGTATATTCAAATTATCATAGGAGATAGGTAGCAAAATAACAAAACATACATACATACATATATTTATAAAAAATACAGATATTTTATTGGTTTCTTACCTTAACCATGGCTGCTTCTACAGAACAATCTGGCAGCCCAGGTCTATCCATCATCCCGGCTGTCAGATATGCCATACTTTCCATTACAAAAACTTTCTGTGCCATCAGAGCAAATTTCTCCTGTTAAAGAAAAAACAATCAAGGAACTTGTATTTAAATATCAGATAGGAAAAATATACTGGGCCTGAAGCACACCATTTGCTTTGCATTTGGGAATTCTAGGATAATTGAATAAAATGTTTTTCTTATTATTACTTTGCCCGAAGCAAATGCTTCCCAAGATCTGCACAATGATACATAAAATTATACATATTTCAATTAGTGATGTTTTTACTATATTCATCGATTGAGTGTGTCAGCTGATTATCTAAGGTCTCTCTAAACAGGGCCTAAATATATAATTACATACATCTGAAGAATAATCTGAGTTAAGGCATCCAAGGCATGCAGCTAAGTGACATTCCTGGCACCATAGCTATTCCTGGCACCATAGCTCTAGTGGTTATGGTGCTTAGACCCTTTGAGTAAATTACACTAAAATACTAAATTATTCATTGATGATGTATATGGATATTAATAGTAGTAAAGTAACCCAGTTGTGCATTTGGTTCCATAAATGGAGGAGATCAAAAGCAACAAGAGTGAACATTACGCTCTGAGACATAAAACAATCAAGAGAGGAACCAACATAAAACATTAGAACAATTCCAAGCACAATAGAGAATGCTTTTAATTATAAGGATAAATAACCATTCAATTCTAAAGAGAAAAGAAAGTAGGGGGATGGAATAAAAAGGAGGAAGAAGGGGACAAGAGATGCAAAATATGGATGGGGGAAAAAAAGAGAGAGAAAAAGGGGAGCAGGGGAAGACTGGCTAAAGCAAAAGTGGTTCTGTCTCTCAAAGGAGTCCAAATTTTGTACAAGTGGACTGACGTGCCCACAAGGACACAGTCATTTTCTCCATATTAAGAACATAGATTACTTTGTGCATCACTTGTGAAAAAGTCTGGAGGGAGGATTTCCAGTTTTTGGTGAAACCCATGGTTATAGGTGATGGCACAAAGCTGTCCAGGTGTTCAAATTCAAAAGTTACACCAACTTTCTGAAATATTCATGCATAAAGTTGCGCTACCAGTGGACAGGTCCACCATATGTAAAACCTTGAAAGCAAAAGGGCAATTGAGATGAATGTATGTGGTGTAATCTAGCAGGGTACAAATATAATCTGGACAAATGTTTTTAAAAGTTTTCTCTCAGTAGAGTGCTTACTGTCACCTGTACTCTACCAACTCGGTCTCCAAGTTAAGGACATAAGAAGGATGGTAAGGACAAATCTAAGACAAGGAGGTGGTCATAGATTAACGATATGAAGCCAGAGGATCTGGCTGTGCATCTGCAGAGAGTTTCATAAAATATCAGATTATCAAGAGGGAAACAGTTCACAAATTTGTCTAAATCTGTGATAGTGAGCACTTCTCCTTTGCCGAGATAATCCATCCACCTCACAGGTGTGGCATATCAAGATGCTGATTAGACAGCATGATTATTGCAAAGGTGTGCCTTAGGCTGGCCACAATAAAAGGCCACTCTAAAATGTGCAGTTTTACTGTATTGGTGGGCTCTGGGGGGGCCGGAAACCAGTCAGTATCTAGTGTGACCACCATTTGCCTCACGCAGTGCAACACATCTCCTTGGCATAGAGTTGATCAGGTTGTTGATTGATATGTTATAGCATAGGCCCGGTGTAGGCAAATCACATGCACTTTGAGCACAACAAATTAACGTAAAAGAAAAGAAAATCAGTTGCAAGGTGTATGCAAGTTACTTTAGGGTACAAAGTGGCCCAAGAGCAATTCATGCCCCTCACCCCACGCCAGTGTTATAGGCAGGATGAGTGAGTCCGAGGTGTGGGCTGAGAGGGAGCCCATGTAGGGTGTTGCCAGGCCTCAAGACCGCCATCGATTCCCGTCTGCCTGCTCTCTTAACTTGATTGAGTATGTGGACTTTATGCGCCTTCCAAGAGGAGCCGCTCACTGCCGCAGCCCGGTCTTGCTGTCGCGGCTGTCACCGCCGGTAGTTGGACACCTGCCTGTTTTCTACCTCGAGTCAGGAGGTCATCTCCCCCGCTTGCCTTGTTTCTGATGGGACCAAGTCAGATCCGCTTTAGGTACGGTCGTTTCACAGTGAGTCTGAAGATTAGACCGCAATGGCGCTGCTTCCCTTCCACTGCCTTGTGCCAGTTTCTGCACAATGATGTTCAAAGTGTGTTGGCAGTATGCTACAGTGGTTTGTGGGTTCAGCGTGGTGGACGGGGGCCACCTTTGTGCACAGAGCCACCATCTTAGGCTGCGTTAGACTGGGCCCGTTCACCGGAGGCTGCTTGTGTGGTGCCAGGCCTGGATAGTGCTGTGGTGGACTGGGAGGAAGGGGGAAAGGGAGGATCTGCGTGGACTTTGAAACTGGGAAACCGGGCCACGCATCAACCGCTAGGCCACAATAAGGATCTGCCTCTGCCATGTCGTCTGTAAAGTCTCCATACCCCAGCTCCGCTCCCACCAAGAGCACTGTGGTGTGGGTAAGTATGGTCAAATCAGCAATATCACCAAATTAAAGGCTTATATCCAGTCGCTTGCTCGGAGCTCCGGGTGGATGCGACTACTGTGCTTGGCGGTCAAGCTCCGCCCCCCCCCCCCTTATATTTATTTTTAATATCTTATATTATATTCTCTTTTCATTTAATTTGATTATGTTTACTTAACTTTCTTTATTTTGATTCATTATTATTATTTTGTATGCTTATTTTTCCTTATGTTTCTTCATAAGTGAAGTCCCAAGAGCATCTCTGTGCAATGATTACTCTTTTCCCCTTTACTATGTGCTCCCTCAGATTTTAATATTCTATACCCTTGTGGTATCAGAAAGTGACAACAGTTTGGTGCCTGAATAATGATTTTCCACTGAAGTCAGTACTCTGAGCATGACTACACGAAAGCATGTTCGGTTAAATAAAGGAAATAGAGAACATTACGCTCTGAGACATAAAACAACCAAGAGAGGAACCAACATAATACTTAGGGCACGGCAGCATGCATGCATGTGCTGCTCCAACACATGGGGAAATCGGTGGAAACGGACAAAACCAATCAGAGAAATCCTTCCCTCTCCACCGACTAAACTAAGGAGGCAAAACCCTGCCCACAAATCAGCTAAGGCAGGTGGTTTAAATAGAATTATGAACGCGGACCACACTTGCTACTTTTGTTAAAGCCAGACAGGCAAAACGCGTTTTGTGTGTGTCAGAAGATCAGCTGAATTTTAATACCAACTACCAGCAGTTGTCAAATGGACCTGGAAAGACTCCAAACTGGAACAAGGCACAAATCTTAGGACCAGACTACCTGCAGGTCCCATTACTGGGAGATCTACTTTTTTGGTGTTAATATTATCATTTATGTGAATGAACTCCTATACTCTGACCGAGTACCTCCGCCCAATCCACTTCCTAGCCTTTGGGGAAGAAGCCTGGAGCACTTCAATCCCAGTTGCCAGGGCTTGACTGGGGTCTCTCTGGAGCCTCTCTGGAGCTTTTCCACTTGACCAGGCTGCAGCTCTCCTTCCAGGCTGGATCTTCCCCTCTGCTATACCTCTGCAGCCCTTCATCCAAGCAGATATCGTCCCCTCTGCCTGTTCCTCTGCAACCCTTCTTCCAGGCTGGTATGCACCTCTGCCTGCAATCTTGATTTGTCTCAGGGCTAGAGGGATTGAAGAGCCAGCCAACAGGTATGACAACTCTGTGTCTGGAGTCCCTAAAAATCCATACAGGACACACAGTTCCAAATAGAACAAACAGACAAAGCTTTTTTTTTTTTTTTTACTTGGGACTAGCCCATATGATCATTACATAAAGCTCAGGGTGACACTTAATTAAATGCATAAAACCAAATAATGTAAAGAAACCTACAGGCACGCATAATAAAACAAACATATAAATAGAGGGGCGGTGAAGACAATAACAACCACGAAATATCTCTCCTGCCTGCAGAAACTGTAAAATGCAAATCTACCTGAACATGCCAATTAAAGGGACACTCTAGACACCCAGACAACTCCAGTCTGTTGAAGAGATCTGGGTGCCAACTCCCATCACCCTTAACCCTGAGCATATAATCATTGCAGTTTTTATAAACTGCAATAATTATCTTGCAGGGTTAAGTCCCCCTCTAGTGGCTGTCTACCAGACAGCCACTAGAGGGACTTCCGGGTTCTTAGACGACGATGCTGGACGTCCTCACGCTATGTATGAGGACTCCAAGCGTTACCAGAATCCCCATAGGAAAGCAATGAATAATGCTTTCCTATGGGGAGATCCTAATGGGAGCACGGCATGTGCATTAGGTCTCCCCCGCCGGCAGCCGTGCAGCATTCAACAGCATCGGAGCTGGACCCAGGTAAGTGACGGAAGGGGTTATTATCAGCTTCAGCACCGCGGGAGGGGGACTTGACAGAAGGGGAAGCTACAATATCAGGAAAACAAGTTTTTTTTTTCCTGGCACTATAGTTTCCCTTTAACAAGCCTTGCTATTCAGATAGTACATATTGCTGTTGCTACCAACAGGTGGCACTGTACAGGCTCCACTCCACAACCAAATCCACCTAGTTAATAGCAAGTACCAGCAGGACAGGAGAGCACACAAATCATCTAGCAACAAAAAAATACACTCTCTGCACCTATAATGGACACAGGATGACTTAGACATAAGAGTAGTCCAGGGTCCTACATAAAGTTTACATATGAAACTCTAGGTGATGGTGACAACCGTCACAATGTATAAAGCGCCAACAAATTCCATAGTGCTGTACAATAGGTGGACTAACAGACATGTAATTGTACCCAGATAAGCTGGACGCACAGAGGGGATGAGGGCCCTGCTCAGTGAGCTTACATGCTAGAGTAGTGGGGTATAGTGACACAAAGGTTAAGGGTAGGGGTAGAAAAGTAGGTTGCTAGAAAAGTAGTCACTGAGGGCCCAGTGGTTTGTTTGTGCTTTTGTTTTTTGACAGTTGCAGGAGAGGAATCAGGAATCCTTACCAATCATTCTTGACCCAGCCAATCTGATCTCATTATTCCCACATATGTCCTAATAAAGAAACAATTGAATTCTCCTACCAATCTTTGCCTATAATCCCCCCTTGTATGCTACTAGTTATACCTTGTGGACATTCCTAATGAGGCATATTTATATATATATTTTTTCATTACTGACATATGGTTCACATGCTAAATAAATAGACATTTTTCTAAACAAGAAATGTTAATTTGAACAAAAAGTAAATACTTTAACGTACCTGAATTAATTCAAAATCCCCCAGTTTCTTATTGAATTGCTTCCTTGTACAAGCATACTCTGCTGTCATTTCTTTTAAAAAGAGAAAATAATTAGAAAAGAGGGTTAAAATATCCACTGTGACTTCAGGTAATCTAGTTTAGCAGATCAGCAGATGTCATTCATGTGAACAAGCTGGAAACATTGTATGAGCCATAACCACTTCATCTAATTGAAGTGATCAAGGTGCCCTTGAGTACATGGGTGCCAGGTCAAACACTCCCTGCTAAATAGAGGTTCTCAGTCCCCGGCAGTTTAAAACACGGCCTCCAATGACGATATGGAAGAGGCTGAACTCTGCTCCACTTCCCACTTTACTAGGGGTAACAGTCAGTGATTAGCAGAGATAACTTGGAGCTCTCAACCAATCACTGCACCAAATTCTGGTATGAACTTGTAGGGCACGAGGTGAAAGCATATCTCCACCTCTACCTTATCATCATTGGAGGCCAGGCTTCAGGCTGCTGGGGAGCAAGCATCTCTACTAAATGGTGACATGGTTTTGTTGCCTACAGTGTACATTTACTAAAGACAGAGTACCGTATATACTCGAGTATAAGCCGACCCGAATATAAGCCGAGGCCCCTAATTTTATCCCAAAAAACTGGGAAAACTTATTGACTCGAGTATAAGACTAGGGCTGGAAATGCAGCAGCTACTGGTAAATTTCTAAATAAAATTAGATCCTAAAAAAAATATATTAATTGAATATTTATTTACAGTGTGTGTATAATGAATGCAGTGTGTGCGTATGTGTGTGTGTATGAGTGCAGCGTGTGTGTGCATGAGTGCAGTGTGTGTGTGCATGAGTGCAGTGTGTGTGTGCATGAATGCAGTGTGTGAATGCAGTGTGTGCAGGGCCGGTGCAAGGATATTTGCCGCCGTAGGCAAAACATTTTTTGCCGCCCCCTCCCCCCCCATATGTCCTGACTTCCCCTCCTCCTCCCTCAGTGGTCCTTACCTCCCCACCCCCGTGTTCCTTCACTCCCCCCCCAGTGGTCCTGACTCACCCCTCCCCTAGTGGTCCTTACCCTCCCCTAGTGGTCCTGACTCACCCCTCCCCTAGTGGTCCTTACCCTCCCCTAGTGGTCCTTACTTCCCCCTCCCCTCTCATAGTGGTCCTTATCCCCCTTCTCCCTCCCATAGTGTTCCTTATCCCCCCCCATCCCTCCCATAGTGGTCCATATACCCCCCCTCCCTCCCATAATGGTCCTTATACCCCCCCTCCCTCCCATAGTGGTCCTTATCCCACCCCCTCCCATAGTGGTCCTTATACCCCCCATCCCTCCCATAGTGGTCCTTATACCCCCCTCCCTCCCATAGTGGTCCTTATCCCCCCTCCCTCCCATAGTGGTCCTTATACCCCCCTCCCTCCCATAGTGGTCCTTATCCCCCCCCTCCCTCCCATAGTGGTCCTTATACCCCCCCTCCCTCCCATAGCGGTCCTTATACCCCCCCCCCCTCCCATAGTGGTCCTTAACCCACCCCCCCCCCTCCCATAGTGGTCCTTATACCCCTTTTTTTTTCTTATTATTATTTTTTTTTTATTATTTTTTTTCTTATTTAATTTATATATTTTTTTTCGTCCCCCCTCCCTGCTTGATATATGGCAGGGAGGGGGGCTCTCCTTCCCTGGTGGTCCAGTGGCAGTTCAGTGGGGGGAGAGGGGGGCTGTCAGAGCTGTACTTACCTTTCCTGCAGCTCCTGTCAGCTCTCTCCTCCTCCGCGCCGTCCGTGCAGCTCCCTCTGTCAGCTCACACTGTAAGTCTCGCGAGAGCCGCGGCTCTCGCGAGACTTACACTGGGAGCTGACCGAGGTGCTGAACGGACGGCGCGGAGGAGGAGAGAGCTGACAGGAGCTGCAGGAAAGGTAAGTACAGCTCTGCCAGCCCCCCTCTCCCCCCAGTCTGTATTATGGCAATGCAAATTGCCATAATACAGACTCTGACTCGAGTATAAGCCGAGTTGGGGTTTTTCAGCCCAAAAAATGGGCTGAAAAACTCGGCTTATACTCGAGTATATACGGTATATCTCAAAACTTCACTCTCCTCCTAACCACATTTTAACTACATTCTCCTGAGAACCCAAAGGGCTAATTCACACTATAAAACACACTATTTTACCCCATCTCCATTTTTTCTCCTACTAACTTGACTGTTCCAGACTATGTAGGTCACTTCACAAGAGTAATGTTACAATCAGCCAATAGAGGTCATCACTCACTCCTTTCTGTCATTCAACCCGACCACCTGCTCTATTCTATCCCCTCACATTTTATTTGTACTCAAATTTCTTCTCTTGCACTGCCACTTCCCACAAATAACTATTTTCTTGTGTATTTCCTGCTCCCTTCAAGAATGCAACCATAGCTACAAACCTAAAATTGTCAAGTCTTGACCCAAACTCCCAATCCAAATAACACAATCTAAAAATGTAATACAATTTGCCTACAAGATCCTCAAGAGAGTTGTGTATATAACACAACTTCTTGCTCACACAAGCACATACCAGGTATCAATAGATGCCTGGGGCTCACCTGTGTCAGCTGAGACCATTTTTTAAATTATTTTTTTGCAGTGCATATGAGGGTAACATACAAGCGTGCGGTACCACAAAGGCAGTCCGCATGCATATTTCAGCACAATGAGAACAGAACAATAAGAACAGTGGGGTATGTCATAACAGTGCACTAATTGCCAATAAAGGGGTTTATTGCCAATAAAGGTGTACATTATATTTGAGTAAATACGGTGTTAAGCCTCTGTTCTTAGTGCCATTAACCCCTTAAGGACACATGACATGTGTGACATGTCATGATTCCCTTTTATTCCAGTAGTTTGGTCCTTAAGGGGTTAAAGGGACCCTGTAGGCACCCAGACCACTTCAGCTAACTGAAGTAGTCTGGGTGCTGTGACTCTTTTGCACTTAGTGCCACAGAACTGGGGGCGCTTCCCGGAATCCAAACTGACTTTTAGTCTGTTTTCTGATGCTGAACGTCCTCATGTACCTCCAGGGTCAGATTTTCCCTATAGGAAAGCATTGAACCCCTTCAGCCCCGCTGGAGGAGGGGGACCTATTAACCCTATAGTGCTAGAAAAACGGCTTTGTTTTCCTTACACTATAGGATCCCTTTATGCTGCAACCATAACCTGACAATATATATTTTTCTGTTTATTTTATTGTTTCAATAAATAATTGTACACTTATTCCATCTCACATTATTATTCATCCTACAAGGTCATTGGATCAAGGGAAGCTGCTATCCTTTCAAATGTCTTCATCTGTATTGAACTTATTTAATTTTAGATGTAACACAAGGAGAAAGCAAACAGATCTTCTCACTGTGGCCCATGAACAAGTTAGTATAATAAATCACTGACAATCCATGATCATAAATCAGTGAAATTTTATGTTAACATAATTAAAACAGATATTCTTTACCAATCAGTTTCTTTATTAAGCCAGCAGATGCACTGCCCATACTGAACCTCCCGCTGTTAAGAATATTCATCGCTACCTGAAAAGAAACAAAAATATCATTAAAGCATATCTGCAAAAAATGACATGTATCCAGAATACTTGAAAACAATACAATTCAAAGATCACACATTAAACCTATTTTCCAGTAGACGTTAAAATGCTTCATATACAGCACTCTACTTGTACATATTTAGTATTTCTTGCCTTAACTAAAAGTATGTGTAAGCCTAAAATGTATCACATGCATTGTGAAATGTGCTATGTGCCAGTTGTTAACGGGGCTGCATTCCTTGGGGGAAGGAAGAATAGTTGCAACCACCTATTTTCATAAATCAATTAATCGGCCAATTATTTTATTCTATAAATTGTATAAAAAAATGTCAATGCAATTGTTTTCATATATTTAAAATAAAATCCACAAACTGAGTGTTATAAATATAAACTTCATACTAAAACTTCACGTGTCTATCAAGTTCAGACTTTTTACAGTTGATCCAAAAGAAGGAAGAAAAAAAAAAATATCAAAGTTTGAAGCGCTTCCAATTTTGTAACAAACTAGAAAAAAAAATACTGTGGCGAAAGTGACCTCGCCACTGGTTTTTGGAGGGGCTTGTTTCCAGTCTCTTATCTTGTGACAATGGCCCCGGTGACTTGTTTGGCTCTAAGGCACTGTTTAGAACAGATCTACACTTTCAAAGTGGCACTTCAGATACAGCCGAAGTGTCGAAGTAGCCGACATTCGAACACGTGGCGGCGGTCATTTTATTCAGTCGAACGAGGTCAGCAGTGTTTTGTCGTTGAGTTCATGGAACTCAAATAGGACACGCGACGGCACGAACACAGCTGAAACTTTACCTTCCCTGGACTTTGACTCTTCGACTGGAGTCTAACGTTGTTCGACAAGTCTAACAGCACTTCAACATGGACTTTGTGCACGAATGGCACCCGTTCGTGCATTCGAAGTGAGCTTAGACATTGAAAATAGACCAACTGCACAGCCTAATTCTACGGAACTGTTTTGGGCATGAAAATGTGCGTGCGTTCGGTCAAAAGAGACATCCAGGAATTTTCTGAACCACTGCTCTGATCTGGGTGATTTTTGGATGTTGTTCACCCAGATCAGGGCTATCCAGGGATGTATAATTTATGTTAGAGTTTTGGGGTGTTTCTGTACTTTGGGAAAAATGTGTGTTTTCTGCACGTGGATAATTAAGTTAGTACATTAGCTATATTAATTATATCACGGGCATAGGGGATGGATTGCTGACCGGATGGGGGAGTGTAACAGTGCCAATTATTGTTCCCATTGGTTTATGTTCCTTTTGTCCCTGTTTTCCATCAGGTCCAGGAGGTGTGCCTCTGGCATGAAAAACTGTATATATTCCAGGCTGTGGCAATAAACCTTTAGTTCTACTTCACCCTCAATCTAGAGTCCTGTCTGTCTAATTCGTATTAGGAGGAACTGTTCGAGAGATAAAGATTACTATAAACAAGCCAGCCATCTATCTGATAAGCTGATTTCCAAAAAAATATGATAAAACAATTTTAAAACAGGAGGCATCCAAAATTGGAAAATTAAGTAGAAAAGACTTGTTAAAACGAAAGAACGATAGGCTACAAAAGAAAAGTTCTAAATATGCTTTCATTACTCAATATAATGTTCAGCACTATGAGATAAAAAAAAAAAAAAAAATTCAATAAACATTGGGATATTCTGTTGGAGGATCCCATTTTGGGGAAAATACTTCCAAAGAAAGCACCAATAATTTTTAAGAAAGCGAGAAACTTGAAAAATATATTGGCACCTAGTTATGCCTTAAAGAACCTACACAGAAATATCCCAAGAAAGGGAAGGAAAGGCTTTAACTCATGCAATAAATGTAAAGCTTGTAAAACACAGAGATGTTTAAGCGTCAAAAAAGATTTAAAAGCACCACAACAGGGAAAGAGTTTAATATAAAATCAAATATAAACTGTGAAACAAAAAATTTAAAATATGCCCTACAGTGTCCCTGTAGGAAGCAATATGTAGGTCGGACTTGCAGGAAACTGAAGGAACATCAGAATAATATTAGAAAAAAATCAGATAAACATATAGTTCAATTCATTGCAATACATGTAATAAATTCACTTGGAAAGATTTCTATTTGGGTTTAGAGAAAAAAGAAAAACACTGGAGAGGTGGAAACCTAATAAAAAGTTAGCTCAGTGCGAAACTTATTGGATTAACACTTTAAAAACCATACAGCCAAGGGGGCTAAACCTAGATATAGATTTATGGTGCTTTTTAGACTGAATAGTTACAGCTTCTTCGAAGGTTTGCATTGAGGTTCTGTATTCTCTATACTTTTCACTCTGTTTTTTGTCTCATGGGGATTGGAACTCTTTGAGTTTATTTTTTAATATGTTTTTTAGAACTAATGTATATGGATAACATTGTAAAGGGTCTCTTTTTGCAACCATGTGCAACTTAGGGGGATCAACCTCCTTTATAACAAGAACATCAGTTGAAAATCTCCTATAAAAGGAAAAATTGGGATTTGTGTATAGTTTGTAAATATTAATATCACTCAAATTACCAATTTCTGGGTACAATTATATCTCTTATT
The DNA here is from genome assembly GCF_036172605.1 of Pelobates fuscus. NCBI lineage: Eukaryota > Metazoa > Chordata > Amphibia > Anura > Pelobatidae > Pelobates > Pelobates fuscus. The sequence goes on from NC_086323.1 coordinate 185,921,498, forward strand.
AAGAGATAAGAAATCCACCATATGAGAAGAGGTAAAATGGGATGAAGAAATATTTTTCTAACTTTAAAAGGCATTCATCATAATATTATCATAAAGCATCCAGTTATTCTTATTAGGATAACTATGGATTGTATCCCATTAAATGAAGAAGTGGATACATGGAAATTGTACACATGATTTCACATAGAGACTCTTATTATTATTTTTTATCTTTTGTATTGTGTTATTGTAAAATGGGAAATTACATAAATATGCATTTACATTTAAAAATAATGTTTACAAGATTCTCTTCCATTTCCCTCTGCATCCCCATCATTTATTGATATAAACCGGAACTGTTTCGTAATGATGAAACGCATGGTGGAACGCAAGAACCACCATGTAAGTACAAAGATTCTGTGGAACGCATGTGGTGCATCAAAGGCATTAAAATACTCCATATACAATATCTTGGGGTGTCAACTTTTCAAATATATGCACGTTCATGGCAAGGAAATAAATTTGGATATGTAAAAAGGCCCCCAAAAAGAAGATGGGTAAAGAAGATATTTCAAATTTGAAAAACACATGTCAGAAGTTTGGCATTGCACCCCCCAAACAACCCAACAAACCTATGCATACGTGTTATCACTTTACTCAGGAGATGTTGCTGAACACATATTGGGGTGTTCTTTGTTAGTAACACATAACAGTAACTGAGAGATATTCGGGGCCAATACAAACCATTGTGTGGAAATCTATTCACAAACCGGACTTTACATAGGACACGAGGCCATGCGTTTAGACTGGAAGAAAGAAGATTTCGTCTAAGGCAAAGGAAAGGTTTTTTTACTGTAAGAACAATCAGGATGTGGAATTCTCTGCCTGAAGAAGTGGTTTTATCAGAGTCCATACAGATGTTCAAACAGCTACTAGATGCATACTTGCAAAGACAGAATATTCAAGGATATAATCTTTCAATGTAGGGTAATAACTGCTTGATTCAAGGATAAATCTGACTGCCATTCTGGGGTCAAGAAGGAATTTTTTGTCCTAGCTTGTTGCAAAATTGTGCTTCAAACTGGGTTTTTTTCTTTTTTTTTTTTTTTTTTCTTTTCTTTTGGATCAACAGCAAAAAACAGGTGTGAGGAAGGCTGAACTTGATGGACGCAAGTCTCTTTTCAGCTATCTAACTATGTAACTATGTAACTATGAGAGAAAAATAACACAAAAAATATGACTACCCAAAAGTTTGACAAAGACTGGTGGTAGAATTAGTGCATGGAAGAGTTAAAATACCACCATTTGAAATACACTAGGGTGTCTATTTTTCAAAAATAGATGGTTTGATAGGGGTAAACTACATTGGCCGTCTTCAAAAATGCATAATAACCAGCTATGAAAATTTCAAGTTGGAAAACTGGAACGCCCACCTTCCAAATAAGGTATTTTAGCCACCAGAGAACCCCACACACCTATACATGGGTAGTATCACTGTACTCAGGAGATGTTGCTGAACACATATTGGGGTGTTCTTTGGGAGTAACCCTTAAAGTTCTCAGTACATGTATTCTCAAATTGCTGTGTGTGTTAAAAAAAAATTACCAATTTTTTTTTTTATTGTTTGGCATAGCTTGGTGGTATAATGGTTGCATGAAAGGAGTCAACATACCCCAAGTTTAATACCTTAGGTTGTCTTCTTTTAAAAAATATATACATGTGAAGGGTTATTCAGGGATTCCAGACAGATATCAGTGTTACAATGTAACTTTTGTTAATTAAGAAAACAAATGGTTTGGAAATAGGAAAGTGCTACTTGTAACTTGCAAAAAAAAAAAAAAAAGCTAAGAACATGTTAACATTGGGTTTTTCTAACATTTCTAAACTCAGGACAAAATTTTGAAACTATTTAGCACAGGTGTTTTTTTTCGGTTGTAGATGCATAACAGATTTTTGGGGTCAAAGTTAGAAAAAGTGTGTTTTTTAAAAAAGAAAAATGTTTTCATCATATTTTACAATTTTTTTTTAATAGTTAATTATATGATATGGGGGGAGTGGTTTTGGGCTCCGACCGTGATAGCCGCCTAACCCGTGAGCTCCGCTCCAACCACCCATTGTAGTGTACTCGCATAGCAGCCACATAGCTTCACATGGGACGCACTCGCCGCCCTGAGTCCGGGTCTCACTCGGACCTATGGACGTATTTCTACACCCACAGCACGGCACATGTGGCGGGGGGGGGGGGGGGGGGGGGGGGGGGGGGGAGAGTCCCAAGATGGCGCGGACCTCACCTACATCCCAGGCGGACTTCGAAACCATGCACTTGACAGGATCGGTGAGGAGCTGAGGAATATGGCTGCAGCTATGATCCAGAAGGTGGTGGAGCGGAGGTGGCAGGACTGCGAAATGAAGTGAGCGCACGGGAGGACCGCATACACACTGGAGCGCGCGGCTGAGGCCCAGACAACTCGAATTGCGCCTTCTGATTTGGCAGTAGCCAGTCAGTGGGGCCTGCTGCTGGCCATGAGACGTCAGTTAGAGGATGTGGATAACAGGGGCTGGAAATGTAACATCTGGGTACGGGTGGTACCCGAAACAGACAGGGAAGAAAATGTGGGTGAGACGCTGACTGGTCTCTTTAGGGTTCTCATATCGACGACAGCGCCAGCACAGTTTAAGTTTGAAAGGGCCCACAGGGTCGCAAGATCAAACCTAGAAGTGAATATACCCAGAATATACCCATGCTGTATGCACTCCTTTCCGATCAAGGATGTCATAATGAGGAGGGCCCAGGATACTTGGGAGTACCGCCGAGCACAGATGTCCTTATATAACGATCTCTCCCATCTCACGCTTGAAGCACGGTGTGACCTAAGGCCCGTGACCTCAGCCCTACAAGTCGGGCTTTCCGTTCGCACAACTGGCGAGACATCAGCATGGCTGGGCCTCCGTAAGATGACCGGAGTAGGTCCCTCAATTCTTAGAGGAGCTGGGACTACCTCCCATCAGTGTCGCTGACTGGGTGCTGGGCCCGTTGGAGTGGAGGCCTCGGCCACAGAGTTCCCAGGCGTCGTGGTGGTGGGTCTCCTCCGGGCCCTCTGCCCCAACGGCGCCCGGGGAATGAATATACACCTGCATGACCCTACTTGGTGCGTAGTCACTGGCGGCTACGATTGCGGTCCTGCTTAAGCTGGGGAAGTATCCCGAACAATGCGGCAGTTACCACCTGATCTCGTTGCTTAATGTGGATGCCAAACTCTTCACGAAAGTCTTGGCGACTAGGCTGCAGACAGTCCTGCCACAGCTGATCCACGCGGACCAGACTGGTTTTATTCCTGAACAGGAGGCGCGGGATAGCACTTGACGGCTTTTCGCCATACAACACCACGCGAGAAAGACAAACCGACGCATGTTACTGCTGTCAACGGATGCAGATAAGGCCTTTGACCGCGTTCCCTGGCCATACTTGATGATACGCTAAAGTATACACCCTGTTCCAAATTATTATGCAAATTCTATTTAAGTGTCACAAAGCTTAAATATTTTGTTTTTCAGTTTAACTCATGGATGGAATTGTGTTTCAGGGCTCTTGATTACTGAAAACAATCTCGGACACCTGTGATAATTAGATTGCCAGGTGAGCCCAATTTAAGGAAAAACTACTAAAGGAGGGTGTTCCACATTATTAAGCAGAGCACCATTTTCATGCAATATGGGGAAGAAAAAGGATCTCTCTGCTGCCGAAAAGAGTGAAATAGTTCAATGCCTTGGACGAGGTATGAAAACATTAGATATTTCACGAAAACGTAAGCGTGATCATCGGACTATTAAGAGATTTATGGCTGAATCAGAGCACAGACGGGTTCGTGCAGATAAAGGCACATTGAGGAAGATTTCTGCCAGATCCATGCATCGGATTAAGAGAGCAGCTGCTAAAATACCATTGCATAGCAGCAAACAGATATTTGAAGCTGCTAGTGCCTCAAACAGTCCTGTTCACTGATGAGTGCCGTGCAACCCTGGATGGTCCAGTAGTGCAGTGGTTCCCAACCCAGTTCTCATGGAACCCCAACCAATCCTGGATTTAGGGATTACCGAGTTGTGCCTAATGTGTTTTTTTTTTTTATAAAAACACCTTAGACACAATCGGGTTATCCCTCAATCCAGGACTGGTTGGGGTTCCATGAGGACTGTTTTGGGAACCACTGGAGTAGTGGATGGTTGGTGGACGGCCACCCTGTTCCAATAAGGCTGCGATATCAGCAAGGCGGTGGTGGAGTAATGTTTTGGGCCAGAATCATAGGAAGAGAGCTGGTCGGCCCCTTTAGGGTCCCCGAAGGTGTAAAGATGACCTCTGCAAAGTATGTGGAGTTTCTGACTGACCAATTTCTTCCCTGGTGCAGAAGGAAGAAGAACTATGCTTTCCGTAATAAAATCATCTTCATGCATGACAATGCACCATCTCATGCTGCAAAGAATACCTCTGCATCAATGGCTGCTATAGGGATAAAAGGAGAGAAAGTCATGGTGTGGCCTCCATCCTCCCCTGACCTCAATCCTATTGAGAACCTGTGGAGAATCCTCAAGCAAAATATCTATGAGGATGGGAGGCAGTTTACATCCAAGCAGCAGCTCTGGGAGGCTATTCTGACATCTTGCAAACAAATTCAAGCAGAAACTGTCCAAAAAACTCACAAGTTCAATGGATGCAAGACTTGTGAAGCTGCTATCAAATAAGGGGTACTATGTTAAAATGTAACGTCATCTGTTAAAATGTTTAAAAAGTTAAAATGTTGTTATAAGTTTGATTGAAATAGCTTTTGATTTCAGTAAATATGCTGCAAACACAACAAATGACAATTTTCAGTTCTTTACAATCTATAAAGTGTTTTGAAACGTACTGTGCGTATTAATTTCGAACAGTGCATTATACGTTTTTTATGTTTAAAAAAATACTGTTATCATTAGGAGGTTTGTTCAAAAAAATTTTAATTGTACTCTTAATAGTTGATAACATGAGAATTATGCTGATTGTTATTTACATCAATTATTTAGGTAAATGAGAAAAATATAATTTGCATAATAATTTTGGAACAGGGTGTATAGGGATTGGAAAGAGGCTGCTTGCTTGGATAGCGGCACTATACAGCAGGAGCGCATGCATAGGGGAGAGTGAACGGGGCTTTGCTGGTTTTGGCGTCTGCAATGGGACTCGTCTGTGTTGCCCACTTTCTCCGATACTCTTTGTCATGTCCCTGGAATCCCTGCTTCAGGCACTCCGCCAGAACCCGGATATTAGGGGCTATGCCCTACAGGGGATGGAAGATAAAGTCACTGCTTACGCAGATTTCCTCCTTTTCTTTGTGATGAGCCAGAGGACCACGCTACCCTGCCACCTGTCGGAATTCGGGAGGTTTGGCAAGCTATCAGGATTTAAACTCAACCTGTCAAATTGCGAAATAAAATGAATACTTGCATAGGCCTCATGAGGCCAAGACCAGCTTGTTTGGAGTTTAGGTAGTTTGTGTTGATGACCTTTGAACTGGAAGTAGATCTGAACCAGGTAGCAACAGCACAGAGGAAGGCCTGTATATTTATAGGCCAACTAACCCCTTCCACAATTCCAGGCTTCTCCCACAGGCTCAGCCTATATATATATATATATATATATATATATATATATATATATATATATATATATGAAGTTTGACAATAATGTATAGCCTTTGTCTATGTTTCTCATTTTATAAAAGGGATATTGATCCAACTTTAGAGAAACTCAACAGCTTAGTTTATAATTTATATGAAAAACTTTGTAACTTTGGGCTGATTCATATCACTGGGACATGCACATTGGGTTTGGGTACTTAGCCTGTCATGTTGCCTTTTGAGGCTCTGTTTATATTGCCAGCTTAAATGTGACCCTATAAATAATAACCTTGTTTGCCAAGTGTGGATATATGGCATGTTATATATTCTAGTGTCAATGGTTATCCCCAAAACACTTAGTCCTTTGGGTTGGATGTTCAGTTGACCATATAATTTATTTGTGGATGGAGGTATAATGTATCACTATTGACACATTTTTCAACACTTACAGTTGCACTGTTTGCTCGACTATATGGGAATCGTGAATCTATAGCAATTGGCTATGCTCTTTGTCTAGTGAGGGCCTTAAATGAGATCCATGTCAGGTGCTAAGCAACCATGGCAATCTGATGGCAAATGGGCTACTGGAACAAACCCCTAATGGACACGAAGTGAAAACCTAGACATACTTGCCTGCTAGTATAAGCATAGCAAGCTGTGAGGTGCTACGTGAACTGTATGTGGGAACTATAGATGAATAAGAGACTTTCACGTATGTCAACACCAAAACAGCTAGTTACACAACGTTTGAACATTGTGAAAGGGAATTAGATGGACTACACAAAACATCATACATGAGCCATGTGAAGGAATTAATTCTCATACCCACATTTATACTTACAGAGTTGCCGACTTGAATCTCTGCCACCAGGAAGGCATAACAGCAGATATAAGAAAGATGATCATAGAAAAGCGAGCAATCCTTGACCACTTTAGGTAAGTGAGGGTGAACGATAGCAAAAAGAGGGAAGATGATCAGGACAGGAGTCAAAAGTTAAATAGGAGATGCAGAGAACAGCTACAAGTGCCAGGGCGTACCACAAACACATGGCAACCATGAGGAAGAGGCCAAAAGGATAATACATCCAAATAACTCCAGAGAGTCAGAAATGTCCTGAAGTCCCAACACAATGGCAAGAACAATATCTAAGCCATCAACACATATGCCCTACCAGTCACGAGGTACCCAGATGGAATAATAACCTGGCAAGAGAAGAGCTGGCCACCATGGATGCAAAGACCTGGGAATTGCTCACTATGTTTTTAATGCACAGAATTGACATTAGAACAGAATAGAATTCTGGAATGCAACTAGCCCCAGCACACAATTAACAATAACTTCAAGCAGAAACACTGCACATCCATACTCCTACCCTTCAAAATCACTGGAGTGGTAATAGTAGTGGTTGTAGTAATCCTATTTTCACAAATTACAAACTGCACAATTTTTACTATACCTTGAATCCACCTCCAATTTCTCCAATTACATTCTCCACAGGAACCTTTGTATTTTCAAAATGAAGCTCGCAAGCTATAAAATAAAATAAATAAATAAAATGTGCAGATTCTGGCTACTTCCCAAGAGTATTCTTGCATGAAACATCCGTATAACATTTTTGGTAAATGTAAATTTAAGTAGTTAAGTGCTGTGTGAAAATGACAGTTTAATTGCAGTAGTTTGCAGAGATAAGTGAACTCACACAAGACACTGAAGAAAATTATGTCCTACAACTTAGGGCCCAATGTGCACAAAACTCCCCATATTCTAACATATGTTCTCAATTTAATATTGTTGGATAAGGTTTCCAAATTATTTAAAAGAAAACTCTAGAATCGGGAATACAAACAGGTATTCCTGACACTATGGTTGAAAAAGCGCTGTTTAGAAGTGCGTCCCCTTTGCCTGTCCTAAAAAAAGGTAGTTTACTCACCTTATTTGCAGCGCCAGTCTCACCACGGCTGGAACTGCCCCACTCTGCCTCTTTGGCTTCAGGAAAACATTGGGAAGATATTGCGCATGAGCCGCAAAACGCAGCGTTGTGCCAATCAGTTTCTCCTCATTAAATGTATGCATCTCTATAGGAAGCGTTTAGTATCTCGATGTAGAGTGTGTTGACGCTCAATGTCAGTGCTGCACAATGTGCAGCACTGACCCATGAAGCGCCTCTAGTGGCAGTAGTACTAGGCAGTAATGTAAACACAGCCTTTTCTGTTTTTTTTTACTGTAAGAACAATAAGGATGTGGAGTTATCAAGTGGTACTTTGCTGGAGTGCAGAAGATGTAAGATTTTTTAGTTATGTAAATAGATAACAAAATGTATTTACTTTAAAGAAGAAGAAATACAGTATGATATTTTCAAGTAGTTACATAGTTACATAGACTGTAAAGAGGCATGTTCAGCCTTCCTCATATTTGTTTTTTGTGATTGATCCAAAAGAAGGCAAAAAACAAAACAAAATAGTTTGAAGCACTTCCAAATTTGATAAAACCACTTCTTCAGGCAGAGAATTCCATATCCTTATTGTTCTTACAGTAAAAAAAACACGTTCCTTTGCCTTAGACTAAATCTTCTTTCTTCCAGTCTAAACGCATGACCTCGTGTCCTATGTAAAGGCCTGTTTGTGAATAGATTTACAGACAATGGTTTTGTATTGGCCACAACTATATTTGTATAATGTTGGCATATACCCTCTGAGGTGACGTTTTTCTAAACTAAAAAGGTTTACATTGGTTAAACACTCTTCATAGCTAAAATGTTCCATTCCTTTTATTAATTTTGTAGCCCTCCTCTGCATTCTTTCTAGTACCTTAATATCCTCCTTTAGAGCAGGTGCCCAAAATTGCACAGCATATTCAAGATGTGGTCTTACTAGCGATTTATAAAGAGGCAAAATGATATTCTCATCCCTAGAATGAATGCCCTTTTTCGTGCATCACAATACCTTACTGGTCACTGCTGATTGACATTGCTCATTGTTGCATAGTTTGTTGTCTATAAAAATTCCCAAGTCCTTCTCATGTGTGGTTATCTCTAATTTTCTTCCATTAAAGGGTATAAGTTGCTTGTGCATTCTTGACCCCAAAGTGCATAACTGTACATTTTTCTACATTAAATTTCATCTGCCATTTGAGTGCCCAGACCCCTAGTCTATCTAAATCCCTCTGCAGTAAAGTATAATATATTACTAACGTACTTTACAGAGTTTTGAGTCATCTGCAAACACTGAAACATTACTTTCAAAACTTTTTTCAAGATGATTTATAAACATGTTACGTGGTACAGACAGGGGTAAATCCAGAAGAGTAGTCAGACACGGTTTCAAAAGTCAGGGCAGGCAGTGAACAGGCAATAACTGATAATCCAAGAATAAAGATTCACAAGCCAAGTAAGCCTTAGGAAGCAGGATACAACGACCTGACACTGCCCTCAGGGAGATGCAGTGTTTTATACCTGGAGTAATGATCAATCTGCCTCAGGTGGACTTTGATAGACAGGTAGGAGCCACTGGTGAAGTCCAGCCCCCTAGTGCTGCAGACAATGCTGGAATAAACAAGTTCTGAAGTGGCTCAGAGGCAAGACAGTAGGAACAGGACACATGAGGACCACAGTTCAAATCCCCTGTTGGGCACTTCTGGGGCGACCATGTCTGGATGTCACGGTGAGAACTTTCTTTAGTTGCTGCAGCACCTTGTCTTGAGTTAGCCAATTACACTTTTTCTGCATGTTTTCTGCAGTAATTATTTGTATATCCGTTGCCATAGGCTCTTCCTTAGTAAATACAGAGGATAAATAGTTATTTAAAATTTCTGCCTTTCCTGGTCTTCATTAACTAACATCCCATCCTGGTTTTTAGTGTACCTACATTTTCATTTTTTTGTTTTTTTAGAATTTATTTACTTAAAAAAATGCTTTGGGGTTGGTTTTGCTCTATTTGGCTATCATTTTTTCATTTTGAAATCGCCTTTTTGCATACATTATTGGCTTCCTTATATATTTTATTTGATGCCTCTGATTTGTCAGATTTAAAGCCTTTGAATGCCCTTTTCTTATTTTTAATTTCTTGACTCACTTTCCCACTAAGCCACATGGTTTCAATGTGTTTCTTTTATATTTATTACCCAATGGTACATACTGAGAAATGTACCTTTCGATGGAAGATATTCCATTTATCCTCAAGTGTTCTTTTCGCTTTATGCCAATCAATATATTGTAAGGCTCCCCTTAACTAAATTAAATTAGTCTTTTTAAAATGACATGTTTTAGTATACCCTACATGCTTTGTTTTTTTTTTAAGTTTATTTCAAAGGACACCATATCCCAAGTGCTCACCTACTTTGTCAAAAGATCAATGTTGGTTGTTAGAACCAGGTCCAGACAAGCTTCCTTTCTAGTTGGTGCTTGTACAAATTGTGACATGAAGAGGTCATTTAACAAGTTCAAAAACCTAATTCCTTTTGCTGAACTACTGGTCCCTCTGTCCCAGTTTATGTCCGGGTAATTAAAACCTCCAATAATTAATTTGTTACCCAGATTTGCAGTTTTCTCAATTTGCGCAAACAGCTGTTGTTCCTCATCAATATTAACATTAGGTGGTTTATGACATATCCCAACCAATAACAGATTTCCCTTCTTTTCCCCCAAGCAGTAGGATGCCTGTTGAATAAAAAGTGACCCCTCATCACTGCTTTATGAGCATTCCAGACTGTCAGCAGCCAGATTCAGATCCAAATTTTCGTTTAAAGTAATTGGCAAGAATAGTTTCTGCTAATATTTTTTTCTCTAAAACTATTAGATTGTTACTCAATTTCCATGACCTGCTGGAGTCAGTGAAAGGGACTCAGATACATGTAGCATGATCTGAAAAGTCAGAGTGCAAAACAGATGACAGTCGCCTCGTCCACCAAAAATATAATGCACTGAATGATACGTGTAATCTTTCTCACTCTCATTACATAGATATTGAGAACATCTAGACGCATCCTCACAAAGTTCAAAGGGTCTGTCACGCCCCCGTGGCGTAATGGGAATGGTGGTGGTAATGGGAATGCCACCCATCACTCACTCCCGGTGGTGGCTCCTCTCCCTCACACAGCGGCCGTGTTTGTAACCATTAGAGACGCCGGCCGCTGCAGCTTTGTTCATTTTAAGGGTTTGTTATTAACCCTTATAGTGCCATGCCATTTTGAATGTGTGTATGATGTCACACACACACGTTCACTATCACATGCTTCCCTGCAGCTAATAAGGGAGCATCTTAGGCTATGTAAACCTTGTTTGTCCATTTCTCTGTGCCCTGTCGTGGTTATCTGAGAATGCGTTTCTGGTATTGATTCTAGTGTACTCGACCTTGGCTTTCCTTCTGACTATCTGATCTCTGTATTCCTTGACCTTTGGCTTGGCTCCGGATTATTCTGTATTCTCCATTCCTTGACTCTTGGCTTGTTCATTGTTTCCACGTTTTCTGCGTTCTTGTCATTATCCTGTCTTGTGTTTTTTTTTTTCTTTATACCTTAAATCTGGCCATTCTAAGGCCTGTTAATACGTCTTGGGATTTTCCTTTATATTTACTTAAGTTCTGCGTGTTGGGCATCAGCTATTCCTGACAGGGTCATTCACTCTTACTATATTTAATTCAGGATCCAAAACAAAATTAGTATCTCCACATACAATCAGTCTCCCTTTACAGTTACTCCAAACTCTTTTTATAATATTTCTCAGAAAGTTGGCCTGTATTTGGAAAATAAACATTGGCTACTCTATGTTGTACACAGTTTATTTTTCAAATCCAAATTAAAAACCTACCCTCTGCATCATCAACAACTTTAAAAGTATGGCATGCCATATTTCTACTGAACAGGGTAGACACACCATGATTTAGACTTGAGAGTAGAGTAAAACTGCACAGGAAAATGGCACACCAGCAAGCATGAGATGATACCCTTTTTAAAGTGCGTCTCTTGAACACAATTCATTCATTGTCGATTTTGTTTGTACGAATCCCAATCTCAGTCACGTCTTTTGCAATTCGATCGACTGGGCACCCAAAATAGTGCAGTTTTAATTGTGAAGAGACGGAAGCACCATCAGTAAAGTCACCAAAAAGCCCTCCATAACAGTACGGGTGTCAGGGATGGTAGTGGTTGATTGTACGGTAATGCTGAGTGGAATCCCGGCCTTCCATAGTCAAGGCAGACAGAGATGCAGATTTTTCGACAGCCTTTTCTAACAGGACAGTTTATTCAATTTTTTTTTTTGTGTTTGTTTCATCATGATGCAGTAAGATGTTAGGAAATAGTGTATGCAGGCAATGGTCTTTTTTTTGCTCAGTCTCCTACAAAGTAGCCATCTCAACTGCCATTTAAAAATAAATAAAAATAAACTGGATCTAAAGAGCTGAAATGTTGAAAAAAGGATTTGTATAATATGAACCAAGCAAATACGTTTGCCCCATCCCCTTCATTACTGGTTATGATCACAGACATCAAGCACAAAATTGACACTATACAATTTGAACATACAAGCTTGATGATGATACGTTTAAAGCAAACGTTTTATTCCAAGGGAAAGACCTCTCAATCTAGGGTTGAACACATAGTTAATGATAATGCTGAAAAAGTAACACACCCAAATAACATTAGTAGCGTATTTGCCAAGTATTACAAATTCTTGTACAACATCAATTTGGACCCAACCCAATTCGAAAAAATAATAAAGTTAATCAACCACAAATTTCCTCTGATAAATTGGATACTTTAAATTTGACCATATCTCAACAGGAGGTGTTTAAAGCTATTAGTCACACTCCTACTGGTTAAGCACCGGATCCGGATGGTTTTACAGTGTATTATTACTGGACTTATTTTGAAAAAACTAGCCCCACACCTAGCTAAATTATTTATCACATATTGGAATAAAGGTAGGATGGTATTGTGCCTACATTGTCACCCTTAAACAAGGTAATGACCAACATAAATGTAAAAATGTTAGGCCTATTTTGTTGTTAAATAACTACACAAAACTATATGCTACATTTTTAGCAACTATATTATCTAAAATTATACTAAATTTAGTCCAGAATGATCAAGTAGGGTATGTGATGGGTCGTCAGGCCGTGGATGGAAGCATATGATTCATCAATATTGTTCACTATATCAAAGTTGATAAAGCACCTTCTCTGCGGATGTGGAGAAGGCATTTGGTAGGATCCATTGGGGATACTTGAGGTTGGTACTGTTTAAATTTGGTTTCACAGCCCCAATAGTTAATTTGTGTCCACGGTGTATCATTGCCCCACAGCAAGGGTTTCTGTCTCAGGTTTCATGTCAGATAGATTTTCAAATTATACAAGACAGGGTCATCCTATGTCATTTAGATTAGCGATGGAACCCCAGGCCAATATGATTAGAAACGATCCAAAAATGGAAGGTATCAAAATGAATGATGTTACTCATAAAATAGGATTGTTCGAAGATGAAATACTGTCTCTGACAAATTCAACAACCTCTCTTAAATCTCTGGTGTCCATATTGAAATAATTTGGTGACATTTCTTGTTAGAAACTTAACGATCACAAAGCCCAAGCTGTGCCCTTTTTTCCATGCCCTGTTCTGTATTGCTTAAATGATAACTTCAAAGCATTTATCAGGTCAGGCAAACCTGGCAGGGATTAAGGAGAAAGCGCAGGTAACATTTTCTTTTCTTTGGTTTTTACTATATATTGGGGCTGATGTGTATTGTAGTCGTTGCTGCTGGCCCAGTAGTAATGGGACTAAGCGCAGGACTTCTCTTTTTGTATTTGTATTTACTTTGTATCACACAGCCTGGTTACAATGCTGCTGCCCATCCCATGTGTTCCCTATTAAGGGTTAATAAGTATAGGAGTGTATATAAAAAATACCCCTTTCTGTCTCATTAGAGATATCTTTGCCAGAAGCTCAAGGAAGCAGGCTGAAGGGTCAGTGTAAGGACCCGCTTAGGGGGGTCTGCCTTGATGTTGGCAGGCGGGCATTCCCTCCAATGGCCATTGGAGCAACTAAATGACCTCCATTTGTCTAAATATACATAGGGATTAAGGAGAAAGCGCAGGTAACATTTTCTTTTCTTTGGTTTTTACTATATATTGGGGCTGATGTGTATTGTAGTCGTTGCTGCTGGCCCAGTAGTAATGGAACTAAGCGCAGGACTTCTCTTTTTGTATTTGTATAAACCTGGCAGGATACAGTTATCTGTGTTACAGAATTTGAAAATCAATGGTGGATTAGGTGTGCCTGATTTCAGAAATTATTATTACACAACAAATGCTGCACAAGCACTAAAATTTAATATGGATAATAACTCATCCGTCTGGCATTTTATTGAAAGGGATAAGTTGCTTCTGTACTCGGTCAAATAAACATTTTGGCTGCTTTACCCAGGATCAGAGAAATGCACTCCGCCACCAAACAACATTAAAAGTCAGGGAAGTGATGCATAAGAAGGTTAAGGGAAATGTATGGTGGTCTCGGGCCATGCGAACATCAATTCTGAAATATTAAGCCCCTGATGTTGACTTCTGAAGATCTCTCTCTAGCCAATTTGGACAATTTACTTTCAAACAAGTCATTGCTATCATTCAACAAAATTCAACTTAAATATAATCTAGATGATTTGGTTGCCCCGATATACGAATTTATTGTTAACAAACAGAGAGATTTTTAAAGCCCCAATTCTTGATCATAAATAATGTTCCTATAATAATTTTATTGATTTAAAAAAAAAAAAATTGTTAATGAGTAATTATTAATTTATGTTATCTTGATAAATGTGAATTATCATTATTATGATGGTATCCTTTGTTATTCAATAAAAAACATTTGACAAGAAAGACAGTATGCCCTATTGGGAGTATGTATTTAAGAGAAAGTATAAAAACTCAAAGGTGCATTCTAAGCAATACTTAATATTTCACATAACAGATGTATCCAGGGAGTCCTGCTGAAAGAAAATGCATTATAGAACATAAAACAAGCTGTGCTTCATGATCTCATTATACATTTGATAGTGGGGCAATAACACAAAATCTCTGCTCACTATAGACCAATTACAATTATTTTGCAAAACATTTACATGGAAGTGTATATAAATTTATATTTCTTACTATTTGATCCACGAATTCCTAATTTATCTTCTGGTTTCCCATGTGTGACACCGCCAAAGGCTCTTTCAACTAAAAATGCTGTTATTTTATCTTGAGTGACACCATCTTTATCAACCAATTCTGTTCTTGCAAACACCGTAAATATGTCTGCTAAGCCTCCATTTGATATCCAGACCTGCAAAGATGCAATAAAATACATTGTGAAGAGTTAATTAAGTATTATATCATCCAAAGACTTAAGTAAAGGAAAATCATCAAACAAATAAATGTTTAGATTTAATGTTGGCGTGTTGCTTTCTGCTTCTAAATTCAGTGCCTCTCTTTGTTATAAAAATAAATACAAAGAAATAATAAGTCTTCAAAAACATGCCTATATTTCCATCACTGAGGCAGCCCCTCTTCGTTAAGGCTAATTATCTCCAGTCCAATCCAGTCTTCTCTCATAGAGAAGCACGGACTATCAAGACCATGAGCACAGCAATTGCTGTGCTCCCCATCATCTGGATGCTTCATGTAGGGATGATGAAACGTGAATACCTTTGGTTTACGAAGGTCTACATAAGGAAGTGCCAAGAGGTCTAACTAGAAATTACTGGGCCCCGGTGCGAATATTGCCCTGGACCTTCCCCCATGTGCCTCATTCCTCCGCCCCTCCAAGTGTCTAATAGCTCCCAGCCCCTACATGTGTCTCATTCCCTTGGTCCTCCGCCAGCCCCTCCATATATAGAATATCTGTCAAGTCTCCTTGTGTGTGACCAAGAAACTCATTGACCAAGTTTCTGTTCTATGGCCCTTATAATCTTGCATGCTCAAGTGCTTAATTTTTCTGTGTGTCATATTTGTGAGAGTTTATTAAAGTGTTGATTTCAAAATATCTCTGCAAATTTATATTTGGTGGCAAAAGCAAATAGCAAGGGAGGTTTTCTTCTCTTCCCGTTAGCTACATAGAGCTGACAGACGTGGCAGGCTAGAGCCCATCTGCCTTTCTGTCACGGTGTTGTACCCCAACAGGCAGGAAAGAGGAAACCCACAAAAAAATATATCGATAATCAAGGTCAAGGATGTAAAAAATACACAAAGTGAAGACAAAGTCGGGTCAGGATACCAGAAATCACAAGGTTATTACGAAGCAGAGATCAAAAACAGAAAATCACTAGGCAATCACTAGGAGCACAAAGCGAGGATCTATAGAGAAACCACAATAGGGCAATGAATGAAGGCTAAAACAAGCCTTAAATAGGCTCAAAAGAGTTCCCATTGGTCAAAGTCATCTCTGCGACCCCAAACAATGGGTGGCCTAGGTGACGTGGTTATGACGTCATGGCATAACATTTTATTTACATGGGCTGCAGTTCACCCTGCGAACCAGCAGAGGGAGACGTTCGCGGGAGCAAAGGTGAGCAATATCTATTCAGGCCGTGCAGCCACATGGAGCATTCGAGAGGAGAGGTACGGGTGCAGGTATTTTTATTACGCTTTCCCCTTTCTCATTGATCTGTATTATAATGACAATTGAGCTCATACTGAAAGTCTGCATTTGGGAAAGAGGGGACTGTTTCAAGATCTACTGACTTTGCATTTTTATTTTACCCACAAAGAAAACCTGCAGAAAAAATGCAAGCACATTTTCATTGGAGGAATATCTGCTAAATTGTTTAAAATAAAGCACACGTTTTTCAATGGATTCTTCCTTTAAATCTACCTTTTTATCTTGACACAGGCATTGTGATTACCAGATCCCTGAGATACTGCAAACACTTTCTTTGAGTATCTATCCATGTTCCTGTATGATCTTCTGGAGAACCCCATTCATTTAGAGACTGTAGAAATGAGCCCATTTAAACAGAGACCTTGCAAATTTGTCCGAAAAAAACTTAACAGCTGGGGAAAAGGTGATATGCCCACATACTTGGGTGATGTACCCATGCACCCCAGAAATGCAGAAAATGTGAACATTCACAATAAATATCATCCTCAGCCTCAAGATGTCCCCCATTTGTTTACTTTAAATTCAACACAGAAATCCACAGCATATCGAAATATACCTTTGAGCCATTGAGAAAATAATGTTTGCCGTCAGCACTCAGAGTTGCTCTGGTCTGGATTGAAGCCGCATCACTACCACTGTGAAGAAATTATAGAGTTCTATATTAATATACTTTGTGTGCTGTAGATACTACACAACCATTCTACTTCAAATACAAAGTCTAAATTTCTATGGCTTATTCTGTTCCCAACATGCGATAATAGAAAATTGTACATGCAACGCACAACGCACTGGGGCTGCCACAAAGCTCTGAAGCCTGTGGGTGGCAATACTACCATGAAGCATAGAGGCCTAGGCCAGCCATAGTATCATAGTCAAGAATAAAAAAATGAATGGCACAGATTGGAACAAGAAAACACAGCACTCTACCTTTAAATGTATAGGTGAATTGACCCCGGTGCTGCACAGCGTAAATAGATATACAAGTAGATGAAGACAGCACTCCAGAGGATTTTTTTCAACGAGTTTTATATGTGGTTAAAGTGATCAACGTTTCGACCCAAGAGGTCTTTGTCAAGATGTGCATACAAGTGAGTGAATTGTTTATATAAGGCCTAAATTATTACAGAGTAATCACTTACCCAGTGCAGGTGTGACACCCAAGATCCGTGTTCCAACGCTGTGTTGTGCGCGTGTGGGACCGGCGTAAACGTGATGACTTAATCAAACTGCGACCGAGAGGTCGCGAGTGCGTCTAGTTGCCATTGTAACGCAGTGTTAGATGAATATCAGTGAATGTGAAACATGCATTAGATGAAAAATAAAACCAACAAGGAGGGTATGTAGTATGATGTACTGATGATATATAATATCCTATAGAATGTAAGCTCGATTGAGCAGGGTCCTCTTCAACCTATTGTTCCCGTAAGTTATTTGTAATTGTCCTATTTATAGTTAAATTCCCCTCTCATAATATTGTAAAGCGCTACGGAATCTGTTGGCGCTATATAAATGGCAATAATAATAATGATAATAAAAGAGCAGAAAAATGTGTGATGAGACTAAATGTAGTAAAGAAGACCAGACCAATGGATAGCAGATGAGTGGATGAGAGGAATGTGAATGGTAAATGAAATGTAATCGTGGACAAAAGTGTGTAAGTGAGGAGGGTGGAATAGAGAAGAAATGAGCATGAGCCAAGAAAAGAGAAAGATCAAAGAGAGGAGAATAGACAGAGAGTGATAGTATAAAAGAGGAAAAAAGTGGAATGGCCCGTAGGACAGTATATGGTGAAAGATGATGGTGATGGGAGTGGAAGTTATGAAGGATAAATATAGAAAGAAATAGATAGAGTGTGGTGACATGTTGTAAAACGAGGAAAAAGAGGTGCCAAAGGTGTGGGCTATGTACACATATATACATACAGTAGATATCAACCAATGAATCTCATAATTGAAAAAATAGTACAGTAAGAAGAATATATAGATTGCTGATATATTAGCTAAAGAAAGTTAGAACAAGGTTATGCATATATCTATGCAGGTAGGGATGGTTTAAGCTGTTGGCAAATAAATACGAGAACATCCTTAAAGGGAAGGTCTCAATGTAGGAGAGGATAGAGAGATGACCTAGAGATGGGAAAAAAATAAATAAATAAAAATAGAAATAGAGTAAACATAAACATGAACGTAAAAAAAGGAAAATAAGGGGGCCTGACCGTGGAACAGAGCAGATGCTGACCACAAGAGCTTCTGAGAACCAGGGCAAAAAAGCAGACTTTTCTAGCCAAAACGGCAATCAATCGGGCAGAACAACTACCCAGAGTGTGGTGACAACGGGGGGAACACACGGATACCGAATAAGCGACTTACCAAACCCCCATTCAACCAACACGAAGGTGAGGCCTATAAGGATGGCGAGCACAGGAGAGACAGCCGCTCCCCTAAGGCCACGACCGACCAAGTTTCAAGCAATGAGCCCCTGTCTTTATGTGGGTATTTCTGGCTTGTCTGGGTGCCAGTAGCATTAATAATGCTTTCCTATGGACTGGCTGAATGCGCACGCGGCTCTTGCTGCGCATGCGCATTCAGCCGATGATGACCGAAGGAGGAGGAGAGTCCCCGGCGCTGGAGAAAGGTGAGTGTTTAACCCCCTTCCTCACCCTTCAGCCCGGCGGGAGTGGGACTCTGAGGGTGGGGGCACCCTCAGGGCACTATAGTGCCAGGAGAACGAGTTTGTTTTCCTGGCACTATAGTGGGCCTTTAAACGTAGTGTAAAATATACAGTTTTATCACAAATATATTGTGTACTATCTACGTTTTGCACCAGGACCAATCAGTATTTAGCTATCACGCCCATGAAGGTGGATTTAAATTTAGATGTACGGCAAATCCAACGCACCAGACGCACAACATCAGTACATGCCATGCGAAGCTCAAGCTCCCGGAAGAATTACAAAGTGTATCAGCTATCCGAGGACCGCAAGTCATAGGGCTGAGGACAAATACCAACAGCGTTCCACAAGGGAAAGAGTATGTTTTTATTGCATTTTATGTTACAAATAAAGGACTTACGTGAATCCAGTTGCCATCCTGCATGCCACATCATGGTCCTGAATATAGGACATCTGAGTTGTCAGAGTTAGAGCCGACTTTCACTGCTCCCCTCTTGTGAGTTGCCTGATTCTCTTATTTCATTTACTATTCATGTCACAGAGTTACACTAGATCTGTTTTTTTATTTCTAATTTTATGTTTTGAACTGCACTATCTATACCTGGAAATGTATATTGTTCAGTCCCTTTCCTCAAGCTATAATAGAGTAAGTGCTCTTTTTTCTTATCACAACAACATAAACAAAAAACAAATGAGTTAATGTATCATTACCTTCCAGGCTCAGTGAGGCAGAATGCTGCAATGTGCTCACCAGATGCCAGTTTGGGGAGGTATTTGGCTTTTTGTTCTTCAGTTCCAGCAAGTAGGAGTCCCTAAACAGAAACCAAACATTTATTCAATCACAAATATAGAACTATATTATTGAGCATTTATATAGTTTTTCACTTTCCCAATAAAACCCACAATGTCTCTAGCAAAGAATAAAAACAAAATGCTGTACTTGGTCTCCAAAATGACAAGGGGTGGGGATGGGGGTGGGGATAGGGGTGGGGGTGGGGATAGGGGTGGGGGTGGGGATGGGGGGGAATAAGATCAGAACAGAAGAGAATTAAAAAAAATAAAAAATACATAAGGTTCAAGTGGCACATAACAATATTACAAGTATGTTTGCCAATGCAAGGAGCCTAAATAACAAAATAGGGGAACTGCATGCAATAGAATATACTAAACAGTATGGCATAATAGGCATAAAGGAAACATGGTGGGATAAAACACAGGAAGGATAGAAAAAGATATGAAAGGTGGAAGGTTATGTTTTTATGTTAACCATGTATTAATGCCATATATTATAAAATTGGCACGTGACAAGGAAAATTGAGAAAATGTGGAAGCCTTATGGGTAGATAACTGCTCGGGACAAAAGAGGAAAAATTTATTATTAGTTAGAATATGCTATAAATCACATAATATTAATATTGATGAGGGAGAACCGCTGTTAAAGCAAACTGGCCATACTTGATGATACGCTAAAGTATACACCCTGTTCCAAATTATTATGCAAATTATATTTAAGTGTCACAAATATTAAATATTTTGTTTTTCAGTTTAACTCATGGATGGCATTGTGTTTCAGGGCTCTTTTGATTACTGAAAACAATCTCGGACACCTGTGATAATTAGATTGCCAGGTGAGCCCAATTTAAGGAAAAACTACTAAAGGAGGGTGTTCCACATTATTAAGCAGAGCACAATTTTCATGCAATATGGGGAAGAAAAAGGATCTCTCTGCTGCCGAAAAGAGTGAAATAGTTCAATGCCTTGGACGAGGTATGAAAACATTAGATATTTCACGAAAACGTAAGCGTGATCATCGGACTATTAAGAGATTTATGGCTGAATCAGAGCACAGACGGGTTCGTGCAGATAAAGGCACATTGAGGAAGATTTCTGCCAGATCCATGCATCGGATTAAGAGAGCAGCTGCTAAAATACCATTGCATAGCAGCAAACAGATATTTGAAGCTGCTAAGTGCCTCTGGAGTCCCACGGACATCAAGGTGTAGAGTCCTCCAGAGTCTTGCAACTGTGCATAAACCTTCTATTCGGCCTCCACTAACCAATGCTCACAAGCAGAAACGGCTGCATTGGGCAGAAAAATACATGAAGACTAGTTTTCAAACAGTCCTGTTCACTGATGAGTGCCGTGCAACCCTGGATGGTCCAGATGGATGGAGTAGTGGATGGTTGATGGACAGCCACCCTGTTCCAACAAGGCTGCGACGTCAGCAAGGCGGAGTCATGTTTTGGGCCGGAATCATGGGAAGAGAGCTGGTCAGCCCCTGTAGGGTCCCCGAAGGCGTAAAGATGACCTCTGCAAAGTATGTGGAGTTTCTGACTGACCACTTTCTTCCCTGGTACAGAAGGAAGAACTATGCTTTCCGTAATAAAATCATCTTGCACCATCTCATGCAGCAAAGAATACCTCTGCATCAATGGCTGCTATGGGGATAAAAGGAGAGAAAGTCATGGTGTGGTTGCCATCCTCCCCTGACCTCAATCCTATTGAGAACCTTTGGAGCATCCTCAAGCAAAAGAACTATGAGGGTGGGAGGCAGTTTACATCCAAACAGCAGCTCTGGGAGGCTATTCTGACATCTTGCAAACAAATTCAAGCAGAAACTGTCCAAAATCTCACAAGTTCAATGGATGCAAGACTTGTGAAGCTGCTACTAAACAAGGGGTCCTGTGTTAAAATGTAACATGACCTGTTAAAATGTTTAAAAAGTTAAAATGTTGTTATTCGTTTGATTGAAATAGCATTTGATTTCAGTAAATATGCTGCAAACACAACAAATGACAATTTTCAGTTCTTTACAGCCTATAAAGTGTTTTGAAACTTACTGTGCGTAATAATTTGGAACAGTGCATTGTAAGTTTTTTATGTTTAAAAAAATACTGTTATAATTAGGAGGTTTGTTCAATAAAATTTGAATTGTACTCTGAATAGTTGATAACATGAGAATTATGCTGATTGTTATTTACATCAATTATTTAGGTAAATGAGAAAAATATAATTTGCATAATAATTTGGAACAGGGTGTAGTGTTGAGATGCAGGATTACATCCCTAGCCCCCTCTGGAGATGCGCTGGTCTCGCCCCCGGACTGGCTCTGCCTCAGTGGCTAAGATTATCCATCTTGGTAATCTCAACCAATCCAATGCTCCTTGGATCCATCCAGAGCGTGGAGATGCTAAAGGCCAGTGCTGCACATTGTGCAGCAGTGGACTAGATATTACAAGGCAGCAATGTAAACACTGCCTTTTCTTTGAAAAAACAGCATTTTAATTGCTGAGCCTGCAGGGACATACTACAGATACCAGAAGCCCTACATTAAGCTGTAGTGGTTCTAGTGACTATAGTGTTCCTTTAACGGGTATGGGTACGAGCAGCAGACAAGAAAAAGGTCATGGACAGAGCTGAGACACTGAGAAGGCACATACTTATGAATCATTGAAGAGATATAATGGGGGCTAGAGTTGTTCAGTGCATCATGGGTATGGATAAGTACTTTGAATTGACTCCTATAGGATACAGGAATGACTGACAGAGGGGTGATGTGTGAGAGGAGCGACTGGAAAGGAAAATCAGTCTAGCGACAGTATTCATTACAGTCTGTAGCAGGCAGTATGGCTTCTGGGAAGACCAATCAGGAGAGAATTACAAAAGTCAATGCAAGAGATTACTAGAGCATGAACAAACTCCTTAGTAGCTTTCTGTGTAAGAAAGGGCGGGCGCGGGCAATGTTTTCAAGGTGGAATCGACAGGACTGGACAGACTGGACATGAGACTCATAGGTGACGCCAGAATCAAATATACCACCAAGACAGCTTGCTCTCAAGCTGATGTGGGTACCATCAACTTGAAGGGAGAGCGAAAGAGGAGGATGTAACATGTTCAGCCTCACCTTGCGGTATTTGCAGTGGTTGCCTTCCTTATAAATGCGAAAGTGCCATTTAGCGGTCATGCGGCAATATATCTGACTCCTGCGACATCTTGGTGGACGCCGGCCGTTGCGGATCCACACCAATATGTTGCCCCACGTCCGCCCACACCAATGAAGACGTTGACGTGCATGTGATGTCACGTAATGGACGCACACACGTTCTGGGGTCAATTACCAGATGGCTCATTTTGTTCCACTAAAGAAATTACCCTCCTCACAAGACCTGGTTCTTATCTTTATACGAGAAATTGTCAGGCTTCATGGCATTCCTCATAATATTGTTTCTGACAGAGGCTCTCAGTTTGTGTCCCGGTTTTGGAGGGCTTTCAATAAACAATTGGGCATTGAATTGTCATTTTCTTCTGCTTACCATCCTCAAACCAATGGCACGGCTGAAAGGGCTAACCAGTCGTTGGAATTGTATTTGCCTTGTTTTATTAATAGCACTCAAGATAATTGGTCCAAACTACTTCCTTGGGCCGAGTTTGCCGGTCATAGCCGGTCATAGCCCTTTGTTAATAACGGTCGTCATCCCACTGTAATGACGGCTGTTTTCTCTGACACCACTATCCCTGCTCTGTATGATCACCTCGCTGCTATTCGTGAGACTTGGACCAAAGTTCAGTCCGCTCTCGAAACTGCGGCCGCTCGTTTCAAATTTCATGCTGATAAAAGGCGAGGTGCCTACCCAGTTTACCAAGTGGGTTAGAGGGTGTGGCTATTGTCGCACAACGTTAAGCTAAAGGTTCCTAGCACGAAGTTTGCTCCCAGGTTCCTTGGTCCATTTCATGTTATTCAAAGAATTAATCCTGTCTCGTATGCATTGGCACTTCCTGCCTGAGAATGAATGCCCCATTGTATACATGACAATACCGTACTGCTTTAGCAACTGCTAAATATAGGTGCTATTGGTGTTTTTGTCTTTGTAGACGAAACCAGATCAGTGTGGAGAATATTGGACCTGTGAGGCAATGAAGACTGCAATCCCCGCCATCTTTGCACTCAGATTATTACTGAAGTAACCATCAGGAAAGTGTTTCTCTCATAACTGCGGACCAGAAGTGGTCTCCTGGAGAAATACTTCCAAAAACCATAAGACCCAAATGGCCCAAAGTAGAGTAGATATTTTCTCCAGTAAATAAACACTCTGCAATTAATATATGTTACCTGCAACCTGGGCTGCAGCACGGTGGTAAAAGGCATACAAGGAGTACATGAAATAAAAGAATTAGATGCAACCTACAGATAGTTGTTGGTTGTAGTTTATACCTTAAGTCCAATGGCTTGATGGGCAGCCAGGGTGACGGCAATGGCTCCATCTAGGGAAGTTATCTCTCCCAAGCGAGCATACATTGTGTTCGATAATCCAAGGCCTCCTATTGGGAAAACAAAATGTTTAGTGAAAATATTAATTTAAGTATTTAAAAATAAGTATTTGTTTACTTAGAATTTGGACAACAATCAGTTTGAGATGTGTCATACATTTTGACAGGTTAAAGCAGCTCTGCAACTCTACCCCCTCCTCCTCAAAAAGAAAAACAAACAAAAAATGTATCTTTATGAAATAAATCTTACCTACTTGCCCTGCACCCCCTGGTCACCACACTGGAAGCAGGAATTTGTCTGAGAGAAAGCCTGAGTTGAATACTCTCGCTGATGGGGACTTGTATAGGGCCATTAGTCCCCTTAAGGTTTGTCGTGTGAGGCCCATTCTAAGCAATGTAGTTCCCATATATTCCCATCCTAGGCGGTCGAACGCTAGAACTGTGCCTGTTTGACGGCTGGTTTTGGCCCAATTGATCAGATTTATGAAAGGTCTGGTGTTATCCCCTGCTTGTCTCCCCAGGACAAACCCCGCCTGTTCTTCTGAAACCAGTTCCATCAGATGTGCCTTCAGTCTTGTTGCCCAGAGCTTAGCATAGAGTTTTATATCTGCGTTAAGTAGAGAGATGGGTCTGAGATTTTCGCATTGTGTGGGCGGTTTACCCGGTTTGGGCAATGTAACTACGTGGGCCTCCAGTATCTCCATTGGGAGGTCCCATGATTGTTTTATTGCGTTGAACAGGGCGGTGAGATGGGGAGTAATTAACCTTTCTGCTTTCTGATAATAGTAATTGGATAGCCCGTCTGGGCCAGGGGCTTTATGTTTGGGTAAGGACATTATAGCTATGCAAATTTCTTCTTCTGTGAATGGGTCATCTAAACGGTCGCTTGCTTGTGGCGTTAGTCGGGGTAGGGGTAGATCTTTTAAAAAGGCCTCGATATCTGTAGTATTTGGTTGTGGTAGGTCGGGATCCTTGTTCAGATTGTACAGCTTATTGTAGTATAATAATAGCTCATTGACAATATCTACTGGATTATATAGTTTGCCCTTTGTTGGTGAGTCTATGTACGGGATTTTGGATTGTAATTGTTTAGTTTTGAGTCTATTGGCTAGTGCCTTGCCTGCTTTATTGCCATGTGTGTAGTGCCTAATCTTCAGGGTTCTAAGCCATCTTTCGGTGGTTACAATGTCCAGTGCTTGTATTTTTTTCTGAATCTCGTTAATTTGTGTCGTAATTGTTTTGGTTGGGTTGGTTTTATTTAAAGTTTCTAAGGATTGTAGGTCTTGCTGTAGTTTTCTATAAGTTTCATTTGTGTGCTTCTTTTGTTTTGATCCTTCTCTAATGAATATTACGCGCATGACTGCTTTATGTGCAGTCCATAGTGTTTGGATAGGAATGGAGTCTGTCATGTTGTTCGTAAAATATTCGGCCTCCTCTTTTAGAATTGTATCAAGCACCTGTGTGTTGTCAAGTAGGCTCTCATTGAGTCTCCATTTGCCTCTCCCCCTTGCCTGGTAGAGGGCTCGGAAGGTAATAGTTAATGGTGCATGGTCTGACCATGTTCGTTGCCCTATCTGTACCTCATCAATGTTAGTTAGGGTGGCTTTATCCACCAGGCACAGATCAATCCTAGTGTAAGTTCTATGCACTTGCGATAGGTAGGTATAATCTTTCTCTTTTGGATATGTGGATCTCCAAGTGTCATAGAGATTGGTGGTGAATAGGATTTTGCTAAATTCAGTGCAGTTAGAAATAGCGTGTGAGGTAGGTGGTTTGTTGTGTTCTCTGGGTCTAATGTGCAATTCAAATCCCTGCATATTATTGCATGGCCCTGTTTTATAGTATCTATTTGTTTCATGGCTTTGCGAATGAAAGGAATTTGGGCATCGTTTGGTGCATATAGTGATGCAATTGTAATCTGCATGCTGTTGAGGCTTCCAACTAAGATTAGGAGTCTTCCTGCTGGGTCTACATATTTCTTAGTCTCTTGGAACAACCAGTCTCTGTGAAAGAAGATGGCTACTCCCCTGGATTTGTGAGGTGAGTGCGCGTGGAATGTCTGGGGATAGTGATGTGAGCGTATTCGGGGGGGGTTTCCGAGCACAAAAATGGGTTTCCTGGAGGCCGCTTGGTTGGACTATTTAATCCCTTTACATTCAGGGAATATATTTTAAATGTTGTTCCCGTCATGATAAGTGCGTTTTGAGATTTGTTCGTGTGCGTTCTGCCACCACATTTTCTCTAGCAAGATCAAGATTTTATGCTTCCTCCCGGTAGGGTGCGTGTGCTCCATCAGGGGTACCTGCTTCTCTAGTAGATTGATACCTTTACGATGCGGGTGACTGGGAAGGGACAGTTCTCTGCGGACTCGAGGGACACAGAAGTTATATAGTTTGGATACATTGTCGTATTTAGCAAGTGAACGTATCATTGAGCGTATTAACAGGGGACATAACGTAGGGGTGAAACATAGGGAGGGGAAACTTAAACATTCCTGCATCCAGTGCAGGGGTAACATCTGCCACTGAGGGGAGTCTTCCTCTCTCATAATTCGGGCAGTGGGGGGTGGGGTGAGAGCTTCCACCGATGCTTTTGTTAGAAAATCGATCTATTGAGCCTTCCTATGCTATAGGAGCCTATTTACCTCCTATAGAGGTATGTTGCTGTGTGTCAGCCCGTACCCAGCTCGCCGAATCATCATACAATAGCACTTTGGACCTGGCAGTGGGCTTCATTGTTATGTACTTAGAGTACTGTTTACATTGTTTCTATGTAGAGTGTGAGTGCTAACTGATAGCATCAGGCGTTTAAGATTAGCTGTGAGGTCCCATGTGGTTTGTGTTTCGTGATACATCATTGGGATCATTAAAACATTGAAACAAACATGCACAGTTTGTACTCATTGCCGGTATCGTGTGTTAGTTATCTAAATTATTGTTAGCTCTTGTGTGCGCATGAGGTTGCACGTGACTTAATACATTACTTAAAGCATTTAACAATTATTAACAATTTAACATATGCTTATTATATAACATTTACATTAGATCTATGCAACGCTAGCTTCGTGTTCTCATTCTGTTACGTGCTGCATATATAGATTGTATAGCATTTAAACCATTTACACACTTATTTGTCATTTACCCTTAATGCAGTGTCATTTACAATAGGTTTGTGTAAAGCTAGTTTCGGGTTCTCGTGCGGCTATGTGCATGGTATGCTGTCTATATAGTATTTAAACCATTTATGCCGTTATTTGTCAATTGCCCCTAGTGTCAGTGTCATTTCATACTACATTTCTGCGTGGTAAAATTAAATGTAACATGAAATAGACATTCTTGGATGATACTTAAGTGAGTGTAGTGACTCCGGCGAGCCGTGGTGGGCTTATGTGTTCAGTCCTCGGTATGCACGTTTGGTTTCGCAGGAGAGCCTTTCATAGTCCATTTGGTCCTCATCTTTTTCGGCTGTGTTTTCTGTGGAGAGTTGTGGCCCATGTTGTGGTGAAGGCCCCATTCTTTAAGTTTCGCCATTCCGACTTCTGGTTCCAGTATTGCTTCTGTTCTGCCTCTGTGCCATATCAGCAGTTTGGTTGGGTAACCCCATCGGTATGGTACCTGGTGGTTTCGTAGAGTCTTGGTGACGTTAATAAATTCTCTCCTTTTTGCCATGGTTGTCGCTGATAGGTCAGCGTAAATACTAATTCCCTGGTACGGGTCCAGTAATTGTTCCATCTTCCTTGTGGAGGTTAGAATAACCTCTTTTGATGTGTAATAGTGGAAGCGTGCTATCACGTCTTTAGGTGTGTCCGCTGCAAATCTGGCCGGTCTGGGAAGCCTATGTACCCTATCCAGGGTCCAGGCTGCGGCCTCAAGTTGCGGTGCTAGGGCGGTGCACATAGTCCGCAGATATTGTGGTAGTGCTTCGTGGATATCGAGTCCGGTATACCTCTAAATCTGAGATTGTTTCTCCGTGCCCTGTCTTCCATATCAGCTATTTTTAGTTTCAGGTTTGTTTGTTCTTCTTCTATTTTTTGTATTTGGTCTACTACATCATTATGCGCAGAGCAGAGTTCCTCCATTTTGTTTTCTAAACGGTTTGTGCGTTCACCTATTTCTTGTATTTCTTCTCGGATTTCCTTGTTGATCTGTCTAAAATCTGTTCTCAGGGTTTCCTTTAATGCTTGTAGCATAACATGCAGGCTGTGATTGGTGACTGGGGCTTCTCCTTGGGACAATTGAGTAATGTCCTCGTCTGTAATGATTTCTGTGTCCGGCGAATGTGCGCCATCTTGTTTTTGCCGCGGGCGTTCTTTTTTGCTGGTACGGATCGGATCCGTTATTTTAAGTTGCTTGGACGGTGCCATGGGTGTCAGAGAGGGTGTAGCTCTCGGTGAGTACGTTTATTTTCGCTTTTGCGGCTCGTTTTATGGTGCTGCGTGCTCGGTGGTCGCGGATCTCTCTTCCCGTGCGACAACTCCATGCGGTCGCTGGCCACGCCCCCCCCTCCCCGTACGCCCACCTCTAATGCTCGCCTCCAAGATTTCTCCAGGGCTGCACCTCTTCTGTGGAACTCCCTTTCCTTCTCCGTAAGACTTTCACCCAGTCTCCACTCAGTCAAAAAATCATCGAAAACTCACTTCAAGAAAGCATATCAATTAAACGGTTAGCAGGTTTATATCCCCATCCCTCCTCTCCTGCAACTGTCAAAAATCACCTACTAAGCCCTCAGTGAATACTTTTCTAACAACCTACTTCGTACCCCTACTTTTACCCTTTGTGTCACTATACCCCACTCCCTCTAGAATGTAAGCTCATTGAGCAGGGCCCTCCACCTGTCTGTTCCTGTGCGTCCAATTGTCTGGTTACAATTACATGTCTGTTAGCCCAACCATTGTACAGCACTACGGAATGTGATGACGCTATATAAATAATAAAATAATAATAAATGATCTGCCTAATGTCTGCATATCCTCAAATGTACACATGTATGCAGGCAACACAGTAATCTAGCAAGCAAATCCGATTTACCACAACTTGAGACTGTGCTCCAAGACCAGTTCACAGAGGTAGAAAAGTGGATCGCAAAAAACAAACTCTTCCTAAACACTGACAAAACTGTCACAATGATCTTTGGAACAGTACCTAAATTACACAAATTAAAAAAAAATTCCCATCTATGCATCAAAACAAAATCAAACTGACTACAGTCCACTCTCAAATACTTGGGTATCTTTTGGCCCCCACAGAGAAAAACGTGCATCTAAACTTTATCCAACACTAGGTGCCCTGTACAAAAACAAATCCTGCCTAAGCCCTACAGTAAAGGTAAAGACTGTACAGGAAATGCTGATGTCAATCATTGATTATGGAGATGTAGTATATGCACCTGCACAGCAAACCCACCTTAATGCATTGTATAACTCTTTATGCCGATTTGTGCTACAATGTAATTACAGGATCTACCATTGTGACATGCTAAAGGAACTAAACTGGCTGTCGCTGGAATCCAGACGCACCCTTCATCTTTCCAGCCTTGTGTTTAAGAGCTTTTATGGGAAGCTCCCACCCTACCTGAGCAGAATGCTCTCCCCAGCTGTTCCAACCTACTATAACCTCCGATCCAGTACCAGCACTTTATTTAGTCTACCTTAATACAAAAAGAAAGCAGCTCGATACTCCTTTTCCTACAGAGTACCACAAATATGGAACGACCTCCCGCACACTTTAAAATCTTCCCTAAGCCTAAAGTCTCAAAACAGAATGCACGTGTCAGGGTTGATTATATATGTCCTACCTATTCTATGTAAAATTTTGTATATATTGGGTATTAATATTGTTTTTATATTTTATTGTACCCTACTGTATCAATGTAATGTTTTGTGGACCCAGGACATACTTAAAAATGAGAGAAATCTCAATGTATCCTTCCTGGTAAAATATTTTATAAATAAATAAAAAAAAAAAATATATATATATATATTTATGGTCTCAGTCTATAAATTCACTTTTTAGACATATTTGAGCACCTTTTGACTTGTTATTTTGCACGTACTGCCTCATTTGAGACAAAAATGTACAGATCTATCAATCTTCAAGTATGAATTACTGCAAAATCTAGCAGAGCAGAGCAATGGAAAAATAATAACCCTCCATCAATCTCTTAATTGATTGGTAATAGAGAGATTAAGCAAAACTAAGATTTATGAAGAAATATCCCATAGAATAGCAGGCACTTGCAATATCTTTGCCAGTACTTGGGCTAGGTGGCAGATGTTAAATAGCTCCATGGGAAAGGATTGACACACGTTCGACTACCCTCTACTAGACGTTTCTTCTGGTGACTCTAAATAATAGTTCAAAGTCGAGATCTAAGATATGTTACACATCTAGGGTGAATTTTAGCTTAAATAAGTTTTACAACTAATGTATCTTACAACACATATATGGAGGTATTACTGTTTCCTTTTTGTTCTTTGTTTATACACTGTCTTGTCATTCGCTACTGATGATATATAAAACCGTAAAAGCCGTTGTTAGGCGTGTGTGCATATACGGTCTTGGTTTGTCGATTATTCTGTCGTATGTCCTAGCACTTGTGTCCATTTGTCCCTGGCTCCATGTGTTCTAGGTGCATGTCTATTGATGTTTTAATCCCGTTTATGTCATTTAAATGTCTATCTTGCTGTTGGTCCGAGTTTGTGTTGACCCTGTTTTTTTTTTTTTTTATTCATTTTCTTACATGAGATACTCCTGGTGTGATTACTCCTTGCTGACAATAGTATGTCTAAAGTGTTCTCATGTAAGTAGCTGGCAAAGACTGGAGGCAATATTTTTTACACAAAATATTTATACACTTGATTGTGTTTTATTGCACAGTGCACTTTTACACAGTTTTTTGTGATGCACTTTATGTTTCACATTATATATATATATATATATATATATATATATATATATATACACACACACACATACACTTTATTATTGAGTGGAATATGTTTTGGCATTCTGCAATATATTAGGAGTTTAAAGACACAGTGCACTTTATTTGTATGGTTTTTCTATGTGTGTACGCAAGTCAGGGTACTCAGGAGTGATTATTTGTAATGTGTTTTATAACTATTGCTTTACCAACCAACAACCAATGTAATGCTGAGCATGTACGAAAAATGTCACCACACTGTTCTACTGTGTACTCTATTTGTATTGCTTGCAAATTATTTTCAAATATCTAATAATAATAAGGATATTCACTGAAAAATAACATTTAAAAAAAGTAAACATCATGTGAACTTTTCCCCAGAATCACTGGCTACACGTCTTTTTGGTGCCCCACTAAAACACAAGTGTCTAACTTTTTGATATGCTAATCGACTATTAGGAGTCAGGAAACTCTCTCTGCTAAGAGTCATAAGCCCCCAAAAAACTATAATAATCCAGATGTGAATAATTGTGCCTTCCATTATAATTCTTCAGAATACAGATGGTATTACCTATAAAAGGAGATGAGACATAACCAGTGTACCTTAAGCCATTTGGCAGAATTTGGAAAGCTGGCTATTCCAAGACGCAGACAGGCCTTGTAAGGTGTCTGTGGAATGGACATATTTTGACAATTTCACAGATTAAAAATGTATTTCTGGCAGAAAAGCCTATTTGGAGGAATCCTTCACCTCTCTAACATTGAAATTGTACAAATCAGTGTTTTACAATTGCCCCATTTAATGACGCAGAGAACCCTAGTCGGAGGAATCTTTTCCCTCTATGACAATGAAATTGTACAAGCAAAGTGAGTAGATAAAGAAATCATTCAAATGAGAGGAAGTCAGTTGCATATAAGACATATGCAACCAACACTATACTGATGGAAATGGATAAAAATTCTGTGACAATTTACCCAAGTAAAGAAATACATATGCCTTTGCCACAATTCTATATTCTGCACATTTTTTTTTTCACATTCTATAAACTCTATTCTGATGTGCACATTCTAGGAATGCATCATTTTGCAGCTGTTCTATGCACATATTCTAGTCCTGCTCCCCAATGCTGAAATGTTATCCTGCACATTTTATATATACTTCCTGTTATTGTAGTTCGATGCGGCCTATTTGACACAGAATAGTGAGAAAAATAAACACAAAGGAGAAAAAGATTATGTGAAAAACTTACCATATTCTTCAGGAATCTGAATGCCAAAGAGACCAAGATTTTTCAATCCTTCCAAAGTTTCTCGGGGAATATTAGCAGTTTCATCAATCTTCTTAGAATTGACTGAAATAAAGGAAAACATTTCCTACTTTCAAAACTGTGAACAAAAATTAGTTAGAACACAGAACAGGAAGCAGCTAAGTAAGCCCCTC
Source organism: Pelobates fuscus (assembly GCF_036172605.1). Classification (NCBI taxonomy): domain Eukaryota; kingdom Metazoa; phylum Chordata; class Amphibia; order Anura; family Pelobatidae; genus Pelobates; species Pelobates fuscus. Next base: position 185,954,055 of record NC_086323.1, read on the forward strand.
ACTGTGTACAGTCTAACCTTTTAGTATGAAGACATGCTTGACAGTTGCCATGAGGTGTTTGTGCCGATATGAGTTTTTGGATTTTACCAAAGAGAGTATGTTTAAAGGGACACTATAGTCACCAGACCAACTACAGCTTAATGTAGTTGCTCTGGTGAATATAATTGCTCCCTTCAGGCATTTTTATGCAAACACTGAAAAGGCAGTGTTTACATTGCCCCTAGGGACACCTCCAAGTGGCCACCTGACTCTCTGCTGCACAGTAGGCAGCCCTGCCGTTCAGCGCCCTCACGCTTTGCATTGAAATGCTGAATTTTCCTCATGGAGATGCATTGAATTAATGCATCTCTATGAAGAGGTCCTGATTGGCCAAAACAGCATTTGGCCCGCACCGTGCCGATTTTAGCCAATCCAATGCTTTCCCTAAGGACCGGCGCGGCACTGGAAAAAAGGTGAGTTTTAAACCTTCTTAGGTAGGCAAGCCACCTAAACGCTGGGTTTAACACTATAGGGTGAGGAATACATGTTTGTGTTCCTGACTCTATACTGATCCTTTAAGAGTAAAAGTGTTTGTCTATTGGAAAGTGAGATTCGTGAGGATATGGAGGATATGAATAAGGCAGAAATTCTAAATTATTATTTTTCTTTTGTACATAAGGGAGACGAATCTATGACTCTAGATGTGCCATTTCCTATTACAAAAGCCTTACAGCAAATAGGTGACTAGTTAACACAGGATGAAATGCTTCAGAATAATTAAATAAAAGTAATGTACTCAAAGTCTAGGACCAGATGGTTTTCATCCACATTTGTGTAGGGAGCTTAGTGTAGAAATATTCATGCCACCGTTTTTAATTTTTCAGGATTGTTTTCTTTCAGGAATTGTACCAGAGAATTTGAGAAAAGCGATGTGGTGCCTGTATTTAAAAAAGTTCAAAAGCTCAACCCACAAATTATTAAACACTCGCGAGTTTAACATCGGTGGTTAGGAAATTATTTGATTAATAGATATATAGATCAGGGTGATTCAGTAGATGTGTTCTACTAGTATTTCAAGTCTTGGGAGAAGATTAGACAGGTCAAGAGTAATCCTATAATATATAGCAGTTCTTTTAAATAACCATTTTAATATCCTCTCTCGTAATCCCAATAGCTTCCGAAGGGACAGTGATATTAGCCCCCCACAATCACTCTGTCACTCACCCCACACAGTCATCATATCATACTTGTGGTGAAACCGACCTCGCCACGTGTCCTTGGAGGGGGCTGCTTGCCCGCCTCTTGCCTTTAGACTATGGCCCTGTTCTTTTTCCCTGCAGAAATGCTGGTGTGTGCCTTCCTGCAGACTGTTAAAGCCATGCTACCCCAGATAGCTATGCCATGGAGCCCAGCCGTATACTGAAAGACTGTATGAAAGACTCCATGGCGATTGAACTGTATGTATGTGATCTGAGCGCCATCCAGTAATAATGTGCGCTCAGATCTAAGCTATCAGGGGATAGGTAGAATGTCTGTATTTTATGTAATAAATGTAACCTTGTGTATTTTATTGTATTTTTATGTCTTTTATTGTCCTTTGTCTGCCATGTGGCTTTTGGAGTTTTACCTCTGTCCTTGGAGATAATTGGATTACTTCTCAATTATCTCCAGGATAGAAGACTCTGTGGAACTGGTTTTGGGCAGAAAAGCCATGCTTCATTTGGTCACAAAGGACTTTGATCTATCTTTCGAACCAATGGACCAATTTGGATGATTTTGACATATGTTTGTATTTGGAGTATGCTGCTTATGAAAATGTATGTTTTATGTTTGTGACATGTATATTTTAGAAGTTTTAAATATTGTGTAAAAACTGTATTCCTCTGCCTGTAATAATGAGATTATTCATTGTGTTCAGTAATCATATCACAGGCAGAGGGGAGGATTTTGTGTGGGAGTGTCTGTGTGTATTGTACGGATTGATTGGTTGTTCTGTAATACCCTGTGGGCTGTACTGTGGTTGTGGATTGGGAATAAAAGGGACTGTATGTGCCAGGACAGTCAGATTCTGCTTAACCCTCAAAACGAAGTGTCGTCTCGTTATTGGGGGAATTGGATTGTATGCTGACTGCCAGGAGTGTAACCCTTTCGTATGGTTTTCCTGTTCAGATATTTCCAGAGTTCATGTGTTTTCAGTTCGGGAGATTGGTGCTTACAGTAGCTGTCAGTGTATCTGGAAAGGGGAATATCGCCTAAACGGTTTTTAACCTCTGGTGAGAAAAACGGTCCGTTACCATACTCACTGCCCACATATTCACCATGTCAAACACACCCCACACAGTCACCCTGTTACACCACTCATGAATCACCCTAAAACACTCATTCCCCCACTGCGATTCCCATCACAACTCATCCCACAGTCACCTTGTCATACTTACCCCCCACACACAATTACCATATCAAAATCATCTCTCACACACAATTATCACACACACACACACACAGTAAGCCTAATACAATCAGTCCCTCCACACGCACACAACATGTAGAAGTAAACCTGCTGATTCATTCATGAGCTTGTAGAACCACTTTTAGCAGCAATAACTTGAAGTAATCGTTTTCTGTATTACTTTATCAGTCTCTCACGTTGCTGTGGAGGAATTCTGCCCCACTCTTCTTTACAATATTGTTTCAGTTAATTAAAGGTTTGCTGGCATTTGTTTATGCACAGCTCTCTTTGGGTCCCGACACAGCATTTCAATAGAGTTGAGGTCTGGACTTTGACTAGGCCATTGCAACACTTTAAATCTTTTATTTTTCAGCCATGCTATCGTAGATTACTGGTGTGCTTGGAATCATAGTGCTGTTACATGACAGGATTTCAGACAGATGGCCTCACATTTGACTCTAGAATAGTTTGGTATAAAGATGATTTCAAGGGCGGCTCAATGACTGCAAAGTTCCCAAAACAAGCTGTGACGGTACAATCCGTTACTCCGTCAAGCATTCCCTTCTTCCCATAAAATAAAATCACCAAGTAATCCACAGAGTAATAAATCGCTGGTATCGCCGAATAATCCACACATGAGCCAAGGCTTAATGCTGGAACAAGACTTTACTGGAAGTAACAACAACAGGTATTCAAGCTACAGTTTCTTTTACAGTTTCTTTTATGCCCTGCTCCCATGCAGGGGAGGGACACACACACGTTATCTACAGTAGCCAATAAAACAGAGGTTACAGCCCACACAAAATCCTCCCCTCTGCCTGCGATTCAATTATCTTATACAATAGAAGATGCAATTATCACATGCAGGAAAAATACAGTTTTTACAGCATATTCATAACTTCTAAAACATACATCACATTCACAAAAAAATATATTCACAATCAATCCATTCAGGGGAACAACATTTCAAAAAATGGCATGAATCAGACCAGGGGTTCAGAAGTTAGTAAAGTATCTTTTGGGCCTGGCTGGCAGCATGGCTATCTGCCCCAAACCGGTTTTAGAGAGTCCTCTATCCTGGAGACAATGGGGAAAATAATCCAATTATATCCAGGGATAGAGGCAGACTCCATTGAGCACATGTTACCAGTAAAACACAAAAGGATACAAAAATACATAACTCCTATCATACTGAATTGAACGGGCCAAATCTCCCAGGGTCCATAGGCACAGGGCAAGAGGCGGGCAAGCAGTCCTCTCCAGGCACAAGTGGCGAAGGGCACTTCGTCACAGTAATAAATCCATGAAAAAAGTAGCAGGGAGGGAAAGTACCGAATAAATGGAGGGGGATTCTTCACACAAGCCCAAATCATCAACCCTCCATCACCATGCTTAACCGTTGCCATGAGGTGTTTGTGCCGATATGTGTGTTTGGATTTTATCAATCCAAACACGCATTATGGCCAAACATCTCCCAAATACATGGCGTTGTGCATTATGGCCAAACATCTACACTTTGGTTTCGTCTGTTCTAAGGACATTGGTCTAGAAGTCTTGTGAATTATTCAGATGGAACTTTGCAAACCTAAGTCATGCTACTATGTTCTTTTAAGAGAGAATAGGTTTTCTCCTGGCAAGCCTACCAAACAAACCAAAGTTCTTCAGTCTGCTCCTAATTGTACTGTCATGAACTTTAACATTTAACATGCTAATGGATTTAGAATCTGAGATACAACTATTGTTTGTTTTTTATTTCTCTGAGCATTTCATGGTCTGACCTTGGGGTGAATTTACTGGGACGTCCACTCCTGGGAAGACTGGCAACTGTCTTGAATGTTTTAAATTTTTGAATAATATTTCTCACTGTACATTGATGGACTTTAAAAATTGTTTGGAAAGGACCATATAACTCTTACCAATTTGCTAGGCAGCTGATGTCTTTCCTCCTTGGCATTGTGATAACACACACCTGAATGTTCCAGACCAGCTACTTCTAAAATGTTGGCTTTTATAGAGATGGTCACATTTGCCGATGATCAATGAATCAAGAGAATTTGCACCTGTCTGTGAACTTTTGTCAAGCGCATTGTAATTAATTCAACATCGCCTGCACATCCTGTAACTCCACCAATCAGTTTGAATGCAGAAGTTCATCTCGAGGGTAACTACTGTGCTGAAGGCAACCCAGGTGAGCAATCAATGCTTACACCCAACAACAGCACTTCCACAGAGTCTTGAGTAAAAAACCTGACCGTCCCACTCACAGGAAAAGCAAGAACTGATATGGTCAGTGTGGTGGAGGTATCCAAGGGCTTTTTTGTGGTGGGAGATATTATCGGTTCAATATTTTTCAGAGGAGGTTACCTGTCCATCATTGCATGAACATGCGCTCAGCCAAGTAAATATTTTGTATAGAGAAGCACTGAATGTAATGCTTCTCTAAGCATCAGATGATATTCTCACATCAAACAATCGAGCCTGACTTAGTTTTGGGTGCAGAAGCACCACCCTGTGGCTGTCAGTATGATAAGTTACCACTACCGGTGTGTAACCCCACTATATAAACATTTAGATATGATTTTAATGGTTTAACTGTACCATGCCCATTAAATGCAAATAATAAAATGCACTAAATTAAGTTTACAACCTATGAAGAAAGCTACATCCGATTACAGTATTTTGTACCTGGAATAGTCTTCCAGTGAAAACAAATAGTAATATAGTAAGGGAATGAACGATTGCTTTAGATATGGATAAGCATATTCTGAAGAATTAAAAACAGGTCCCACGTAACAAGATGTTCAGGATGGAGCTATGTGAGAATGAAGTAACCAATTGTCTCCAATATCCAACTTAAATTCAGCACTAACATCTAGAAAACAGTGTCTATAACTGGATTATTTTGCCATAAATGGATTCTATTAACTATTTCTATACGAGAGATCAATGGAATACTTGGTTATTAGTGATAAATTACATTATTAAGTAAAATGCCAACCATTTTGGGAAACTGGGAGCACGAGTTACTATTATTAATTGAGTCTGGGTCTTCTTTCTAGGTGCGGCCATCTCTAAGATGACACTGCCCAGAAATGGTATCCATGCCGAACAATAAAATCATAGCAACTTTGAGATTTCTGTGGGAAAACAAGTCTTATGGCTTGACTGGAATGTGTGTTTAACAATGTAATTACTATATTTATAAAGCAACCATGAGCCAACTGGGAAGGGGGGGGGGGGGGGGGGGGGAAGGATGGTGTTGTGAAAAAAGTGACAGCTATGCTTTAAAAATAGAGCAGTCCTCAGCTGAACCTTACAGGCATAGTTTTATTAGTCTTAGGTGTTAGTATGTTTTAGGTTTTTACTATTTAAAGACAGTAGCTCCTCTCGTCTCTCCCCCCTCACCTCCCACCTTAGGTGCTCCACTCCTCCCCGATATTTTTTAAACCCATTTATTAGAAAAAAAACATTCTCAAACCTTCTTCATTGAAGAACTTCTCCACGGGAGCCACAAACTGGTTTATTTCTTCTAACTCATCCTTGCTAATCTCTGGATAAGGAAATACTTGGTTCTGAAAAACAAAATGTTTCTTAAAATAAACAGGAGTATAATGGTGTATGGAAACATGAAGTAAACAACCAGGGCAACCCCTCTGTGAGGAAGGACACCCAAAACAGTGTTCCTTTAACCCCTTAAGGACCGGCCTTTTTTTGGCCATGTTGTACGTTAAGTACCAGAGCGGTTTTAACACTTTTGTGGTGTTTGTGTTTAGCTGTGATTTTCCGCTCTCTCAATTACTGTTCCCATACAAATTATATATTGGGGTTTTTTCAGGACAAGAAGGGCTTTCTTTACATACCATTATTTGTATCATGTCATATATTTTACTTAAAAAAAAAAAGGTGAAAAATTGAACAACAAACATGTTTTTGGACTTTTACTTGAAAAATTATGTTACTTATCTACAAAAGCTAATGAAAAAAACTGCTTAACCTTTTAAGACTGGAGGGCGTACTATTACGCCCTATTTTAAGCGGCTCTAAACGCCGCCGGGCGTAATAGTACACCCTCCGTTTTTTTCTTACTTACCCGGAACCCCCCGCGGCACGTCCTCCTTCCTGGGGGACCCCCGGCCATGTGAGAGTGAGGTCCTTGCGAGCAGGGCCGGACTGGAAACTAAAAGCAGCCCTGGAAAAAAATTCTATACCAGCCCAATAATGCGTCGCGCCAGCATAGTGTGCTGATATAGAGGGTGAAAAAATAACTTGAAATTGAAAACTCTTACTCTAACGAAAGAACGCATATAGGACTTCAAAATAAACAAAAGAGTGCCTTTATTTTAAGTAGACGTACATTTGCATGTAATCAATGTTTCAGTACAACTACTTTGGCCTATTAAGGACATTTTAGTAATGATACTGAAATGCTGAATGTCTGCAATTGCACAACTAAACAAAAATTAAGTTAGCTTGTTTATTTTGAAGTTCTATGGGTGCGCTCTAAACTTTAAATATGTTATGGTGCATGAGTATGCAACTAGCAACAAGACTGGGCCAATACGTGTTCATTATATATATATATATATATATATATATATATATATATATATATATATATATATTAATGACATTTATGTGTGTATTATGCATATATAAATGTATATTACTATATGTGTAAATATTATAGGCATAATTATATGTTACTAATACACACATCAATATATATATATATATATATAATATATATATAATATGTGTGTATTACTATCAGGATCACATCAATTTACGTCTATTACTTTTACCTCGTTTAGTGTATCTTGTCTCCAATTGTCTCCTTTTTTTCACTTACAGCGACCCTTGTGCATCTTTTACTTCATCCCAGTCCCTGTGTGTTTCTTTTTACCCTTCTCCAGCCTCTGTATTTCTCTTTCCCTAGCCCCTTTTGCGTTGTTCTTAGCCCCAGCCAACAAACCTTCTGTGTCTCTTTCTCCCCTCTCCTCCCTGTCTCTCTTCCCCCTCTCCTCCCTGAGTCTCTCTTCCCCATCTCCTCCCTGTGTCTCTCTCTTACCCCTTTCTCTTTGTACCCCCATCCCCTGTGTCTCTCTATTACCCCTCTGTCTCTTTGTCCCCCTTCCCTGGTGTCTCTCTATTACCCCACCTGTCTCTGTGTCCCCCCTTCTCCTGTGTCTCTCTATTACCCATCTCTTTGTCCCCCCAACCCCTATGTCTCTCTATTACCCCTCTGTCTCTTTGTCTCCCCCCCTTCCCTGGTGTCTCTCTATTACCCCTCTCTTTATCCCCCCACCCAGTATCTCTCTATTAGCCCTCTGTCTCTTTGTCCCCCCCCCCTTCCCTGGTGTCTCTCTATTACCCCATCTCTTTGCCCCCACCCCCTGTCTCTCAATTACCCCTCTGTCTCTTTGCCCCCCCCTTCCCTGGTGTCTCTTTATTACCCCATCTCTTTGCCCCCATCCCCTGTCTCTCAATTACCCCTCTGTCTCTTTGTCCCCCCCCTTCCCTGGTGTATCTCTATTACCCCTCTCTTTACCCCCCCATCCCGTGTCTCTCTATTAGCCCTCTGTCTCTTTGTCCCCCCTTCCCTGGTGTCTCTCTATTACCCCATCTCTTTGCCCCCCATCCCCTGTCTCTCAATTACCCCTCTGTCTCTTTGCCCCCCCCTTCCCTGGTGTCTCTCTATTACCCCTCTCTTTATCCCCCCATCCCATGTCTCTCTATTACCCATCTGTCTCTTTGTCCCCCCCTTCCCTGGTGTCTCTCTATTACCCCTCTGTCTCTTTGTCCCCCCATTCCCTGTCTCTCTATTACCCCTCTGTCTCTTTGCCCCCCCCCTTCCCTGGTGTCTCTTTATTACCCCCTCTCTTTGTTCCCCCATCCCCTGTCTCTCTATTACCCCTCTGTCTCTTTGTCCCCCCCTTCCCTGGTGTCTCTCTATTACCCCTCTCTTTGCCCCCCCATTCCCTGTCTCTCTATTACCCCTCAGTCTCTGTGTCACCCCTTCCCCTGTGTTTCTATTACCCCTCTATTTATCCCCCCTTACCCTCTATTTGTCCCCCTTCCCCTCTTTTTGTCCCCCCTTCCCCTCTATTTGTCCCCCCTTCCCCTCTTTTTGTCCCCTTCCCCTTCTCCTATTCTTCTCTGTACCTGCTGCAACAGGAGGACTGAGGGAGGGGGCGGAGCTAACTACCATGCTCCCTCCCGGTTCCCATAATTCCCAGCATCTACACATCATAGAGTAATCCCTACTCTATGATGTGTAGATGCTAGGAATCATGGGAACCGCGAGGGAGCTTGGTAGTTAGCTCCGCCCCCTCCCTCAGTCCTCCTGTGCTGACAGCTATGCTGCTGTCAGTATCAGTGAGTGTGCCGCCGGATCGCTTAGGCGGCCGCCCGGCACACTCACTGATACTGACAGCAGCATAGCTGTCAGCACAGGAGATGGGGCTGCCGGCCGCAAGGTGAGTAATCACCTCAGAGTGTGCCGCCGGACTGGCCACCCGGCGGCACTGACATGCGGCCGGCGGCCGCGATTTTATTAGACAGCAGGGCTCCCTCTCACTCTCCAGCCCCCCAGGTGCCGCGGCCCACCGGGAAATTTCCCGGTATCCCGGTGGGCCAGTCCGGCCCTGCTTGCGAGGACCTCACAATCACATGGCCGGGTTAGCTGGCTGCTGCATTGCCAGCAGAGGGACTGCCTGTAATGACAGTTAGTCCCCCTGCTTGCTGGAAATAAAATAAAAGTTAATCAGTGTAAAAAAAAAAAAAAATTATATACTTAGATCATATATATGATCTAAGTATATATATATATATATATATACATATATATACACACACACACACACACACACACACACACACACTGTCTAGGTGTATTTTACTATTAATAATATATATATATATAAAAATTAATATCAAATTACACGTAGACTGATACTGATTAAATATATATATAATTATTGTTATATATTTGTATATAATATAAAAAATATGTAAATACGTAAAAAAATTAAAAATAAAATAAATAATAATAAATAATAAAATTAAAAAAAATTATTATAAATAAAAAATATATAGATGTGTGTTATTTCGTTCTAACTGTATTGTGATATTAATATATATATATATATACACACACACACACACACACACACACACACACACACACACACATATACACATAAATATATACGTATATATCACTATATATATAAAAAAAATGGAAAAATCCCAAGCACTCACGCTTAATTGTTCCTCATATGCCGGGTGCCAGAGCCTGGACTCCAAAGATACAAAGAATGCCAAATAATAGCTGCTCACCGGTCTTGTTAAAATCCAAAAGTTTTATTCAATCATGTTAAAATCTGTGACCAACGTTTCAGTCCCCGCTCGGGACTTTCCTCAGGGTCAGACAAAAATGATAGGACAACCATCATTTTTGTCTGACCCTGAGGAAAGTCCCGAGCGGGGACTGAAACGTTGGTCACAGATTTTAACATGATTGAATAAAACTTTTGGATTTTAACAAGACCGTGAGCAGCCATTATTTGGCATTCACTATATATATATATATATATATATATATATATATATATATATATATATATATATATATATATATATATATATATATATATATACAAAAGTTCCTTGCACTCACGCTTGATGTATAAAATAGTGCCTTAAGAGGCTCGCCGGGTGTCAGTCTTTTAGGGAGGTAAATTGTAGTTAGTAGAGAAAAGCAGGCTGCACTCACGGACTTGAAAATTCAAATGGTGTTTATTCCATCAAAAATAGTAAATAGAAAATCAACGTTTCGGTCCACACAGGGACCTTCCTCCAGGATCAAGTGATACAAACATAACACAGAACTATCTCAAATATATAGGACACGGGTAGGCATCCTTTTAGCAGCACTGTGCCGATATAGGATTGTAATGTCCCGTAGCGTGCCGGTCCTTTTTTTTTTAATTAAGGTGTGTATGCTGCCGTATTTTTTATTAGTAGTGTGTGGGGGCTGTTTGGGGTATTGCATGTGAGAGGCTGCATGTGGGGTTGTGTGCATGTATGTGGATTGTTAGCAGGTTGCGTTTGTGCGGATTGTGTGTATGTTTGTGTGTGGGCTGTTTGTATTATTTGTATGAGGGGAGGGTTATTGTGCATTTCTGTGTATATCTAGCAGTGTGGGTGGCTTCCCTGGGTTCCAGTGTGGTCCAGGCTGGCCAGGTACAGGTCAAGGACAGGAGCTGCAACAGCAGCTACGGGCTGCTTTACTACATGTGGATTCCCATTCACAAGTGCTGGGAGGAAGTGATCTCCATGTGCTACAATGCTTAAATTGAGGATTGTCCTTCACAACCTCTTCGTATTAGCAGATATCTGAAGTTTTACTGGGACTCCTGATAGGCCAGAGCCTGTTTGGCTCTAGCAGCCTTGAGTGCCGCGCAAAGACACCTTGAGTGCCGTACATGGCACTAGTGCCGTAGGTTGCCTACCCCTGATATAGGACATTACATTAATCTTAAATGACTTACCCCAGGTGATGTGCATATTCCCCGGCGTTCACCGCTGAACACCGCGCATGTGCGCACTACCGAGTGCCCTCACGCTGACCCGCGGTCCATACGTGGTGATGCAACAACTACGCCGTTGTGTGTGGATGGTTAAAGGAGCGTGTTGGTACCATATGGCTGCAGGTTACGCAGCCAAGACATCTAACGCTGCCACGTTTCTGAATATTTTCCTTCTTCATACAGCTTTGAGTAGGATCAGTCTTTACCAACATATCCCGTAAATTTCTATTTTGTTTATAGCATATGAGTGGTTGTTGTCTGAAGATCAATGGAAGCGTGTTGTCTTGTGCCAGCATATTCCAGTTCCTTTTAATAGTATTGGATAAATTGGCTGCCTTATTATTATATGTCATTGGACATAGTATTCGACTTTGAGATGTAGCCAAACTTCTTGGATTATGTTCTCTGGCTTGTTGCAACGACATTTCTAAATCCGACTTTTTATATCCCCTGGATAGGAATTTGTCTTTCATGTCCACTAATTATTCTTCCCTCTTTGCATGGGAAGAATTATTGCGTATAGTTCTTAAAAATTGTGCTTTAGGTAATGACGCCTTTAGATGTTCCGGATGGGCACTTCGTGCATGGAGAAGTGTATTGTGATCAGTTGATTTGGTATACAGGGAATATTGAAGTCCATTTTTCTCTGTCCAGATTTGTAGATCCAGGAAATGTACCTTATCGGTACTTATTTCTGACTTAAATCTAATTGGACTGTTTAATTCATTCAAATTATCCACCATCTGTTGTGCTTCCTGTAATGTGCCTATCCAAATTATTAATAGGTCATCGATAAATCTGAAAAAAATCACGATTTTATCTCCATAGATTGGAAGTATATGTGTCATTTCTAAAATGTACATATAAACATTCGCGTACATGGGGGCCATTGCCGCCCCCATGGACGTACCGGCAATCTGTAAAAACCAGTCCTCTTCGAACCTAAAATAATTATTGGATAATGCTAATTCCAGCATATGAAGAATGTATTCTACGCATGGCCCTCTGTAAGACTTTGAGTGTGTCAGAACTTGTCTCATTGCTTCTATCCCCTGTGCATGGGGGATTACAGTGTATAGACTTCTAACATCCATGGTCATTAATATCACCTTCTTATCTTTCATCTGAATTTATGTTAATTTCTTGATTAATGTGGGGGTATCCTTGATGCATGTTTCCAAATCAGAGACTGGCTGTTTAAACAGGTTGTCAAGCCACTTAGCTATAGGTTCCAAGACACCCCCCACTGCCGAAACGATCGGGTTCCCAGGGAGGTGTGTTGGATCCTTATGTAATTTGGGAATAGTGTAGATGACCAGTATTTTAGGATGCTTTTTATACAGACATTCTGCTGTCTTAGGTTCAATATACCCAGCCATCACTCCCATATTCAATGCTTCTTCAATCTTTCTCTGTATCTCTTTCGTAGGATCTTGTTTCAATTGCGTATATGTAGATTGACATTGTAACTGTGCCCTCAATTCTTTGGCATAGTCTGTGTACTGCATGACCACGATGCCTCCCCCTTTATCGGCTGGACGTATTATGATATTATGATCTTCTGCCAAATTCTGTACAAGTTTTCTTTGTTTATTTGTCAAATTCTGGGGTTGTCGTTTGCGTTCCAATATCTGTGTTTTAGTTTCATTCATCACTGTAGAGATGTATATGTTTTTAGAGCCGAATTATTGGTAACTGGATCAAACGTTGATTTAGGTCTTAACATTCCCTGTTGCTGGCATAATGCTTTAGTCAGGTAACCCAGGGCCTTTACATTTGGGCTCCCTCAAGATTTAGGAAGTACTGGATAAGTTTATTCAGATATTTCCAAGTTTAAAGAACGTTATCTATTTTGGAAAATTTAAAAGACATTGAGCTAAAGGAGTAATTTCCAAGCGAAAGTGTGACAGGACAATAAGAGTCCTACACTTTAAAATGTGTAAGATGAGGGGTTGATATGGATGCAATCTCCCTTCTCTTAAAAATTAAAAAGATAATGTTACAATATTCTCTCCCTCAATGTTCAAAGTATTTACAGCCCTGGTCTTGTAACTAGTCAATACTGACACTATTGATTTAAGGTTATTTGTATTTACAATTATTTTATTTAATTTAGTTCATTTCTCTCTACACATATATATTTTTTCACTATCGGGCACCGTAGTCTGTAATTTTGTATCCACAGCGGTTCCATGGTGATAGCTGCAAACGTCGCCGTGGCAACGGCGTAGTTGTTGCATCACCATGTATGGACCGCGGGTCAGCGTGAGGGCACTCGGTAGTGCGCACATGCGCGGTGTTCAGCGGTGAACGCCGGGGAATATGCACATCACCTGGGGTAAGTCATTTAAAAATTAATGTAATGTCCTATATATTTGAGATAGTTCTGTGTTATGTTTGTATCACTTGATCCTGGAGGAAGGTCCCTGTGTGGACCGAAACGTCGATTTTCTATTTACTATTTTTGATGGAATAAACACCATTTGAATTTTCAAGTCTGTGAGTGCAGCCTGCTTTTCTCTACTAACTATATATATATATATATATATATATATATATATATATATATACACACACACACACACACACACACACATACATATATATACACACATACATATATATACACACACACACCTAAATAAAAATATTTTTTAAAAAAATTATATTTTATATATATATATATATATATATATATATATAATAAACAATACACAAGATCCAGCGCACTCTCCTATCTACTAAACAGCAACTTCAACGTTGACAGATTTTATTCGTTTTTAAAAAAGTTTTATGTATGTATATATATATATATATATATATATATATATATATATATATATATATATATATATATATATATATATATATATAACATGAAACATGGGGGATGGTTGCACTCACCTGAACATGCTTAAATGGGGTGCTGCTGGGGGCCATATTATACAATACACAAGATCCAGCGCACTCTCCTATCTACTAAACAGCAACTTCAATGTTGACAGATTTTATTAGTTTTTAAAAGTTTTTTTAAAAACACCTAATCTAGGCAAAAAAAAAAATGGGGATTTAGTTACATTATATGATCATACATTGCATAAGCCTGCCACAACGTCAATGTACCCCAGGGTACCTGCCAAATATGGGGTACATTGACGTTGTGGCAGGCTTATGCAATGTATGATCATATAATGTAACTAAATCCCCATTTTTTTTTGCCTAGATTAGGTGTTTTTAAAAAAACTTTTAAAAACTAATAAAATCTGTCAACATTGAAGTTGCTGTTTAGTAGATAGGAGAGTGCGCTGGATCTTGTGTATTGTATAATATGGCCCCCAGCAGCACCCCATTTAAGCATGTTAAGGTGAGTGCAACCATCCCCCATGTTTCATGTTATATATATATATATATACATACACACACACACACACACACACATACGTATATATACATATATTAATTCTACACATATATTTATGTAATATGTTTACACAATTAGGTATCTTAATTAATTACAATTAGCGGGACCTGCCTGACAACCCATGCCGAAAGTATAGGGAATTTAATTTGCTAGCTCCATATTTAACCCTATAACTTTCCAAGACACCATAAACCCTGTAAATGGGGGGTACGGTTTTACTCGGGAGACTTCACTGAACACAAATATTAGTGTTTCAAAACAGTAAAAATGTATTAGAACGATGATATCGCCAGTAAAAGTGAGTTTTTTTGCATTTTTCACGCACAAACAGCACTTACACGGACGATATTATTGCTGTGATACTTTTTACTGTTTTGAAACACAAATATTTGTGTTCAGCGAAGTCTCCCGAGTACAACAGTACCCCTCATGTACAGGTTTTATGGAGTTTACAAAAGTTACAGCGTCAAACTTTTTCACATTAAAATTTGCGAGACTGCTTACGTTGCCTTTGTGACCCTATGGTAGCCCAAGAATTAAAATTACCCCTATGATGGCATACCATTTGCAATAGTAGACGACCCAAGGTATTGCAAATGGGGTATGTCCAGTCTCTTTTAGTAGCCACTTAGTCACAAACACTGGCCAAAATTGGCGTTTTTTGCATTTTTCACAAACAAACAAATACTAACGCTAACTTTGGCCAGTGTTTGTGACCAAATGGCTACTAAAAACGACTGGACATACCCCATTTGCAATACTTTGGGTTGTCTACTATTGCAAATGGTATGCCATTATGGGTGTAAATTTAATTCCTGGGCTACTATACAGTCCCAAAGGCAACGTAACCAATCTGACGAATTTCAATTTCAAATGTAACACGCTATATTTGACCCTGTAACTTCCCAAAACACCATAAAACCTGAAGTGGTCTGGGTGCCTACAGTGGTCCTTTAAAGAAAACTAGAGCAGACAGGAAGAAATGAATAACAGATCCTAAGAGAGGGAGAGAAGAGGAATTGATTGGGGAAAGGTAAATTCGGCATGACAGTGCCGCTTTAAATCAAACCATTTCCCTTTAAAAGATACCTTGTTGATGGATCCTAGAAAAAGTCCCTTGGCGTAATTCAAGTTCAGGGGACCGGTGTGAATGAGGCGCACGGCTCTGGCATTCCGGTGTAGAATTCCAGAGATTTGGTTGTGGGAAACCCCCAGCGTTCTCTGGATCAGTCGGAAGAAGTTGCTCATTGTTACAATGTCAAAGCGAACCTGGCAGTAAGTGTCATCAAAACGCGCGAATCGTGTGTCCGCTTGCATATTTACGTCATCAGACCGCGACTCCCGATAGTACAGACGCCGTGACACCCGCTCGTGTATGGTCTTAGAACGTGTGCGAGTTCTACAGTGGAATGCGAGTCAGTGCACGTCTGAGGAGGAACCTGCCAACATGTTCCCAGTGAATGCTTGCAGAAAATGAAACGCTTTCTTTCTATACACCATATGCTTTAACATAGATACCTGTCTCCTGCTTTTATTTGTTAACAATAGACTTTTCGATGAAATGGTCGCAGATAATCCGTAGCTTTCCTTTATTGCATTAAACTTTAGGATACCTGTTCACAGTCTTGAAGATTTATTTCAGCTATGTATACGTATCAATCTTTATAGGTTAATGGAACATTCCAAACTCCATTCATTGCTCAATATATAGAAAGTCTATAGTGTAACGTTGTCAAGAGGTTATTGAATGATTACTTGCAGAAAATAAGGATGACACCAGAAGATAGAGATAAATTAAGAATGACAAAAGACAAGGGGGAAAATATCTGATAAGGTGAAAGGGAACAGGATTGAAAGAGCACGCAGTGCGACCAGAGGAAAAGGGTAGGTGCAGACAACTACCAATTGGTTATATTGCAGCAAGACTGACCGTGTGAGACTCCCTACACCAACGTTTAACTGAGTAGAAGTACCTATGTAGGTATCAGATTAATTTAGTGTTGGAAATTAGCTCACTTCAAGGTGTAGAGTGTGAGTGGTTCAACCTTGTCCAAAGTAGATGTGTGTGTAGAATTATGAAAGGAAATAACAAACACGAACAGGAAAAAGTAGTGATGGGTAACAGTGGAGATTGAAGATCAGCAGAGAGTTGCTCAAAGTCAAGACAATTAAGGTTCCTGCTGACCTTAGAAAAGGTTTGAGGATATTGAGTGAATAGTATGAGCTGATGATCTGAGGGAGAAAATGGAGTATTAGAGCTAAAAGTTGGGTTAGTTGGAATGCCGAAGACCCCAAGGATGAGATATGGAGTATTAGAGGTGATTAAGGGGGAAAGGAAGGCAGAAAACTTAGGAAAATGAGAGGAAAGTCAAGGAGGGGCATATAACAAAAACGCAGGTAGAGTTGAGTTTGAACAAGTGGATTGAGAGGACTTCAAACGAAGAAAAGGAGAATGGAAAACAAGGGGGCGGTGGTTTGAAGTAGAAAACTAGATGAGATTTAAAAACTCTACTCCACCACCTTTGCTGTTACATAGTGTTGAAGTTTGAGTAAATTAATTAAAGATTAATGAGAAAGGAGTAAAGAGAGAGCCAGCTTTCAGTTTATGTCAGTAAATTTAAGGAATGTGAGATAAAGAAGTAATGGGAACATGAAAAAGGCAAAACGCTTCTTCAGCAACCCCACCTCTCTCATCCAACAATCATACCAACCTTAAAAGCATCAAACAAAATCACTAACAGGTCTATCACCCCACCCTTCCCCCCTATACCCACTGACACATAACCCACCTTTCCCACTGGGCATGAATATCCCAGGATAGACAAACTCCTCAATTCGAAGGGAATAAAGCCACTCGAGGAAGTCGCTCCAAACTGCACCCCCTCAACACTACAACTCTTGAACCTACAACAACTTTATCTCCTCAATACCATCTCTCCTCAAAGCAAATAGAGAGGCAACCATATTCAAAACATACAGTAACACAGGCCTTAGAACAAAGCAGTTTTCAATATTTTACAAATTCCTCAAATGTGACACAAGCAACCCCAAACCCAAGTTCATATCTCTATGAGAGGAAGAACTACAGATCTCCCTAACCACTATGGAACACAAACACATATTCTCTAATATAGCCAGATGGCACTACACTTCCTCAGAAACGTAGGCGATCCTGGAAGTCTCGACGGTGTTCAGGCCGTTGAGTGTCTGAAAATAGTTCCATACACTCGACAACCAAACACCGCTGGAAGCGTTCGACAAAGCAAGATGGCCGCCGCCACGTGTCCGGGCATACGAAGGACAGACACCCAGTAAAGCTCCTGTCACTACCCGTTACCAAAACTAGTCAACTGGGTCAGCTAGTCCAGATCCCTTACTATCCCATGCACAATAGATGGTGCCCAGTGAAGGTTTTTGATTCATATCTCCTCAAAATAAGACCATTGCTGTCAATGATTTATATCTCCTTGTCACGACCATTGCTGTCAATTCACGGGGCTATCCGTGAAATAGGTATTTAGGATAGGGGCATCCAGGACATTATTTACATTACTGTCTAGCAATAATATAGAGTGGCAGTCACTCAGATGGCCACCAAAGGTGATCCCACAGTGCAACCGGGATGTTCAGCACCTCCATGCTCTGCATCGGGGTGCTAAACACTCTTCATTGATTCAATGCATCGCTATGAGGCTATGCTGATTTGCGCAGTGTGGCAATAGCCTTCCAATGCTTTCCATGGAAAAGCATTGGATTGGCTGAGATCATCTAATTTGATTATCTCAGCCAAGGAGGTGAAGCAGGGTGAGCCGCAGGGACACTATAGTGTACCTTTCACCGAACTAAAAGAACATTCTGGTCACTTTACCAACTTCATCTAAATGGCAAAGGCCAGTTGATGCTCTAAGCCAATCAGTAGCTTCCCGCTCTAACCAATCCGCTGCGCCATTACGCTATGAGCTTTCTGAAACTCAGTTTCAGAAGCTGGATCCTGCTGGTGGATCTGAAGATCCAGGATGGGTTTTAACCCATTAAGCTAATAAAGCACCCGGGGGCCTACTGGCACCATAATAACTTAATTTAGATAAAGTTGTTATGGTGAACAGTGTTCCTTTAAAAATAACCAATATGTCTACATCTCACATAATAAAAAAAAAAGTAAATACATTGATAATTTTGTATTTTTTTTTTTTTACCTGGGGGTGGTGAGATGGTCCAAAGTTTGCCTGTCAGGTACCAAAGCCTCGGGCCAGTGTCCAGGATGAATTGGGGGATCACTTGTCTTCCACATTGTTCTTTTTACTCCAATCTCCTTTTCTTTGCTTTCTTCTGACACTGTCTTCTCCTCCTTGGCTCCTTCTGCTCTCTTCTTCTGCTCTCATTTCCTTACCTTATGCTCTCCTTTCCTTCTGCTTTGCTCTACTCACCTTCTTCTCTCCTGCTCTACTCTTCTCCTTCTTCTTGTCTGCAGGGACAGGCTACATTGCAGTGTGACGTCACCAGCTTCACAGTGCGCTCTGCAATTGGCACTATCCGCGTAGCAACAAGACACAGATTGGCTGATTGCTAGAAGCTCAGTGTGCAGGAGGAAGGAAATGCATTATGAATGGAACCCCTGTGAGGGTGTGTTAGTTGCACTGCGTCATCTTTTTGTAGTAGAAAACAGCAAGTTAATAGCTCTCTGATTACATGGTTTAGGCAGCTAGGCCCCTGTGAGCGCGAGGCCTTAGGCGGCCGCCTCTGGCAGCCCTGACATTTATTGCACGAGTAAAAACCTATTTTATCGCTTAAAGGAAAACTCCAGTGCCAGGAAAACGATCCGTTTTCCTGGCACTGGAGGGTCCCTCTCCCTCCCACCCACCAATCCCCAGTTACAGAAGGGGTGAAAACCCCTTCAATGACTTACCTGAGGCAGCAGCGATGTCCCTCGCCGCTGTCTCCTCCTCCGCGACGCTCCTCCCTGTGCTTCCGTCAGCCGGTGGGCGAGACTGATCCCGCCCACCGGACGAGGAGACCTAATGGGCATGCACGGCAATGCCGCGCATGCGCATTAGCGCTCCCCATAGGAATGCATTGAAAACTAATTTCAATGCTTTCCTATGGGGATTTGAGCGACGCTGCGTGTGGACGTCCAGCGACGCTCTAGCACAGGTTTCCTGTGCTATGAAGCAGGAAGTTCCCTCTAGTGGCTGTCTAGTAGACAGCCACTAGAGGTGGAGTTAACCCTGCAAAGTAATTATTGCAGTTTATAAAAAACTGCAATAATTACACTTGCAGGGTTAGGAGTAGTGGGAGTTGGCACCCAGACCACTCCAATGAGCAGAAGTGGTCTGGGTGCCTGGAGTGTCCCTTTAAGACACTTTTTTTGTCTTCATTTCTGATGAATTCTCTTCATCTCTCTAAAATTAACATTAAAGTAAAATACTATCAGTGGATAAATCTGTAGCTCTCTTTTCTTTCACAATTTGTTCCTCCTAATTATATGTTTCCACCTCTTTATACCCATTTCAAATATCCTTTTTAAGGTTCCTTTGGGGATATTATCAAGCCACGGAGTGTAGTACCTACTATTATGTAGCACATAGTTATTCACATTTAGTCGCACATGTTTTTTTTTTTTTTTAAATAAATAGTTTTTAATTTTCCTTCCACATAAATTGACAAATTTAAAATGTTATTCTCTGTCTTGCTGTATTGGCTAGTTAGTTTAATTCTCCAATCAGTATTATTTAATCGTTGTAATGAGTTATCTAAAACACTTATAAGACCTCTAAATTTAAAATTAAAGATAAAGTTACCCTGGAGAAATATATTAGGAGCCATTACAATTTGAGCAGTCTTTACCTGCTCTATACTTGTGAGTGCATTGAAATATTTTTTTCCTGTGATTGTGTATTATGATTTTACACTATATAGGGTTTTTTTTTCATATGCAATATTATAGAAAACATTATTAAGTTAGCAGTTGGGGAGACCACTTTAGCACAAAGCACTTCAATAACAAATTTATTTATTTTTTTATTATTTTTTATAAACTATACTCACTGTGTTTTTGAATTTTTTCATGCATATTGGACTTTTGCTGTTTTGTTTTTTAAACCCAATGTGTTTTACTATACTTAGGCTTTAGTGCACCATTGCGCATGCTCTGCTAGGGCTAAGAGGCTTTAGCCAGGAACCTATATGGCGTTTTTTTACTCTCTCAGGTCGCATAGATGTTTGATCACTTGTGGGGGTTTTTTTTTTTTGTTTCTTTATTTGTTATATGAAGTGGATGAGTCTGAGGACGGAAGTGATGATGTCACTTCCGGTTTCAACTTTCCTCCTCCATACTGATGGCCATCAGGTGATTTATTGCTTTATAAAGGAACTGTGGTGTGTCTAGATATAATGTTCCCTTGATAAAGGCAACCAGGAGGTGCCGAAACGTTGGGGGGGTTACTTTTTGTGTCCTGTTTCTGCCCTGTTAGGCTTGTGAAAACTTCTGGTAATTATCCTTGATTTTTTTGATTTATTTTTTGTGCCTAATTTTGTCACTTTAATTATAATTGTTTGTTTTTGCCTGTATCTGATATTGGCTTATTAAACCAGGTTAAGTGACTATTGTGGCTTTTTTTTGGTGTGCATTCTCTTTCTTGTTAGATTACTATTTATATGGGTATTTGAGGGAATACCAGTGAGGATTAGCACCCAGATGGTTATGCTTTTTGTTAATTAGTCTCTCCATACTTTGTTTATTGTATGACTATTGAGTCCCTTGTGTATGTTGAGAGATAATGTCTTTTGTGGACATAGGTGGCATTAGTGATAAAAGGGCAGAAACACGGATTTATACACAGGCAGAGGTGGATGCCATAATTGCTAAGTATAGCACTAAGGAGAGTGTTTTTGTGACTGATCAGACCACTATTTATCGGCGGGTTGAATATTTGGAGAAGAAACTTATTAACTATCAGTTGCACTCTGAGACCTTGGTAGAATATCTATGAGTAAGAAGAATCCCACGGGGTTTGAGGTTGAATATTAGACCCAGCTTTTGTAAAACCAATAAAGAATTTTGTAAAAATTGGTTTAGGATTTTGAATAAGTGCAGTTTGGACCTTATAACACTCACTATAGAAGGTTTGCAACAAGAGTCGTCTGAGATTGAGAATTCATTATCTGAGATTAAGAACAAGCTATTTGAGGGTGAGGATAAACTAGTGGTTGAAGAGAAACTAGCAACCATAACTACTAAACTTCCTAAACATAAAGAAGAAATTCTAGTCAGAAAATTGGATAAATTTCGCAGGGACACTGTTGATTATCTGGAAGATAAAGTGTACTCTTGGCGCAATACCCGTATAGCACGTAATCCACAGTGGCGTAATAGGAATGATAGGACCAATTACGATACAAGCATATCTGATCCGGAAGCGACATCTGGGGAATCGGATTCTAGTAGGAATCCACCTCTTTTTTTAGGAGGAACTCAAAGAGGAGGCGTGGTAGAAGGACGAGGAGGTCCAAACGAACTTACTCCAGTTACGACCGAGCCCAAGAGACGGTATCCAGGGAGGACGAGACAACAACAGAAACGCTGGTAGTGAACATCTCTGATAAACAATTAACCATGGCACAGGTATGTGTATTGGAGAAAGGTTTTGGGTTTGTGCCCACATTTGGAGGGGACAGACTTACCTTGGATATAGAAATGGAACGTTTTTTTCGTACTATACGTCTTAAGAGTTTTTTCATTTACAGGACACTCCCACTATTCAGAATGAAGGAGTTGTATCCGAATCTGCCAAATTTGATAGGCATAAATGTAGGCCGAAGAGTAAGTTTCTCCCGCCTGTAATTAATGCAAGTGTTGAAACATTTATAAAATTGTGCCAAATGGATGTGAATAAGATACATTGGGGAAGAAAATGCAAAATGAATCTGAACAGACAAGAATGGGCTACACTCAATGAATTAAGAAATGATAGGACCATCTCAATAAGACCGGCAGACAAGGGAGGAGCCCTGGTGGTCATGGATACCGGTGAATACATGGCAGAAATGAATCACCAGTTGACGAACACGCAACACTATAGGATTCTGGAGTGTGACCCAACAGGTGAGCTACAAATGAGGATTAGAGAGAGAACTTGGATAGCACTTGATGATGGATTAATTGACAAGAAAGATTACAATTTTTTGAATGTGGATCATCCAAAGATCCCCTTTATGTATCTATTACCGAAGATTCACAAAAATTTGAGACACCCCCCTGGCCGCCCCATAGTTTCGGGATGTGGGTCAGTGCTGCAACCCTTGTCTAAATTTGTTGATGCACATCTTCAAACATTGGTTTTTAATATGCGCTCTTTTGTACAGGACACTACTGATTTTATCAATAAATTACAACTGATTAGTGATATCCCTTGTGGCACTTTTTTGTGCACGATGGACATCAATAGTCTATACACCTCGATACTTCATGAGGAGGGAATTGAAGCAGTTTTTGGAGCTATACAGTCACTCGAGATCAGTGAGAGGTATAGGGAGTTTCTCATGGAATTATTATCCATAGTGTTACATAAGAACTATTTTGTGTTTCAGGATGTTTTCTATTTACAAATACAGGGTACAGCGATGGGGTCCAATGTGGCCCCGTCCTATGCCAATTTGTTTATGTCAGCTTTTGAGGAGACCTTTGTATACCCTGATATTTTGTTTAAAAAATTTGTCGTCAATTGGTTACGCTATATAGACGATATTTTCTTTCTTTGGACAGGTAGCATGGAAGACCTGCTTCTCTTTAAAGAGAAATTGGACACCAGATTAGACACTCTATCGTTTACAATAGAATTTGATGCACAGAGGATGCATTTTTTGGATGTTTCAATGGAGGTGAGTGATGGGCGCATCACTTTTGATCTTTACCAAAAACCTACAGATCGTGCTTCTTACCTACATGCTAGGTCTTTTCATCCACCACATCTTATTAAACACTTACCTTATGGGCAATTTGTCAGGACAAGACGCATTGTGTCTGCAGATAACAACTTTGACAAACATGCTGAATATTTAATCACAGCTTTCTCCAGTAGGGGATACGATACTGAGACTTTAATTGATTGTAAAAACAGGGCAAAATCATTGTCTAGAGAGCAATTGCTAACTAAGAAAATAAGAAACAAGAATATTGGTATTCCATGTGTGACGACCTACTCAACACATTCACAAGAGATTAGACATATTGTGAACAGACATTGGAATGTCCTACAATCTGATTCCAAGTTACAATATTGTTTTGATAAGAAACCATTATTCTCATTCAAAAGGCACAGAAACTTTCGGGACCGACTGATGCGAAACGTGAACTTACAAGCAACTACGGCTGCAAACGAAACATGGCTCAAAGCACCAGTAGGTATGTACAGATGTGGGCACTGTATTAATTGCAGTGGCGTAATCACTGGGGACTATTTTGTCCATCCAAGAGCTGGCAAGAGATATCCCATTAAGGAATTCCACAACTGTCAAACGGAATTTGCAGTGTACATGCTTAAGTGTCCTTGTGGCTTAGCGTATGTGGGTGAAACCACTAGGAAATTTACTGCAAGATTGAGGGAACACAAAAGCAGTATTAGGACTGGAAAAACACAGTATCCAGTTGCTCGACATTTTACCGAGAAACGACACACTGTATCTCAATTGAGGTATATGGTCTTGGAGTGGGTGAAACCCCTGGCTAGGGGAGGATCTAGAGAATTGACGTTGAAACAACGGGAATTGTATTGGATATACGAGTTGCAGACTTTATATCCTAAAGGTCTCAGTGAAGAACGTGATCTTTCCCCTTTCTTGTGACTTCCTCTCTGTCTCCTTTTTTGCTAGTATAGGTATCCACCTTGCTTGTGTATTATTCCTTATATCTTGTTTGATTGTTTTTAATTTCATTTGTTTATTTAGATCTTCAAGTGTACCGTTTTGGATGGTTTTGGTGCCGAAATGCTGGAATTGGTGAAAAAATCCCTTTGATCAGATTATTTGAAGACTGATCATGAAATATGTATAGATCTACGGAGATTATATTGGATCCTATGTATGGGATAATGTAATGGATAGTATTATGTTGTTCTATCTATATATAGTATATGTTGTATATGTTGCAATGACTCAGTGTTATACTATATCGATTTTCAAGATGAATTGTAACCGTTTATTACCTTGTATGAAGTAGTATCTAGTAGTCAGCTAATTTTTTGATATTGTGAAAATACACGATATGGCTTATTCATAAGCTGTGCGTTATTGGTAATATAGTGTGCCTTGGCGATTACTTCTATACTTTTTGTTAATGCTTCTACATAATTCAGTGGTTACAGCATATATGTATAAATGTTTATTTAACTTTATGTTATTGTTAAATTATAAGATAGACACTGTCATATGCTTATTATATCATATTTCATACTTGTGTGAATTATATATGTAGTATTACATTGATAGAAACCATTGGTTTGATCCAATATTGCTTTAATGTAAATTTATTTAAATAACTGTACGAATTACCAATCTATTGTTGGTTTTCACTTTGAAGATAATTAATTAACATTTGATGCACTTTTATACATAATTATTATCACTTTTTTTAAGGTGTGTTACTTTAAGATATTGGTGTTGGCGGATTATTACCAATAGTATTAATATTTGGGTATTATTAGCAACCCTATATGTTAAGCACCACTTTTCCTTTTCTTTTTCTTATTTTCTTTTTAGTTTATGATTATTTTTGTAAAAAATTTTTTTTTTTTAGGTAATTTTCACTTTTGCATGCTTTATACTCATTTCTTTGTGGTGGGTCAGTTTGGTATGTATAAAACATTTTTTACGCTAATGGTTATCTTTCCGTAGATATATTACTTAGTTCTTGTAACTATGCTTGCTGATGCGCACGCATGTGAAATTTAACCAGCTTAGCGCATTTTTGCGCATGCGCGGCATGAGTAAAGAGGTTTTTGCTAGTAACCTCTATGGAGTTTTGCATACACGCGAGTCCCTCTATGCATTTAGTGCACCATTGTGCATGCTCTGCTAGGGCTAAGAGGCTTTAGCCAGGAACCTATATGGTGTTTTTTTACTCTTTCAGGTCGCATAGATGTTTGATCACTTGTGTTTTTTTTTTTGTTGTTTCTTTATGTGTTATATGAAGTGGATGAGTCTGAGGACGGAAGTGATGATGTCACTTCCGGTTTCAACTTTCCTCCTCCATACTGATGGCCATCAGGTGATTTATTGCTTTATAAAGGAACTGTGGTGTGTCTAGATATAATGTTCCCTTGATAAAGGCAACCAGGAGGTGCCGAAACGTTGGGGGGTTACTTTTTGTGTCCTGTTTCTGCCCTGTTAGGCTTGTGAAAACTTCTGGTAATTATCCTTGATTTTTTTTATTTATTTTTTGTGCCTAATTTTGTCACTTTAATTATAATTGTTTGTTTTTGCCTGTATCTGATATTGGCTTATTAAACCAGGTTTAGTGACTATTGTGGCTTTTTTTGGTGTGCATTCTCTTTCTTGTTAGATTACTATTTATATGGGTATTTGAGGGAATACCAGTGAGGATTAGCACCCAGATGGTTATGCTTTTTGTTAATTAGTCTCTCCATACTTTGTTTATTGTATGACTATACTTAGGCTTACCATAATTTTTGGAGTTAAAACTGAAACCAGGTGGGGTTGCTAAGTTTCATGCGAATGGTGGATTGTCAACTGTTTAAGATTATATTTGTCAAAAGAAGGATACAGTAAAATAAAATATAATTATATATACTTTAACAGTTTAGCCAGCACATTGCTTAACGTAAACATGAATTATACAAGTCAGAAGTGGTAAGATTTATTATACTACAACTGCAAAAATGTCCATAGATAAAGTTAAACGAGTAACTTAAGTCCGAATCCTGGAAAACCATAGAATAAATTAATAATATATTATAACAGGCTGTTTTAAAACAGTTTGATTACCTGATTCAATATGTGGATAACTTTTTCAAAATAATTATTATGAACACTCATCTGTGGTTTTTTTTTTTTTTTATCCTCAAAGTAGAAAATGTTATTCATTCATTTTTATTTGTATGATCACAACACTTAGTCTATAAAATAAAATGGCAAAGTAAAAACCTTGTCAGGTTATAACAACACAACAGGTTACTTTGTGGTATTTACCATCTATGTAAGCTACTGTGCTGGGAACGTGTTAAGGAAGTGTCGTAACCCTAAAAAGCTTACGTCTGCAGCCACACTGAAATTTACTAAACTGGCGATTCTCCTCAAGTTCCCCCCCCCCCCAAGCAACTGCAGGACTGACCTTACTACAGCGTTCTTCTTTCCTCCTGTGTGGCAGGGAAGAAGTGACCTTCCAGTGCTGCAGCAGAAGGTTGGTACCTTCCAGTGCTGCCGCGAAAGGAACTGAATATTATATGTGCGCTGGGAAGAACAAGCTGGCAGGGGTGTGTTCAGCAATTACATTAAGGTGTGCATCTGAGAGTACTTTCTCTATGTTATTACTTTTATTTTATAGAAGGTGAGTATTATCAAACATTAGAAACACGACAGACCTCTGTAATGGCTTTGGTGCCCAGATTGTCCTGGCATCCTCCTAGTTAATTTGCGGACGCACAGCATCATCACGGGCCGACTCTCTACTTATACTTACCTCTAATTCGTACGCATTTCGTCAGGTAGTTCGTTCAAATTCATAGGGGCTTTAGAAGCTGTAGTGTAGGGAGTGCCCTGGATTTTCATTTTTACTGTACTTATTGGCCCTCAGCAGCACCCCATTAAATTATGTTCAGGTGAGTGCAGCCAGTCCATTGTTTTCCCATATATATTTAGGTATTATTATTATTATTATTTTATTATTTATATAGCGCCAACAAATTCCGTAGCGCTGTACAATGGGTGGACTAACAGACACATAATTGAGATCAGACCACTGGACGTACAGGAACAGAGGGGGTTGAGGGCCCTGCTCAATGAGCTTACATGCTAGAGGGAGTGGTATCTAGCCAGCTCCTTGGTTTGGTACCCCTCCCTGTCATAGGTGTCTCATCTCAGGACCCTATTTAAGCCTTGTGCTGCAGAGAACTCGAGATGGAAGGATTTCCCCAAGTGATTAGCTCATTTAGTAGACAGTTGGCTGTTAGAGTAGGACCTGCCAAAGATGGGGTACATTGACGTTGTGGCAGGCTTATGCAATGTATGATCATATAATGTAAATGAACCCCCATTATTTTTTGCCTAGATTAGGTGTTTTTAATAAAACTAGCAAAATCTGTCCGCACCAAAGTAGCTGTTTAGTAGATAAGGGAGTGCGCTGGATTTTAATTTTTACTCTAATAAAAACCACCATAGATTGTGCTCTTCCCCTTTATATATTTGCCATGTTTTGGGGAAATTATAGACCAAATTAGAGATCTATCTGCACTAATCGAAGTTACAGTTCACGGCATCTTAATGGTGGTATTATCAATATTTTAACCATCCTCATGGTACATTCCACCCTGTGTAATTTCAGCATCAGTGTTTATATAAAGCTCTTTGTAATGATGGTTACATAATGTGAACCAAGTTTGACAGCATATATGTCCCAGTGCCATTGCACCTCTGCAATGTGTGATTGCCAGGAGATCCAACCAGGATTTTTTAGACTTTGCATATCTCCCTCTCTCAGAGAGAATCCAACCATTAACACCATTGATGATATCAACATCTTGCAGCTGACATCATTTAAGAAGGTTTTCACACTGCTCACCGATCAACGCAGATCCACTACTACTGCTCTCAGATGTCTCCCTATTAGAGTTCCTGCCAGCTACATGCCAATTACATTAAACGCGGCCACACTGAGGTCCAATAATCTGCTACTATCCTTTGTTCCTCTCTTGATTGTAATCACTGTGTGTAGGGTATGCAAATTAATTTTTATTTTTTTAGAGGGACTTAATAATGGTTCAATTTAAGATTCCGAATTGGAGCAGCCACCACTGCATCTAGAAGAAACAGATCAGTACATATTCTCAAAACATTACTATGGTGGAAATCATCCGTATATACCCGATACATACCCCAACCCGTACAGGAAATAAGCTTTTTGTAACATGAACATGTAATAGATTCTATATGATTGTCAATTGTAGGCTGAAATAACTATTGTATGGTAAACTCATTTTTGCCCTCTTTTATTACAGGCTTACCGCATCGTCGGTTTTGGCACACCACAACCGACTGTTCATATTTTCTATCTGGTTCATATTGTGTTATTTTATGACCGAATGCAGGCCAAACCAAAATAATTAAAAATTACTGACCAAAATGAACCAAAAATGTTCCTGTGCACATGCTGATCTGAAATAAATGAGCTCAGAGAGAAACCCCTTTTTGCCAAACAACTAAATCTAAACTGCAGCACTAGGTGTTTTGAAGAGTCACAGAAAAGCCTTTAGATTAAAAAAAGAAGAAAAAAAAAAAGATGTTTTTAAATGTACAATATGACACCCTGACAGCAGAACTGTGTGAACTGCACAATGCCATTTATGATTTTTTACAGAAGAATGTTTTTTGGTACATTGAATGAAAGCATACTTAGCAAACAGTATGTAAGGGGAGCATTTTTTTGTCTGAAATTGTAATGTGAGGTCAGAACAGTGCGGACAGAGTTTGTCAGTGAAGTCTTTTTAAAACCCAGCTCACTGGCTTTGCTGGTCTCTGTCCTTTATATACCCTGTGATGTCATTTCAGTTTTTGGAAAACTTTGGTGAAATTCCATTTTTGAATTTTCCACTTTGCTGTTCTGAAGCCATTTATGATACTCCACCTGTCTGGCTTGCTTCTCTTCTTCCTGATGCTTTATACCTTTAGGTAAAAACAATTTACTATATTATAACCAGATTTCAACAAATAAAAATTTAAGTTTTAATGTTCATGACACACACAAGTTTAACCATTAACCTCTCAATGAAACAGTTTTTTGTTTGGTGACACAAAAAAGATACAAGCACTGGCGTCCATACCATGGTCGCAGGGCCCATGCTGTCAGGGCCACCTGATGGATATGGATTTTCAGGGGGCCTGGTCAGCGCTCGATGCTTTAACAGCACGACCGGGCCCCCTGTGATGATGTCAGATAGAGTTGGGAGGAAGTAACTCCCCTGTCACTCCTCCCAGCTATCAGAGAACCGCACGGGAGGAAGGAGTCAGAGTAGTAACTCTGACTCCCATCAGGCTGAGCCCCTACTGGACCCCAGGGAAAGTCACCCTCCTGTAAAAGGTAGGAAACAGGAGAGTGACAAACATTTTGTGTGTATGTGTTTCTGTATGTGTGTGTGTCTGTCCAGGGCCGGACTGGCCCACCGGGATACCGGGAAATTTCCCGGTGGGCCGTCGGCACCTGGGGCCGGTAGGCCATGTGGGTGTCCTGCGGCCGCATGGAGAGCTGTGCTGGCGGCTGCAGGGGAAGCTCTTCTTGCGGCCGCTGGGGGAGCAGGCTGTTCTGTCTCTGCTCCCCCTCCCTCGCACACTAGAAAGAGACCAGGGCAGGAATATGACATCATATTCCGGCCCCGGTCTCATTAAGCTGCACGCGAGGGAGGGGGAGCAGAGACAGAACAGCCTGCTCCCCCAGCGGCCGCAAGAAGAGCTTCCCCTGCGGCCACCAGCACAGCTATCAGTCTGCCCACCCACAGGTAACAAAAAGTATGTATGTCAGTGGGAGTGTGTGTGTGTCATGCTGTGTGTGTCTGTCTGTCATGGTGTGTCTGTCTGTGTCATGCTGTGTGTGTCTGTCTGTGTCATGCTGTGTGTGTCTGTCTGGGTCATGGTGTGTGTGTGTCTGGTTCATGGTGTGTGTGTTTGTCTGTCTGTGTCATGCTGTGTATCTGTCTGTCGTGTGTGTGTCTGTATCATGGTGTGTGTGTCTGTCTGTCTGTGTCATGGTGTGTGTGTGTCTGTCGTGGTGTCTGTGTGTGTTTTTAAAAATAGTGTTTTACTCACCTTTATTTTTTTTCCAACGTCGTGCTGGTCTCTGCCTCTATGACTGAGATCATCAAGCTTGATGATCTCAGCCAATCTGCACTGACACAGGAAGCGCCTCTAGTGACCGTCTGAGTGTCTGTCACTAGAGGTGTCACTAGGAAGCAATGTAAACACTGCCTTTTCTCTGAAAAGTCATTGTTTACATTTAACCCCTTAAGGACCAAACTTCTGGAATAAAAGGGAATCATGACATGTCAGACATGTCATGTGTCCTTAAGGGGTTAAAAGCCTGCAGAGACAGGCTATAGACACCAGAACCATTACATTAAGCTGTGTGTGTGTGTGCGCCTGCTAGTGAGTGAGCTTGCTTGCATGTGTGTGTGTGCCTGCTAGTGAGTGAGCTTGTGTTTTTATGCCAATGAGCTTATGTATATTAGTGAAATTGTTTGTCTATGAGGCTGTGTGTCAGTGAGATTGTCTGTCTGTGTCTGCATGTGATTATGCTTACTGTATAATTAAATGTTTTACTCTGAAAGGACCAATACTTTATATTGGAAAAAGCAATAAATATATATATATATATATATATATATATATATCTCAATCATCTGGGGTGGCAAGACATAGCCCTACATATTACATGCGACAATATATGGCGCAATGACTTATGGGGCTGGCATAGATTTTTTTTTTTTCCAGGGCTGCTTTGTATCCCCAGTCCGGCCCTGTGTCTGTCTCTGTATTTGTGTCTATATGTATGTCTATATGTGTGTGTGTGTCTCTGTATTGATGTGTTAGTCTCTGTATGTACACATACAGACAAACGCACACATACACACAGACAGACTGTATGTGTGTGTCTCTGTATGTATGTGTCTGTATCATCCAGACACATACATACAGAGACGCGCACACACACATACAAACGTGTGTGTGTGTGTATGTGTCTGTGTGTATGTCTGACGGGGGTGTGTGTGTATGTGTGTGTCTGTCTGTGTCTCAGTTTCGCACCGGGGCCCAAATGGATTGTGTGTATGCCACTGGATACAAGCAAATTTTTTTTTTTTTTTGTAATTCTTTATTTTTGCTGTGCATGCAGTAACAACAGGCTTGCAGAGCCACAACAGCAACTGCAGGCTTTTTCATAGCATTTTACAATGTGGCAGATTAAACAGCACAATTTTTGTTTTTGTTTGGGAACAAGAATGTAGGTGACATTTGAACATCTGAAGATTATTTTAAACATGCTAAACTAAACAGGCTTATACGTATTTCGTTACGGTAAGATTATGTGGCGCATATGGCATTACATTCCTGTGGAGTACAAATAGTTATACCTATGCCAGGATTATAAATGTGTGAATTCTTGCTTTAATGCAAAAACAAAATAAGCTTGTCAGATAGAAGAAGTCAGAGGAGAGACACAGTGGGGAAACATTGCATGGCAGACATCTTAGCATTGGTTGCAAGGAGCAGTGCAAACTAAGAGGTTATAGTGGAAAACAGATATGTTTGAACTATTATGCCTAGTAATTAATTCGTTGGAGAAAAACAAAAGGATAAATGTAAGTCCCGTATTGTCCCTCAGGGTGAAGGCTGGCAGGATAGACAGGTGGCTGCCGATTGTCCCCATTGCGGCGTGCTCGCTCATGAGGCACCGAGATTTACCATTTAGCCTATGCCCATTGCAGTGACTGGTTTCTTGCCTGCAGTGTTTGTCTCAGGGGCACCTCTGGGCCGGGAGTCCGCTCTTGTTGCAGTCAGTGGAGTGTGTAGCTTTGCGGCTTCTCGCTTTGCAGCAGCGGCGTGGAGGGGATGATAGAAGCTGTGCCGTGCACTGGTTCTCGGGTCAGGTGAGTGGCTTGTGTGGAGACCAGGTTGTGTGGTTTTGCTCACATGTATGCGTGGGCCTTTGTGTTTGCCCATGTCGCTGGGTGTCGCTTCCCGCCCATGGGGTCGCCGGTCTTTGCGTGTCATGGCGGCCTGTTTGGGTGCTCGCGGGGGGGATGCCTGTAGTGGAGGCGGCGTGTTTTAGGTCTGATCCACGTGGCCACTAGCTTGACTGCCAGTCTGTGAGCCATTCCGCGGTCCCACAACACTGCCCAGAGGCTCGCGCAGAGCCGATCGAATTCCTGTAGAGGGTTCGCGGCATTTTGGGCGTGCGTGTTCCGCTGCTTGGGTTTACGATGGGCGGCCATCTTAGCTGTGTCCCTGCGGTCCGGTGCTTCTCAGTGGGGTATTCTCGCTTGTGCGGGTGCCGTGATGTCCCTCAACGGCAGGGGGGGGGGGGAGGAAACCGGGGTCCATTTCACCTCTATGTGCCACAGCAGTGTACACAACCGAGAGACCGGCCGTATCTTCTCGGCTGCGCCTGCGGGTAGGCCCAAAGATGCTTCAGGGTGCGACCTCCGATATATTAGTGGTATGCCTTAACAAGTTGTTTCCCGTGCTTGTAGAGGTGCTCCAGTAGAGTCTGTGCTTGGTTTCTCGGGTGGAGAGTCGTTAATTTTTCGGTTTTAGTGAGTTTTTCCAGGAGCTCTCTCTATGTGCGACTTGTCTGCTTGGCGGTCAGGCCCCGCCCCGGATACAAGCAAATTTTAAAAAAAGAGTTGACATGTAGCTGTTCAACTGTAATGTCCCTCTTTCTCTTTTAGTGTACCCACAAAAAAAAACATAAGCCCCCCTGCGCCTCATGAACTTGCTACACTGCTGATGCTGCATATCCAATGTGAGAAGAGGCCACATATAATCCACAGGACATAAGCAGTGGGGGGGGGCAGCAAATCATTTCAGTGATGTTCAATCTGAGTGTGATTATTTTGATATTATTACTGTTATTCTTAAAAAAACACCAACAAATTCTGCAGCACTGTACAATGGGTGGACTAAAAAACAAGTAAATGAAGCATGATAAGTTGTACGTACAGGAACAAAATGTGCTGAGAGCCTTGCTCAAATAAGCTTACATTCTAAGGGGAGTGTGCTATATTGACACAAGGGTAAGGGCACATAATAAAAGCAGAAAATAATGCACTTCAGTACTGTTCATATAAAATGGATTATTTTGGATTGTATTTACTTTTTTTTTTTAGAGCTATGCTTAAAGGGACATTAAAGACACAAAAGGAACAAAACATTATTATTTATTGTAAAACATGTATAGGTAGTGTTATTCTCACTGTTTGATGGGGATGATATCAATACAAGGTTTTATAGCAGAGATTGCCTGTAGTGCAACATACTCTTTATAAATTAGAGTAATCTGTTGTAATTTTCTCTTATTTTGTTAATTTAATAAGATTTTATTTATAAAGTAGTGTGGAGAAATACATTGTTTAAAGGGACACTATAGTCACCAGAACAACTAAAGCTTATTGAATTTGTTCTGGTGAGTAGAATCATTAACTTCAGGCTTTTTGCTGTAAACACTTTTCTTTTCTGAGAAAATGCAGTGTTTACATTACAGCCTAATAATAACTTTACCGGCCACTACTCAGATGGCTGTTAGAGATCCTTCCTGGGTCATGGCTGCTTAAAATGCATCCAAAGATTCAGTATGCGGATTGGCCAGGGCTGTGTTTGAATCATGCTTGCTCTGCCCCTGATCTGCCTCCTTGTCAGTCTCAGCCAATCCTATGAGAAAGCATTGTGATTGAATCAGGCTACAACTTCTGATGATGTCAGAGACTGCTTGTTTTTCTGAGTCTAACAGCATGCAGAGTTACAGCTTCAGGCTTGAATACAGTAAGACTTTTACTATATTTATGGATGCATGAGGGGCCCAGGTGGCTAGATGGTGGTTTTAACATTATAGGGTCAGGAATACATGTTTGTGTTCCTGACCCTATATTGATCCTTTAATGTCAAGATTTACATATTGCTAAGGGTGCATACTTTTGTGTTGTGCTATATAATATTGCTATTGAATGTGATCCGTGTAGTTCATACATGAATTGGCTACCTGACAGAGGTAAATTTCAGCAGGAGATTGGTTAAATTGGATTTATAGGAATGTGATAGATGTCAGAAGGTTTACAACACATGTTGCTCTTTTGAAACAACCAGCAGCCAGAGCCTCTGCAAGGTGTGAAATGTTACACGTTAGTCTCCTCTTAATCTAGATTCAATGTAAACCAACTGGCTACTCTACCATATGCCTATAGGCATATGATAGAGTAGTGGGTTCTTTTGATATACAGGTGATACTCGAAAAATTAGAATATCGTGCAAGAGTTCATTTATTTCAGTAATGCAACGTAACAGGGAAAACTAATATATGAGATAGACGCATTACATGCAAAGCAAGATAGTTCAAGCTGTGATTTGTCATAAGTGCAATGATTATGGCTTACAGCTCATGAAAACCCAAAATCCACAATCTCAGTAAATTAGAATATTGTGAAAAGGTGCAATATTCTAGGCTCACAGTGTCCCACTCTAATCAGCTGAGTAAGCCATAACACCTGCAAAGGGTTTCTGAGCCTTTAAATGGTATCTCAGTCTGGTTCCTTAGGAATCACAATCATGGGGAAGACTGCTGATCTGACAGTTGTGCAGAAAACCATCATTGACACCC
Organism: Pelobates fuscus; assembly: GCF_036172605.1. Lineage (NCBI taxonomy): Eukaryota > Metazoa > Chordata > Amphibia > Anura > Pelobatidae > Pelobates > Pelobates fuscus. Next base: position 185,989,079 of record NC_086323.1, read on the forward strand.
TCCATAAGGAAGGAAAGCCTTAAAAAGGTAATTGCGAAGGAAGTTAGATGTTCCCAAAGTGCTGTATCAAAGCACATTAATAGAAAGTTATGTGGAAGGGAAAAGTGTGGCAGAAAAAGGTGCACAAGCAGCAGGGATGACCGCAGCCTAGAGAGGATTGTAAGGAAAAGGCCATTTAAATGTGTTGTTGATTCACAAGGAGTGGACTGAGGCTGGAGTCAGTACATCAAGAGCCACCACACACAGACGGATCCTGGACACGGGCTTCAGATGTCGTATTCCTCTTGTCAAGCCGCTCCTGAACAACAAACAACGTCAGAAGCGTCTTACTTGGGCTAAAGAAAAACAGGCCTGGTCTGTTGCTCAGTGGTCCAAAGTCCTCTTTTCTGATGAGAGCAACTTTTGCATCTCATTTAGAAACCAAGGACTCAGAGTATCGTTGTATTGTGCTCCTTGAAACAACAAACCTTTTTCCAGAGCAGCCTGAGGTTAACTGTGGGTTTAACTATGGGTTTTTCTTTGTATCCCGAACAATTCTTCTGGCAGTTGAGGTTGAAATCTTAAGTGGTGTACCTGATCTTCACTTGGTATTAAGAGATCCCCAAATGTTCCACTTCTTAATAAGTGATTTAACAGTACTGATTGCCATTTTCAAGGCTTTGGATATCTTTTTATATCCTTTTCCATTCTTATAAGGTTTCTGTAACGAGTATATACCCCTACACGCAGGATCCAGCCTAACAGAAGACAGTACAGAGGAGAGATGCGTCTACCGGACCTTAGAGTGGCCGGACTCGACGTAATAGGATAAGACAGAGTCAGGAACGATCCGAGGTCAAGGGCACAAAGAGACAGCGTAAACGAAAACTAGCCGGGGACTGGTACACAGGAATCAGCAAGCCGGCAAACAGTACAGAATAGGATAAAGCGAAAACGAAGTCAGAATACAAAGCCAAGGTCAAATACGGAGAAACACAACTGAACACAACAAGCACTAAAGGGAACTGTAGCAGAAACCACGATAGGGCAAGGAACTAAGGGAAAAGGGTAAGTATAAGTAGCCTTCAAACTAATGTGATTGGCTCCTGTCACTTCCACTCCCCCAACAGGTAAGTGTATGGGGTGATTGGCATGACAGGAGCCAATGGGAGCCTTTTTGCAATTTAGGCTCCCACTGTCTCTTTAAGAGCGCGCCCGAGATTCGCGGCGCGCTCTTAGCTGCAGGCGGGACACGTGACCGCTTCTCGCGGTCACTGCCCGCCTTCCTGTCTGAACAGTCGGACGAGCCGCGCGCGGCTCGTGCAGCCGCAGGACCGCGCGCGGCTTGAAGAGAGGACCGCGTCCGGCCCCCGGATAAGGTAAGTACCGCTACAGTACCCCCCCCTGAGGACACGCCCTCCGGGCGGGCAGGACCAGGCCTGGCAGGAAAACGCGAATGGAAAGAACGTACAAGGCGGGGAGCATGAACAGCATCCGCAGAAATCCAACTGCGCTCCTCAGGCCCATAACCCTTCCAATGTACCAAGTACTGAAGCCGACCCCTGAGAAAACGAGAGTCAATAACAGCAGATACTTCGAACTCCTCATGACCCTCCACAGAGACAGGAGGGGGAGGGGGAGTAAGCCGGGTATAGCGGTTGTGTACGTAAGGCTTCAACAAAGAGGTGTGAAATACATTGGGTATACGCAGATTCTTAGGCAGACCCAAGGCATAAGAAACGGGATTAACCTTATGTATAATGCGATAAGGACCAATGAAGCGGGGAGCCAATTTCATAGAAGGCACCCGGAGGCGAATATTCCGTGTGGAAAGCAAAACCCTGTCCCCCACAACATAGGAAGGAGCCGCTCTGCGATGCTTGTCAGCCTGAGCCTTCTGGCGGGCAGCAGAGTCCACCAAAGAACGCTGAACCTGCTCCCAAGTATTACGCAAACCAGCCAAATGCTCATCCAGAACTGGCATGCCCTGTGAGGAGAATGCAGCCGGAAGAACAACGGGATGCTGGCCATAGACAACGTAAAAAGGGCTTTTGCCGGAAGAATCATGAGTGGCATTATTCCGAGCAAATTCAGCCCAAGGAAGCAGGTCAGACCAATTGTCCTGATGGTGAGACACAAAACAACGGAGGTACTGCTCAAGAGACTGGTTGGCACGTTCAGCAGCTCCATTAGACTGGGGATGGTAAGCGGAAGAAAATGAGAGGGAAATACCCATCTCCGAACAAAAGGCTTTCCAGAACCTGGAAACAAATTGGCTACCCCTATCGGATACAATAGATAAGGGAATACCATGTAATCGAAACACTTCTCTAGCGAAGATAAGAGCCAATTCCTTGGAAGTGGGCAACTTGCGAAGAGACACAAAGTGAGCCATTTTGGAAAACCGATCTACTATCATTAGGATGACTGTGTTACCATTCGAAGGGGGTAATTCAACAATAAAATCCATTGATAGATTAGACCAAGGTCTCTCGGGAACGGGCAACGGATGCAACAGCCCACAAGGAACTCTACGAGAAGTTTTCATACATGCACAAGTAGTACAAGCACTTATATAGTCAGTAACATCCTTACGTAAGGTATCCCACCAGAAATACCGAGAAACGGCTGACACTGTTTTGGAAATACCAGGATGTCCAGCAGTCTTAGTATCGTGATAAAGTGACAGAATATCCCGTCTCTCGGGAATGTCAACGAACAATTTATCATTAGGCCTCTCGCTAGGTGCCATGCCTTGTTTCGCTTGTATGGCCTGCAAGAGGGACGAGGAAATAGACAATATAGTAGTTGCTATTATCCTGTCTGGGGGAATGACAGGAGTGACATCAATCTCCTGTTTGTCAATAGTCTCGAATTGTCTGGACAGAGCGTCCGCTTTGGTGTTCCGGTCACCTGGCCTATAGGTGATTATATAATTAAAATGAGACAAGAACAGTGACCACCTAGCCTGCCTTGAAGACAATCTTTTAGCTTCGCTAAGGTAGGATAGGTTCTTATGATCTGTAAATATGAGAATAGGATCCTTAGTTCCTTCTAGCAAATGTCTCCATTCTTTGAGTGCTAAAATGATAGCAAGGAGTTCGCGATTACCCACATCATAATTCCTCTCTGCCTTGGACATTTGTTTAGAAAAGAAGCCACAAGGATGCAATGGCTTGTCAGGAGACTCTCTTTGGGATAAGACAGCACCTACCCCTATATCGGAAGCATCAACCTCAAGTATATATGGCAATGAGGGGACAGGATGCTGTAAAATAGGGGCAGAGGCGAACGTAGTTTTAAGAAAGTCAAAAGCCTGAAGTGCCTCAGTAGACCAGACACGTGTATTGCCATCCTTTTTAGTCATACGAGTAATAGGCGCTACTATAGACGAAAAACCTTTGATACAAAGAAGAACCCCGCTCCAGCCGGAGAAGAGGATCTTCTAATAAATCCCTTGTCTAATGACTCTTTAATGTATTCCTCCATGACACGGTTTTCTTGAACCGATAGGGGGTACACCCTGCCCTTAGGAGGTATAGTACCAGGCAACAAATCAATAGCACAATCGTAGGGTCTGTGAGGCGGTAATTTGTCAGCTTCTCTTTTATCAAAGACAGTCTTTAAAGTTAAATACTGAGAGGGTATTGTCGTAGATAAAGGAGGAACAGTAGGAACGTTAATAGAATTCACAGGCGTGACTTCAATAGTACATGACTCATGGCAGGCTTCACTCCATGATTTTATCTGCCCTGTCTCCCAGTCAAAAATGGGATTGTGGGCACGTAACCATGGATACCCTAACACCAACTGTGAAGAGGGAGAGGTGATGACCTGGAACCGAATGGTTTCATAGTGTAGAACCCCTGTGTACATGTGTAGCGGTGCAGTCTCGTGAGTAACAACAGGAGATATCAATGGTCTACCATCTATGGCCTCAACGGCCAAGGGTATCTCCTTCTCTCTGATGGGAATATTGTTTCTCTTTACAAAACCAGAGTCTATAAAGTTCTCGGCTGCCCCAGAATCAACCAGGGCGTCTATGTTTTCAACTATACAACTCTCTCCCATATGTAAAGAAACAGGGAGAAGCAATCGGTTAGGAGGCAATGTAGGAGACTTAGAAATCACACCCAAGGCCAGTCCCCTATAAGGTCTTAGGTGCGAGAGTTTTCCGGGAGCAGAGGACACTCCTTTACCATATGGTCTCTCTTACCACAATATAGGCAGAGTCCCTCCCTTCTCCTATGTAATTTCTCAGTATCTGAGAGTTTTGCAACCCCTAATTGCATAGGTTCCTCTTCAGATACTTTAACACTCTCCGGTATATTAACTCTGGGTTGAATAGGTGTAACAAAACGTCTATTCCTGTTCTTAGTATAGAGCCTGTCACGAATCCTATTATCTATATCGATGAGGTAGTCAATAAGGTCCTCTAAGGCAATAGGAAGCTCCTTAGCTGCTACCTCATCCAATATAGAGTCTGATAAACCTTCCATGAAGGCCGTAGTTAACCCATTATTGGTCCAATCGACCTGTGAGGCAAGGGTACGAAACTGTATAGCGTAATCAGCCACAGACCTAGAACCCTGTTTAACCCTCATTAATGCTCTAGCGGCATTCTTAGACCTTTTCATAGTATCAAAAGTTCTGCGAAAAGCTGTTAGAAAACTGTGAAAGTTATGCACCATAGGTCCATTAGCCTCCCAAATAGGGTTTGCCCATTCAAGTGCTTTGTCGGTAAGTTGGTGCATAAAGAATCCAACTTTAGACCTCTCTGTGGGAAATGAACGTGGATACATTTCAAAATGAAACTCTATTTGGTTAATGAACCCTCTGCATGTCTTAGAATCCCCTCCGTACCTAGGAGGAGGCGTTAAATGTGCTGTAGCGTTAGGCATAGTCGATACTTCAGGAAGCAGGGGTGCAGGAGGGTTAGGTGCGGTTGCTGGAATGGTTCTAGTTAAGAGCGTCTGGAGAGCCTGAGCTATTTGATCCATACGGTGATCCTGCTCTACAAATCTAGCCTCATGGGTCGCCATCTGTTGAGCTAAATCTGCGGGGTCCATGGCCCTATCGTAATGTAACGAGTATATACCCCTACACGCAGGATCCAGCCTAACAGAAGACAGTACAGAGGAGAGATGCGTCTACCGGACCTTAGAGTGGCCGGACTCGACGTAATAGGATAAGACAGAGTCAGGAACGATCCGAGGTCAAGGGCACAAAGAGACAGCGTAAACGAAAACTAGCCGGGGACTGGTACACAGGAATCAGCAAGCCGGCAAACAGTACAGAATAGGATAAAGCGAAAACGAAGTCAGAATACAAAGCCAAGGTCAAATACGGAGAAACACAACTGAACACAACAAGCACTAAAGGGAACTGTAGCAGAAACCACGATAGGGCAAGGAACTAAGGGAAAAGGGTAAGTATAAGTAGCCTTCAAACTAATGTGATTGGCTCCTGTCACTTCCACTCCCCCAACAGGTAAGTGTATGGGGTGATTGGCATGACAGGAGCCAATGGGAGCCTTTTTGCAATTTAGGCTCCCACTGTCTCTTTAAGAGCGCGCCCGAGATTCGCGGCGCGCTCTTAGCTGCAGGCGGGACACGTGACCGCTTCTCGCGGTCACTGCCCGCCTTCCTGTCTGAACAGTCGGACGAGCCGCGCGCGGCTCGTGCAGCCGCAGGACCGCGCGCGGCTTGAAGAGAGGACCGCGTCCGGCCCCCGGATAAGGTAAGTACCGCTACAGTTTCATTACGTTGTTACACAGGTCTTTTGACAGTTCTATTCTGCTCCCCATGGCTCAGTATCTAGCCTGCTCAGTGTATCCATGTTAGAGCTAACAAACTCATTAACTATTTATACTAATTGCAATTTAAAAAAAAAACATGTGTGAGGAATTAACCTTTAATTGCCATTTTAACCTGTGTATGTGTCACCTTGTGTGTCTGTGTGTGTAAACTTTTGATCAGGGCCATTTGGGTGATTTCTGTTTTAAAAAGGAGCCAAACAACTATGTGATAATACATGGCTTTATATAATCACTATCCTTTAATAAAATCAATTTTTTTTTTGCATTATCAGTCATATTTTCAAAATCAATGCCAACATTTTTGCCAGGGAAAGCAAACTTTTGAGCACGACTGTAGACTATGAATTGACTTATATTTTAGTAAGATATGATTTGTGTTTGTGTTTGTGTAAACTCTTGTCCTTTACTCACACATTTAGATTGTCATTTCTAGTTGGGTATTTGGATTATGGTTTAAAAGCTATTAAGGGGCACTAAAGGGACAATATAGGCAACCAGACCACTTAATTTTATTGGATGTCCCTGTCCACCTTAGCCCTGCAGTGTAAAATATTGCGGTTTTTGAGAAACTGCAATGTTTACAATGATTACATTGCAGTACTAAGGCATTTCCTGGAGTTTCACAGAGTTTGACTCTGTGAAGTGATGCATTGAGATAATGTTTTCCTATAAGGAAGGACTAATGCATGCTTGCCGCTCACCATGCATACTCATAAGGTCCCCCTGGTCCTGGTGCACCTCGGTGGAGGAGGCAGGCCACGACCCAGCACAGAGAGACATTGGTGCTGGAATCCAGCAAATGAATAAAGAGTTATTTAACTCTTCATGTGCCACGAGCAGGGGCAGAGGGCACTATAGTTAGGAATAAAACGTTGTATTCCTAACACTATAGTTTTCCTTTAATTTACTTGTTGTTACATGATGTGTTATTACCTTGCTAATATTCATACTAAGCACTTTATGATTTTTTTTTTCAATTTACCTGATGTAAATTTTGCTTTTCAATTTGTGATAGTTGTTTTTTTAATTGTAAAATTTATTTGTATATTTTATTTTTACATGCTGTCATTTTCTTCAGCAGGTATGCTTCTCATGGCAATACATATGACAAAACTGCTACTAATTACCTAATTATTTTGTTCTTCACTATATATTAAATACTGCTCACATAAGGAATATGGGGGAATAAAGAGAAACAGAAGTGTCTAGTAGAGGTGTCGGTTTGCTACCAGTCAGAAGCACCATCCAAATAAGACGGCAGTGCAGGAGGAAATTGCACTTATGTTCAATAACCGCTCGTAAGCTAACTGACTCAAGATCTGCCCGGAACCCCAACGTGACTGGCTTGTTCTCAGTCTTGAGTTCTTTTAGGTTAACTATCAATATATTTAAAATGGTGCTGATTGCTTGACATAATGTTATCATTGATGTGCTCATGTACACTTTGCTATGTCTATTGATAACTTTGTGTACACCAAGCACCACCCAAAAAAAAGAATGTCAAACAAAAATATACAAAAGACACATGAGGGAAATGGGGAGGTTGATGAGAAATGTGAGGTGCATGGGGGGATTAAAGACATACATGAGGGACATGGGGTCCTAGAGAGACACATATTTACATAGTTACATAGCTGAAAAGAGACTTGCGTCCATCAAGTTCAGCCTTCCTCACGTTTGTTTTTTGCTGTTGATCCAAAAGAAGGCAAAAAAAAAACAGCTTGAAGCACAATTTTGCAACAAGCTAGGAAAAAAAATCCTTCTTGACCCCATAATGGCAGTCAGATTTATCCTTGGATCAAGCAGTTATTACCCTACATTGAAAGATTATATCCTTGAATATTCTGTTTTTGCAAGTATGCATCCAGTAGCTGTTTGAACATCTGTATGGACTCTGATAAAACCACCTCTTCAGGCAGATAATTCCACATCCGGATTGTTCTCACAGTAAAAAAACCTTTCCTTTGCCTTAGACGAAATCTTCTTTCTACCAGTCTAAACGCATGGCCTCGTGTCCTATGTAAAGTCCGGTTTGTGAATAGATTGCCACACAATGGTTTGTATTGGCCCCGAATATATTTGTATAATGTTATCATATCCCCTCTCAGGCGATGTTTTTCTAAATTAAATAGGCTTAAATTTGTTAACCTTTCTTCACAGCTGATATGTTCCATTCCTTTTATTAATTTTGTAGCCCGCCTCTGCACTTTTTCTAGTGCCATAATATCCTTCTTTAGAACAGGTGCCCAAAATTGCACAGCATATTCAATATATGGTCTTACCAGTGATTTATAAAGAGGCAAAATGATATTCTCGTCCCGATAATGCCCTTTTTCATGCATGATAATACCTTACTGGCCTTGGCCACTGCTGATTGACATTGCACATTATTGCATTGTTTTTTTTCTATAACAATTCCCAAGTCCTTTTCGTGTGTTGTTATCCCTAATTCACTTCCATTAAGGGTATACGTTGCTTTTGTATTCTTTACGCCGACATGGAGGTACATGAGAGACATAAGGGAATGCATAAACACATGAGCATCATAGGGAGTTTGAATAGACACATACGGAACATGGAGGGACAAGTTAGGGAGATAGACACAAGTAGGTAAGAGATTGAGAAAGGAAAGGGGAAAAACAAAATGGGAAAAGATTGTGAGAAACACAAATGAAGGGCAGATGGAGACAGACATTGGCAGGGGTAAGGGAAAAACAAAAGCAGAGAAGAGAGAGAAAGAAGGGAGAATAAGTGTTGGAAATATGCAGGAAGAAGTTAAGGGAAAGACATACATTAGTAGAGGTGGCAATCAGGAATTAATAAATGGAATCACACATAACTGCAACACACAGATACCTGCATTAAAACAAATGGACATGCAAAAAAGGAGCAAAGAAAATGATGAACTGCTGTTAGGCCACACAAGAAAGACTGCACCACTTTCCAGCAACCAAATCCTGCTACATCCTGTGCAAATTTGTTGTTTCTCTTTAGCTTCTATAACTCTCAATCGAGAGTTATGGGAGTTAAAGGTATCCCGATGCATCATATAAACCTGTGCCACCCGGGCCAACATTTAAGGCAGCACTATCACGCTAAACTGACCTTTCTACTATCTCTGCTCTTTCTTGCTCATAATTTGTTCTTCTTTTCTTTCTATCTGAAGAAAAAGGACTACTTTGTCTTATGTATTTTTCCTACCCTTAAACTCCTTTGACCCAAGGAGGAGCTTAAGTCCGCTTAATTTTCTGTGGTCAAAGACATTTTCCCACAATACTCACCTCTCCTGCTGTGTTTTTTTAACGTTGCTTAATTCAATGTTTGAACCTTGTGGCGGGACTGCTGCCGGTCTGTGAATTGCCTGTCAGATATTATGTGTGCTTCCCCATCTTTTCGTATCTTCTGCCCGTTCCCCGTCCGGGAGTGCTTCCATGATTCATTTGCCTCCCGAACAGGTACCACCCCGATACCCCATTTAGAATGTTGGCTTAGAACCTTAGTGTCAAACCACAAGGGAAACAATTAATGAGCCCTCCTTGACCACCATTCGTGCAGACGAACGTTCTGTCAGGATCATCATTGTGCTTTGCACAATATTGTGTATTTGGGTCTGGCTGGGATCGAACCTGAGTTTCCTGCATCCCCGTCAGGATCTTTACATTGGGCTCCACACTTCTTTGACTGTTTCTACATGTTCTTGGTATCCTGTAGTCTGAGCCTGTTTGCCTGGATTTGCACACCTGTTCCTGGTTCCATGATTATTGGCTGAGTCTTCCTATTTAAACCCCGCAAGTCTGGTTCTCGTTGTCAGATCGTGTTTCCTGTTCCGTTTGGTTTCACTGCTGTTCATCTGACTCCTGGTTTTGATCCCCTGCTCGTCTACTGTTTTGCCTGATTGCCGCCAGCCCTGACTTCTGATTCTGTTACCGACTACTCTTCTGGATTTCCCTTGTCTGTACTGCGTTCCAGGAAGCACTGGTTATTTCAGCCCCAGTGCACTGTGTCACAGCCTTGGGGATTTCTGTCCTGAGTCCCCTCGGTCTGTGCCGAATTGCAACGGGTGCCTTAACTCTGCCTGCCGGACTCCCACTCCAGGTAAGATCCCTGACACGTTCACACCAATTAATCAGAACGTTCGCACTTTCAACATTAGTGTGAAACCGCAAGCGAAGTAATTAATGAATGCCCCTCTGGGTGGCCGCCATTTTGTACAGACGAATGCCATCCAGGGGGAGCATTTGCGTCCCGTAACGAGATGCTTCCCTTGCAGGGTTTCACACAGAGTCCTCGCGAGCGGAGTCTGGTCGAGAAAGGCAACAATACGAGGTTCCCTGAGATTGGTGTGGGCACTTCTGGGGCACTGGCGAGTTTGTCTGGCTTTGGGGTGCCCGCTAGGACCAAGAGACCAGCTCTTTTCCCGTGGGCGGGCTCTCTGTGCCTGGGAGACAAAGGGATGGTCTCTTTTTCCCGCGCTTGGACTCCCAGGTACAGAGGCTCTTGGGATGAAGACCCCCCTGTCCCCGCATGGGGGAAACCCTGTGTTTGGGAGCAGGCTTTTGGAGACAAAGGGACAAAGCCCTTCCCGCGTTAGGTTCCCGGGGAGGGGGAGGATCCTGGGAGGGGGCATTGTATGCGGTTGTTACACCCCTTCCATGGGGTTATACTTAAAAGCATTGCCGTCCATAGCAATGCCAGCAGGCGGAGTGCCTGTAATGACAGGTACTCCCCCTGCTGCTTGAAAAAAAATATTAAAACAGTTTAAAACAGTGTAAAATCTAATTATATATACTTAGATCATATATATATATATATATATATATATATATATATATATACACAAATACACTGTCTAAGTGTATTTTAATATTGATATATATATATATATATATATATATATATATATATATATATATATATATAGTAATATCAAAATACACGTAGAATGATATTGATTAAATCATTATCATTATATATATGTCCAAAAGCAGATAAATGTCAGCGCTGTGCAATAGCCCCAAATAAGTGTTTGTGGGGAAGCTGGGTATTGAAATACATGTGTATGATTTCCACCTGAGTACGGGCGGAACGCTGCGTACGGGCAGAACGCGTGGATGAGTTAGAAGTCTTTCCAGGCTTTGGCTTTGGCTTTGTCATCCCTCCATTTGAATTTGCAGCATTTCGGCTGGATCCTTGGACATTTTCTGAATTTAGGCTGGACCAACGGAGTGGTAATACTTTCAGCACACTGCTTATCTGCTACATATTATGGACTCTGTTTGGATTCCTTGATGTAAAGTAGGATTTAAACACCATCTTTTTTACTGTGTATGAGTTTTTTAAAGGATTTGGAGTTTCATTTTTACATGATATTAATAAACTGTGTTGCACTTTCTTTGCTTGGTTTGTATCTTTGAAGATACGTTACTGTGATCACTGCTGTTGGATACAAAGTTTACACAGAATTCCCCTAATTTCCTAAACCACCGCTGTGGAGGTGGAAATCATACACATTTATCTCAATACACAGCTTCCCCACAAACACTTATTTGGGGCTATTGCACAGCGCTGACATTTATCTACTTTTGGACATTCTATCACATAGGTTTGCGGAATAACCTTTTATGTCTGGCAGCTACAAATTTTTATCTTTGGACTTTTAATATTTGGTGTCATACAGACGAATTAATTTTATATTGCGCTTTTTTTATCATTTTATATATATATATATATGTATATATGTATATATATATGTATGTATATATAATAAAAAATTATTATGTTAATACTTAAAGAAAAAATAATAATAATAAAAAATAAATAAAAAATATATGTGTAATTTCGTTCTAACTGTATTTTAAAATTAATATATATATATATATATATATATATATATATATATATATATTGATATCAAAATACACGTAGAACGAAATTATATATATACATAAGTATATACGTATATATCACTATATATACCTATATATAAATAAAAATAATAAAAAAATTATATACATATATATACACACATATATATACACACACGTGTATATATATATATGTACACACAAAATGTAAATATGGGCTAGCACTCATGGTCTTGAAGTAAAATGGTACTTTATTGAATAATCTTAAAATCGACGTTTCAGCCTAAATCTGGGGATTTCCTCAGGGTCAACGAACAGTAACACTAATATTTGTGTTCAGCGAAGTCTCCTGAGTATAACAGTACCCCTCATGTACAGGTTTTATGGTGTTTTTTTTAAAAGTTACAGAGTCAAACATAAGGCTTATGTTTCAGTTTTTTCACATTGAAAATTGGTTATGTTGCCTTTGAGACCGTATGGTAGCCCAGGAATGAAAATTACCCCAATGATACCATTTGCAATAGTAGACAACCCAAGGTATTACAAATGGGGTATGTCCAGTCTTTTTTAGTAGCCACTTAGTCACAAACACTAGCCAAAATTGCCTTTCAAATTAGTTTTTTGCATTTTTCACACACAAACAAATATTAATACTAATGTTGGCCAGTGTTTGTGACCAAGTGGCTACTAAAAAAGAGTGGACACACCCCATTTGCAATACCTTGGGTTGTCTACTTTTGCAAATGGTATGCCATCATGGGGGTAATTCTCATTCCTGGGCTACCAAAAAGTATTGGTAAAAGTAAAAGTAAGTAAAAACATTCACAGTTAAAATGTCATGTAGAACTAAAAATTTTTTTTTCAATTCTTATTTTCTCCCATTTTTTTAACTATTTTATTCATGTTAAAATATGTTTCATACCTAAATATTTGATGTTAAATGAAAGTCCTGTTTACCCTGTATAAAATGATATATAATACGTGTGGGTGCACATAATATGAAAGAAGTGAATTACTCCTGAACAGACATATAGTGCAAATTCAAGTTATTGTTTACGCTTTGTTTTGATCACGTGTACATTTGGCTCAGTCCTTAAGGGGTTAAACTAAACAAGGGACTCTAGTGGCAAGTGGGGGCCCTAAGTGACCAGGTGAGGAGGCCTACTGACTCTTCCCGGCCTCCACCCACGAGCTAGGGGGTAGGAGCCCTAAGTGAGAAAGGCACAGGATGGTGCCAAAACGTTGTCTTTTCCAAATAAATGACTGACTGTTGGGTGTGCCCAGACGTATGTTTTTGCTGCAGTAAGATATGTTTCTTTGTGATCTCAATGCCTGATCACACATTATGTGATCAGGTACAGCCCAGAACAGATGTGCAGTATACATTTTATACACTCATTTTTTATATCTGCTTCCAATGCTTCTCTATGAGAAGTCTCACATCTGCTTTTAGAGTGTTTAAAGCGTGTAAAAGCACCCTCTCAGCTGTCTGACAACTGGAAGGGTGCAATCAAGGATGTTTATAAAAGCTATGATATCTATTCAAATCATTGCTTATAATTCTAAATTAAGAAAGAAGAGGCATTCTGTTTCGAGAGATCATTCTGAATGCAGAACTTAAGAGAAAGGATTTTAGGAACTCAGGAAAAACAAAACATGTATAGCTTTTATTTTAATTGCCTTAAGATAAATATAATGCATCAAATGCCAATAAACTGCATTAGTGCATTAAAGCATTTGCATTGCATAGCCCAGACTTTCCCTTTAAGGGGATAATGCTCCATTATTATACAATGGCAGTGTAAACTGTTTAGTGTCTTGAAATTTTATCTGGAGCATTCTATGATGCATGAAATTAGATAATTTTACTTACATACTGCAATGATGTGACTAGATTTAATGGTATTTTACCTGGCCAATCCAGGTAGCAATAAGCTATTGTTAAACCAGGGCTCAAAATGTCCAATCTCCACTAGTCATTAGCGAGTGAAAATGTAGACCTGGCTGGGACAAATTCACCCCTGGTGTAACATGTACTCTCCATCCTAGCTTATAAGGCCTGGCCACTGGCATAGGACTTGAAATTATAAACCCCAATTAGCCTGTATGATGCTTCAGTAGTTTACCTGCCAGATGAACAGCTCCTGGTACAAACAGCGGAAAACGATCATAGTATTTTAGGTAAAGGTCAAAGTCACTTCGCCTCTGTTCCCAACTCCATCGATCCCGGGTAAGAGTAGGTTTTAATATGTTTGCATGCAGAATATTCTCTTTCCAAGCCTTCAGACAACAACAACAAAAAAAAGTCACTTAGAAAATCCTTTGGCCTCCTTTTACCACTTTGTTACTTTACTTTTTTTTTATTTATTATTTATTATTATTTATTTATTTTTTTGATTGTTGAATGGGTAAGGCAGTGGCTGAGTGACAGGCAACAGAGGGTTGTAGTCAATGGAGTATATTCAAAGCTTGGGCTTGTCACCAGTGGGGTACCTCAGGGATCTGTACTTGGACCCATTCTCTTTAATATTTTTATTAGTTATATTGCAGAAGGTCTTGATGGTAAGGTGTGTCTTTTTGCGGATGATACTAAGATATGTAACAGGGTTGATGTTCCAGGAGGGATAAGCCAAATGGAAAATGATTTAGGTAAACTAGAAAAATGGTCAGAGTTGTGGCAACTGACATTTAATGTGGATAAGTGCAAGATAATGCATCTTGGACGTAAAAACCCAAGGGCAGAGTACAGAATATTTGATAGAGTCCTAACCTCAACATCTGAGGAAAGGGATTTAGGGGTGATTATTTCTGATGACTTAAAGGTAGGCAGACAATGTAATAGACCAGCAGGAAATGCTAGCAGAATGTTTGGTGGTATAGGGAGAGGAATTAGCAGTAGAAAGAGGGAAGTGCTCATGTCATTGTTCAGAACACTGGTGAGACCTCACTTGGAGTACTGTACACAGTACTGGAGACCCTATCTTCAGAAGGATATTGATACCTTAGAGAGAGAGTTCAAAGAAGGGCTACTAAACTGGTTCATGGATTGCAGGATAAAACTTACCAGGAAAGGTTAAAGGATCTTAACATGTATAGCTTGGAGGAAAGACGAGACAGGGGGGATATGATAGAAACATTTAAATACATAAAGGGAATCAACACAGTAAAGGAGGAGACTATATTTAAACGAAGAAAAACTACCACAACAAGAGGACATAGTCTTAAATTAGAGGGACAAAGGTTTAAAAATAATATCAGGAAGTATTACTTTACTGAGAGGGTAGTGGATGCATGGAATAGCCTTCCAGCTGAAGTGGTAGAGGTTAACACAGTAAAGGAGTTTAAGCATGCGTGGGATAGGCATAAGGCTATCCTAACTATAAGTTAAGGCCAGGGACTAATGAAAGTATTTAGAAAACTGGGCAGACTAGATGGGCCGAATTGTTCTTATCTGCCGTCACATTGTATGTTTCTATGTTTCTATGTTTATCCATGCAGTCAGAATTTAACATGACTGGAATACATGGAGGTATGAGATGAATGAATCTAATAAGATGGAATAAGACAGTACATATGGGATGGAGTGGATAGATAGATGGATATTGTACAATATTGACTGGTTTAGGCTGCCCATAACCTGGAAATCAGGTTGAAGCTTTTAACACCATTTCACCCAATGAGAGCTCTGGAGGTACCCATACCTGTGGAACTGAGCTATAATGCATTAGTTACCACTTAAAAATAACATACCTTAGCTAAATCATCAATACGAGCATCATCGAGTTGTTTCGGATGTGCATTGCTTTTGATGCTGCTTTTGAATCCAGGATATATAAAACCCGTGCATGTCTTCCATTTGCTTTTTGATACGGTTGCAATCTCCTTCCTTTCTTTATCAAGATCTAAAGGGCTCACAGTCGCTGAATGATACTCTCTTGAGTATGTAAATCTCTGCTTTGGCTCCTATAATGCACATGAATGATATAACGTGAATATCAGTTGTTAGGGACTTTAATTACAGTACAAGTTAATTATACTTATTATTATGCCTTTAAAGAAACAGTGAACACTCACTACACAATTTTGCTACTATCAATAGAAATGCAATGCACGCAACCATAAAAAAGGCGCCATTTCCTGCCACTTAGATCGCTCAATGGTGCATGAGTTATGGTATATGGCACTGTTTATCGCACTGGGCTTGTGCCTGGTACCAACTTGTTTAACCCTATTGAGCAATTAATGGAGGATGCTGGAAGAGGCGTGCCACCATCACAAGCAAGAATTGTGACTATGTGCTTTGGGGCTAAGGACCTTGACCCCAGGGGTTACAGGATACCTTATTCAGGAGGGTCGAGTACAAGCCACGTTATCCTGGTTCATGTTTTATGCTTGATGTCCTGTTGCGGGACTCCCAGCACACTTCACTAGGCGATGTTGAATGCTTGGAGAAGAGTGGCACTTGCATGCATGAAAGGCGAGGAGATGCCGCCCCTGCGGGAAATTGGACTTGGGGGAGGCTGGAGACCTTGTATAGAGTTGATGTGTGTAATGTCAAGGCACTATGAAAGCTCTCCCTTATTGTAACATGTAGGCATACAAGAGGGATATGTAACAGCTATGCTAGTGCATGGGTAATGTATTCAGTTACTTTTTGTCTCAGATGGCCTCAGCTAGATGCCAGGATGGGATAAGGACATGCACCTAGCAAGCTATTGTAAGATGTAAGAGGTTTAGAAAGCACAGAGGGAGGAGGGGCTGAGTCAACAGCATCACATCCTGTTTTTGCTTACAGCAAAATGGTCAAGCAGACCCATTGTGTTGCAAGAGCAGAAAGGGAACAAGCTAGAGGTATTTGGAGGTCTGAAAGGGAACCAGACCAGAAAGGGAACCAGCTAGAGGTATATGGAGGTCTAGCTACGTCATCCCAAAGAGGGCAGAGGTTAGTGTATTCTGTGTACCCAGCTGGAGTTTGTATTAGTCTCTTTCCCATCCTACATTCCCACACTGTAATTACTGTACCTGCATACTCCTCCCTATATTATGCAAACAAGTGTGTCATGCCTGTAAATGTAGAAAAGGTGAGTGCTCATATAAAAAAAGTCCCAGTTAGTTGGAGTTCGCTTTTACATCATGAAGAAGATTGGTTTTAACTATGTAAGGTCCACTATATGGTGATCGCTCCAAAGACAAAACACTAGAGGTTTTTAGTTAGAATATCTTGTAATACCCAGAGAATCTCTGAAGTGTACCTGTCACGATTCGGGGAACCCAACATGCTAACACACACACACACAGAAAAGGTGCAGTACCGGACCTTAGAGTGGCCGGGCTAAGCACACACAGAATAGTCAGGAGACAAGCCGAGGAAGGGGAACCAGAAGACAGAATAACGAGAAACAAGCCGAGGTCAAAGGGTAGGAGAAAGTCACAAAGTCAGATTAACAAGCCAGAGAGTACGTAACCAGAAAACACAAGCTCAGAATCAATACTAGCAAGCAAAGACCACAACAGGGCACTGAGAGACAGAAAAGGTAAGTATTTAAATCCTTATCTTAATTCTGATTGGATAACTTCCAATTACAGAGCAAGGGCTTCAAAAGGGAGGTGTGAAAGGTGTTAGGTATACGCATGGAAGGAGGCAAGGCCAGGGAGTAGGACACAGGATTTACCCTACGCAATACCTTATAGGGACCAAGGAACTTTGGCGCGAACTTCATCGAGGGAACCCTAAGGCGGAGATTCCTAGAGGACAACCAAACCCTATCACCCGGAGCATAAGAAGGAGCCGCACACCTACGACGATCAGCAAATCTCTTTTGAGCAGCAGCCGCACGACAAAGAGCAGCATGGACCTGATCCCACATCTTCCGTAAGGAGGCGAGGTGCTCATCCAAAGCGGGCATTCCCTTGTCGGAGAACACACCGGGAAGGACAGAGGGTTGGAACCCATAAGCCACCATAAAAGGACTTACGCTAGTAGAAGAGTGAGACACAGTGTTCCTGGCAAATCCAGCCCAGGGAAAGAGATGGGACCAGTTGTCCTGGTGTGCATTTGTGAAACAGCGTAAATACAACTCCACAGACTGATTTGCCCGTTCGGCAGCTCCATTAGATTACGGATGATAGGAGTAAGTAAACGATAAGGAGACCCCCATCTCAGCACAAAAGCCCCTCCAAAACCGAGAGACAAACTGAGGGCCCCTGTCAGATACGATATCTTGTGGTATACCATGCAAGCGGAACACTCCTTTGGCAAACACCCAAGCCAACTGAACCGCAGAAGGTAGCTTCTTAAGCGGAATGAAGTGCGCCATTTTGGAGAACCTATCGGTTACAGTCAAAATTACTGTCTGTCCATCAGATGACGGAAGATCCACAATAAAGTCCATGGATAAGTGTGTCCATGGTTTCTTGGGTACAGATAGGGGCATAAGGAGTCCCAGGGGTTTAACATTAGGGGACTTACACTGTGTGCAGACACGGCAAGCCTGCACATAATCTGCCACATCTTTTTAAAGTGAGGGCCACCAAAACTGTTGGAGGAGACCGTTGTAAGTCTTGGTAACCCCTGGATGACCAGCAGTTTTGGCTGTGTGAAATAAAGCTAATAACTTCTTTCTGTCTTTCACTTTTACGTATAGCTTACCAACAGGAGTCTCAGAGGGTGCTTGGGATTCGTATGTCTTGATACCATCAAGAAAAAGAGACGAAATAACCAAACGGGTAGCAGCTATTATATTAGATGTAGGTACAATGGGCTCAGGAGTAGAGGCAATTGAATCTACAGGTTCGTACTGGCGGGAGATAGCTTCAGCCTTGACATTGCGATGTCCAGGCCTGTAAGTGATGATGTACTGAAAGCGTGAGAGAAATAAAGACCATCTAGCCTGACGAGAGGATAACCTTTTAGCGTCTGCGATATAGGATAGATTTTTAAGTTTAACTAACCAGGGAAAACCCAGAATGATGGAAGCAGTAGCGGAGTCAATTATTTGGAAGGTTAACCTTTCCTTGTGTAAAGCACCCACAGACATAACTATATCTTGTGTTTCATGGGTCACCAGAGGTTTCTCAAGTGGTCTACCATCTATGGCCTCAACGGCCAAGGGTGTGGCCTTTCGGATCAAAGTCAGGGCTGCGGTTTTGGCAAAGTTCTCATCCATAAGGTTGTCTGCCACACCTGAATCGATCAAGGCTTTAGTTGTTAGAGTGGTTTTATTGACCAAAAGAGAAACCGTAATAAACGGTCTGGAGATGGACACATGAGGGGACAAAGTCATAACACCCAAGGCCGACCCCTCTCTAGGCCTTAGGTGCTGTAGTTTCCCTGTAGTTTAGGGCAGGTATTACAGTGGTGCCCCCTCTTTCCACAATAAAGACATAACCCCTCCCTTCTACGATACGTTCTTTCAGCCTCATTAAACCACCGTAGCACCCAATTGCATGGGTTCGGGGGATGGTTGCCTAGGAGCGGGTAATGCTAGTAATGCAGTGCTGGGTAGAGCAGGTAACACACGTGTATCCATCCGTCTTTGACTACGCCTCTCTCTAATACGGTTATCAATAAGAATTACATAGTCTATAACATCATCCAGAAGAACAGGCAGTTCCCTGGATGCTATTTCATCCAGTATGTAAGCGGCCAAACCCTCCTGAAAGGCTGTTACGAGGGCGTCGTTATTCCAAACCACTTCAGCTGCTAGAGTGCGGAATTCGATAGTATAATCCGCTACAGATCTGTTACCCTGTCGAACCCTAAGCAGAGCTTTGCCAGCAGAGGCAACCCTACCGGGTTGATCAAACGTGCGTTTAAATGCTGTCAAAAAATCTGCAAAGGACATAGGAGACATACTCTCCCACATGGGGTTTGCCCATGCTAAAGCTCTGCCGGACAGGTGGTTTATCAAAAAGACAATTTTGGATCTGTCAGTGGGATAGGAACGTGGATTCATCACCAAATGGATATCAATTTGGTTGAGGAAACCACGACACAATGCTGGGTCACCGCTGTAGCGCTGTGGCGGCGTCATATGAACTACGTGAGCAGGAACAGGTACCGGAGTGGGAATGGGTTCGGACACAGCAGCAGCACCCTCCTGAACGGCAGGTTGCAAGTGTGCAGTACGAGCCAGTATGGGTTGTAAAGCCTGGGCAAACTGGTCCATACGGTGGTCTAAACCATCCATTCTAGCCTCCTGATTAACAAGTAGCTGTGGAATGTCAGCAGGTTCCATTTTGGCCCTGATGTAATGTCACGATTCGGGGAACCCAACACGCTAACACACACACACACACAGAAAAGGTGCAGTACCGGACCTTAGAGTGGCCGGGCTAAAAACACACAGAATAGTCAGGAGACAAGCCGAGTAAGGGGAACCAGAAGACAGAATAACGAGAAACAAGCCGAGGTCAAAGGGTAGGAGAAAGTCACAAAGTCAGATTAACAAGCCAGAGAGTACGTAACCAGAAAACACAAGCTCAGAATCAATAATAGCAAGCAAAGACCACAACAGGGCACTGAGAGACAGAAAAGGTAAGTATTTATATCCTTATCTTAATTCTGATTGGATAACTTCCAATCAGAATTAACAATCACACGTGGGGGATATCCATACCCCCCCATTGTGATTGTTGCGTGGTGGCTTTAACGCCGGGTCACGTGAGTGACCCCGGCGTTCTGATATCAGTGCCGGCTCCCAGCGTGCAGCGTTAGACATGCTGCCGCTGGGAGGAGGAGAGGAGGACGCGAGCGGCGTGTCAAGGGGAGAGGACACCGCTCGCTGACCGGTAAGAGGAGAGGGGACCGCGGGCGGCGACGGACCGAGGGTGAGTGCTGCGAGAGGATTGCAGCCTCCCCTCACAGCTGCCCGCGGAGCCCTGACAGTATCCTGCTTTGCCAGGGATTAGCGACTCAAGTACCAGAGTCCTAGCGCTCAGGGTAGAAGTTTGCCAGGTGAGCTAGTGTAACTTTGTGCATGCAATACAAGGCCTAAACTGTTACGCCTTCAGTAACAGTTGCCAGGACTGTATCGCTTCTAAATGAATAATCAGCGAGGAGAGACACTGCATTCACAAGAGGAAAAAGTACAGGCTAATGCAAAGAACTCCACTGATGATACTAGGCCTGAACTGGTTCACCTTGTGCAAAAGACGCCACATACATGGGTGTCCGCAGGAATCTTTCCGGGGGGAGGGCATCATTGTAATGAGATCCATGTTCACCTGGACTGGGGATACAAAGCAGTCCTCGAACAAAATGTATGCCAGCCCCATAAGTCATTTTGCCATGTAGTGTGTGTGTGGTGTGTATACATATGTAGAAGGCCATAGGTCTGAATTTGTGGGAAGAGTTTTCCCTAAATAAATGCAAGTCTCCTACGCCGTTTCCGCTATTTGATCTGGTTACCATAGCAACCAGCACTTCCACTCTGGTCCTTCATGCCAATTTCATGTGAGCATCAGTCTGGCAGCCTTCATTGTTCCCAGCCTCCGGCTCTACTTCAGAAACTTGCAGTCTCCCGGTCACGAGACTCGGCACACATACATATGTACACGTAGTGAATAACCGTTCAGTTTTCCCACGTTTGGGCTTAAAACGCAGGGATTGGCTCCCTTCTCTTAAGTTCACTTTGTTACATTCACACGTTTAAACATGTCATTCAGTTGATTTTGTTTAAATATCATTACTTGTTACATTTGTACATTTAATCTTCATTTGCTTGAATCCGTTTAAATATTATTACTTGTTTCATTCGTATGTCTAATCATGTCATTCAGTAGATTTTGTTCAAATATTTACTGGCTACATTCATACATTTAAACTTACGTTTGGTTGGTTTAGTTTAAAATATTGATGTTTCAATGCATTATCGTGTTTATTTGGCATATAACTACTAGATTGGTTTTCCATTCCAAGTGCATTCCATTCGTATTTTTTCCGCACACTTGTACTTCTCATTTAGTATTTCGTGGGTTTATCTGTTTGAAAATTTCTCACACTTTTGGATGCATTTGTACACTCTTTACTCATTACAAGCACAGTTACTGTTTGTTAAATCTGTCCATTTATTAGTAGATTTTAATTCAGTCTTCTTAGGTTTGCATGTTCATCATGCACAGGCTCAATATTTCGGGTTCTAGGGCTACATTCACCTTGGTCTTATAGTTCGGTTATTTCACATATCTTTTGTGAGTTCTTTTACTGTTAATTATTAGATTACTAACTGTACATTCTAGATCAGGCATAGGTAACCTTTGGCACTCCAGATGTTTTGGACTACACCTCCCATGATGCTTTGCCAGCATTATGGATGTAAGAGCATTATGGGGGATGTAGTCCACAACATCTGGAGTACCGAAGGTTGCCTATCCCTGTTCTATCCACGCTCCTACCTTATTCTTTCATTTAATAGTTGCAGTAATACCTAAGTTGTAAGCAATTTCACGCTTAAATATAGCTACTAAATATAATAAAATTTCCTAGTTCCTACAATTCCCCATATTTTTTCTATTAGCATTTTAACCTTCTCAATCACAGTTAAGTACAAGTTTTTTCTGCACGTACAGATTATTTTAGCCGATAAACATATATATATATATATATATATATATATATATATATAATGTGTTTTACTTTGTACTCCTACTTTGTCACGGTTCTAGGTACATCAAATCGAACCAGTAACAAAGGATTGTTGATATTGCTGCTGCGAATACTTGTGTCCCAGGTATTTAACATTACACTTATTATGTTAACCTCAATTTCACAAGGCCTCACTAAGCCTTTTTTTTTTCTTTCTGATCATAACCTATATCAATAGGAGCTTGTCTATAGTAATTGTCAACCCATATAAGGTCCTCAATATGCACATGTTATACGTTACCCATTTACAGACAATAACACAGTTTCTTCTATACGATTTAAAGACATTTAGCAGGGTGTTGACTTTCTATTGCACTTTCTGTCTTCTCCACCTAGAAGTATTCACCAATAGGCGTAATAGGATTCAGAAGCCAAACTCCTCGCGCACAGGTACAGATAATTTTACTCACCCTTGTTCTCTCCCCCCCCTTTTAGTTAACATCACTCTAAATACCCACAGTATCAAATTTACTTGTAGGATACACTCAGACTCAGTCCTGTATTAAACCACGGTCTCTTCTTATTAATTAAGGGTATGTTCTAGTTGAATTCTTTTAAGCACTAATTATTTCCCCTCCCTTTTTATTTAAAAAAAAACACCCCAAAACAAGTCTTAATCTAATTGTTGGTTTTCTCATTCTTAGGTATATTGCTTAGCTTTCCTCCAATGTTCACTTCTCTTAGGTACATACCTGTACGCTTATGATCAATTGAGGAAGAGACAAGCCCCGACTAGGGAAAGAGAATTGGCTTTTAGGGTTAGGTGCTGGCCCTAGCGTAAATTAGTTCATGGTCCTGCAAGGCCAAACCCCCACCTTACCACTGAGGTTTAGCCCAACGGTCCAACTCCTAGTGAGCTGCCTTGCACACCTTTCTACAGGGATTAAAGTCAGGGCCTCACAAGTCACGGCCACAAGTATTTTGCTCTCTTTTTGGCACGAGAGGCCAACAACGTTTCATGGCCACAAGTCCCCACAGCCCAAATAATAGAGCCTCTCACCGCTACTTGGCAACTAGCAGGGCCTCACCTGTCACGTATTAGTTAACGGCACTAGTTAGCAAGCCAGTTCTACAGGAAGGTTATTGCTAGCATTTAGAAGTATACTCATTAATATTTTCTTTACAGGATTGTTACAAACTGCTATTTGTAACTGGCCCTTTAAATAATAAATTGCCCTGCTTCCTTGGATTGTGGAGAAGCCTATTTGCCAGCCTCCTCCCGCATGACTATGGCCCTGGGAGAATGGTCCCTTTAAAAACAGTATGGACTTTTACTGGGTGTGTATGGCCCATTAAGAACCGTCTGGGGACATATAGTGAGTTTGCTGAACAATGCCCCTTTAAGACGGTGTCCCCAAACCTGTAAAATAACTTATCCCTGGCTTTCTCTCACTTGGTTCAGTAAATGGGGCTTACTGAACCAAGTACCACACAGGCGGACCACCCAGAAGTGGAAGTGTGCAGGCAATTTACCTCCCAGGCTGGAAGCCTGCTGTAGGTAAATTGCCGACCGCTGGGTGGCCGCAGTTCGTGCAAACGAACACGTGGCGGCAGCCATCTTTGTTCTTCGAACGAGGTCAGTGGTATGTGTAGCCAAATTCATGGAACTAAAATCGGCTACACATTTCCACGAACACCGCTGACCTTTACCTTCTCCCATACTGAATTTTCAGCTACAAAGACTAAGTCCCGTTCGAAGATTCGAATGCACGTTCAAATGGGACTTTTTCGTTTTTCGGCGTTTTTCTGCATGAAATTGACCGACCGCACAGCCCAAATCTATGGAACTGTTTTGGGCAGGAAAATGTGCTTGCGGTCGGTCATAAAGGACTTCTGTCTAACTTTTGATCTACTGGATGGATTTTTGAGAGTGTTTATGTTTAAAGTGTGCTGATTAATAATATGTAATTTTTATGAAGATTGGATGTTTTTAAAGTTACAGTGTATGTGTAAAAACTATATTTTTACTGTCTGTGATAATTATGTTAAACCCTTGTGTAACATAATTATATCACAGGCAGAGGGGAGGAGTTTGTGTGTAATTGCTGGGAGTGTTTTCTGTAATGTACGTGTGTGATTGGTTGTTTTGTAACGCCCTGTGGGTGGTCCTATCTAAGGGGATCCTGCCTAAAAGAAGGTTCTTTTTGTGCCAATAAAAAAGAATGACTTGACCCTCTAACTTGCAGCCTTGACTCATGTTTGTAGGGGACAGCTATAATCACTACAGGGATTGCTATGCTCTTCATACTCCCTTAGCTACTGAGTTCTTGTAAGAGCTCTTGTTCCTGATCCTGCTTTGCTCTGCAGAAGGAAGAGAGATCACCCACTGGACCCTGGAGCCTGGTCGTAGGTCCAGGGTGGATAGCAGACAGTAAGATACCAGCCCAGCAGCGGCGGTTCATGGAGTCTGCAGTACTTATGGTGTCTACGCAGTAGTTATGGTGTCTACGGTGCTGATGGTCCTTTGGTGAGCGCTAGGAGCATCCTTTTCTATGGTCCAACTTCCAGCCAGCCTGGAGGCAGCCGTAACAAGGATGTCACAAGAATCAATTTCAGGAGACAACAAGTCTCTCCAAAATACGCCTACCAGGCCCTGCAACCCCGTCAGAGCAGGTTACCCTGCATAATCCCTTGTTCCTGCTACCCCCGGGTCCCTGAGATCATGGACTATACCAAAATTAGCAGCAGAGCTATGTCATACCTTTCCCTGCTACGGCTAGGAAGGCAGAACTCTACAAATTGCTAATTGCTCATTCAGAATAGGAGCAGCCTCTTCCAGTATGGACATATTATTAAAAGATTGGATAGATGGAAGTAATCTGTTTACAACACTTACATTACACAACCTGAGAAATAATTTACATGTTTACATGTGTTTTTTCATCATTAATGTTTGCCCTCTTTTATTACAGACCTACCCGTACGTTGTTCTGCACAACACCTGCAGTTTTGTGTCACCTGCAAACACTGACACATGGCTTCCAAAGCACTTTTCAAGATAATGTATAAATAGAAGTGGTCCCAAAACAGAGCCCTGAGGGACACCACTAACCATTTTTGTCCAGCCTGAAAATTTACCATTAATGACAACTCGTTGTACTCTATCCTTAAGCCAATGTTCTACCCAAGAACAAGAATATTCATCTAGACCAATTTCTTAGTTTTCTTAGTTTGAAGACTAACCTATTGTGAGGAACCGTATCAAATGCCTTGGCAAAATCCAAGTAGACCACATCCACTGCAACACCCTGAACTATACTTCTATTTACTTCTTCGTAGAATGCAATTAGGTTAGTTTGACATGACCTATGTTTCCACGTTGATTATTGCTAATAACAAAGTTCTTCCCAATGAATTCCTGAATATTATACCTTAATAGCTCTTGAAATATTTTCCCAGTCACAGAAGTTAAGCTCACAGGTCTATAATTTCCAGGAAAGGATTTTGAACCCTTTTTAAATATAGGAACAACATCTGCCTTCCTCCAATCCTCCGGTACAATACCGGAAACAAAAGACTCTTGAAAAATTAAATACTGAGGTTCACTTATTATCCCACTTAGCTTCTTAAGTATTTGTGCGTGAATACCGTCAGGCCTCTGAGCTTTATTTACATTAATTTTCTTTAACAGCTGAAGCACCGTGTCTCGAGTTATCCAATCACAAGTTATCTGCAAGTTTTTTGCAGCAATCATTTGCATATCTCTTGCCATAGGATCCTCATTAATATATACTGAAGAAAAATTGTTATTTAAAATGTCTGCCTTTTCCTAGTCTTAATTAGCTAACAGAACCCATCTCTGTTTCCAGTGTACCTACACTTTCATTTTTGTTTGTTTTTTTTAGAACTAATGCGCTTGAAAAAAATGGTGGGGTTGGTTTTGCATTCTTTGGCTATCAATTTCTCATTTTCTAGTTGAGCCACTTTATTTGCCTTCTTGCAAGCATTATTGGCTTCCTTATATCTTATATAGGATACCTCTGATATGTCGGATTTAAATGCTTTAAATGCCCTTTTCTTATTTTTAACCTCTTGTTTTACTTCTCTACTAAGCCACATTGGTTTCAATTTGTTTCTTTTATATGTATTACCCAATGGTACATACTGAGAAATGTACCTTTCTAATATTTGTTTAAATAGTTTCCATTTATCCTCAGTGTTTTTTGCACTAAGGCGTTTATGCCAGTCAATATGTTGTAGAACTGCCCTAATCTTATTTAAATTGGCTATTTAAAAATTATACGTTTTAGTATACCCCACATGCTTTTGCTTTTTTGAGTTTATTTTTAAAATTACCATATTGTGATAGCTATTTCCCAAATGCTCCCCTACTTGAATGTTGGTCAAAAGATCAACATTATTTGTTAAAACGAGATCCAGACAGGCATCCTTTCTAGTTGGTACTTGTACCAGTTGTGACATTTAACACATTCAAAAACCTGATTACCCTTGCTGAAGTACTAGTCACACTATCCCAATTTATGTCCAGGTAATTAAAATCTCCAATAATTAATGTGTTACCTGATTTGCAGTTTTCCCAATTTGCAGCTGTTCTTCCTCATTAATATTTACATTAGGTAATTTCCCTTAGTTTGCCCCAAGCAGATATCTACCCATAAAGCTTCCACATTTTCCTCGTCACACACCACATGCCTAAGATTTTACTTTAACTCATGGTTGACATACAAACATACCCCACCACCCTTCATGGTTTACCTATCTTTCCTAAAAAACGTGTACCCATTTAAATTAACTGCCCAGTCATGTGTCTCATCCCACCATGATTCTGTTATGCCTATTATATTTTATTCTTTAGTGTATGCTATTGCCTCTATTTCCCCCATTTTGTTATATAGGTTCTTTGCATTAGTAAGCATACATTTAATATTATCATGAGTAATTTTTACTTTTTGTGAATTTTCATACCTCCTCTATTCTGAGCTTTCCCCTCCCTCCATTTGACCCTCCCCCCTACTACTAGTTTAAAATCTCCTCCAACCTTCTAGCCATCCTATCCCCCAGCACAGCAGACCCTCTTCCGTTTAGGTGCAAATACTATTAAGTTCCGACCACAAATAATATATATATATATATATATATATATCTATATCTATATCTATATCTCTATCTATCTATATCTCTATCTATCTATCTATCTATCTATATATCTATCTCGCTTGGATAGTAGATAGCACTTCCAGGTATTTTACTTGAAGTAAAATATAACTTTTATTGGGTTCACATAAAAGCAAACCTCAAGATTTCAGCTCGATATCCTCGAGCTTTCATCAGGACATAGACTTACATGGAAGGCCCCCACCATATATACCCTGCACCAACATAATCACTTAGTAAGTTTGGTAATCCTGTACCACAATCCCTCCTCCCTTGTCAGCTGGTCGAATGACAATGGTGTTATCCATAGCTAATGATTTGATGATTTCTCTGTCTCTCTTGGTGCAATTTGATTGGTGAAGTTGTGAAGTTTTAAAGTAATTGGAGGTTTCCTTATGTACAGATCTTAAAAGTGTCTTAATAGCTGACTGATTAGGTAGGGGATCAAACATGCTTTTTTTTTTCTAAACCGCATCACTCAAGGAACGTGGTTTATCCTTGAAAAAAATCCCTCAGTCTTAGGGACCCTCCGAATTTGTATAATTAACTTCTCACTCAAGTGCATTAGGCCAGGCTGTGGGTACAAAGGAGAGTTCCTTACTCAATAGTTTGATTTGATCCAGTAACAAAGTTCTCAATGATAAACTAAAGACCGGTATAATTTCCTCTGATGAGGACGCTTGCGGCTTCCGGTCGACGACTCGAGGTGATCGGACGCACTACTCTGGAGCTCCGTGACAAAATCTGAGAAATCTCGCCTAAATATCGCCAAAATCGCCACCGCTCACCGCTCCTTGCACGCAAGTACCCCACAAGCCAAATGGGACGCAAGCATAAGAAGAAGGCGGCAGATGTAACAACCCCGGGGCTCACAATTGGGGAAATGTGGAGGAGAGCATGTGGCCCGAGTGAAGCCAATATGGGGCTGCACGGACTTCTCGGACGATTATTCCGAGGAAGCAGAGGAGGAATACCTCCCACCTCCAGACCCGAAACCAAAGAAAACCTCCAGCAATACGAGAAAAGACCCTGATGCCGACCTAGTGACCACGGGGGTGCTTAAGGCCCTCCTGGCAGACCTGCAAAGCAATATCCTCACGGATGTCACGGCCTTAAGGGGTGAACTGCGAGGTCTGACAGGCCGCATCACTGTGCTAGAGGCCTCCTCTCAGGAACACAAGAACACCATCGCTACTCTGCAAAGTGAACTGCGGGAACTGCACCGCAAAAATGCGCTGCTGGAACGGCGCCTGGATGCCCAGGAGGTCGCGAAGAGGCGATTCAATATCAAGGTCAGGGGGCTGGCAGAGGAGCTACCGGAGACAGAAGTTCCGCGCACGGTCAAACGCCTTCTGACCAGCATACTGCCTCCAGGTACTACTACACCTATCGAGCCCGCAACTATTTTCAGGATCCCAAAATCTGCCAAAGCCCCTACCACAGCCACAAGGGACACTATCCCCACCTTTCATAATGGAGCGGACAGAGCGTCGGTCCTTACCGCCCTCCGGGGAAAGACCCCCTTGCAATTTGAGAGTACAAAGCTGACCTTCTACGGAGACCTGTCAGGGGGCACCTTGGCGTGGCGTAGGTCACTCCGACCCCTCACCACCACGCTTCAGCAACACAATATTCTGTATCGCTGGCGGACCACCAACTCACTCCATGTGCAGCACGGGGAGATAACCCACAAGATCCATGACCCGCAAGACGCAGCAGAACTACTACAGACCTTGGGCCTCACATAGGACTCACTCCTACTAATATGCATGAAAGGGGTTAGGGGGGTACTAATATGCATGGAAGGGGTAGGGGGTTAATATGCGTGGAAGGGGTAGGTGGGGTTCTTTTGTGCATGGAAGGGGTAGGGGTGGTTCTAATATTCATGGGAAGGGTAGGGGTGGTTCAAATCAGGAGGATCCCGGTGCTGTATCCGGGTAAGTAAAACCCCTTCCCTGTAGTGACCCTTTAATGTTATTATTTAATCATATATATATAGCGACTGCAAATTCCGTAGCGCTGTACAATGGGATAAACATATACATTGTTTAAATTTAATTGAAACTTTTTTTTAAAGTTCTCCATAGGTGGTACCTAGTACCAACAAGGCTGGCTAAAATATCCACATCTAATTCCTCCCTATGTTGGAGATGCCTAACACATGAGGGAGACATGTTACATATCTGGTGGAGCTGCCCAAAAATCTCCATTCTATGGGAATCAATATATCGTTTTTTAGAGTTTTTCAATGTTAAAATTAAAAAATGCCCACATGTAGGTCTACTCCACTTCAACTGGGATAGACTCCCCAAAGATCAATTAATACTGATCATCCATTCTTTTATTGTGGCGAAGATATTAATAGCATCACCGGCGCAAATGGCGGCAATCTTGGTCCGGGCGTCCTCGGAGTAGTGTGTACACTTCTGAATGGGGTAAGTGATTCTGTTGGTGCATAGTATATATGGTGGGGGGGCTTTCATGTAAATCTATGTCCTGATGAAAGCTTGAGGATATCGAGCTGAAATGTTGTTTGCTTTTATGTGAACACAGTAAAAGTTATATTTTACTTCAAGTAAAAGACCTGGGAGTGCAATCTACTATCCAAACCATATTAATATGCTGGACAAGGACATTGGAGCGTATGCAGTGCAGGAACACATTGGTTTGTATATATGCACCGCTTAAAAAAATAAAGGGAACACAAAAATAACACATCCTAGATCTGAATGAATGAAATATTCTTCTGAAATACTTTGTTCTTTACATAGTTGAATGTGCTGACCACAAAATCACACAAAAATAAAAAAAATGGAAATCACATTGTTCAACCCAAGGAGGTCTGGATTTGGAGTCACACTCAAAATTAAAGTAGAAAAACACACTACAGGCAGATCCAACTTTGATGTAATGTCCTTAAAACAAGTCAAAATGAGGCTCCGTAGTGTGTGTGGCCTCCACGTGTCTGTATGACCTTCCTACAATGCCTGTGCATGCTCCTGATGAGGTGGAGGATGGTCTCCTGAGGGATCTCCTCCCAGACCTGGACTAAAGCATCTGCCAACTCCTGGACAGTCTGTGGTGCAACGTGACGTTGGTGGATGGAGCAAGACATGATGTCCCAGATTGGATTCAGGTCTGGGGAGCGGGCGGGCCAGTCCATAGCATCAATGCCTTCGTCTTGCAGGAACTGCTGACACACTCCAGCCGCATGAGGTCTAGCATTGTCTTGCATTAGGAGGA
Organism: Pelobates fuscus; assembly: GCF_036172605.1. Lineage (NCBI taxonomy): Eukaryota > Metazoa > Chordata > Amphibia > Anura > Pelobatidae > Pelobates > Pelobates fuscus. Next base: position 186,019,743 of record NC_086323.1, read on the forward strand.
ACCCAGGGCAAACTGCACCAGCATTTGGTCTCACAAGGGGTCTGAGGATCTCATCTCGGTACCTAATGGCAGTCAGGCTTCCTCTGGCGAGCACATGGAGGGCTGTTTGGCCCCCCAAAGAAATGCCACCCACACCATTACCGGTTATGCTGGAGGATGTTGCAGGCAGCAGAACGTTCTCCATGGCACCTCCAGACTCTGTCACGTCTGTCACATGTGCTCAGTGTGAACCTGCTTCCATCTGTGAAGAGCACAGGGCGCCAGTGGCGAATTTGCCAATCTCTGGCAAATACCAAACGTCCTGCATGGTGTTGGGCTGTAAGCACAACCCCCACCTGTGGATGTCGGGCCCTCATACCACCCTCATGGAGTCTGTTTCTGACCGTTTGAGCAGACACATGCACATTTGCGGCATACTAGAGGGCATTTTGAAGGGCTCTGGCAGTGCTCCTTCTGTTCCTCCTTGCACAAAGGCGGAGGTAGCGGTCCTGCTGCTGAGTTGTTGCCCTTCTACGGCCTCCTCCACGTCTCCTGATGTACTGGCCTGTCTCCTGGTAGCGCCTCCATGCTCTGGACACTACGATGACAGACACAGCAAACCTTCTTGCCACAGCTCGCATTGATGTGCCATCCTGGATAAGCTGCACTACCTGAGCCACTTGTGTGGGTTGTAGACTTCGTCTCATGCTACCACTAGAGTGAAAGCACCGCCAGCATTCAAAAGTGACCAAAACATCAGCCAGGAAGCATTGGAACTGAGAAGTGGTCTGTGGTCACCACCTGCAGAACCACTCCTTTATTGGGGGTGTCTTGCTAATTGCCTATAATTTCCACCTGTTGTCTATCCCATTTGCACAACAGCATGTGAAATTGAGTGTCACTTAGTGTTGCTTCCTAAGCGGACAGTTTGATTTCACAGAAGTGTGATTGACTTGGAGTTACATTGTGTTTTTTAAGTGTTCCCTTTATTTTTTTTGAGCAGTATGTATGTATGTATATATATATATATATATATATATATATATATATATATATAAACAAAGAAAGATCCAGGATGCACTCACAGGACTTGAACAAAACTAATGTGGTTTATTTAAATAATGTGCATTCAGTAAACAAAAACCAACATTTTTTTCAACCATGAAAAAGACCAGCTGAGATGGAAACTTTGTTTTTTGTTTGCTGAATGCACATTATTTAAATAAACCACATTATTTTTGTCCCGTGAGTGCATCCTGGATCTTTTTTGTTTATATATTGGACGCACTGTGGATGGCACCCAGGCAGATATATTCATAACACTGGTAAGGAGAGTGTCAAGCTACTTATTTATTATACATATAGTGACATTTCAGGTTAGTGGGACGATTCTCCTATGGGTAAAGCAACACAGTCCTCTAGGGTAATGGGACAGCAGTCTCTTATGCAATAAGGTGTGGTTTATTTACATTGTGCACAAAATCCAAGCAGCAATCAGTTTGGTCATAAATGCAGCAAATCAGAAACGAAAATCTAAAACGAGCTTGTGTCAGTGAGATTGTCTGTGTCTGCATGTAAGTATGCTTATTGTACAATTAAATGTTTTTACACTGATAAAATCAATGTTTTGAATTTATAAAAGAAGCATACCAATAAGAAATATATATATATATTATTGGTATGCTTCTTTTATCAATTCAAAATATTGGTTCTATTAGTGTAAAAACAAAATATTGTACCGTAAGCATACTTACATGCAGACACAGACAATCTCACTGACACAAGCACAAAAGCTCTTGATACATTGATACACAGGTTCACAGACAGACAAACAGACAATCACATTGATCCACATAAGCTCATTGACATAAAAACACAAGGTCACACTTGGACCAAGAGGGGGAGATCTAGACAAAAGACTACTCCAAAGGGAGAGTTTTGGGATCTATAAACTTAAAACCCTTTCACCCCTAGGCCTTAATGAGGGTTTCTCATACACACCATTTATTTCAGACTAAAGCCGAATTTGGTGACCTAAATCGCAACCTGAACTGTTTTCACTGCAAGCCAAACATCTCAAGATCCTGTACAGTTACATCATAATATATGTTTATATTCTTAAAATTACTGATACAGGTCTTGTAAACTTAATTTAATTCATTTACTTCTCTTTATTTACTATTTTTTGCCTGTTGCACTTGTATATTTTGTATATAGTATATGTTGTGGTGTGTATATTATAAGGTTTATTGCTTATACTTATTATTCTTTTTTGGATACCTTACCCAACCTTCTCCTACATCCATTTGAAGATGAAATATTTACCAAACCATGGGGATACTCTGACAGATATGGACATAGGCATTAGCTGCTTCTCACACTGTACATAGCTTTATTTATGCATAAATACTTTCCTATATATCTGAGATCTTTTTCTCCTTTACAGACATTGTGATCCTGATTTGGACCCTGTCTTTGGAGTGGATCTCCCCCTTCTTTTCATCTTGTGGCACATCAATGTATCTCTTCAGACCAATAGTTGGATTTATAGTATCATAAAATTCATACATAAGGTACTATAACCATAAACATATTTATTCATTTAGTGGCTTGAGGTCAATGACTGAGAATCTGTATCATTTTAATGCTTGATACATGCTCGGGGTTTTGAACTATTAGCCTGTTCTGAGCTTAATTTGCCCACATGACCTTGATTGACGTTGAAGATACATAACCTATCCCTCACAGTTTGGTCTCCGCCCACTGTTGGATCATTGGCGGAGCTCAGACGTGACGTCTGTACACTCCATTGAGCCGTGTATACCGTGCTCCCCTTGCGTCATCTGACCCCGCCCACACGTACACCACGTGGTTACGTGATGGACACTATCAGGCTGATGACAATCTACCACACATGCGGTTCACTCCCCCGTCTTCCTATTGAATGCAGGTACTGGGTTTTTTCTGGCACTCAGAGTATTTAAGAGACTCAGGTATCATTTGTAAGTTGTCCCCTGACGAAGGTGCATCTCCTAAGGCACCGAAAGGCGCGTTGGCCATTTTTGCATATTTTATGCGCACTGGGCACTTCGACACTATGTTTTGCACTTTTAATATGTAACTTTTGTTCTTTACAACTTTATTTATCCCTCTTTACCTCTATGCCTATCTAGTTAGTTTACCAGGGAGAGAGGCTTTATAACTTAAATTGTCAGCCTGCTATAGACTGACCTCTTTTACTCTGTACTGCCTCTATCTCTCCCTGTTACCCCTCACGTGGGGCAGTTTCCTGTTAAATATGCTCAACACCCACCAAGTTGCTTGATTCTAGATGTACCTAAATTTTGGTGTAACCCTAATCCTAAGGGTTGTTGCACCTATGGTGTACAGACATATTTAATATACTTGGAGGGTAATATACTTGGCGTCTATACACAGGTATTCTCTAGACACCGAAGATAACTAATTTTTTGTCAGGGGTTCTGCACTAGTAATTGTACCCCTTCCTTCTGATGTGGAATTATTAAAAATCTTTATTGTACTTGTATTGAATTATTGTACTAACTCCATTTTAACTTTATACTGTGACTTCGTCCTCCATTTTGTCCTCCTAACCTGACTTCTTCAATCCTCCATTTTGTCCTCATGACTTAACTTGTTCATTTTAAAACTACATTACGTGACTGAACTTCTCAACCCAATTAGTACAGTAGACAAAGACTGTGTTCCCTTCAAGGACAAGTACCAGGAGGTGCTGGCTACTCCTTAAGACTTGCTGGCTACTCCTTAGAGCTTGTAAGATAGTACAGTTTGAAGGCCACAGAACACAGTAGTAATGAAATGTTCTATTCATAAGAGACCTTGCACCTGGACATAAAGCCTGATATCATTGACCGTGTAAAATGACGCTTAGGACCCCCTTGTCCCCCACCCGTGTCCAGAATAATCCCACCTCTGATGGGTGGACACGGGACTAACCTCTTAATTTTACGAACCAATAGGTAAGACACTAACCCCGTCACTTAACAATTAATCCAATTGATGATGTTCATTTGCTGATATTCTAATAATCAATGACGCAAAATGCCTCTTAAAAGGGCCTGCGCGCCCGCTTTTACGCACTTGCCAATAAACTTTCTCGAAGTTATTTTAACCTGAACCTCGTGTGTCAGACTTAATTACTTCAGCGTATATACGCAATTTAATTTATTGATTTGGACAGGAACAGATAGACTTTGAACATTTTGGTTTACTTTCAAAAAGTACCATAACAACTTGGCGCCCAACGTGGGGCATCGGGCTATGTCCGGCCGGTGAGCCGTCCTAAGGAAGACAAGGGTGGACGGAGGAATCCAGGGGGAAGGAAGGGAGATTGATCACCTCCAGATACACGGTAGAGACTTCTGCAGAGCCACCGGTATGTTCCGGCCCCTTTGATTGACCCGTCCACGTGTCTGTGACTGCTTCCCGGGAGGACATCAAAGACAGGTAATATCTTGCCCGGTGTCTCGTTACTCATTTGTTTACCTGCATTTTAGTCTATCTGTTGCCTGGGTGTGTTTGAATTGTGTTTGAATTGTTTGCCTGTTTCCCCATTTTGAGATAAAGGGGGGGTGGACCTGCAGGGGATTTGCCTGGGGTTCTGTCTTGCTTGTTTTCCCCTTTTTGGGATAAAGGGGGGTGGACCTGAGGGGATTTGCCTGGGTCTAAAGTGTGTTTGTCTGTTTGTATTTTACCCCTTTTGGGATAAAGGGGGGTGGACCTGTGGATTCGTTCCTGGGGGTCTTCTGTTGCCTGTTTTACCTCTTTTAGGAACCACTGTGCTGTGGTTGTAAGGAAAAAGGGGGGTTGACCTGTGGATGTGTTCCTGGGGGGTCTTCTGTTGCCTGTTTACTTCTTTTAGGAGCCTCGTGGCTGTGGCTGTAAGGAAAAAGAAGTTGGTGGAACTGTGGGATCTGTGTAGAATCATAGGTTTCTGTGATCCAATGGTGTGTCACTTTGATAGCCTAGCTAGCTTCACTGTGCACGTTCGGACCATCCAGCTCTAGTTGAGTTGGGGACGTCCTGGCCCGGACCTTTCGGCTCTAGTTGAGCCGGAGATCCACTGGTTATTTAATTGTGGTAGGAGTCTGAGCCTTGTGGCAGGGGACTCAGTTTCCGGGGGGGATTCAGGCAGGTATTGCTTGTTTTTCGCATCACGTGGTAGTGAGACTTATAAGTGGGTTTTATAGGGGCACTACGGGAGTGAGGATAGACGTGGCCACATTCTTGTGGACTGCAGAGTAGAGGGAGGCTGGAAAGGATTTCGGACCGGTGTTAGCTGTTATCCTTGGCCGCTGGTAGTGAGACTTATGAAAGTCGTTCTCCGAGCGGGGACACTACGAGGTTGAGAAAGGTGACTTTGGAGTAAGCACATGTAGAAGGAAAGGGATTATTGTTGATTTTATTTGAACTGTAATGCATGCACTGTATTTCAATTGTATTGTTGTCTTGTCTGTTTAATTGGGAGTCTCATGAGCTCCTGTGTCTGTCTCTAAGGATTTTTCCTTGTCTTTCATCTTTTCTAAACTTCCTATATTATTATACTATCCACTCCCATTTCTCTTGAAAGAGAAGTGATTGGTCACACACTTCTCACCTCGCTCCAATCCGTGTCTACCACCCCGGGTAGGCGGATTTAGTGACTGGTCTACGTTTTGGGAAGACGCACCTGAGAAAGTCCCACGGTTCTCGGGTGGCAGTCGAGCATTGTAGACGTTCCTGTTCAGTTTTTCCTTTCTCTCTCTCTCCCTATATCTAGGACGCTGGTATAGGGGTAAAGGGATTATGGGACAGGATTTAAGCAAGCCCAGTAAGGGCTGGTTAGCATGTGATTTAGTTGAAGACAGAGAGGGTGAGGAAATGGTTAAAGGTGTTGAAAAGATTGCAAAAGTATGTAGAATTGCTGTACCGACATGTGGAAGATTGCAACCAGAAAGTTGGCGTAGGTTACTGACAGAAAAGAAAGGCAAGCTTACAGATAATGGTTTATTAAAGACTGCTGAAGCATGGTATAGAGTAGCGAAGGCTATTCAGCTAGAAGGTTGGGTTGAGGAAGAGATAAATCACAAAGGTGTGAAATTGTTTGTGTATCATAATAATTGTGTTGCTGGGGTCTACCCTCAGCCAGCGCCCAAAACCGGCGCCCAGGGAATGTCTATCCCCAAGGTTCAGTCAGCAATAAGTGATAGCCAACTGACTATGTTCCCCACTCCCAATACCCATCCCATTACCTCCCCTGTCTGCCCGGTCCTGAATTCTGATGGATCTTTCTTTTCCCCTGCCCCATCTTTAACATTCCCATCATCCTCATCCATCCCTACGCTACCTGCTATACCTCCCCCTAACATTTCATCTGCCATTCCTTCCCTACACTCCCTCTCCATTAATGATCCCCTCCCCTCTTCATCCGCCCAGCTAACCACCTCTTCCACACTCACCCCGGCTCCTCCCTCTACACCCACCCCTACCAATCCCTCTCCGTCCCCTCCCATCTCCGCCCCAGTCCAATACCCCACCTCCTTTCCTTCCCCAGCCTGGCCCTACCCCTTCCCATATCCCATGGCCCTGCCCTATCCCGGATATCCACTACCCCTTCCCCAAGCCACTCCCCAGGTTCCGGTCATGCCCAGTCCGGCACAGGTTACTCCGGGTGTGCCCACATCTAACATGGCCGCCACTCCTTCCCTTAACCCTAATGTAGTACCTTTTCCGGCCACCAATATGGCGGCCCCCAGTTCGGCCCTGATGCCGGTAATTCCCGGCGACTACCTATCCCCAGGTTATGACTCGCTAGCCACCCCTGCATCTGGGGCCCGTTCCCAACCACCGATCCTTTCACCTCATGCGGGCCCTGCACCGCGCAAAAGAGCCAACATCATAGAATTCGATGATGACGAGATGGACAGGGTGTCCCATGTCTCATCGGAGCTTGCCGCGGGAGCCCCAACTCATCGTTCTATCGATGACCCCTTTGGCCACAAGGGTCGGGGAGAACAGGCCCCTCCTAAATATGTTGCTTTCAATCCCACTCAAGCTAGTGCTCTAATGAAATCACTCCCTGACCCAGAAAAACAGCCTATGCCCTTCTACCGAGGGATAGTTCAAATTCAAAAGACTTATTCCGCAGCATGGCGTGATCTACTGAGCATTTGTGCTATAAAAGCAGGGGATGCATATTGGCCAAGCATGGCCCGACACCTCAGTACGGATCTGCTCGGCAGTGACGTTGATTACCCCTCCGGAGTAACTTTTTGCACCCAATTAAGAGAATGGGCTAAGGACAAACTTGCGGATCAGGCTGCTGGCCTTACTGATGTTATTCAAGATAAAGGAGAATCAGTGGAAAGGTTTCATGCAAGACTGTATCAAATGTTCACAGATTTGGGGTTTGATCTTACTGACAAGATTCATTCACAAATGCTGTCAGGTGCGTTTGTCCAAGGTGTTAAAGACTCTATACGCAAGGGAATTATTGCTGCACGTCCTGAATACAAGGTTGTTCCCCTGGATACCCTGCTTTTAGTTGCTAGAGGGTTGGAATCTGTTCAGACCCCAAGAAGATCCAATCCAGCTCCCCTCATGGTAGCTCGCGCTACCCCCGTCACCTCTGGCACCAAGAGAGTCAGGTTAGAAGATGTAACTTGTTTCAATTGTGGGGCTCAGGGACACTACAGAGGCGACTGTCCGGAACCTAAAAAGGAACCAGGGGCACCCAAGAAGTTCTCTAAGCCTGCCCCAGGCCCCAGGACCGAGACAAAGGTTCCAATTGTTGAAGAACCGGACGATTAGGAGACTGGCAAGCCTGTGTCTGTAACCCCTGTAATGGCAGTGTCTACAGGGGATAAAGGGGGGCCACTCGCCACAGTGACTTTGCCTATTGAAGGCCACCCTACCACATTCCTTGTTGACACAGGTGCAGCCCGTAGTGTTCTGCGAGAACAAGACCTGCCAGACCCATCTTTTCTGTCAAATATCGATGTCTCTTGTGTTGGAGTGGATGGCCAGCCGAGACATAGCCCCCTAACAACTCCGCTGCGAGTTGGTTCTAGCCTGCTCGCTCGCTTTGTAGTATCCTCCACATGCCCCATTAACCTGTTAGGTGCTGATGTCCTCTCACGCCTGCAAGCATCCATCACTTTTACCCCGGATGGGCAGGTAGAAATGTTTACACCTCTGTCTGTATCAGACACTTCAGCCCTATGCTCTTTGCCTCTGATGCTGCATTTAGAAAAGCCCCGTGAGGAGGCAGCAGAATTAAGGTCCAATTTCCCAGAGGAATTAAAAACACAGGTGCCCGCTAAGTTATGGTCCTCAGGCCCAGAGGACATAGGTCACCTAAATGTTCCCCCTGTGGTGGTAAAGCTTATTTCAGGAGCTAAGTTACCAAGAAAACCACAATATCCATTAAAACCAGCACAGTCTGCTGCAATTTCTGTCCACATCAAGGCACTCTTGGGGAAGGGTGCCCTTGTCAAATGTAAATCTGAATGCAACACCCCGTTATTTCCTGTGAAAAAGAAAACTCCAAAGGGTGAGCCAGAGAAGTACAGGATGGTTCAGGATCTCCGTGCTGTTAATGAAGCTACCGTCCTGGACACCCCTCTTGTACCAAATCCTCATACTCTGCTCTCTGGAGTCCCACCATCTGCAAAATTCTTCACAGTTATTGACCTGGCCAATGCCTTTTTTAGTGTCCCACTGGACCCATCCTGTCAATACCTGTTTGCTTTCACTCATGAAATGCAACAGTATACCTGGACTGTCATGCCCCAAGGGGCACAAAATTCTCCAAGTCAATTTGCTAAGGCCATGGGCACCATCCTTGACCCATGGCAAGCTGAGCACCCAGAAGTTGTCCTGCTTCAGTATGTGGATGATCTATTGCTATGTGGAGATGATATGCCCACTACTGAAAGGTGTTCACTTAGTCTTCTTTCCTATTTGGCAGAACAGGGATGTAAAGCTTCCCTCATCAAGCTACAATTCTGTCAATCTTCAGTGATCTTCCTTGGACATTGTCTATCTCAAGGTACCAGACATCTTACTCGAGACCGGGTAAGAGCTGTGCTGGACATTCCGCCTCCAAGGACTTCTAAGTCTCTTCATGCCTTCCTAGGCCTCATTTCCTACTGCAGAGCATGGATCCCAGAAGCCTCTCTGCTCATGCAACCTCTCTATGATGTTCTTAAGTCTGACCCATTCTGTCTGGCTGCCGAAGCTCTGGACAATTTCAATGCCCTCAAACGGGCCATCGCCTCTGCTCCTGCCTTGGGCCTGCCTGACTACTCCAAACCTTTCAAATTATTTGTCTCTGAAAGACAAGGCCATGCAACAGGAGTCCTCACCCAAACTAATGACTTAAGAGGCCGCCAGAGGCCTATTGGATATTTCTCATGTCAACTGGACATTGTGGCCAGAGGGACTCCTTCCTGTCTCAGGGCTGTTTTTGCTGCGAGAGAACTCATAGAAAGAACCTCAGACCTGGTCCTTGGCCACCCTCTGGTTGTTTTGGCCCCTCATGACATTTCTGCCATCATCAACCAAGTCCAGCTCAAGCACGTGTCTCCAGCCAGACATCTGCGCTTACAGTGTCATCTTCTTTTGCCTGACAACATTTCCATCCAAAGATGTCAAGTGCTTAATCCGTCCACTCTTCTTCCACTCCCTGAGGGGGGTATCTATTATGGATTTATCACGGATGAAACCTACATTCACCTGCTCTGTGGATGTATCAAGAAAGTCATGCATCCACATTTGACATTTTATGAAGGCGAAAAACCTCTCTGTGAAGGCCCAGATCACGCCTTCTGCACCACGTGGTACAAACCGAACATTACTCCTGAACCTTGCTATGAAGATGAGCTTTACCACCGGACCGATGTAAAGCTTACTGCACAAGACTTCTATTGTGACTCTGAAGGCAATAGCATGGTCTTGATCCAGCTACCTCAACAACTTAACTACCTTTACCGTCATTGGGATACTGCTATCCCACATATTCCTGTTACCAAGTTGAAGACAAGGTCATGGAATGATCTTGGGCCCATGGCAAAACTATGGGCCACCATGAATGAAGAACAGCTACAGGAAAATGGTATTGTCAAATACCCAACAACTGACCTTCTAGAAGCATGGCCACGCCATTTCCTGGAAAAGGAATTTCAAGATCTGGTCATAAAGAATGATTATGACCCAGAAACACCTCATGACTGTTTTGAACAGATGAAAATGGAAACAGTGCACTTACCAACTGTGCATGAGAACCCATTACCAGATCCGGATTTTACCCTGTTTGTGGACGGATCGAGATATGCCGATGAAGGAGGAACATATCACACAGGATATGCCGTAACCACAACAGATGAAGTTATTAAATCATCATCCTTACCGCCAGCAATGTCTGCGCAAGAAGCTGAATTACAGGCTCTGACTTCAGCATGCAAAATTTCCGAAGGAAAACGTGCCAATATCTATACAGATTCAAGATATGCTCTGGGTGTGGCACATGACTTCGGCCTAATTTGGAAGACTAGAGGATTTCTTACCACCGCCGGTACACCAGTCAAACACAGCACTGCAATCAAGGAGCTAATGGATGCCCTCCTACTCCCTAAAGAAGTGGCCGTTTTGAAAGTTAAGGCCCACGGGAAATTGGATACAGATGAAGCAAAGGGCAACCATTTGGCTGATCAAGCTGCTAAGTTAGCGGCCAGGGATCTGCAGGAAGTGGATGAAGAAGTGTCCGGACAAGAAGAAGAAGAAGTCCCTATTTTTGCTCTGCAAACTCTTCCTACTGATTTGCGAATCTTACAAGAACAACAAGCTGCAGTCACTCCTGAAGAAATCCAGAAATGGAAAAAGAAAGGAGCTGTCCAAAAGGACGGAATATATTATAACAACTTCAAATTTTGTCTCCCCAGAAATTTGTATCCAGCAGTTGTCCAATGGGCACATGGGCCTGCACACCTGTCAAAAGAATTGATGGTCGCTCTCATACAGAAGTATTATGAAGCACCTGGAATCACAACATTGATCAGTAGCTTCTGCAAGGCCTGTGTCATTTGTGCAAAATGCAATCCGGGAAGACCAGTCAAGGTGCCTGCAAAGAACCTGGCAAAGCCCATGTACCCCTTCCAACGAATTCAAATTGACCACATCCAAATGCCCAAGAGTGGGCCCCATGAATATGCACTAGTAATAGTGGACATGTTCTCAGGCTGGCCAGAAGCCTACCCAGTGGCCAATATCACTGCAAAGACAACCGCAAAGCGCCTAATTACAGATATTGTATGCAGATTCGGACTCCCAGAAGTCATTGAGAGTGATCAAGGCCCAGCCTTTACAGCAACTGTGACTAAAGAAATTTGGACCGCTCTAGGGGTGACTCTAGCCTTCCATACCCCTTACCACCCACAAAGTAGTGGTAAAGTGGAGCGCATGAATGGCACCCTAAAAACCAGAATGTTAAAAATGTCACAAGAAACAAAGATGCCCTGGCCAGAAAGCCTGCCAATAGCTTTATTTAGTGTTAGGCACACACCTAGAGGGAAGCATTCACTGTCCCCATATGAAGTTCTATTTGGGACAGCACCCAGGCTAGGTTGTTATTATCCACAACAGTTACAGCTCCAATCAGATGTTTTAGTAGATTATGTAACTGAACTTGCAAGTGTTTTAAACAAAATACATGCCCAAGTTTTCTCTTCAATTCCAGATCCCGAATTGGATACAGGTTCCCATAACCTGCTTCCCGGAGATTGGGTCCTGGTCAAGAAGTTTGTGCGGAAAAATACCCTAGAACCGAGATTTGACGGTCCATTCCAAGTTCTCCTGATTACCGCAACCTCCGTCAAATTGGCCGGTAGACCAAATTGGATCCACGCTTCCCACTGCAAAAAATCTTCTGCCCCAGAGGAAGCGAATATCGCACAAACATGTATCTCTGGTACATCTTCTCCTTAATTAGCCTTATGAAGGCCCAGCAAGTAGCCATTACCAAAGATATTAGTGGGTACACCTTCTGGTATAATTCATCGTGCACCCAGGTGGCTACTTATACCTTTGACTACTGTGATATTGTAGAATGCCCATTTCCCACACCACAAATCCAGAGCATCTATAGAGATATCCCTCATTCGAAAGACCCATATGTTTGTGTAGTTGACAAGCAATGGGGGCACAATTGTGACCATTGGGGGGCAGCGGGATGGAATGCCGGGCCTGCCTGGGGTTACAAACCAAAAAGTGCCGTAGCTAAAGTAGATGATCATGGTAGATCGCTTCTCCAGAGAATGACTTTAAGAAAGCCTGGGGGGAGCACACCAATGAAATTAATCCTTAACATTGAGCACCCAAGCCCAACAGATGCAGACCAGTATGTGATGGGAATGTACTGGAAAAGGGGTTCCTACCAGAAATTAGGACATTTCTACCTCAAAGATATGTGCAACTCTTCTGAGTGGCAAGGGGCCACCCATATGGCCCCCAATCCATTAAAACCTCATATCCAGACCTTTCAGGACATGATGGCCATTGCTAACCCCACCTTTGAAGATACCATGGCCGCTGAAACAGGTTTTAATGATGTAAATTTATGGTTAGAATGGATGAAATATAATGCTAATAAGCATAATAGAACTGCATGTTACGTGTGTGGCGGTGCCCGGCCTCACCTGGGTACCGTACCTTTAATCCTACCCGTAAATATAGAAGAATGTATTTTAAGCCTTTTTGCCTATCACTATAATTTTAACAGGTCCATATGTATTGCATGGACAAAGGAGTATCCTCTCCTAGCCAACGATGTCAAACCCCCTGATGGTATTACCGTATATAAAGGTAATTACACTTGCTATGCCATGTACGATGGTATTGGTAAATTTGTGGGTAACTTTTCCAAAGGTTATTGTGCTACATACAGAACTGTTCCTGTACGCTTGCTGCAACACCATACTAGGTCACTAGGAGACATTTACTGGTTGTGTGGGGATTTACAGCTGAGATCCAGAATGGACACGGAATGGTGGGGAGAGTGTACTTTGACTAAGGCCATTATGCCTATACATATTATTTCTGACACACACCTCAACACCCATGAGTTCAGCCACACTAAGGTTAAACGTGACGCCCCAGTGAAAGGAAGTTTTGATCCTCATGTATATATTGATGCCATTGGAGTGCCCAGGGGGGTGCCCAATGAGTTTAAAGCTAGGGATGAAGTTGCTGCAGGATTTGAATCAATTTTTACCATAGTTACCGCAAACAAGAATCTAAATTGGATAAATTACATTTATTATAATCAACAGCGTTTTGTCAATTACACCAGAGACGCCCTCCAGGGGTTGGCCGAACAGTTACAGGCCACATCCCAAATGACTTTCCAGAATAGGATGGCCCTAGATATGATCTTAGCCGAAAAAGGAGGGGTTTGTAAGATTTTGCCCGACACTATGACATGTTGTACCTACATCCCAGAAAACACAGGCCCTAATGGTAAAGTCACACTAGCCATAGAAAAATTAAATGACCTGTCTGAAGAGTTAAAAAGGAATTCTGGGATAAAAGATCCCTGGGAAAGATGGTTTGGTTGGATGACAGGATGGCAAAAGGCTTTAATGCAGATTGGTATGGCTATACTAATTTTTCTTTTTATCTTTGCTCTTCTCTTTTGTTGTGTCCTCCCATGTCTGAGAAAATCCCTCATGAAGACTGTTGACCAAGCGGCACCCACTTTTACCCATCTCGAAGTTGATGACCAAGAATTTCAAGACATCAACTCACCCTGTCTGCCGCTGCAAATTATCCCCTTTGTTGATAAAGTGCAGGAATTCTAGGAAGGGACTAGATTAGGGACAGCATCTGTCAGTGAATGGTAAAGGCCCCATGTGGAGAAGTGGTGGGTTAGCTGCCATGGGATACCCTTGGGTGTGAAGCGTTCGAGAGCCATACTGACGGATGGTTAGCCTATTAGGGTCAGATCTAGGGACAGCCTTGCACTTTGCATTAACATCTAGCTAGCGGCCACGGGGTTTCTGTGCCTTTGGGTTAACACGTCTTCTGATACTAACATAATAAAGTTTTATCTCTTAGAATCTAACATTTCATAGGGGGGACTGATGTGGAATTATTAAAAATCTTTATTGTACTTGTATTGAATTATTGTACTAACTCCATTTTAACTTTATACTGTGACTTCGTCCTCCATTTTGTCCTCCTAACCTGACTTCTTCAATCCTCCATTTTGTCCTCATGACTTAACTTGTTCATTTTAAAACTACATTACGTGACTGAACTTCTCAACCCAATTAGTACAGTAGACAAAGACTGTGTTCCCTTCAAGGACAAGTACCAGGAGGTGCTGGCTACTCCTTAAGACTTGCTGGCTACTCCTTAGAGCTTGTAAGATAGTACAGTTTGAAGGCCACAGAACACAGTAGTAATGAAATGTTCTATTCATAAGAGACCTTGCACCTGGACATAAAGCCTGATATCATTGACCGTGTAAAATGACGCTTAGGACCCCCTTGTCCCCCACCCGTGTCCAGAATAATCCCACCTCTGATGGGTGGGCACGGGACTAACCTCTTAATTTTACGAACCAATAGGTAAGACACTAACCCCGTCACTTAACAATTAATCCAATTGATGATGTTTATTTGCTGATATTCTAATAATCAATGATGACGCAAAATGCCTCTTAAAAGGGCCTGCGCGCCCGCTTTTACGCACTTGCCAATAAACTTTCTCGAAGTTATTTTAACCTGAACCTCGTGTGTCAGACTTAATTACTTCAGCGTATATACGCAATTTAATTTATTGATTTGGACAGGAACAGATAGACTTTGAACATTTTGGTTTACTTTCAAAAAGTACCATAACACTTCTAGTGTTATTTGTTTCATTAAAGCTGTCATTTAGGATTGGTTACATACTATTACTATTTTACCCCGGCTACATTAGCCCTTCGGTTGGCATAGGAGTATTAGTACATTTATTGTATACAGTTGTTTTTCTTTTAATTTTTTTGGTCTCTACTCATTTTTTGCTCATTTGCTGTAGCCAGTTTATGATCTACCACACACTACTACTCAAATTTCCAGGCGATGGGATTGGCCTGAGGATTATTTATATCTGAAGACCATTTACATCTTTTTTCTTCTGTTTCCTGTTTTGTAGCTTGGTATCCAACCTTGTGCAAATGGGGAGTTTGCGGTTGTGCAAATGGACTGTTTGTGGTTGTTTGCGGTGCGTTAAACTGAGAGTTTGGTCTGTCACTGTGAAGCGGGCGTAACCCTTACACTACCTGATCGATACAACATCATACAGTAGGTCCCCCCCTCATTATTTTTATGGCACCCACCCACTGCTCACGGGTGGGGCCGGGCAGGAGGACAGTAGGTCCCCCCATTGTGATTTATGGCCCCCACCCACCACTACCCACACTACCTGATCGATACAACATCATACAGTAGGTCCCCCCCTCATTATTTTTATGGCACCCACCCACCGCTCACGGGTGGGGGCGGGCGGGAGGACAGTAGGTCCCCCGATTGTGATTTATGGCCAACACCCACCGGGGGGCCGGGGGGGGAGGACAGTAGGTGCCCCCCCTTATCCTTATTTACTGAATATTCCCCTGTATAACAATGTTTGGCATTTAGTGAATATTCCCTATTCTGCTCTGTGTCAGTGTGTATCAGGGTCTCTGAGGACAGGTGTCAATCCATATCTGCCAAGTGACCCTATGTAGGGGGAACAGTCCCTATTCTGCTCTGTGTCAGTGTGTATCAGGGTCCCTGAGGACAGGTGTCAATCCATATCTGCCAAGTGACCCTATGTAGGGGGAACAGTCCCTATTCTGCTCTGTGTCAGTGTGTATCAGGGTCCCTGAGGACAGGTGTCAATCCATATCTGCCAAGTGACCCTATGTAGGGGGAACAGTCCCTATTCTGCCAAGTGACCCTATGTAGGGGGAACAGTCCCTATTCTGCTCTGTGTCAGTGTGTATCAGGGTCTCTGAGGACAGGTGTCAATCCATATGTCAAGGTGTCAATATGTCATATGTCAGGTGTCAATCCATATCCATTGTGATTTAGGAATGTTAGGTGATTTATGCCCTTTATGGATTAAAACCAGACTCTGCATCAACTGTTTAATTTTCCATGGGAGTTTTGCCATGGATCCCCCTCCGGCATGCCACAGTCCAGGTGTCAGTCCCCTTGAAACAACTTTTCCATCACTATTGTGGCCAGAAAGAGTCCCTGTGGGTTTTAAAATTCTCCTGCCCATTGAAGTCTATGGCGGTTCGGCCGGTTCGCCGGTTCGCGAACGTTTGCGGAAGTTTGCATGCGCCGTTCGCGAACCGAAAATGTTGTGTTCGCGATATCACTACTCCCAGGCAGAAGGGAGGGATTGTATGATTATGTATGGGAGTGTCAGGTACTTGAACAACTTTGTCATTGGTCTGTAACTTTGTACTGTAGTCTTTCATCAGGTCCAGGTGGGAGTACCCCTTGCATTAGGACTTGCATATAAGGCCAGTTGTGGCTACCATTAAATGAGTTCCTGCTTACCCTCAACATAGAGCCTTGTCTTATGTGTGGGGGAAACGGCTGTATCTACCCTAGGAATTGCTATATCACTATACTCCTCTTGTAAGAGCAGCCTGCTACACTCTCTGGAGTAGGAGAGGTCTGCCCACTGGAAGATAGATACTGGTCTTGGTTCCAGGGTGGGTGGAAGACGGCAAGAGCCCAGCCAAGCTGCAACGCTGGAAGTGGGGACTACGCCGCTGATGGTGTCTGGTGGAGTGCTTGGAAGTACTAGGCAGCAGTGATTGGCAGAGGCACTCAGTCGGGGTGCCAGGCGGTCCGCCACAGTCTGTTTAACTGTAATTCACCTATTTCATATTAAGTGCACCCACACTTATTATATATAATTTTATTCAGGAGAAATAGGGCTTTCATTTAACATAAAATATGAATAATTTAATATGAATAAAATATAAAAATGTGAGAAATTAAAATTTTTTATTTTTTTTAGTTCTGCATGACATTTTAACTGTTAATGTCCTAATACTGCTTTTACTGCAATAAAATACACTTATTTGTATCCAGTGATGTCTCCCATGTAAAAAAAACGGGGTCAACTATAGCATGTTACATTTTTCACATTGAAATTCACCAGATTGGTTATGTTGCCTTTGGGACCGTATGATAGCCCAGGAATGAGAATTAGCCCCCATTATTGCATACCATTTGCAATAGTAGACAACCCAAGGTATTGCAAATGGGGTATATCCCGTCTTTTTTACTGGCCACTTTATTTTACTTTATTACAGGCAGCAGGGGGACTACCTGTCATTCCAGGCACTCCCTCAAGCTGGCACTGCTATGGATGGCTATTCCGTCCATGTGATCGTGAGGTCCTCGCAAGGACCTTGCGATCACATGGCCCAGGAGGGCCAGATCAGCAGCAGGGGACGTACCATGCTGCCCGCCGGCATTTAGAGCTGAGTCCCCAAGGGGTTAAAAGAAGAAAAACAGTTACAGGATATAGTCTTAAATTAGAGGGGCAAAGGTTTAAAAATAATATCAGGAAGTATTACTTTACTGAGAGGGTAGTGGATGCATGTAATAGCCTTTCAGCTGAAGTGGTAGAGGTTAACACAGTGAAGGAGTTTAAGCATGCGTGGGATAGGCATAAGGCTATCCTAGCTGTAAGATAAGGCCGAATGGTTCTTATCTGCCGTCACATTCTAAGTTTCTATGATTGGGACTTACTCAGACGGACAGCTCAACGAACCATCTGATTCAAACTTACTTACAAAGGGAAAGACTTACTGTGACAAACTCCCCTTTTCAAGTGAGTTTGCCACAAGCTCCTGGAGGAGCCTGCTTGCCAGACTATGGGCCCTGCAGGGAAACCTGTAAAAGACTACCAAACTTGACCGACTGTTACACTGATTTCCCTGGAACTGTTTTGGGACCATGCTTGCAGTCGGTCAAAACTATGACTTCAGGAAATTCCTGAACCCCTGAACCGATCTGGGTGATTTTTGGATATGTTGTTCACCCAGATCGGGGCTATCAGTGGATATGTGGGATATATGGATTTTGAGGTACTTTCTGCACTTTGTGAAAATTTGGTTTTTCAGCATGGAGATAATTGAGTTACTTACAGGACTTTACTCAATTATCTCCTAAGCAGAGGGGAGGGATTGTGTGCTGTTCATGGGAGTGTCACTGCCTGTATGTTTTTCTGATTGGTTTATGCCCTTTGTGTTCCTGTGCCCCATCAGGGTCCAGTGGGTGTTCCTCTGGCCTGGAAAAATGTATAAAAGGCCAGTGTGTCCCATTAAACTTGATATTCCTGCTTACACTCCAAAACTGTGTGTCGTCCAGTTATTGGAGGGAAAGAAGATTTGCTCCTGTGTCTGCTGTTCCAGCTTGCAGGAGATTCAACGGGGAAAGTTCTTGTAAGGACTAGAGCTAATTCCCCATTCGGTTCCAGAGTTCCCAGGACTGAATGTCGTCCAGTGCCTGAAGGAGTCAGAGCTAATTTTCCCTTCAGATCCAGGAAGGAGGTGGCGGTTCCAGGGCCCCAGTCAAGCTACGGTGACTGAGGGCAAGAAGTGCTGTGGTTTGTCCCCTGGTCCAGCTAGGAAGTGGTCCTTTGGCGGAGGTACCCAGTCGGGGTGCCAGGTGATCCGTTACACTTACTGACAAAGGGGAAGACTATTCTGAAACTCAATCTCTCTAAAGTTTATTATTTTTCCTCCTCATAAAACTGATCCTCCTCCTTCACTCTCACTGCAGGTTGATGGTGCCTGCCTCACCCTATCCTTTCAAGCTCGCTGTCTTAGTGTCATTTATGAACCTTTGCGCCTCATTTCCAGTCTGTTGCTAAAACCCATCGACCCCACCTTAAAAACAATGCCTGCATTCGCCCCTTTCTTACGCAAGATGCTGCCAAGGAGCTTGTTTATGCTCCAGTAATCTTGCATCAATTACTGTAATTCTCTTCTAATTGGTCTCCCCAGAAGCAGTCTACAATCTGTAATGAAAGCTGCTGCCATGCTGATCTTTCTCTCCTGTCGCTCCTCTCACACCTCACCCCTCTGCCGATCCTTACACTGGCTTCCTGTACCCTACAGGTGTCAATTTAAATTCGAACCCTTACCTATAAAGCTCTAACCAACTCTAGCCCCTCTTAAATTTCTCCACTTATTCATAAGTATGCCCCCTCTCTGTCTCTCCTCTCTACTGGTGACCTTGTCCTGTTTGTTGCTTGCACCTTTACTGCAAATTCACGCCTGCA
This sequence comes from Pelobates fuscus, assembly GCF_036172605.1. Classification (NCBI taxonomy): domain Eukaryota; kingdom Metazoa; phylum Chordata; class Amphibia; order Anura; family Pelobatidae; genus Pelobates; species Pelobates fuscus. Next base: position 186,039,081 of record NC_086323.1, read on the forward strand.
AGACTTCTCACGGGTGGCTCCTTTCCTTTGGAACAGCCTGCCTACCCCTGTCAGACTCTCTCCTAGCCTTCAATTCTTTAAGAAGTCCCTCAAAACCCATCTTTTAAGGATTGCTTATGGCCTCAAAGAGTAACTTCTATCTCTCAAACCTTCCTCTTGCTCTCTCCTAAAGGACCACACTTCACTCTCACAAGTTCTGCTACCTTCCCACCATGTCTATTTGCTGTCTCCCTCAATACCCTTCCTACTTGTGTTTTTATACCCCACCTCCTCATTTGAGCAGGGTCCTCAACTACCTATTGTTCCTGTTACACTTTGTTATTGTCTCATTTGGTAAATTACCCTCTTATTTTAAAGTGCTGCGGAATAAGCTGGCGCTATATAAATACCAATAATAAAAATAATAAAATACCAGCAAGGGGCTTTGCAATGGCTGCGACCTCAGAAAACGAAGGGCTGTGACAAATCTTATCTTCAGATCTAGTGGATAAAGCATTAATTTGCCTTCTACACATTATTATCAGGTATATACAATTAGAATCAAAAGTGGATTAAAGAGATTATCCTAACTGCAGTATGGACAGTCTCTAATTCAAATGTTACCATAAGTAGAGGTAATATAAGCTCTTAATCTGATAATTTAGTTTCCTATATGGAAACAAAAGTGTTGCAGGAAAAATGAGGATCAACTTTTTTTTGTTAAAAAAAATCATTATCATCTGTGTAGGGTGCAACAGTATAACATTTTCTCACGACTCAAGCATACGAGGAATTGAGTTTTAAAAATCTGCTTGCTGAGAGAAATTGTGTGCTTGCGTCTGCCTGTGTAACGTATGCTAGTTTAGCAGCCTGATGAACAAAAATAAAGTGCACCAGATCTCAGTACTGAAATCAATACATAACGTAAAAGTCATCAATTGGGATGCATTACAAAGGGAAAAACATTTTTTCAAATAATAAAAACAAACAAACATGCACATATATAAACATATGTGCAAGGAAAGCATAGGAGCCTAAATAGGCTAAACAAGATCCACCACTCAGTCCACCTGAAATTTTTGGAATGGAACCTTCAGAATAAGTTGAGACCACTACAGAGCCTTTAAAAGATTTCCAGATTGCGAAAAGTCCTCAAAGGAAGTGGAAGTGAGAGGCGGCCAAACAAAGTGATAAGTATAAAAAGTTAGTCAATCCAAATCCTATATCAGACTAAATAATTTACTTCACCATTCAGGTGTATAAAGTATTAATCAAAATAGGACTAAAGAGATTCTCCTAACTGCACTATGGACCGTCTCTAATTCAAATGTTGCCATAATTAGAGCCTTAAAGGGATACTCCAGGAGGCTAAACAAGTTAAGCGTAAATTAAAGTTAATAAGCTCAAATACCTGTGATTAGTTTCTTTTCTTTGAATTCTGTGATAGATAGATGTAGAGAGAGAAAAAAGAGATAACACAAAGCTCTATAGGTGTGTATAAGCTTGTCTGTCTCTTTGTATTTATTCAGACCCTTGCCAAAAAAAATGAAATACGGATTCCACCGATCATAATTTCTGACAGAATAGAGTAGTGACTGGTGAAGGTAGTTAGAAACCTTGGTGAGGGCAATTTCAGGTGAGTGGTGGGTACAGAAGCAAGATTGCAGGGTACCAAGTAAGAAGTTGGAAGTTGGAGGACAAGAAGTGGGGTAAGCAGTCGTAAATTAGTTTTTCCAGGATTTTGGATGTTCGTGAAAGCAATTATAAGGGGTGTAGTTTGAGGGAGACTTTATACCAATGGAGGGATTCTTGAGTATGGGAGTGAACTTTTCATGTTTGAAAGAGGAATGAAATGCATCAATAAAAAGGGATAAGTGTGAGTAAGAGCAGGAGTAAGGGTGGAAGACAGAAGGTATTAGATGTGAAGAGATAGAGTAAAGCAGGCAGGTAGTAGGGAATGACGAAGACCATAAATTACACACTTGATCTTCAGTGCTGGGGGAAGTGGTAGAGAGTTGAGGTGGGGTTGATCAGAAAGGAAGGAGGAACATCACTGGCCTGTGTCTGGATGTTATCAGTATGTGTTTTGTGTTTTTTTTGTTTTTTGTTTTTTTTTATGCAGATAAGTACAGCAGTACCTGTTTTGCCACAGCAGCATTTACAGGCTCAGTCGTATTAAACATATGAGAACATAAGTGTGGCAAGCTTAGAATTTGCACATTTTTGTAAAGATTCAAGGTATAAACCTTTGTGTTAGGTAACATAGGTGTGGAAGGGCTTGAGGGGACAACTTTGCCGGTGCCACAAATGCTTATATGGGTGTATAACATATGCCAGAGGCACCTCCAGTTCACTGATGAGGCGGGTGTATAGGTTAGCTGCAGTGTGTGTGTCTTTAAAGGTTGTTTCAGTGCTCTAATGGTAAGTTCATGCAAGTGAGGTATTGGGCGAGTATGGGGGACTACATGGTAGGGTAGCTCCATAACCCCAGAACCTGGGGGGAGAGAAGGGAGGGGTGTAGTATTCACATTGTGGTGTAGCTATGAGCTAATTTTGGCATCGGCGCGCCTCCTTGGTGCTCTATATTATGGGGGGTAGGCAATAGTGGGGCACAGTATTTACATGTAAAGCAAGTAAGACTTGTGCGATAATCACCAGATAGCAAAGTGAGCAAAAATAAAAGAAAAAGGCAAACAAAGTGATAGTGTCAGACAGAGCATTAAGTTCTCAGTGTCTGGTATGTTCGCGCACAAAGCTGATGCTGGGAGGGACTTCTGCACCTTTTCATACTGGGGCTGTGCATCAATGGGGTGAAAGGTGCGATGTTGGCGACTTCCCATTGAGGCGTGGGTCTCATCGAACTGCCAGAAGCCGGGTGTATGCACAGGAATTGCAGGAGCTTAGCTGCTTCCGTTGGCGAGGTCAGCCAGTGTCAGTGGCGGTCATGTTTGGCGGTGAGCACTCTCGAGTATCTCCATTTATATCGGATTTAGGTTGCTCTCAGCTGCATTGTTACTTCTTTTAGAGAGGCATGCCACTGCAGTGTCTGATGACTCAGGTCTTGCTAGAAGTTTAGTGAGTGTTCTTCAAAGGTGTACAGGGTTTTTCCCTTAATCGCGCAGAGGAAGCCCTCCTTGTCTGAGCAGGATTTAAAACACATGATAACATCTCTAGCGGTGTCTTAGTGTTCGCCCAGGTATGCTGAATAGGCCATCCAGACGTAGTCCCTCGGCCTGCTTGGGGGGCAGGGTAGTGGAGAACATTCTCCCAATTAATTGCAGCAGCTCTTCTGCAGCCACAGTGTCAGGGATCCCCCTCACCTTTAGCTCCCACTTGTGCATTCAGCTGCGTGCACATGATTGAGAGCTCCTGCGTCTGCTGAGCTGTGGTGTCTTGTTGGACCCTCAGGTACTGGACATCTTCTTCCGTGGCCCTTATCCGGCCTGTCAGTGTGCCCAGTTCTCCCTTCAGCATTACTTGTTCTGCCGTGAAAAAGGCCTTAATGTTGGTCACCATGCCGAAGAGGTCCACCTTAGCAGCCAGCAGGGATTCCGTGTGCCAATGAGGCAAGACTTGGCTTCTCTGTTGGGGTTGGCACATCACTCAAGTAGTCATCCTCTGAGGCAGAGAGCGAGTCTAACCCCAGTTCCGGCAAGACGTCCGCCATCTTGGACCTATTGGCTTGGGACAGCATTTGGCCGATGTCACGGGTATGTCCCGTGCTCGGCCCTCAGAATTTCTTCAAGTGCTTCCTCATGGTGTACCAGGTCTCTTGGCAGCCGCGTGTACCTTGGTGCAGGCAAAATGACCGGCTCGTGAGGTAATTTTGAATAGCTTTTGTCGGAGCTCGGGCGCCATGCGTCTTGTCAGCTCGCCAGCTAGCTCCGCTCCTGTTTTTTTAAAGAAGTATTCTGTGAAGGTCTTGCGCACTAACATTAGATGAGCAGGGTGGTACATGAGCATAGAGGAGTGGTTGAAAGTAGAGAAGTGTTGTTTAGGGTAGGAGAAAAGAGTAGATATAATAGAGGAAAAGTAATTTCTTGGTAAGTGAACGTCTAAATTATTTGAACGGACGTAAATGTATAGAGAGTGAAACACAAAAATATACAAACAAAGTGGGATTAAGTGTGGTGGCAATAAATGCCACAGATCACCTGAGTGGAAACCCCTTACACCACTCTATAAAATACAAACATAAAATACATACAATGTAGGAGATGATTCACACTTCTAGAATGGTTCTGTAATATAAAAAGCAATATAGTGTAATATGCTAGTACAATTGTATCAATCGAAATGAGCGTCAGGTACTCACAAGCCTAGAGCCAAATTTCTGCATATGGCTCTCATGGATAGCGCTGTGGGACTTTTCAGGATGTCCCTCTCCTATTCCCAGATCACTTATATGATGCTCCGGTTGGGTAATAATCCAGGTTCCACAACTTGACTTGAATTTTTCAGGAGAAAACTTTATTGCTCCCCAATGTGGAGTAAAACATGGATAAAATTGAAATTTCGATAAAATAAATAAAAGAGTAACTGTATATAGTCCTGCCAATTGGCAAAAGTCCAAATGTCCGACTCGGACATTTGGACTTTTGCCAATTGGCAGGACTATATACAGTTACTCTATCTTTTATTTATTTTATCGAAATTTCAATTTTATCCATGTTTTACTCCACATTGGGGAGCAATAAAGTTTTCTCCTGAAAAATTCAAGTCAAGTTGTGGAACCTGGATTATTACCCAACCGGAGCATCATATAAGTGATCTGGGAATAGGAGAGGGACATCCTGAAAAGTCCCACAGCGCTATCCATGAGAGCCATATGCAGAAATTTGGCTCTAGGCTTGTGAGTACCTGACGCTCATTTCGATTGATACAATTGTACTAGCATATTACACTATATTGCTTTTTATATTACAGAACCATTCTAGAAGTGTGAATCATCTCCTACACTGTATGTATTTTATGTAAATGTATAGAGGATGAAATTAGCTTCAGAGCAAGATTTCCTCAAGACACATTCAACAGAGTAGGACCATTTTGCAATTATGGCTTTTGCTTAGAATGCTGTATCTGATTTTGTGGGATTTTGCACAGTTAGGGAGCAGCAAAAGCATCTTGTGCAGAGGAGAGTGTGTTGTAGTAGGATGTAGCAAGATCAAACCAAGTCATAGTTGACGTGTGGGGGAGGAAACCGTTTAGATAATTGGAGAGCATCTTACAGCATGCACATTTCAAAGGGTGTGAGGGCTAGATTGAGGAAAAGTCGGTTTAGCCAATACACTGAACAACAAGCAAGAAAGTGATGGTTTGAAATGGGAAAAGATTGAGTGGATTGAAAGAGACCGAAGCAGGATGCGAATGAAAGAGGAAGCAGTGGCAAATAAGTTATAAATTGAGATGTTGAAGTACCTAAGTATTAGCAATGGTACATTTGAAGAGAGTAAGTGAGGTAGACAGGTGGTACAGTTTACAGAGGTTGGTCCAGGAAGGATATAAATCACTGCCATTCTACGAGAGATGGAGGGAGAATAGGTGAATGCAGTGAACTTTAAAAGAGGAAAAATGGCAGAGAAGGAAAGTTGTAGAAGGGAAGGAGCAGGATCCCAACACCATCATTATGTCTCTCACCTGGCCCAGGGGTATGGCTAGAGAGTAGGCCTGCCATGTTAGAGAGCAGCAATGGATGCAGTGTCAGAAAAAAATAGTCAGGTATCACCAATTGTTAGGAGGTTAAAAAAAAAGTTTGAAACAAACAGGTCATGGACGGCTTTGAGTTAGTTACATACAGAGCAAGCGTTCCAGAGAGCACAAGAAAATAAATGAGAAGTGCTTTGGGTCAATAGAATAATATTGTAGAATTATATGATCTATAGTTTTTACAGTTTAAGTGGCAGTAAGTGCAATGTCTATTTTTGATTCTGGATATCTGATATTTGACTTCAGAATGCCATTATGTCTGAGGAAATTAAGAGGAAGCAATGTTTAGTCAACAGCTTAGTTAAGAGAGATGATATCACAAGAGGGCTTTTAAATATTACCAACATTAACATTTACAATTAAATGTATCATATATACAGGCACTCTTTCAATGTCCCGTTTATAGGGGTAATGAAGCATTCTGATACTCAAGAACTGCCATCCAGTGGCAAAACCAAAGGTCAAAATAAAATTTCCTTTGCACCAGGAATGACATGTTTACCAAATGCCACAATACTTGTAGTGCAGGTAGCTGTGCAAAAGCAGACATTTTCCAAAAGCATGACAACTGAAGTGAAAGCAGAGGTCCTGCTGATCACAATTATATCTTACAATGTCTTGTTTTTTGGTAATAGTTTGGGTTTTAGAAATGACCAAAAAGGGTCTGAAGACTTACTTTTGCCATTTCTTGCTGTAAAATATTCTGCGCACATTGAAAGGAATTGAAAGTCTGACAGCTGTAATTATGAGGCACTCCACTGTCATCTGGGACTTCAATATACTTGTTTGTAGCCTTTGATACAGGTCTGCTCAGATGATGTATCTTTTCAATATTGTCCTGTGAAAAAAATAAATACAACATGTTTTCTGTTCTTTAGTAACTAGAAATATTTCTACTTTGATACATTGAGTAGCTCCAACACTCATCTAAGGCACTGCATGGTCATACGTATGTTGTGTGATAAAGTGAATGGTGTTGTTTGTGAGGGTGTTTATATTTCTGCTAATTTCCTCAGAGAGAGATAAAGTATGGATAGATGTGAAAGTAATACTCTGACTTTTAAACACTGGAGCATGTAAATTAAACATGAGTGTATTGTTCATCAACTTTTTAATATATCACAATGATCACTATTGTATATATTCTCTCTTTCCTCCTTTTTCTTCTTTTATATATTGAGATATTTTCAGAATATATCTTCAATGATAAATAATTCCAACCACACTGCCCTTTACTTTTCCCCATTCCAATATGGTCCCGTTGGGCATTGAATTCTGTGATGAGTGTTGCAACTGCTTTGTTAGCGGCTGCTGGGTACTACCTTGCCACTAATTTGTTAATGTGAAAATAAGATACAGTGCAAAAACAACAATTGTCAAGGGCAGAAACTGTATGGCCTGGCTGAAAACATGACATCTTGAGATAGAGTCACTAAGTAATATGAGCTATGCTAATACAAATGTTTGATCATGCATATAGGATGGCTCTATGTTTAATCTAATAATAAGAAGCAGGTAATGTTCCCATAGATTTGGCCTTCTGGATTTATCAATGATCTGGTAACTTCTTGTCAGAGTTAATTCCAAAACCTACCCATATCAATATCCATGACGGTACTTCCACTCTATGTAAAATATCCTTGCCACCAGCAATATCATTTTATAAACTCCCCACCAATATACCCACTTACCCTGGTGGTGGTAGGTCCATGCAACCCAGCCTTGAGACAATCATTCTAGACCTGTGATTGCTCATTGAAACTTTGAAAATGTCATTATGATTGGGCAGATGAAGAAGCATATAGAGTAATGATCTACACGATATGGACAGAATTGGACAGAATTCAGACCACTTCTCAGTTCCTATGCTTCCTGGCTGATGTTTTTGTCACTTTTGAATGCTGGCAGTGCTTTCACTCTAGCGGTAGCATGAGACGGAGTCTACAACCCACACAAGTGGCTCAGGTAGTGAAGCTCATCCATGATGGCACATCAATGCGAGCTGTGGCAAGAAGGTTTGCTGTGTCTGTCAGCGTAGTGTCCAGAGCATGGAGGCGCTACCAGGAGACAGGCCAGTACATCAGGAGACGTGGAGAAGGACATATTAGGGCAACAACCCAGCAGCAGGGCCGCTACCTCCGCCTTTGTGCAAGGAGGAACAAAAGGAGCACTGCCAGAGCCCTGCAAAATGACCTCCAGCATGCCACAAATGTGCATGTGTCTGCTGAAACGGTCAGAAACAGACTCCATGAGGGTGGTATGAGGGCCCGACGCCCACAGGTGGGGGTTGTGCTTACAGCCCAACACCATGCAGAACGTTTGGCATTTTCCAGAGAACACCAAGATTGACAAATTCGCCACTGGCGCCCTGCACTCTTCACAGATGAAAGCAGGTTCACACTGAGCACATGTGACAGAGTCTGGAGACGCCGTGGAGAATGTACTGCTGCCTGCAACATCCTCCAGCATGACCGGTTTGGCAGTGGGTCAGTAATGGTGTGGGGTGGCATTTATTTGGGGGGGCCGCACAGCCCTCCATGTGCTCGACAGAGGTAGCCTGACTGCCATTAGGTACTGAGATGAGATCCTCAGACCCCTTGTGAGACCATATGCTGGTTCGGTTGGCCCTGGGTTCCTCCTAATGCAAGACAATGCTAGACCTCATGTGGCTGGAGTGTGTCAGCAGTTCCTGCAAGACGAAGGCATTGATGCTATGGCCCGCCCGTTCCCCAGACCTGAATCCAATTGAGCACATCTGGGACATCATGTCTCGCTCCATCCACCAACATCACGTTGCGCCACAGACTGTCCAGGAGTTGGCAGATGCTTTAGTCCAGGTCTGGGAGGAGATCCCTCAGGAGACCATCCACCACCTCATCAGGAGCATGCACAGGCATTGTAGGGAGGTCATACAAGCACGTGGAGGACACACACACTACTGAGCCTCATTTTGACTTGTTTTAAGGACATTACATCAAAGTTGGATCAGCCTGTAGTGTGTTTTTCCACTTTCATTTTTAGTGTGACTCCAAATCCAGACCTCCATGGGTTGAAAAATTGATTTCTATTTTTTAATTTTTCTGTAATTTTGTTGTCAGCACATTCAACTATGTAAAGAACAAAGTATTTCAGAAGAATATTTAATTCATTCAGATCTAGGATGTGTTATTTTTGTGTTCCCTTTATTTGTTTGAGCAGTGTATATATATATATATATATATATATATATATACACACATTAAAATGCAGTTGCCCCCCCACCACCTTGAATAAAAAAAGATTGGAACTTTGGGGGAACTGGAAACAAATTAAACATTTAGTCTGGTGTATAAGTGTATATGAGGGCGTTTTGTGTATACTCATATATTGGACACGGTGGCTGGCTGCCTGTCTGTCTGTTGTTATTCAGAAAGTGCGACCAAGGGCCCCATATGCTTTTGTACATGTCATATGTATGTGTCAGGGAAAAGTGTACCTCTTCCAAGAGGCGAATGGATTCTACCTTGTTGATCCATTCCCGAATCATGGGCGCTCTAGGTTTTTCCTAGTTCACTGGAATAAGTGCATTCATTGCCATAAGCAGGTGTGTGACAAGTGATCGTGTCAGTCTGGGAAGTGGGTTTGGGAAATTGAAGTAAAGTAAAGTTTACAGTGTGTTGGGCAACTGGGTTCTTGTGACTGAGTGAATCATTTTGGACCAGTGTTGTTCAAATAGTGTAAGTTGTGGATGAGAGAAAATTAATGAGCTGAGAGTGTCGGAAATGTTGTAGGGCTGAGGGTGGTGTAATACCCTGATCGTTTAATAAGGAGCGCAGTGGAAGATAATGAGAGGGGTTGAACACTGCGAATGAGGAGGGCTTGAGGCTCGGAGGGAACTGTGGGTTGTGTGTGAGTGGATATAAAGGAGATGGGTGTGGGGATATGCTCACTAGGTCCCTAATCTGTGTCCATACTTTAAGACAGGGGTAGGCAACCTTCGGCTCTACAGATGTTTTGGACTACATCTCCCATAATGCTTTTACAGCCATATTGCTGGCAAAGCATCAAGGGAGATGTAGTCCACAACATCTGTAGAGCCGAAGGTTGCCTACCCCTGCTTTAAGAGTAGGTAGTACTGTGGGGTGTGTTGTGTGTGCTGTTTGAGGGATGTTTTCCTTGCTTGTTGCCATGCAATAGTGAAAAGTGGTTGTTGGAAAGCAGCCTTTTTCAATAGGATCCAATATTTAGTTATTTGGAAGTGTCCATTCATATATCATATTGGGCATAGTAGCTTTGTAGTACAGTTTGATGTCTGGAAGGCCCAGGCCACCTTGAAGCTTGTGGTTTGTGAGGGTTTTAAACGAAAGACTGGGGTGAGAGTGTGACCATGTGAAGCGAGGAAACATTTTCTTTATGTCCAAGTAAAAGTTTTCAGTATGGCTATAGGGATGGTTTGTAGCAGGTAAAGGATTTTGGGGAGTATGTTTTAATAATGTTTATTTGGCATAGCCAGCCAAAGTGTGGTTTACGCCATTTAGTTAGGTCTTGAGATATACTATGCAGTAGGGGCGGGACGTACAGGTCATAGAGTTTAGTGAGTTGTGTTGGTAAGTGGGTATTTACCAAGGTATTTAACAGCCGTGGGTGACCATAGAAAAGGAAAAGAGTTTTGGAGGGATGCATTAGTGGAGTCATTGACTACCAAAGAGAGGATCTCACTTTTCATGAAGTTGACTTTAAAGCTGGATACATGGAGATAAGGAGATTTCCTCTAGGATCTGAGGCATAGATGTTAACGGTTGTGTAATTGTAAACAGGAAGTCATCAACAGATCATGCTGCCTTGCATAGTGATATACATAGTTGTCCCCATGGCCGGCCTTAGGCCATTAGGCGCGCTGGGTACGAAAAGTCTTCACTGTGTCCCCCCCCCCCCCCCCCAACAAGTTGCCTTATATATACACAGTCACACACACAGGCAAAGGCAGACAATCAAACAAACAGTTACAAGCAGACAGTCAGACACGCTCTGTTACAGGCAGCCAGTTACACACACAGTTACAGGCAGACAGTCACACATGCTCAGTTACAGGCAGACAGTCACAGAGCCAAACACACAGTTAAAGACAGACAGTCACACACAGTTACAGGCACACAATCACGAACAGTTACAGGCACACAATCACACACACAGTTATGGGCAGACAGTCACACACACAGTCACAAACAAACAGTCACACATACTCCTTTACAAGCAGACAGTCATACACACTCGATTACAGGCATGCAAACACTCACACTGATAGGCACACATAATGGCACAGCTACTGTGACACACACAATTGGAGTCACACACAGGCAGACCGTCACACACTGTCAGGGACCAGGAACCAGACAGAGACAGAAGTAGATGCAAACACACCTTTATTAATAAATAACAAATAATAAACAAAATCAAAGTCCAGGAATCAAGCAGGGGTCAGTCACCAGAGCGGGTAGTCAGACAAGCCAGGATCAGGAGCACGGAGAGCAGCGGAGTCAGGAACAAGGCCGGAGTCAGGAACCAGGATCAAACAGGAAACACAGGAACAAGGAGACTTCTGGGAAACAGGAAACCACGCAAGGGCCAGGAGGTTCTGGGCTTAGCTGCTTAAATAGGCAGAACTGATTAGCAGCAGGGTGATTACTACTCACAGGTGAGTAACCGTGGCAACAAGCAGAAGCAGCTCATAGTAATTGCAGCTGCAAACTCAATCACTGAAACAGAAAGGTTTGCTGTTAGAAACAGCAAAGAAACCCTGACAGTACCTCCCCCTCAACGATTCCCCCCATCTCTGTTGGTGGGTCCGGGCTTCATGGGGAAGCGGGCGTGATAGGAACGAAGGAGGGATGGTGCATGGACATCAGAGGCTGGAACCCAGGAGCGTTCCTCTGGACCGTATCCTTTCCAGTGCACCAAGTATTGGATCTGTCCTCTGAAGACCCGTGAGTCAATGATGCTGCGTATTTCATATTCCTCATGATTGTCAATCAGAACAGGACGTGGACGTGGCACTGAGTTGGTGTAGCGATTACAAACCAACGGTTTCAAGAGGGAAACATGGAAAACATTTGAGATGCGCATGTTAGCAGGAAGGTCAAGTGCGTAAGCTACAGGGTTAACCCTTCGAAGTATACGAAATGGCCCAACGTATCGGGGTGCCAGTTTTTGTGAGGGAACACGGAGGCGTAGGTTGCGGGAAGACAGCCAGACCCTCTCTCCGACCTGATAGGTAGGTGCAGGAAGGCGTCTGCGGTCGGCCTGGAGTTTGTAGTTCTGCATTGTGCGTTGCAAAGAACTCTGAACCTGCACCCAAGTGGAACGGAGTTCCCTGAGATGTCCCTCCAATGCCGGTATCTCCTGTGGCAAGAACGTATCAGGCAACATGGACGGTTGCCAGGAACGGGGATAGCCGGGAGGAGGCATTAATCGCACTATTGTGGGCAAACTCCGCCCAGGGTAGCAGATCAGACCAGTTGTTCTGGTGGTCAGAAATGTAGCAACGCAGAAACTGTTCCAGTGTTTGGTTAGCTCGTTCCGCTGCACCATTGGATTGCGGGTGGTAGGCCGAGGAGAAGGAAAGCTGAATTCCCATTTGCGTACAAAAAGCTCTCCAAAATCTGGACACGAACTGGCTACCCCTATCTGAGACTATCACTTTGGGTAACCCATGCAAACGAAAGATCTCCCGACCAAAAATTGTTGCAAGTTCCTGGGAAGTTGGTAGTTTTTTCAAGGGAATGCAATGCGACATCTTCGAGAATCGGTCAACAACCATGAGAACGACTGTATTGCCACGAGAGACCGGAAGATCTACGATAAAATCCATGGACAAGTGGGTCCAGGGTCGTTCACCATTAGGTATGGTTTGCAGGAGACCCACTGGAGAGCGTCGTGGGGTTTTGTTTTGAGCGCACACAGGACAGGCAGCTACAAAAGCGGTGACATCCGAACGGAGACTAGGCCACCAAAATTGCCGGGATACGGACCAGATTAACTGGTTTTTGCCTGGATGTCCAGCTGCTTTGGAGTCGTGGTATGTACTCAATAGTTTCGTACGGAGGTTAATAGGTACAAAACAACGGCCATTAGGTTTCTCTGGAGGAGCATTACTTTGTGCAGCCAGAATCTCCTCGCCTAGGGGTGAGGTGAGGTTAGTACGGATGGTTGCCAGTATATGGTCCGGAGGAATCACAGGAGTAGGGGTTATCTCCTCTCTAGATGGAGGGGAGAACTGTCGAGACAAGGCATCAGCCTGGATGTTTTTTGTACCGGGCAAGTAAGAAACCACATAATTGAATCTTGATAGGAAGAGAGCCCATCTAGCTTGCCGGGGGGAAAGTCGCTTAGCTTCAGAAAGATATGTTAGATTCTTGTGGTCTGTGAGTATGAGGATTGGCACTGAAGTACCCTCAAGAAGGTGCCTCCATTCTTTGAGAGCTAAAATTATGGCTAGAAGTTCTCTATCACCAATCTGGTAGTTGCATTCCGCCGGGTTCAATTTCCTCGAGAAATACCCGCACGGATGTCTGGAACTCTCTGGGTTAGGACGTTGAGACAGGAGGGCGCCCACTCCTGTCTCAGACGCATCGACCTCAAGAATGAATGGTAAGGCAGGGTTAGGGTGTGCCAGTATAGGGGCAGCAGCAAAGGCGACTTTGAGAGACTCAAAGGCAGTAATGGCTTCCTGTGACCAATGCTGTGGATCAGCATCTCTCCTGGTCATGTCCGTGAGAGGTTTAACCAAGGAAGAAAAGTTGCGTATGAACTTCCGATAATAATTGGCGAAGCCCAGAAACCGTTGTATAGAGCAAAGACCCGTAGGTCGAGGCCATTTAAGTACAGCCGAAAGTTTCTCCGGATCCATAGAGAATCCAGTATCTGAGATAACATATCCCAAGAATGTAACCTGTTTGCAGTGAAACTCACATTTCTCCAATTTGCAGAACAGACTATTTTCTCTAAGTCTCTGTAGAACACGAGAAACGTCTGCGTGATGGTTCTCGAGAGATGTGGAATGGATCAGAATATCATCAAGATAAACCACCACACATTGCTGCAGCATATCTCGCAGGACGTCATTTATAAATTCTTGGAAAACCGCCGGAGCATTGCAAAGACCAAAGGGCATTACTAGGTATTCGTAATGGCCGCTCCTGGTGTTAAATGCGGTTTTCCATTCGTGGTCCTCTTTTATCCGGACGAGATTATATGCCCCTCTCAGATCAAGTTTGGTGAAGACCGTTGCTCCCTTGAGGCGGTCAAATAATTCCGTGATTAATGGAATGGGGTAGGCATTCTTAATAGTAATGCGATTGAGACCCCTATAGTCGATACATGGTCTCAACTCGCCATCTTTTTTCTTTACAAAGAAAAAGCCGGCCCCGGCAGGAGAAGATGACTTCCGAATAAAACCCTTAGACAGTGCATCGGTAACATACTCCTCCATGGCTCGATTTTCTGCTACAGACAGTGGGTAAATCCGGCCCCGGGGAGGATTGGTACCCGGTTGGAGTTCGATACCACAGTCATACGGACGGTGTGGTGGCAGAACGCTGGCTTGACCCTTGTCAAATACATCTTGGAATTCTTGGTACTCAGCGGGTAAGGAAGAGGCAGAACATGCGCCCAAAACTTTGACCGGTTTCTGGAGACAGGACAATGTGCATTGCTGGGACCATGATAATATCTCAGCTTTGCGCCAATCAATTGTGGGGTTATGCTTCTGTAACCAAGGGTATCCCAAAACAACCTGGTAATATGGAGAGGAAATGACCTGGAATTGGGTCGTCTCATGATGTAGAGCCCCTACAGCCAGAGATATGGGCACGGTTTCTTGGGTCACGTGGGTTGGCTGTATTGGTCTGCCATCGATGGCTTCGAAGGCTAGTGGGGAGTTGCGAGACTGTAAGGGTATAGAGTGCTTTGCTGCAAATGCACAATCTATAAACAAGCCTGCGGCCCCAGAATCAAGTAACGCCCGGGTTTCAATGGATGAATCAGACCAGGAGAGGATAACAGGCACCAAGGGTTTGTGCACACATATCTCTGGGTCTGCAGAAAGACCACCCAAGATCTGCCCCTGACAGTATCTTGGGTACGGACCCTTTGCCGGACGGATCGGGCAAAACTTTAACATGTGACCGTGGTGTCCGCAGTATAGGCACAGGCCCTCCCTCCTCCTAAAGGCTCTCTCCTCGGCCGAGAGGCGTGAGAAGCCTAACCGCCTAGGCTCCACACAGACAGAGGACTCAGGGCCAGGAGGCAAGGGAGGTGAGGGAGGTTCGGGTGGGCAAGAAAAGCTCGGTGTCAAATTTACAAGAGGCCTCCGCAGGCGCTCCTTGGATGAGGATCTCTCTCGGAGTCTGATGTCAATGAGGGTGACAAATGATATCAGTTCCTCGAGATCTTTAGGTAGTTCTCTGGCTGCAATCTCATTTTTAAACACATCGGAGAGACCTTGTGCAAAGGCAGCCACAAGAGTCTCGTTGTTCCAGCCACCCTCTGCTGCCATGGTACGGAATTCACTGGCATACTCGACAATAGTTTTTGTGCCCTGAGAATTAGACATGAGTAGTTCGGCAGTAGGGGTGGAGCGAGCTGGAATATCAAAAACCCTATTGAAGGATGCAACAAATTCAGGGTAATTGTAAATAATAGGCTTCTCTGCCTCCCAGAGAGGTTTTGCCCAAGCTAGGGCCTTTTCAGACAGCAAAGAAATCATGAAGTGAACTTTGTCACTGTCTGTAGGAAATGCCTGGGGCAGGGTTTCAAGGTATCCTTTAACCTGATTTATAAATTCTCTGCACTGTGCTGGGTCGTCCCCAAAATGCTGAGGGAGCGGGACAGACCCAGTCATTTCTCTAGCCGCTACAGGTTTGGAGGTTACAACCGGTGCTAGAACAGGAAGTGAGGCAGAGGCGGCCGCAATCGCAGGCTGGCCGGGTACTGGATCCAGATGGGCATACTGGTCCAAATGGTGGTTCTGCTGGTCCCACTGGGTAAGCAGGTTAGGTATAGGTGTCTTGCCTGTACCATCTGTATTCATGGCCCTTGCGTAATGTCAGGGACCAGGAACCAGACAGAGACAGAAGTAGATGCAAACACACCTTTATTAATAAATAACAAATAATAAACAAAATCAAAGTCCAGGAATCAAGCAGGGGTCAGTCACCAGAGCGGGTAGTCAGACAAGCCAGGATCAGGAGCACGGAGTCAGGAACAAGGCCGGAGTCAGGAACCAGGATCAAACAGGAAACACAGGAACAAGGAGACTTCTGGGAAACAGGAAACCACGCAAGGGCCAGGAGGTTCTGGGCTTAGCTGCTTAAATAGGCAGAACTGATTAGCAGCAGGGTGATTACTACTCACAGGTGAGTAACCGTGGCAACAAGCAGAAGCAGCTCATAGTAATTGCAGCTGCAAACTCAATCACTGAAACAGAAAGGTTTGCTGTTAGAAACAGCAAAGAAACCCTGACACACACAGACAGTCACACACACACACAGGCAGACAGACACACACACCCAGGCAGACACACACACACACGAAACAGTCACACACACGCAGTCACACACAAGCAGGCAGTCAGTCTCACACACACAGGCAGACAGTCACACACACACACACAATCACACATGCACAGGCAGGCAGTCACACACAGGCAGACACAAAGACAGACAGTCACATAAACAGACAAACAGTCACACACAGGCAGGCAGGCACACACACACACACACACACAGACAGTCACACACACACAGGCAGGCAGCCACACACACACACACACACACACAGACACAGGCAGGCAGACACAAAGACAGAGAGACACACAGACAGGCAGTCACACACACACACACACACACACAGACTTACCTCTTTCCATTATGGCTGCAAGGAAGCAGTTGGTTGTTTGGGGAAGCAGGGACTCCTTCCTGCTTCCCTCTTCCTGTGCAGCAGTTACCAGGGACTTCGGGTAGGTATAAGCCCCGCCTCTGCCTCGCAATAAGCCCCCGCCTTGAGATAAGCCCCGACCCCACCCCCTCGATTTATTTTGCTCCCTTGTCACCCGGCCATGTGTGAGCTGTCGGCTACAGGGCACCCCATGGTCTATGGCGCCCTGTGCAGCCGCACAGCTCGCACACCCCTAAGGCCGGTCCTGGTTGTCCCTTGGAGACTTGATCAGTACGAACAGAAGCGGCGATAATGGGCACCCATCTCGAACTATAGGAAGGAGTTTGGATAATTGCCTAGATGAAGGGAGCCGCGAGCAGTTCAAGAATGTCTTATAGTATACAGCGATAACATATTATATATACAGGGATAACATACAGGGATATAATTTCTAATTAGTGGGGTAATAGTTGCTTGATCCATGGAGATATCTGACTGCTATTTTGGGGTCAAGAAGGAATGTTTTCCTACCTTGTTGCAAAATTGGAAGTGCTTCAGACTGGGTTTTTTGCCTTCTTTTGAATCAACAGCAAAAACATATGTGAGGGAGGCTGAACTTGATGGACACATGTCTCTTTTCAAGCTATGTAACCTATGTATTTGCCTGTGAAGCCATCTGGTCACGGACTCGTGGCTAGAGGGGAGGTTTTTACCGCTAAGAAAAATGTATCTATGTGTATTGGTGCATCTAGGTGTCGTACATGATTGTCGTACATGATTGTTGTTAGGGATTGTTTGTTTGATCCTGAGAGCAAGATACTGCTCCATTTTGGGGAAAGTAGGTGGGATCTTACGTATGTTAGAGGTTGGTGTAAAACTCCCAGAATGCCTGGGACAATTTCCCCTGATTGTGTTTTAATTTTGGAGATAAATGTGGAAAGTTTTGTGCCTCTGAGTTCATTGGCGGCCACATTTGCCTCCTTGAGAGTAATATGAATGCTTTGGAAAGAGCACTTGGCGTTTTAGTTGGGCATTTATAAGTTGATGTCATTCTGATCTCTTGTCTGTCAATTTCTTATAAGTATCTAGTGTGGTACTCCGTTTATGTGCATTTTCTAGTATTCTTATTTCTGCTAAGAGCACGTTAGCTCTTTCATTGCGCTGTTTCTTGAGTCTGGAAGCTAATGCTATAAGTCACTCCTGGATCACACATTTATGTGCCTCCCCCACCACAGTGGGTGCTGTAGAGGATTGTGTGTTTTCGTTAAAGTACTGCTTAATTGTGCATGAATAAATTCGGTGGCATTTGTGTTGTTCAGTAGCAAGTCGTTCCGCTTCCACTGGAAGGAATGAGGTGGCAAATTGGGGATCTGAATGGCAAGAGACCGGGGCGCATGGTCAGACCATGTAATTGGCCCATATTCGCAGGAACAAATTAAGTGAAGGAACTTGTGTTGCGTGAATATCATGTCAATCCTTGAGTATGTTTTTGTTGTGTGTGAGTAAAAGGAATAATCACGATTGTGGGGGTGTGTGGTTTGCCATATGTCAAACAAACTTGTCTCATCCAGAAGTGAGGTGATCCTCACTCTGGCTGTGGATTGGTATCTGGATGCTGTGGATGTGGTCTCCATGTGTGCGTCTAGGGAGATATTAAAGTCACCTCCCATGAGAAGAATGCCTTCAGTGAATTTCTCCACTAAGCTGAGGTATTTCCCAAGCATTCTGCATTGTCTCCTATTAGGCATGTATAAATTAACTGTTTGGCCCACCTGTCCCTTGATCATAATCAACCATCCTGAGTCATTGGATTCATGCATTTTATAGACAAATGGGACCTGGCTGCTATCAATATGGCCACCCCACGTACCTTGGAGCTTGTATAGTTACTGAAATATCCGTTAGGACACAGCCTGTTTCGGAGTGTGGGAGCCGCAATTGCTCTGAAATGAGTTTCTTGGAGAAATGCAATATCTGCACTTAGGTTATGGAGTTCTGATAGCACTTGGGTGCATTTTTCTTGGAGATTTAGACCCCTTGCATTTAGGGAGATCACCCGGAGGGTGGCCATACCAACACCAGGGGGATTGTAACCAGCCTAGAGTATAACCAATCAATGTATATAAACAAACTAAGGGGAAAAAAATAACAATATACAAATAAGATATAAAGAAATAACACCTGTCAGGTGTAATATATTATACTGTTGTTGTACTGTCCCCAGGTACTGAGAATGAGTAGCTGAGGATTTTTTATAGTTACAGCTGTTCTGCATAATACATCCAGTTGTCAAGAATAAGGGGGGTGGGGATTATTTTCAATAGTAAATTAAATCTATCGGAGTAAGCGAGGTTAGCCTATAACACTGTAGAGTGTATGTGGGTGGGCTGAAATATGGGAGGTGCCAGGTAAAAATAAATAAAAGAGTAAAATGGCTGACTCACAAGTTGAAAGTGGACAAAATACCTTTAATAAAATACAGCAATTAAAATACAACAATGCGTTTCTCCCCTTACTCAAGTGGATAAAAACATGTACCTGACAACACTGGCTTTATATAGGCCTCAGATTACTTGATATTGGCGCCAAAATGACATCATGGTCAAGTGACCTTTTTTTTTTTTGTATAACTTTATTATAGAACATATTTCAGCCATATTAGGGAGGGCAATTAAAGAATGTGGAAGGCGGGAATGAATAAAACATATATGTGACAAGTAGCAAGTGCAAATATGTTTTTTTAGACCAGGGTTTTTTTGTTTTGTTTTTTAGCATACATTTTAAAATATGATAATAGAAAATTAAAAGAAATAAACAGATATAAAAAGGTCACAGTAAATTGCAAATGACACAAAACTATATATGAAGATTTAAAACAACATATGTAAATATAGGGTAAGAATAAAATAAAATTATTATACTTGTATAACATTATAAACAAAACAAAACATGCAAATTTATAAAAAGTTAAAAAGATCAACATCAACGTTTAAACCTTTAGGGGCAAGCATTTTTAACTGGAACACTCAATACATTTCTTTCTGAACCAAAAAGTTTTTTTTAAATCACCTCCCCTCCACAGTATTTTACATTTTTGAATTCTAATACATTTTAGATGTTTTATTTTGTTTGTTTTTTTTTTTTTAATTCTTTATTTTTGTTATGCAAAAAAGGATCACAAATTGGCTTGCACTGCTACAACAGCCAGTGTGAGCCCACAATTGGTAAACATTTGAAAAACAGGCATATAGCAGGTGAGTAACATTGCACATTTTTTTTTTTTTTTTTGTTTTGTAACAGTAAACTTAGCTAGGTAGCGGAGCATGCCTGGACATCAATTTAAGTAATGGTATCGAGTGCCAGAGGTGAATCAATGCTGTGGGCAGAACATTACTATTGTGAAGGTAGAGACCGAAGCAGGTCTATTTTTGGATGTCCTGTGGGAAAACCTATATTTAGAGACAGTGGGTCCTAAGCTACGCCTGCTCCTTATTGTTTGAAGTTAAGGATTCTAGTTGAGTGTTCTATTGGGGCCCCATGAGTTTCATCCCAGTGATTTGCTTGTCTTATGGGATATTTGGTAGTTTCCCAGTGTAGACTTTGAGCTAAACGCGAGGTTGCTATGAAGACACCTATCTGCAGGTGACTTTGTACCCTACCGGGCGCTGGTGAGTAAGTTCACTTATTGGTTCCCTTGCGGGGGTATGGTAGGGGGGGGGGGGAAGGTATGTGTAGGCCAGTTGGGATATACTATGTCTGAGGATTGTGAGCGGACTAGTACAGGGGTACATTCAAGGTAGTGTGATAAGTAGTCGGTGAGGACATGGTGACAGTTATTGGTGCATCTGTGCCGTGTAGAGACGGCTGTGTATTTAGAAAACATAAAACATTTAAAGTATAACACGAAAACATTAATAGAGAGGAACGAGTGAGAGTTCTCTTAAATGCCTGGCAGGCAGCGAACAGTCCAGCACATCAGTTGGACCTCTATGCGGACAAACCAGCTCCGGCTCGGGCTTCACGGTGGCAGTCATGTCGGCATCGCATTCCGGGTCGGTCTTGGAGTAAAGTCCGCTATGTGTGCAGGGTTTATGTGGAGCAGAGTCCCGCTTGCCCCGCTCTGGGGGGTAGTAAGACTAGTTGATTGCAGGTGCGCTTCCAATTCTTGTAGGCTACGTGCCTTGTAGGTATTCCCCCCATGGGTGAAGATCAGTGCTCGAGGGGTGCCCCATCGGTATGCTATGTTCTTGGCGCGGAGGTGTTGAAGCTGCGGCTGTAGTGATTTCCTCCAGGATAGGGTACTTTTGGTAACGTCCGGAAAGACTAGGAGCGTGGCTCCTTCAAAGGGTAAGGGGGTTTTCCCTCTTGTCGCTGCTGAGAAGGTATTCTTGTCCTGGAGGTTTTGGAAGCGGAGGATGAGGTCCGCCGGTGCTGCTTGTGGTACCTGTGCAGGCTTGGGAAGCCGGAACATCCCGTCTAACTTTATGGCTTTGGCCTGTTTGGGTGTCAGCAAAGCTTCAAACAGGCGTCTGATAAAGTGGGGTAATTCCTTGAGGCCTACGGTCTCTGGTATGCCTCTAAGTTTTAGATTGTATCGCCGTCTTTGGTCTTCGAGTGTGTTCACTCGGTTTTCAGCAGCTAGTTGCCTGTCTTGGAGGTCTGCCACTGATTTCTCTACCATCGTGAGTCGGGTGTCATGGGCACTGGAGTTGGCTTCGAGTTGTGTGGTTATGGCCTGGACGCCTTCTATGGCGGTTTTATAGTGGGCCCTGTCCGCAGCCAGGTCTTTTCGTAGGTCTGCGAACATGGCTTTGAGCAGGTATTTTGTTTGTTTTTATCATGATTGATAAAGTGCTTTGAGACTGAGTGGTTAGGGTAACCTTTGATGATGTTCCGACAGTGCTTTGTCAGTCTAATTTTTAGGCATCTAGTGGTCATTCCTACATACTGGAGGCCACAGGGGCACTCCAGTAAGTATATGAAATTTTTGTATTACAACATATTAGGTCTTTTATGGGATATGATATGTTAGTATTATTAGAAGTAAAGTGCGTGGCATCCATTACATTTAAAAAAAAAAAATTTGTTAAAAACAATGACTTAGTGATAGTGGGATCTTTTTATTCTTTGTTTTATATTCTAAAAGATTATTTCTGTCTTTTTGTTTTATAGTATTTGGTATTTTATTCAGGTTTTCTGGTGAATAATTTTTGCTGGTGAATTGTTCTTTGAGGATTTTAGACTGTTCTTCAAAATCTTTATTGCGTGAGCAGTTCCTGCGAAGGCGCAGGAACTGACTCTTGGGGACCCCATCTAGCCAAGGCTGGTAATGGCAACTAGATTTTTCAATAACTGTGTTGGTACATACTTTTTTAAAATTAGTTTTAGTGTTAATAATACCTTCATGGATAAAAATCTGAATGTCTAAAAAGTTGATCAGTTTTTGCTGTATTGCTGTATTTTGCTGTAAGATAAAATTATGCTGCTATTATTATTTTTTTTAAATTCTTTATTTTTACTGTGCATGAATTAACAACCGCTTGTCAGCAATGCCACAACAGCATATTCCAACATTTTGAACATACAGATTTGGTAACTGTTATATAGCATGTAGATGGAACATACACATTTTTTATATTAGTAAAGCAGGCTAGGTACACGTAGGTTAGTCGCATTAATTATAATGAGTTACATCTTCGCTTCATAAGAGTAGTTTATGGTGAACATTTCTATTGCATATCATCGCTTATAGGGAGAAATAATAAAAAAAGAAATAAAAAGATAAGGCCCATTAGTTGAGACATGTACAGACATATTCAGCTTACGGTCTAAAAACGCCGATATAAGTCAGTGCACGTTATAAAAAAAATAAATAAACGCCTAACTGAGGGAAACAAAAACTTAGACTTAGCATACAAGGCGTATAAGGCATATAAGTCAGTAAGTTTCCGCTTGTCCACATAACAATCACGCTGGAAAAATATAAAAATGAAACATGTAAAGTGAGTAATACAGGCTAAGTCTAGCTGTTATCTCTTACATTAAGTTATGTTTGCCTAGTTTAAGCTTTTAAACATTGCTAGTGTGTCTTAAGGTTAAATGTAAAGATCCGCTGAGTAATGTAGACATGTAAACATTGCTATGACATATTAAGTTAAATAAGGATTAACAGTAGTTTCCCATTAGCTAGTAAACATTACTCTTGCCCTAAGCATCTCAATTAATAGTGTAGTGCTGTAAGAGGTAGCCAGGACATGTGCTATGTTTGTGTGATAACGTAGCTTATCTGGGATTACTCCCAGGTTGCTTGCCCGGGAAGGCAGGGCACCCGTTACAGTGGGTACACACACAGTTTACACAGTGGATTGCAGTTTTCCCGTTGTTAGCTAGGCATGAATGAAAGTGGGTTGGCAAATCCTGCATTTTTATTGTGCCCTTAATGCTAGCTTAGTTATGTGTTACAATGGGAGAGATAGGAGCTGTGGTCCGCGGCTCAGTATATAAACTTAAGTGTGTTCAGGCCAGGCATCGATCAACAGGTATAATATACTGTCACCCAGATTGATCAATAGTTCGTAAGTCTGTATACGTTTCAGGTACCGCCGTCTTGGTGGGTCCGGCGCTGCGTGGGTGGTAGAGGACAGATGGTCAGTCAATGCCTGCTCCAGCTTGTCGGCTTGATTTGGCGCAAGCGTCCTTTTAGGCTGAGGTGCTAGCGACGTCTCTCCAGATGTGACTCTTAAGTTAGCCTCTGTTGGGGACTGAGGTGAGGGTGTTCTCCAAGAGCAATGTTGAGTCCAGCGCCTCCTTATGCGGCCCTCTTCGCTTGGCGGCAGGGTTGTGCGTGTGGTGCGTACTGGTGTATCCGCCGCTTTGGGTCTGGTAGGCCTCCATTGTTGCCCGCCTATCTCATGGCAGGTTGCTGTCACATGTAGGAGATCGCTTGAAGGGCATCGGTGTGGTGTAGCCATCAACTCCTCTGGCCTCTCTGACCTGAATCTGGTCGTGTTGCTGTGTGTTCAGTGCTCTACTGTTATGTGCTCCCATCTGCTTACTTCGGCGCGCGTGGCAGTCGCCATCTTGTGTGGTGCCCTCGAGTGTGCCGGCGGCGCCTTGGTGCTTCAGCTGCCATGCCCTCGGGCGAGGACCGGGATCACCCCCCCGGTCCATGGGGGGGGGGACAGGGCCGGGTCCGCTCAAGCTCGAGCCCCAGTCTGGGCGCTGTGTGGCAGGATAGCGGTGCGGCGGCCGTCCGCCCCGCTCACCGCTGGAGAAAGCCCCAGTCGGGACAAAGTTTCCTCCTCCAGGGGACTGTAGCCTGGGAGGCCAGCCTCACCCTGGCACCAGCAGATCCTCTGCTTTGGGCAGTGTGGGTTTCGGTCAGCTTTTTGAAGAAAATTTCGTTTTTCCAGTGTATTTCGTGCTGTGTAGCAGGAGCCTCTGTTGCCTGCGACCGGCCAGCTCGGCAGTCCGGCCCCGCCCCCTCTATGCTGCTATTATTGATGTTTAAATAATTAAGAAATAGTTTAAGATAATCTTCTAAATTATCTTCTAAATAAAAAACAGATCATCTATGTATCTAAAATCGGTAACTAGGTTTGCTTTCCAGGGGTGGTCACCCCAAATAGCCTTTGATTCCCAGCCATCCATAAAAAGATTTGCATAACTGGGGCAAACCTAGTTCCCATAGCTCTACCATGTCTTTGTATATAAAAAGAGTTTAAAAAACAAAAATAGTTGTTGGTTAACCCCTTCAGGACGGAGCCAATAGTGCACGTTCTGATCAAAACAAAACGTAAACAAAAACTGGAATTTGCGCTATATGTCTGTTCACCCGTAGTTCCCCTCTTTCAAATTATATGCACCCACACTTATTATATATCATTTTGTTCAGGAGAAACAGGGCTTTAATCTATCATTAACTATTCATATATGGAACATCATTTATTATGAATAAAAGTAAAAAAATGTGAGAAAATAAGATTTTTTTTTAAATTTGCATTTCCGTCTGACATTTTAACTGTGAATGTCATAATACTGTTAGGTTTTACTGCAAAAAAAATGCACATATTTGTAATCAGCGATGTCTCACGAGTACAACAGTACCCCCCATTAACAGGTTTTATGTTGTTTTGGAAAGTTACAGGGTCAAATATAGAACATTACATTTTCAAATTGAAATTTGCCAGATTGGTAATGTTACCTTTGAGACGGTGTGGTAGCCCAGGAATGAGAATTACCACCATAATGGCATACCATTTGAAAAAGTAGACAAGCCAAGGTATTGAAAGTGGGGTATGTTTAGTCTTTTTTAGTAGCCACTTAGTCACAAACACTGGCCAAAGTTAGCGTTCATATTTGTTTTTGTGTGAAAAAAGCAAAAAACAAATATTTGGCCAGTGTTTGTGACTAAGTGGCTACTAAGAAAGACTGGACATACCCCACTTGCAATACCTCGGGTTGTCTACTTTTGCAAATGGTATGCCATCATGGGGGTAATTCTCATTCCTGGGCTGCCATACGCTCTCAAAGGCAACATAACCAATCTGGCAAATTTCAATGTGAAAAAAATGAAATGCAAGCCTTATATGTGACTCTCTAACGTTCCAAAACACCATAAAACCTGTACATGGGGGGTACTGTTATTCTCGGGAGACTTCACTAAACACAAATATTAGTGTTTTAAAACAGTAAAACATATTACAACAATAATATAGACCATAAAAGTGCAGTTCGCTTGTAAAAAATGCAAAAAACGTCACTTTTACTTAAAATATCATCGTTGTAATACAATTTACCAGTTTGAAACATGAATATTTGAGTTCAGCGAAGTCTCCCGAGTAAAACAGTACCCCCTATGTACAGGTTTTATGGTGTCTTGGAGAGTTACAGGGTCAAATATAGTGCTTGCGAATTAAATTCTCTGCACTTTCTCCCTGTGTTGTCATGCATGTCAATCAAATTTTAATTAATCAAATCACATAATTACGTTAAAAGATTATTTAAATATACATGTAGAATTTTAATATATATGCATTTATAGGTATTTAAATTCTACGTGTATACTAATGTAATCTTTTATGTAATTATATGTATTTATCTATATATATATATTTGCGGTTATTTGTATTTTATATATATATAGATATATATAGAATGTCATTCTAAGTGTATTTTGTTACCGATATATATATAGTAATAACAAAATACAGTTAGAATGAAATTACATATGCATATATAATTTATATAAAATTTTGTTTCAATATTTTTTTTATTTTTTTTATTATTTAATTTATTTATTATTTTAATTATACGTATTTATATATAATATATATATGTACATCTATTATATATATAATATATATACATATTATATATATGTAACGTCATTCTAAGTGTATTTTAATATTAATATATATACTTATATTAATATTAAAATACACTTTGTATGACGTTACATATATATAATATGTATATATATTATATATATAATATATATACATATTATATATATATAAAAATATATTTAATTTATTTTTACACTTGTCTTTGATTTATTTTTTATACTTCCCACCAGCAGGGGGACTGTCTGATATTTCAAACAGTCCCCCTGCTGGCAGATCCACAGCCAGCTATAGGGGGCCATGTGATCGCTCTTTGAGAGCGATCACATGGCCCCCGGGGGCCTCATTTGCCGTGGGAGGGCTGCCTGGGCTGTGAGGCAGTCCTCCCGAAGCGGATCGCGGCGGAGGTAAGTATAACTTACCTCCTGGGGCTGCAAGCCGTTACGGCGTGCTATGCCGTCATAACGGCTTTAAAGCCCACTTAACCCGTGACGGCATAGCACGCCGTAACGGCGTTAAGGGGTTAAAATGATGTTAACCCTTTCAGGACCGGCCTGTTTTGGCCATGTTGTATGTTAAGGACCAGAGCTGTTTTAACACTTTTGTGGTGTTTGTGTTTAGCTGTAATTTTCCTCTCTCTCATTTACTGCTCTCATACAAATTATATATTGTTTTTTTTTTTCAGGACAAAAAGGGATTTCTTTACATACCATTATTTGCATAATCTCATATAATTTTTTATTTTTTATTTTTTTATAATTCTTTATTTTATTGTGCTTGTTGTGTACAGGCGGCCTGCCTTGCCACGACAGCGGATGCAAGCGTTCCATTATACATAATATAACATTCACATGGCAAATACTTTTCATACACATTTTGGTATTATTACTAGCAGAATTTAGTTAAGCTGCATACTAATTAGCAGTGCAATAAAACAGGTTATCTTAAACAGGGCTAAGAGTGGCTCACAGACCAGTTTGTGTGTACTGGAGGTTGTGTGCCATTAGGATAAGATGCAAGGCGTTTTTAGGAGCATGTATAACAACAGTATATAGCAAACCTGCCTATTCTCTCATAATTAACCGTATGGAACACATTAGGTCTGAAGGTTTTCTCTTAAAAAACTATAGGAAACAGTGGCCAATCAACTTAGCTAAACTATGCTATGAGCCTCTTGGGATCAGCGAGTGTAGGACATTAACATTTGTGGCTAATGCACAAGAGGCAAAACACCCCTTTTAACATGTGCTGAGATCGATGATCGGGGTGGGTAGAAAGAAAGCAGTACGTATACCCCAGAGCCAGCGGGTGAGGGTTTGGTGAGACATGTCTCCAGGGACAGCTATCTGCCTACACATTGTGCATGCTTATGTACCTAATTATCAAATAAACAGTGTAACATATTAAACAGTAACTTGGATAAAAGCAGTACTGCAAGCATTGCGTGGTGGTGTAGGACATTGGAGTCGTCTCGGTGGTAGCAGTGTTGTTCCGTTGGGTAGCCGGGACAAAAGGGCGGATAGTGGCCATGTCCCATGTCTGTGGCTTTGGCTTAGGCACTGGTGGTTGCGTCCCCGTCTTCGCGGGGGGGGAGACCAAGTTGTTGAAGAATGGAGCCCATTTCGGATATGTCGGCAACTCTAAGAGTCCCAGTTTCGTTAGGTATCAAAAGGCTTTGTGGTGCTCCCCATCTGTAGGGTCTCCTATGTTGCATCAGCACTGTGGTAAGTGGTCTCATGGATCTCCGCCATGTCATTGTGGCCCTGGAAATGTCCGGGTAGAATAATAAGGAATGTCCCTCAAATTGGTAAGGAGTGGTGTTGAGGACCGCTGACAGGAAGGCCTGCTTGTCCGGGCCGTGCTGAAAATGCACTATTACATCCCTGCTGATTTGCTGGGAGTTCGCCTGCGGTTGTGGTAGCCTGTAGCACCCCTCCAGCAACATGGCTTTGGCTTGTTTTGGCGCGAATAAGCTGGATAGGAGTCTTCGGATGAGGTGGGGGATTTCTGCGGTTGTAATGCCTTCAGCCAGGCCCCTTACTTTGACATTGTTCCATTGCCTACGATCTTCCATTGCTGCAACTTGGTGCTGGGTTTGGATCAAATCGTTCTTGGTCTTAGTCAGCTCGCTCTCAAGGCTATTAATGCGGGCCTCGTGTGCTGCTGTGCTGATTTCTGTGTCATGTAGTCTCACCGACACCCCGTGAATTTCCTCTTTAAATTAATTGATGTCTGCCGCGATATGTCGGCGTTAATAATCTAAGAGGGCTTTCAGTCGGTCTTCAGTGACTGGTGGGTTGCTTTGTGCCTTAGGCTTGCCTGCTCTCTGCGTCTCTGCCATCATTTCCAGGTTGGATAGTGAGTCTTCACTGGATGAACTGGACGGTGCGTCGGAGAGCGGCGCCATGACAGGTCTCAGGGATACTTGCGGCCTCCACAAAAGTTCACCGATATTAGCGGTAGTTGGGTGTTTTTCCATCCGGTATTTTTTGGTTTTGCGCCCCATTGTCTTAAGAAGTTGGTAGTGCTGGTGTGGTAGGGTAAATTGGGCAGAAACAGCTTGTTTCTATTTGGACGGAGCTCCTGATAGACACGTCCTTTCTGTGCGGCTGCTGGCTCCGCCCCCCATAATCTCATATAATTTAATTTAAAAGAAATAAAAAAATATAATGAAAAATTGAAAAAATACATGTTTTTTGACTTTTACTTGAAAAATATTTTACTCATCTACAAAAGCTAATGAAAAAAACTTCTACATAGATTCAAAATTTTGTCCTGAGTTTAAAAACACCCAGTGTTTACATGGTTTTTTATTTTTTGCACGTTATAGGGCTATACGTACAAGTAGGATATTGAGGTTTCAAAACATACATTTATAAAATGTATCAATAGTGACATTGTAACACTGTTATCTGTCATAAATCTCTGTAAAACACCCCACATGTATATATATTTTTTAAAGTAGATAACCCAGGGTATTCATCTAAGGATATTTTGACACTTTCTATGCAGCCATTTTACCACCAGTCTATGCCAAACTTCGCATAGGTAGTTTATTTATTTATTTATTTATTTTAAATCACATACATTGCAATTCAGGTATTAATTCACAGATCATGTTATGTATTGCTGCCAAAAAACACACTAATATGTGTTCAGCAACATCTCCCGAGTACAGTGATACCACCCATGCACATGCGTGTCAGGTTGTTAGGGGGCTAAAAGGCCACATTTGGCAGGTGCGCATATACGTTTTCCAACTTGGAATTTTGACATGTAGTCAACCTGCGCCTATGTCCTATTTGGGACATTTTTGAAGCCAGCCAATGTATTTTACCCCCATCAAACCATATATTTTTGAAAAGTAGACAACCCAGGGTATTTCAAATGGTGGTATTTTAACACTTTAATGCACAGAATTAACCAATAGCCTTGGTCAAACCTTTGGGTAGTATTTTTTTGTGTGTTTTTTTCACACACATTGTACTTTAGGCATGAATTAACAGATTCTGTTATGTGTCACTGCTAAACAACACCCCAATGTGTGTTCAGCAACATCTCCTGAGTACAGTAATACCACCCATGCATAGACTTGTCGGGTTGTTTGGGGACTAAAAGGCCCCATTTGGCAGGCGCGCATATCCATTTTCCAACTTGGAATTTTTACATGTAGTTAACCTGCGCACATGTCCTATTTAGGACATTTGTAAGGCCGGCAAAATATTTCACCAGGAAAGATACATTGAGATTTCTCTCGTTTTCAAGTATGTCCTGCGTCCACAAAACATTGCATTGATACATTATGGTACAATAAAATACAAAAACAATATTAATACACAATATATACAAAATTTAACATAGAACAGGTAGGAAATATATAATCAACCATGACACATGCATTGGGCTTGGAGAAGATTTTAAAGTGTACGTGAGGTCGTTCCACAATTACATAGTTACATAGTTACATAGCTGAAAAGAGACCTGCGTCCATCAAGTTCAGCCTTCCTCACATATGCTTTTGCTGTTGATCCAAAAGAAGGCAAAAAACCCAGTCTGAAGCGCTTCCAATTTTGCAACAAACTAGGAAAAAATTCCTTCTTGACCCCAAAATAGCAGTCAGATGTCTCCTTGGATCAAGCAGCTATTACCCCACTAATTAGAAATTATATCCCTGTATGTTATGTTTTTGCAAGTATTTATCCAATTGCAGTTTAAACATCTGTATAGACTCTGACAAAACCACCTCTTCAGGCAAAGAATTCCATATCCTTATTGCTCTTACTGTAAAAAAACCTTTTTCTTTGCCTTAGATGAAATCTCCTTTCTTCAAGCCTAAATGTGTGACCTCGTGTATAGCCCTGTTTATGAATAGATTTCCAGATAATGGTTTGTACTGGCCCCGAATATATTTGTATAATGTTATCATATCCCTTCTCAGGCGCCGTTTTTCCAAACTAAAGAGATTTACATTTTTTAACCTTTCTTCATAACTAAAATGCTCCATTCCTTTTATCAATTTTGTAGCTCGTCTCTGCACTTTTTCTAGTGCCATGATATCTTTCTTTAGGACAGGTGCCCAAAATTGCACAGCATATTCAAGGTGTGGTCTTACCAGCGATTTATAAAGAGGCAAAATTATATTTTCATCTTGAGAATTTATGCCCCTATTTATACATGACAAAACCTTACTGGCCTTAGCAACGGCAGATTGACATTGCATATTGCTACCTAATTTATTGTCTATAACAATTCCCAAATCCTTCTCGTGTGTGGTTATCCCTAGTTCACTACCATTTAGGGTGTAAATTGCTTGTGCATTCTTAACCCCGAAGTGCATAACGTTGCATTTTTCTACGTTAAATTTCATCTGCCATTTTAGTGCCCATTCCCCCAATCTATCCAAATCCCTCTGCAGCAAGGCAATATCCTGCTCACATTTTATTACTTTACAAAGTTTTGTGTCATCTGCAAACACTGATACATGGCTTTCAATGCCCATTTCAAGATCATTTATAAATATGTTATATAGAAGCGGTCCCAAAACAGAACCCTTAGGGACACCACTTACGACTTTTGTCCAGCTTGAAAATTTACCATTTTACCCAAGAACAAGAATATTCATCTAGACCAATTTCTTTTAGTTTGAAGACTAACCTATTGTGAGGAACCGTATCAAATGCCTTGGCAAAATCCAAGTAGATCACATCCACTGCAATACCCTGATCTATATTTCTACTTACTTCTTCGTAGAATGCAATTAGGTTAGTTTGACATGACCTATGTTTCATACAACCATGTTGATTATTGCTAATAACACAGTTCTTCCCAATGAATTCCTGAATATTATCCCTTAATAGCCGTTCAAATAATTTCCCAGTCACAGAAGTTAAGCTCACAGGTCTATAATTTCCAGGCAAGGATTTTGAACCCTTTTTAAATATAGGAACAACATCTGCCTTCCTCCAATCCTCTGGTGCAATACCTGAAACAAAAGAATCTTGAAAAATTAAATACAGAGGTTCACTTATTATCCCACTTAGCTTCTTAAGTATTTGTGCGTGAATACCGTCAGGCCCCGGAGCTTTATTTACATTAATTTTCTTTAATAGCTGTAGCACCTTGTCTCGAGTTATCCAATCACAAGTTATCTGCAAGTTTGTTGCAGCAACCATTTGCATATCTCTTGCCATAGGATCCTCATTAATAAATAA
This sequence comes from Pelobates fuscus, assembly GCF_036172605.1. Lineage (NCBI taxonomy): Eukaryota > Metazoa > Chordata > Amphibia > Anura > Pelobatidae > Pelobates > Pelobates fuscus. The sequence continues at coordinate 186,070,732 of NC_086323.1, forward strand.
AGAAAAAAGTTATTTAAAATTTCTGCCTTTTCCTGGTCTTCATTAACTAACAGACCCATCTCTGTTTTCAGTGTACCTACATTTTAATTTTTAGTTTTTTTATAATTAATGTACTTGAAAAAAAATTTTGGGGTTGGTTTTGCATTCTTTGGCTTTCAATTTCTCACTTTCTAGTTTAGCCACTTTAATTGCCTTTTTGCAAGTATTATTGGCTTCCTTATATCTTATATAGGATGCCTCTGATTTGTCCGATTTAAATGCTTTAAAAGCCCTTTTCTTATTTTTAATCTCTTGTTTTACTTCTCTACTAAGCCACATTGGTTTTAATTTGTTTCTTTTATATTTATTACCCAATGGTACATACTGTGAAATGTACCTTTCTAATATTTGTTTGAATAGTTTCCATTTATCCTCAGTGTTTTTATCACTAAGGAGTTTATGCCAGTCGATATGTTGTAGAGCTGCCCTAATCTTATTAACCCCTTAAGACCGCAGGACGTACTATGCCGTCCTTATTTTGGTGGCTCTAAAAGCCGCAGGACGGCATAGTACGTCCTGCGATCTTATGTACTTACCCGGTCGCCGGCGATCCCACGCCGGCGATCGCGGTATGGGGGACTTACCTGGGAGCCCAGGGAGTCCCCCTGCGTCCTCTTCAGCCGCCCAGGGCCATGTGATCGCGAGGTCCTTGCGAGGACCCCGCGATCACATGGACGGCATAGCCGTCCAAGGCATTGCCAGCAGGGGGAGTGCCTGTAATGACAGGTACTCCCCCTGCTGTCTGAAAAAAAATTAAAAAATGTTAAAACAGTGTAAAAATAAATTATATATACTTAGATCATATATATATTTATTATATATATGATCTAAGTATATATATACACACATATACACACATACACATAAATATGCATACACTGTCTACGTGTATTTTAATATTAATATATACATAATTATATATATATATTAATATCAAAATACACGTACAATGATATTGATTAAATATATATATAATTTTCATTATATATATATTTATATATAATAAAAAATAAATAAATATATAAATACGTTAAAAAAATAAATAAAAAAATAATAAAAAAAATAGATAAAAAATATATAAACATGCGTAATTTCGTTCTAACTGTATTTTAAAATTAATATATATATATTGATATCAAAATACATGTAGAACGAAATAATATATATATCTATATACATAAGTATATACGTATATATCACTATGTACATACCTATATATAAATAAAAATAATTAAAAAAAATTATATACATATATATACACACATATATATATACACACATATATATATAATAATTCTACGCATATATTTATGTAATAATTTTACATAATTAGGTCATTTTATTAATTACAATTTGCAGGACCTGCCTGCCAACCCAGGCCAAAAGTTCAGGGAATTACATTGTCTAGCACTATATTTAACTCTAACTTTCCAAGACACCATGAAACCTGTACATGGGGGGTACTGTTTTACTCGGAAGACTTCGCTGAACACAAATATTAGTGTTTCAAAACAGTAAAATATATTACAACGACGATATCGTCAGTGACAGTGACATTTTTTGCATTTTTCACACACAAATGGCACTTACACTGACGATATAATTGTTGTGATACATTTTACTGTTTTGAAACACTAATATTTGTGTTCAGCGAAGTCTCCTGAGTATAACAGTACCCCTCATGTACAGGTTTTATGGTGTTTTCAAAAGTTACAGAGTCAAATATAAGGTTTGCGTTTCAGTTTTTTCACATTAAAATTCGCCAGGTTGCCTTTGAGACCGTATGGTAGCCCAGGAATGAAAATTATCCCCATGATGGCATACCATTTGCAATAGTAGACAACCCAGGGTATTGCAAATAGGGTATGTTCAGTTTTTTTAGTAGCCACTTAGTCACAAACACTGGCCAAAATTTGCGTTCAAATTAGTTTTTTGCATTTTCAAATATTAACACTAACTTTGGCCAGTGTTTGTGACTAAGTGGCTACTAAAAAAGACTGGACATACTCAATTTGCAATACCTTAGGTTGTCTACTTTTGCAAATGGTATGCCATCATGGGAGTAATTCTTATTTCTGGGCTACCATATGGTCTCAAAAGCAACGTAACCAATCTGGCGAATTTCAATGTAAAAAAACTGAAATATGTAACACGCTATATTTGACCCTGTAACTTCCCAAAACACCATAAAACCTGTACATAGGGGGTACTGTTTTACACGCGAGACATCGCTGAATACAAATATGTGTATTGTATTGCAGTAAAAGCAAACAGTATTATGACATTCACAGTTAGAATGTCACGTAGAACTAAAAAAATTTAAACAATTCTTATTTTCTCCCATTTTTTAAATATTTTTTTCATATTAAATTATGTTCCATACCTAAATATTTGATGTTAAACGAAAGCCCCGTTTCCCCTGAATAAAATGATATATAATAATGGGGGGTGCATTTAATATGAAAGAGGTGAATTATGGTTGGACAGACATATAGCGCAAATGCCAGGTTTTGTTTACGTTTTTTTGGATCACAACTTGTACATTTGGCTGCGGTCTTAAGGGGTTAAAATTGGCTTTTTTTAAATTATACGTTTTAATATACCCCACGTGCTTTTGCTTTTTTGAGTTTATTTCAAAAGTGACCATATTGTGATCACTATTTCCCAAATGCTCCCCTACTTGAATGTTGGTTAAAAGATTAACATTGTTTGTTATAACGAGATCCAGACAAACATCCTTTCTAGTTGGTGCTTGTACCAGTTGTGACATAAATGTGACATTTAACACATTCAAAAAACGGATTCCCTTTGCTGAAGTACTAGTCCCTCTATCCCAATTTATGTCCGGGTAATTAAAATCTCCAATAATTAATGTGTTACCCCGATTTGCAGCTTTACCAATTTGCTCTAACAGCAGTTCTAGTTCTTCCTCATTAATATTTACATTTGGTGGTTTATAACATATCCAAACCAATAACGTATTTCCCTTTGTTTGCCCCAAGCAGATATCTACCCATAAAGCTTCCACATTTTCCTCATCACACTCCACATGCCTAAGATTTGACTTTAACTCATGGTTGACATACAAACATACCCCACCACCCTTCTTGTTTTTCCTATGCTTCCTAAATAACGTGTACCCATTTAAGTTAACTGCCCAGTCATGTGTCTCATCCCACCATGTTTCTGTTATGCCTATTATATCATATTGTTTAGTGTATGCTATTGCCTCTAGTTCCCCCATTTTGTTATATAGGCTCCTTGCATTAGTAAGCATTCACCCTCCCCCCTACTACTAGTTTAAAATCTCCTCCAACCTTCTAGCCATCCTATCCCCCAGCACAGCAGACCCTCTTCCGTTTAGGTGCAATCCATCACGACTATACAGGTTGCGGCGCTCTGTAGGAGAAGGAGGATCGTGTCGCTTTCTTTTTGTATTGTGGTAGACTAAATAAAGTGCTGGTACTGGATCGGAGGTTATAAGAGGTGGGAACAACCGAGGAGAGCATTCTGCTCAGGTACGGTGGGAGTTTCCCAGAAAAGTTCTTAAACACAAGGCTGGAAAGATGGAGTGTTCGTCTGGATTCCAGCGACAGCGAGTTTAGTTCTTTTAACATGTCACAATGGTTGGTCCTGTAATTACATTGTAGCACAAATCGGCAGAACGAGTTATACAATGTATTAGGTTTATTAATGTGGGATTGCGGTGCAGATGCATATACTACATCCCCATAATCAATGATTAGTATCAGCATTTGCTGTACAATCTTTTCCTTTACTGTAGGGTTTAGGCAGGATTTATTTCTGTACAGGGCACCTAGTTTTGGATAAAGTTTAGATGCAAGTTTTTCTATGTGGAGGCCAAAAGATAGATTGGGGTCTAACAACATACCCAAGTATTTGAAAGAGTAGACTGCGGTCAGTGTGCTATTTGAATCTGTTTTGATGGAAAGGTAGGAATTGTGTAATTTGTGTAATTTAGGTACTGTTCCAAAAATCATTGCGACAGTTTTGTCAGTGTTTAGGAAGAGTTTGTTTTTTGTGATCCACTTTTCTACCTCTGAAAACTGGTCTTGGAGCACAGCCTCAAGCTGCGGTAGATTGGATTTGCTTGCATAGATTACTGTGTCGTCTGCGTACATGTGTACATTTGACGATTTGCAGACATTAGGCAGATCATTTAGAAATAATGTAAATAGTAGGGGGTCAAGAATGGAACCCTGGGGAACACCACACGTGACTGGGAGAGGGAGGGATTCGTTGTCAGAAATTGACTCATATTGCGAGCGATCCAATACATACGATCGAAACCAGGTTAGCGGACTGTAACGGAGCTCCAGTACTCCAACCGAGTACCTCCGTTGATGGATGCTCCTAGTGCTTCCTGAGGGCTCCAAGCACTCCTCCAGACACCATAAGCACATTAAGAAAGGTTGGGAGTTGGGAGTCCGGCAGGCAGAGATATATGCTCACCCTTGCAAGTAAACACAGGCCGAGGTGGTCAGGTAAGAATTCACCTGGCCTGTGAGTTGGTTCACGGGGGCTGTGCAGGTTAATTCTCCAACTCGCTGTACAGGAACAGAAAAAACAGGAGAATCGTCGTGGGAAGCCAAAGGTCAGAGGATGCCAGAAATCAGAATAAACAAAACAACAAGCCAAGGTCAAGTGTAAACTGGAGCACACAAAACAGCAATACGGTCACCAGAGTCAATGAACTGACACTGCCTTCTGGGAGAGGCGGTGTTTTATACCTGGCTAACGAGACCGTCAACATCAGGTGTACCATAAGAGACAGGAGAAACCTCAATGCACGTCCAGCCCCCAGTGCTGGATACAAGACAGGGCTAGATACCGGCATTACTAAAGCTGAATAGTAGCACAGAGGTAACATAGCAGCCCAAGGAATGCAGAGTACCCAGGTTCGAATCTGCTGCTGGGCACTCCTTGGGTGACCTTGTCTGGCCGTCCGGAAGTTACACCCACCCAACCGTGACAGTACCCCCTCCTCAAAGCAACTACGGCCCAAAAGGGTCACTTTTTAGATTTTTTTGGGTTCTGGTGTTGCCAGCAGGAGCGGAGAACATAGCTTGAGCGGTCTTGATGGCTAGCAGTGCCCTTTCAAAGCCATGCAAGTGTTCCGAAACCACTAGAGTCCCATCAGATGCACAAGTGTAGCCCGGAGGGTGATCTTTCTTCACAGAACAATTCGCAGTTTCAGGTACTACTGGAGAGAGGTTAGGGAGTCTTATTCTCTGAACCTTTTTCCTTAGGTACATTACCAGGAGCAGAGTTTGTGGCTTTCAAAGCTTTTTCAAACATCACCGAATCTGTTTTGAAAACCATGGTACCATTGGAGGCATAGGTACAGTCCGTAGGAAGTGGTGATGGTACCAGCTTTAACATGAGTGTTTTCTGGCAGAGGTTCAGACTTCTCAGGAGTACTGGGAATGTTTTTCACCAAAGTCTGAGTACCCTTCTGTGTCACAGAACGGGGACATGCTGGCAGCAACCTTGGCTGCTTCTAGACGATGAGATGACTTGAAAGTCCGTAGGGCACCCAATAGAAGAGGTCTTTGCCTAGGTGGACGAATTGGGCAGAGAGTTATGAAATGTCCTCTTTCTCTACAGTATAGGCACAGGCATGGGCTCTCCTACTGTCTTTTTTCCTTTAGAGGTAACCTAGTCCTGGTAAATCCAATCTCCATAGGTTCCTCCCTGTCCAATGAGGTGCTATTGCTAGCTGGAGTACAGTCAGGGTAACAGGACAAGTGGGTTCATGCTGGAACGAGACGGGAACTTGGTAAGTTTGTACATAGTCTTCTTTAGGTAACCGAGCTCTGCGGGTACTTTGAGCCGGTTTGGGAGTTTCCTTCTTAGAAGCCAAGCACTGTGAGTCCATTGCGAACATAAACGACTCTCAAGTGTCCAAGACAGTACTATTATCTTGCAGCTTCTGGTATGCCCAGACCTTAATCCGTCCAGAAAGTACATTGATAGCAGAACGGACCTTGATAAAGTCGGTGACGTAGGTTCTGGGTTTCAACGCAAACAGGAGTTCACCGTCCATCTTGAACATCAAGAAGGTGGAACGGGAACCGTCCAACCTGTCAGGCAGTATGACATAGGGTTCTGGATAAGCAGGTTCCGGGACCAGGCGTATTGCGCCTTTAAAAAAATTAAATTTCCCGCTGCAACTCCAAAAAAGTCTGGGCCAGGCTGGACACTTGCTGGGACAAGAGTGAGCACATCTCTGCAGACTCCATGTGGTCAGTTCCTTATGTCAGGTCTTACCTGAGCTGGGAGTCCGGCAGGCAGAGAGATATGCTCACCCTTGCAAGTTAGCACAGGCCGACATGGTCAGGTAAGAATTCACCTGGCCTGTGAGTTGGTGCATGGGGGCTGTGCAGGATAATTCTCCAACTCGCAGTACAGGAACAGAAAAAACAGTAGAATCGTGGGAAGCCAAAGGTCAGAGGATGCCAGAAATCAGAATAAATAAAACAACAAGCCAAGGTCAAGAGTAAACTGGAGTACACGAAACAGCAATACGGTCAGAGTCAAGGAACTGCACCAGAGTCAAGGAACTGACACTGCCTTCTGTGAGAGGGAGTGTTTTATACCTGGCTAACGAGACCGTCAACATCAGGTGTACCATGAGAGACAGGAGAAACTTCAATGCACGTCCAGCCCCCAGTGCTGCATTACTAAAGCTGAATAGTAGCTCAGAGGTAACATAGCAGCCCGAGGAATGTAGAGTACCCAGTATAGTATGTAGAGTTTCACACATATTATACTTTAGGGATGAATTAACAGATCCTGTTATGTGTCACTGCCAAACAACATCCCCAATATGTGTTCAGGAACATCTCCTGAGTACAGTGATATCACCCATGCATAGGTTTGCTGGGTTGTTTGGGGGCTAAAGGCCACGATCAAGACTTATACATGTCAGTTTTTCAACTTGATATATAAGCATCCCACAGTTAATGTTAACATCATGAAAGTTTACATTTAAATAAAGTATACATTCCAGGATATTGTATATGGGGTGTTTTCACATCCTTCCATTGTGCTAAACAAATTTCAGAGAATGTGCATGGTGATATTTTTTGAATTCTGCTTTTTATGCACACGTCATCTGGTTTTGGCCGGCCAGTTATTTGTTACTGCCAGAAAACTTTTTTAACCAAATGTGCAGGTATCAAATGCACTTTTAGCAGCATTCTCTAAACCAGGGGTTGGCAACCTATGGCACGTGTGCCATGCACGGCACTCAAGGTGTTTTTGCACAGCACTCAAGGCTGCTAGAGCCAAACAGGCTATGGCCTACAGGAGCCCCAGTGAAACTTAAGATTTCTGCTAATATGAAAAGGTGGTGAAGGACAATCCTCAATGTATGCATTGCATTGGAATCCACACTGTAGTAGAGCAGCCTTCGACAGATATTGCAGCTCCTGTCCTTGACCTGTACCTGGCCAGCCTGGTCCCCACTGGAACCCAAGCAATCCACACACACAGAGCTGCAGAGCCCACACAGCCCACACACAAACACAATACACAATCTGCACAAACTCAACACCACTGACAACCCACATACATGCACACAACCCCACATGCAGTCTCTCGCATGCAATACCCCAAACACATACACACACTACTAAACACACAATGTGATATATCCATTCACACACACAATTCCACAAGCAGCCCCGGTATACAGCCGACATTCATAGGTATTATACACGATACTACAAACTACTTATGAACATATACAATATAATAGCTCATATATGCACAAATACAACGATACAAAGCAACTGCAGTAGAAATAACACAAGCATAATACGGCAACATGCACACCTAAATTTAAAAGAAATAGGACCGGCACGCTAAGGGACATCATAATCTTATTTCGGCAAAGTGCTGCTAAAAGGTTGCCTACCCCTGCTCTAAACTAACTCCTGCAAAAAGAATCTAACTGGAGATTTGGGGGAAGGAAACTGACTAACTAAAATTTGCCGCTTTCAAAAGAAACAAAAATAAAAATTCAGGAACAAGTGTAACAAAAAGGTATGTTCTGTGTGGTAGAGCTTAAAACATGTTCCAATACACAGTCCAGGTTTTGTAGGGCAATCGGGACAGTGAAAAGGGGTGTCTTTCCTTTTCCCCTTTTTATAACAAACCTGGCAACGTTTCAGGGGATTTGGTTTTTTTTTTGCAGTTGGCGGTATCTTAAAAATAAAATGTCTGGACTCCTCTGGCACCGTTGTTGGAACTTGACCATTTCCATAAATTATTGTGGAAATCAGCTTGAGCTGAAATTGGAGAAAGGTGTTTTTTTCCTGGATTCATTTTTTAAAGAGTAAAAATAAATTGTTACTACTTGCATCAGGTAGATAGCCACCATTTTATACTGGGGTATCATTAAAATGCAAATATCTCAGCAGCATCTCATATCTTGCTCTAGACATTGTTTGGGAGTACACCGGACTAGAACAAATTGGGTTGGTGATCCAGTAAGAGCGAATTGATGGCTTCCTTATAATCCCCCTGAGCATTGTAAGAGCCCAGAATTTTTTAAGTTCAGGGACATCTGTGGGATGCCAAGCATGCTCCCTGACTGTATAGCTACCTGGATTGGTATCAGTAAATTGGCTAGTGTGTAAATCAGTCTGGGAAACAATCTCCCCCAACAACACCCCAAGCAACTCTACCTCAGACCCATGCACTACAAACAAACTTCAAGTAATAAGTACCTTGCTGAATTTTTTTTCCCAATTTTTACCCATCCAGTTTTAAGTCAGGCCCTATAGAGGTGTGTGAGAAGTTAGTACTAAATGATTTATACAAAATCAAACAAAAGAAAAAACAAAGAAAAAATTACAAAAATCATAATTTAACATGCCAAGAGCAGAAAGCACGGATAGAACTACAAAAAGACAATAATATATAATATCATTATCAAACCAGCCGATAAAGGCAGAGGCTTAGTTGTGCTTTCTAAAACCTTGTATATCAATGAAGCACTAAGACAACTAAACGATCAGAATGTATATGGCAAACTATCTTCAGACCCCACCCAAACTATAAAAAAACTCACTATCAATATTTCATCTAAGGGTCTGTAACAAAAAAAAATTCAAACTCACTAAAAAAGAGTTTGAATATTTAAACATACCCCATCCCAGAATCCCAGTAATCTACTTTTTACCCCAAATACATTAAGATGTAAAGAATTCTCCAGGTAGACCTATTGTCTCTGGTATAAATTCTATATTATCTAATCTGTCCGAATATATAGACATTTTACTACAGCCATCTGTCAAACTCATGAGGTCATACCTCAAAGACTCAATGACACTACTTCGCTTTTTAGAAAATTTTACATGGCATCCAGATTTTCTTTCCGTTACTTGTGATGTACAGTCTCCGTACACAATTATTCCCCATGATAAAGGGTGTGAAGCAGTTTTGAATCGACTAACAGCAGATAATAATATCCCAGAGAAACAAATCAATTTTATCATACAAGGTATTAACATAATTTTAACCAACAACTATTTTTGGTTTTTAGACTCTTTTTAAATACAAACACAAGTTACAGCTATGGGAACTAGGTTTGCCCCCAGCTATGCAAATCTTTTTATGGATGGCTGGGAGTCAAATGCTATTTGGGGTGACCACCCCTGAAAAGCAAACCTAGTTACCTATTTAATATATAGATGATCTGTTTTTTATTTGGAAGGGGCCTGAAGATTCACTTAAACTATTTCTTAATTATTTAAACATCAATAATAGCAGCATAATTTTATCTTCAAAATACAGCAAAGAACTGATTAACTGTTTCGACATTCAGATTTTTATGCATGAAGGTACTATTAACACTAAAAATTATTTTTAAAAGAGTGTGTACCAACACAGTTATTGAAAAATCTAGTTGCCATTACCAGCCTTGGCTAGATGGGGTCCCCAAGAGTCAGTTCCTGCGCCTTCGCAGGAACTGCTCCCGCAATAAAGATTTTGAAGAACAGTCTAAAATCCTCAAAGAACAATTCACCAGCAAAAATCAGAAAACCTGAATAAAATACTAAAAATTGTAAAACAAAAAGACAGGAATAATCTTTTAGAATATAAAACAAAGAATAAAAAAAGATCCACCCTATTTGCCAGTCATTTTTAGCTTTAACAACAAAAGCCAAATAGTGAAAAATATACATCAAGAAACACTGGCACATCTTAAAACAGGATGAAATACTTCAAACACTCATCCCAGACAAACCTAGTGTGATTTTTAGAGGAGTTACTAATTTTAGAACTATTCTTACCAAAAAAACTATACAAAAGACCCCACTACCACTAATTCATTGTTTTTAACTAAATCTAAAGGTTTTTTTTAAATGTCATAGATGCATAGTTTGCAGAACCATGACCCAAAAATCAAGTAAAAAAACACGCGCTTTACTTCTAAAAATACTAACACATTATATCCCATAAAAGACCTGATATGTTGCAACACAAAAAATGTCATATATTTACTGGAGTGCCCCTGTGGCCTCCAGTATGTAGGAATGACTACTAGATGCCTAAAAATTAGACTGGTAAAGCACTGTCGGAACATCAAAGGTTACCCTAACCACTCAGTCTCAAACCACTTTATAAAACATGATAAAAAAAACAAACATCTAAAATGTACTGGAATTCAAAAGGGTAAAATACAGTGGAGGGGATGTGATTAAAAACAAAACAAAAAACTTTTGGGTCAGAAAGAAATGTATTGGGTGTTCCAGTTAAAAATGCTTGCCCCTGAAGGTTTAAACATTGATTTTGATCTGCTAAACTTTTTATAAATTTGCATATTCTGTTTTGTTTATAATGTGATACAAGTATAATGCTATTTTATTTTATTCTTACCGTATATTTACATATGTTGTTTTAAATCTTCATATATATTTTTCTGTGACATTTGCAATTTACTGTGACCTTTTTATATCTATATTCATTATAATTTTCTATTATCATATTTTAAAACGTATGCTAAAAAACCCCCACCAAAAAAACAAAACCCTGGTCTAAATAACCATATTTGCACTTGCTACTCGTCACATATATGTTTTATTCATTCATTCCCTCCTTCCACTTTCTTTCATTGCCCTCCCTAATATGACTGACACATGTTTCATTGCCCTCCCTAATATGGCTGAAACATGTTCTATAAAGTGGCCATTACGTCATTTTGGCACCAAAATCAAGTAATCTGAGGCCTATATCAAGCCAGTTTTGTCAGGTACATGTTTTTATCCACTTGAGAAAGCCCTAAGGGGAGAAACACATTGTGGTATTTTAATTGCTGTATTTTATTAAAGGTATTTTGGCCACTTTCAACTTGTGAGTCAGCCATTTTACTCTTATTTATTTTTACCTGGCACCAGAGTTTTTATTGGTCCAATGAGAATTTTACTCCAAAGAATCCTTTGTGGGGATTTTACCACTCAAGCTTTATCCATTGAACAGTCTACCTACTCAATAAAATGTGAGTAACCACTTGGTATTTTATTATTTCACCTATGGCTTTTATATAATAAGCACTATTATTGTTTCTTTTATATTTCATATGGTCCTTATACCAACAAGATATCCATCTACTACAAAACTTCACGTATCCCATAAGTGAAGATTTTACCACTGTATGCTATCCACACTAGAGCTCTGGAAAACATGAGAAGGACCACATAGACCTCTTAAAAAAATAGTACTTAGTACCTGTTGGGATATACTGCGCCATTATTTGCAGTCTTTTTATTTTTTTATACGGATTTCATGAATATCCTATGCCCATACCTTACTGAGGAATACTTCCCCTGACAAGATTGTGATTGATGTCTTATACAAGGCTTTATTTGGACTTTTTGCTGTATTTATCAGTCATAGACGCTTTAGATTTACTTTTTGGACTCCTGATTATTATTAATTATCCATATTTCAAACTCTTTTTTTTTTTTTTCTTGTATGTAATTTCTCTTATATAGTGTCTTGTATATATGTGCTTGTATAGTTTATAATCAGGTTTTTTTTTCACCTGTGGCGCCACCACCCCTTCACCTTTTTTGTTTTGTCTACAATATAGGGCCTGTGAGGCAGATCTTCTGTATCCTGCTCGGGTAGCCCCTTAATTCTGCGTCCTCGATTTCTGCGTCCTCGATTGTCAATGTCGTCTAGCATCCTGTACATCGCTGACAGGTGTGATGTATGGGAATCTACTGTCTCCCGCAGGTTATGTACCTGTGAGATCAGCAGGTCCCTGTCATCTTCTAGCGTGTTAACCTTTTCGCCTACTTAGCGGATGTCAGTCCCCAGGGTTTCCAGTTTAGTTTGGAAGGAAACCTCCAGTCTGCCTAGCATGGCAGCTATATCTGCTTTTGAAGGTAGATTACGAAGTATCTCTTTAAGGTCACTATCTGTCGGGCATATCGAAGCCTCAGAGCCCTCCGGGCTCAAAGAATTTAGCGAGGGCTCCTGATTTCCTAGTGAGGGCTCCTGATTTCCTAGTGAGGGCTCCTGATTTCCATACAGGGTGTTTGGTAGTCGAGTGCTGACTTGACAGAGATCTTTTGGGGTGACCCATGGTGCTATTTCAGCCCGATTTGTAGCGGATTCCCACTTGGTGTAGACAGAGTGTTTCAAAGCAGTAGCATGGCAGACTCCGCCCTTAGCTGTACAGTTTTTGTGCTGATATTAATGGAACTCTTTAGCTATGGAATCAGTAGAGCATTGGTCACTTTTACACACTATGCACCTGAGCACTCGGTGACCCTGCTCTGTGACTTTAGTTGGTGTTCAGTTTTGTGGATGACTTGCTGCTGTTCCTAAACACTTCCACATTACCATTATACCACTTACAGTTGAATGTGGAATATCTAGGCAGAGATTACATTTCACAAGCTGACCTTTTGCAAAGGTGGCATTCTATCACAGTACCACACTTGAATTCACTGAGCTCTTCAGAATGACCCTTTTTTTCACAAATGTTTGTAAATGCAGAGTGCATGGCAAGGTGTTAGAGTTTATACACATTTGGATCTGACAAACACCTTAATTCAATAATTAAGAGGTGTATCCCAATACTTTTGCCCATATACTCTACAATAATAACAAAATGTATATTCTAGACCCATACCTTGATGTAGTCTGTATATTGGTCACATTCTTGTTTCCATTTAATATATTGTAAGTTGTATGTATCCACTGAATAGCACATCATACTTTGTTTAGTTTGGGATGTTTTACTTCTTTTCTGTGATTTTATCACTTTGTTACTGAAAAACTTGTCACTTTCAGAAAAAATATCTTGCAAAGAAACTGGAATTCCAAACTCGCGTCTCATAACGAGGACCATTTCCGCTGAGGGCAACAAGTCATTCTGCACAACATCTCTGAGTTTGCTGGAGTTGTAGATAAAATTTAGCCTGAAAGATTAGAAAAGAAAATGACCAACCCTAGTAAAATTACACATACAATTGAAGTAAAATGAAAATAAATAAAAAGACAAATGTATCCATATGCATACTAAAGTCTTCTTATAATACTACAAAGTCTTCCCTCAAGTATTTGTGTCACCCCATGTTCTTAGCATATGAAAAACAGAAAAAAGAAGGGAATAGGGTCCATGCACAAATCACAATTGGCATTGGACTCTTGAGTTTGATTAAATAACAACAGCACAACACTATTATATCACCAGTTCTCTATTACTTATAGCTCCTTCTACACACATGCTGAGATAGACACCACTTTCATAAGCATGGTACCTGTCTTCCTTGGAGTTGTAACAGCATGAGGGTCTCTTGACTCTCTCCCTTTGGGTCTATACAAACCTTAGAGTTGTTGATCTTCAAAAGTGCTATTGATGATAAAATCAAGTTCTTGATTAACAAATATTTTCGAAACACATGTTACTCCTTAATTGGGACTTTGCTAATGGCATAATTGGGTATTCCAAAACGTTTAAACACACCCTCCTATATAAATTAGCAGGAAAGTAGCTTCAAATCAGCACACTACAGTGCCTACAAAGTATTATCACACAATGTTAAATGATCTCACATAATGCAGTTATCTGGTGATTTTAAGATATTAAACTTTGTTAAAATTGATTACTCATTCTCCTTATTATACAGACACATTACTAAAGCAATGGTGCATCTTGACAACTAATGAATAAGTATTTAAGTGAGTACCTTTAAATTACTCTATTTAAAAGACCCCAATTTTTGCTAATAACCGACCTCTAATGATCCAGCTATCTTATACATCCACTATCCCCCTGCCATGTCAAAACACAATGATGCTTCAGAGCAACTAGACCTGTGATTGGTCTGGTACATTTGACTAAATCTGTATATTGTCTGCCATATCTTCCTTAGTAAACATATATTGTGGCACCTACTGGTATATAACTTGGCATAAAAATACAGACTACTATGGAGAGCCGTACTCACAATGTAAGGAATGCAATTAGCAACTACTTAAGCTCTTCAATACGAAAATCGAGAATAAACTTTTATTTTGTATGAAATCTGGACAATAAAGCCTTGCTCACTTTTTTTTTTAATAATCTAGTTAGGTTTACCAGCCTGTTGAGAAACAAATGTATCTGCCAGAAGCTACTACTTAATGATAAAATGCCTGTAAAGTTGCTGAAAATGTAAGCTCACCCCTGCTTTTATGGATTTTACTATTCCTACAGTCAAGGAGTTGGAGGAGACCTTTCACTGTTGGCATTACATTAGTATTCCAGAAACTGATAGAGATTGCTGTACCTTAAAAGCAGACATTTTTACATTCTGTTGCCATTTTTAAGATGTACTGCTAGTAATTCCTTCAGCTTCCTTACAAATACCTATTAGCAAGGTATTTGACCATTTGTACTTATATATTTGTATATGAAAAAAATAGCATTTTGCTTATAAATACATTTTGCTTATATACAAACATTACAGACCCTCTATTATATATTGAAAGTCAAAGGACACTAAGCACTGTCTAAAGTATTTCATTTCACAAATATTTCTTTATAACTGATGAACAAATATATAGTAGGGGTGGGAGCAGCACCTGTCAAATATGTCATGGGGGCTTGTCAAACAGTTTTACCGAATATCACAGCCAAACACTGGTGTTTGGAGTGTTTCTTTAAGTAAAGTAGAGTGATGTGTAATGGTTTTTCATTTCCAGTTATACACCAGAAGCTGTCAATATATTTGCTATCTACAATAGACACCTATTTTAAAAAAATACTGCTCTGTGCAGGTCTTTTTTCTGTTTTTCATATCCTGGCAAAGAAGGGCAAAGAAAAAACAAATCAATGGAAGAGGACCTAACATCAGGGTCACTATAGGGTGCACACATCATTTTTATTTTGATTTATATATATTTTGTATGGGTATTGGTACTATTTGGTTGTGTCCAGGTTTGAGAGCGCAGTCCCCTATTTATTGTATGTATCATGGTTTTATAGGTTCAGTGGTTTTCCCTATTGCTGCCTTACTGTAGGTTATTTTTTTACCATTTCTATTCCCATAAAATGATTTTATTTTGCATTAAATAATGAATGAAAGGTTTAAACAAAAATGTATTTCAATTTAGAACCATGATTTTAAAAGCTTGGGCCATGTTATTTCTGAAAGATGAACTCCCCCCATTGTCAGAATATGGATAAGGGTAGCACCCTGTTTGTTTAAAACACTTTCACCTTGTGGAACGATCGAAATGATCATAATATAAGAGGTTGAGAACAGGTAAGATTAACCATGATGTGCATTTTGTTTATGCTGTGTTCTGTACCTGGATAGCGCATGGAAAGATGCGCTAGGAACCAAATCCCTAATGTACAGAGTCGGCTGTTTCATTATAGAGGACAGACCGTCATGAAGGTGAATGTGGGACAACAAGACATCAAGATCTTTGTAAATTCGGTCACAGAATGAAAGCTGAGAATTATATCGCACGTCTACCTTCTCATCTTCAGTTCCCAGAGGCCTAAAATTGAGAGAGAGGAATACAATACACCAAATATATTGTTATATACGGAGATCTCTGATTTCACCAATTTCAATAATAAAATAATTTCCAATAATGTATTTAAAAGTTATGCAGTGTTATCATTAAAACATTAGAGAAAGTGTTCAGCACATTTCATTTGAAAAAATGGAACACTCCAGACACTTAAATACCTTCAGCTTGCTGGAGTAAATTATGTATTTGGTGTGTATAAAAGTGCTGATTGAAATAGAAATCAAAACTTTTAAAATTGGGGGAAGAAACACGACCTTTTACTCGGACAGCCAGGGAGTTTGTCTACCATTTCCATTAGCTAACCAGAGCTAATGGAATGGGTAGGCGGCGGGCGCACTGTGCTAGCGCACACGTTCCTTGAATGAGTACAGCTAATTGAGAAACATTGGGAATCCGGAATCGTGCACTCTTGCAGCCCCAGCACGGAGGCTTCTCAATGAGAAAGAATGGAGGGCTTGCAAAGGCTTTTTTCATATACCCCCTAAAACAACAGGCAGGAAAAAATACATGCATTTGATGTACTTGTTAAAAAAAAAAAAAAAATCAAAAAAAAAAAATCAATGAAGTGTTTAGGCACCATTATTTGTCAATTTTTCTCCGGGATGCATCACTTATTTCCATGTTTCGTCTCAATGTCTCATGGGGGCAGGAGTGATATTTAAATCCACTCCATCCCCCCCTACCCCTTGATGTTGAGATTGAGGTAAATTAATGTACAGGGATACAAAATGGAAGAAACAGATGTTATATGACTCCTTTATCCAAGAAACTCACTGGAAAATATTTGAACCCCAGAATTGGGAGGGGTGGTGGGGGGGTTATAGGTATAAATCAGTTTTTCGAGTCACTCTTGATGATGATAAAAAAGTGGAGATATAATCTATCAGGATTGTGACCCTTCAGGCAGATTTTTAATAATAGACGGCATGTTATATACGCTTGCAAATGTCTACCGAACGTTAATCAGATATTATTATTTTCTAAGATAATGAATAGAATAGAAAAACATATTAAAGGGACATTATTAATTGCTGTTGATTTTAACTGCGTCTTTGATCCAACAATAGATAAATATCAATCCCAGGCCAAATCTGAAAAAAATAATACAAAAACAATCTAAAACACTAATTAATATATGCAATATCCATGGATTGTATGATGCTTCGTGAGTCACATCCTGATTTTCACAACTATACACCTCTATCTAGAGTACATAATTCTTACTCAAGAATTGATATGTGCTTAGTTAACGCCAACCCAATAGATAATAATAATAATAATATACAAATTAAAGAGAATACATATGGGATTTAGGTAAACCCACGTGTAAGGGATTAAGTACTTGGAGACTAGATGACTCCTTATTGAAAAATAAAGAAAATATTGAAGAATTAAAGCGGCACTGTCATGCCGAATTCCGTTTTTTTTTTTAACCCCCCTCCCGCCTCAACTACATCCAATCGACCCCCTAGTCATCCCCAAATGCCCCTATGCCCCCCACATTACCTATTTTTTATTCTTTATTTTCTGCCCCGATCTATATTCAGGGCGCCGCCATTTGTGTGGGTAGGTGAAGTCCCTGTGGGACACGTCATCTGCCCACACTAGATAGCCCTGAGATTCCCGCACATGCCCAGTGAAACACCTGGACATGCGAACGGGAATTTCACCTATTCATTCATCAGACAGACGAATGAATGAATAGAAAAAATCAGACGAACAAACTAACACTGTGTATCAGTGTTCGTTTGTTTGTTCGCTTTTATTACAAGGAGGGAGCTACCGGCGTGCAGCTCCCTCCTTGTAATATGTAAAGACAGAAGCGGCAGGGAGCAGTGCTCCCCACCACTTCATAAGCCCCCCAGGTCCCCTCCTCACTCTATGGGGGTCAATATGACCCCCATAATAGCACAAGGGAGATTAAAATCTCCCCAATGCCCCTACTCGCTATATCGCGAGTAGGGGCATGTCCACTAAACAGTTATAAAAAAAGGGTAATAAGGGGGGGACGGGGGACCTACTGTCCTCCCCCGCCGGCCCCCACCCCTGGACGGCGGGTGGGGGCCATAATGGGAATGAGGGGGGACCTACTGTCCTCCCCTCAGGCCCCCACCCCTGGGCGGCGGGTGGGGGCCATAATAGTAATAAGGGGGGGGGGACCTACTGTCCTCCCCCCCCCCGGCCCCCACCCCTGGGCGGCGGGTGGGGGCCATAATAGTAATAAGGGGGGGGACCTACTGTCCTCCACCCCCCGGCCCCCACCCCTGGGTGGCGGGTGGGGGCCATAATAGTAATAGGGGGGGGGGGACCTACTGTCCTCCACCCCCCGGCCCCCACCCCTGGGCGGCGGGTGGGGGCCATAATAGTAATAAGGGGGGGGGACCTACTGTCCTGCCCCCCCGGCCCCCACCCCTGGGCGGCGGGTGGGGGCCATAATAGTAATAAGGGGGGGGGGACCTACTGTCCTCCAGCCCCCGGCCCCCACCCCTGGGCGGCGGGTGGGGGCCATAATAGTAATAAGGGGGGGGGATCTACTGTCCTCCCCCCCCCCGGCCCCCACCCCTGGGCGGCGGGTGAGGGCCATAACGATAATGGGGGGGGACCTACTGTCCTCCCCCCGCCCCCACCCCTGGGCGGCGGGTGGGGGCACTAAGTAAATTCCCCCCCCCATCAAGGTGACTAGGGGTGCCCAAGCCCCTAGTCACCCACCCCCCACCCAAATAAAAAATGCCCCTACCTACCCCCCTCACCCTAAAAAATAGTGAGGGGGGAATAAAATTGCTAACCTGTAAAGTAAAATTAAACTTACCATTCGACGTCTTCTTTTTTCTAAAATCTTCATTTTTCAGCCCCAAAAAAGGGCAAATAAAAAACCATCATAGCCGTCGAACTAAAAATAAAATAAAAAACCCGAGCGCAAAAAAAAAAACCCGACGAAAAAGAAAAAACCCGAGCGCACAAAAAAATAATCCATCTTCACCCATGGAGGGCTCCGCGCAGACTGAGCTCCGCAGGGCGGGGCAAGGCTTATAAAGCCTTGCCCCGCCCTGCAATTAGCCTAAGAACACTCTGATTGGTGGGTTTAAGCCAATCAGAGTGCTCTTTGTCATTTTACAAGCGTGGGAAAGTTCTTTGGAATTTTCCCACGCTTGTAAAATGACACAGAGCACTGTGATTGGATGGCTTGAAATCCATCCATCCGGACCAAGTAGGTTTTATTCTGGGCAGATTCTACGATTAGCTGTACCAGAAGAATTCTGGATATACTAGAACAAGCAGATCACTTGGAGATCCCTCTGCTGGAGAAAGCCTTTAACAGGGTCAGCTGGAGTTTTTTAGACTTAGTATTAAAATCATTTGGGTTTGAGGGCTGGATTCACAGTGCCATTATGGCCTTATATTCAGAACCTATGGCAAGAACAGTTGGTGTAACTATCTCAGCTAACTGGTTTAAGTTAAAAAACGGTAGAAGGCAAGGGTGCCCCCTGTCCCTGATCCTTTATGTTTTAACGATAGAACCTTTAGCAATAAACATTAGAGCTAACGCTTACATTAAAGGATTCCCAGTTAAACAATTTAAAGCAATCAAATCGGCAGAATTGTCTCTCCCTTATCTAATACACAAAATTAGTAAATACAGTGAAGTGTCTAATTATAAACTAAATGTCTCTAAATCAATTGCCTTAATTAGTAACATACATAACGATCTCAATAAAGATCTTCACTTGGACAACAAAATATATCAATTATTTAGGTGCACAGATCAAGAATACTGTGGAAATAAATGTACGAAGTCTTTTAAAATATTAGTATATTTTAAAAGACTTAGTACATTTATTTCTAAGTGAATAACAGAATCATCTTGGCCAGGTAGGATCAATACAATAAATGGATGTATCATGTCAAAATTGACATATTTATTTTGAATGTTGCCCTTACATATGCCAAAAAGTTGGTCAAATATGATCCAATTCAGCTTTCAGACTTCTATTTGGAGAGGAATGAAACCTAGAATTATCTCCAAAGTTATTTTGAGGAAATATAAACAAGGTGGCCTAAACTATCCTGATATAAGAAACTGTTACTTTGCTAATATTGTAGGCCATGTATATAAATTGCAAGTAGATAGTAAAACAAATATTTGGTACATAATTGACACATAATCTAGTGCAGTTGGCAGAGACAGGTTAGAATTCTTCTTGTGACGTAATAGTAATAAAAATTTTTACAGACCAACTAAATAATAAATCTATGATATTAGCACAAACCATTCAAGCTTGGGATAAAGTTAAAAAATGGTTTACAATTTCCCATACAATACCTAAAACCTGTCAACTAATCACTTTAGAAGATAATATTTTAGAAATTCCTTTGACAAATTGGCCTATTTATGACTGGTGTGTAAAGGATATTTTACAAGATGGTCAAATATTACCTTTTGCAGAAGTCTTGCCTAAATTACAACTGTCTAATAAATAGCATTTTATTTAAGAATTAAGAATTAAATATGTTTTTTAAATCAGGCATTATTAAGAACTTCTCTTAAAGTCGATAACTTAATTGAGTAGATTTTTTGCCACAGAAAAGTTAGTCACCTCTAAAGCGACTAATATCATACTTCTCTCTGATTCAAGGCAAATAAGCACCTTAGATCAGCCCAATCATGTGGGCTAGATCTCTTGATGATCAAAAGATGATTGATGGTTAGGGGACAGCCACTAAATTTTATTCACAGATCAATTAACAACTAACCAATAGAAGGGGAAAAGGAGGGGCGGGGCCGGTCCGCCATGCTGACTGGAAGCACGGAGACAGAGCTCCTGCAGAAAACTCGAGTTTTTAGGCTCTATAGCTCGGCAAAACGCTGGTTAACAGCCAGAAACTTGTACCCCAGTTCGTGAGGCAACCCTGGTCCCGAGGAGAGACTTGCCACGCGGTTCTAGTCCCTCGGTGGGGCGATCCCAGCCGACCGTGATGGAGACCGCCCGGGCGGTGAGTGGGGTGGATGGCCGCCGCCCAGCTATCCTGCCCACCAGCGGTATAGCTGAAACGCAAGGCTAGGCGGGTCTGGCCCTGTTCCCCCCCCTATGGACCGGCGGGGGTGATCCCGGTCCCCACCCTGTGACCCAGAGAAGTGCCGCAACGCCAGCGAGAGTCCGCTCCCAAAATGGCGGAGACCACGCGGCACCCACGAAGAGAGGGCCGCCGGACGCACCCTCCTCTCCTGCTCCCATACAGGCAGAACGAGGACCGCACCAACGAGGGCACCGGTGAACAAACACTTACCTCGCACAAGCTGAGGAGGAGCAGCGTGGCAGCTCGACCCACCAGTGGTCTTTGAACCCGAGGGAGGAACACAATACAAGGCCTCGACCACCCTGGCACACAGCCCAGTACCCCGTTGGGAGCCTGAAGTGGAGGAATGACCCACCCACAGCCACTACAACCGGGACTCACCACAGGCCCAAGTCTAGTGCTCAGCTGGAACACAAGTGACCCAGGAATGGAACTGCGACCCCCCTTTCAGGTCAGCCAATGGGACTATCAGCACAGAGGCATCCATTAAGCATTTTACCACAATACAACATACTGCACTGCTCACTGAAGGGTCATACTGTATCCTGTATATCGACATGGACTCTTGCCTGACTGTTCCTGGGTAAACATGGGGTGGTTAATATAAGCGTATCTTAAGCATACTTTAAGCATATTCTAAGCAATTTTAAGCATATTCAGCGCTGAAGCAAAATATCTACTGTTGACACTGCTTTTCTGTTATCAGCCTATGTACTTATCAAACACTCTATTTCTTAACATTCTATGTACACTCTCACGCACATGCCATGCTCCCTTCATAGATTTCTTATCTACCTGTTTCTCCATGACATGGGCAATATGCAACCGTATTTCAAACCAAGTGTGAACTGAGCTACTGTTTTTGAATATTATAAAAATGTGCCTGTAAATCTAATGCCATAACATGCCATATCAATTGTTTACCTATTCTACCGGATGTCGCTGTTGTGGCGCACGCCGGCTATTTGTTCACTCCGTGCACAACCAAAATAAAGAATTTAAAAAAAAAAAAAAGAAGGGGAAAAGGAGAAGCAGTCAAACAACTATACTTCAAAGCTGGGTTCTTCTAGAAACTTTGACTGCTTTTGCTGGTACTGCATATCCTAACACAGCTAGTTATTATTATTATTATTATTATTATGATATTTATATAGCGCCATCAAATTCCGCAGCGCTTTACAAAGGGTGGACGAACAGACATGTAGTTGTAACCAGACAAGTTGGACACACAGGAACAGAGGGGTTGAGGGCCCTGCTCAATGAGCTTACATGCTAGAGGGAGTGGGGTAAAATGACACAAAAAGGTAAGGATAGTATTAGACCAGTGACAGTTGCAGAAGAAGAATCAGTCAGGAGTTATTAACAGTTTAATTGATATGCTTCAAGCATTATACCTTTTTGGTGCCAACTCATGAAGCAACTAAAGTAGAGAGCAGCAGAGTTTACTTTTTGGGGTTTTGTCAGAACTACTCTTTAATGAGGACTTACAATGAAGTTGGCGGTGGTGATCAATCGGGTGATAATAGTTACGTTTCCCCCCACCACTAACATATAACTTTTACTTCTGGCCATGGAGCAGCTCGACTGTGAGTTTGATGAGCCAGGGAAATTACAAGCAGAGCCAACTTTAGGGAAGTAAGAGCTGTGCAGCCGCACAGGGACCCATGAAGCAGGGGGATCCATGCAGCCAACACAGCTCACACATGGCCGGGTGACGTGTGCAGGAGGAGCTAAAGCAGGTACCTGGGTGGAGGAATTCATTATTCTTCACACGGGACTATGAAAGTAAATAGCAAGGCAGCTGGGGCAGGGTTTACCGAGATGAAGAGGCGGGGCTAAAATGGCAGCAGGGGCCAAGCTTAAAGCTCCCTGAAGCCCCTGGTAACTGCTGCATAGGTAGGGGAAGCAGTCTCTGCTTCCCCCAACAACCAGACTACAGCTGCACTGCCTCCACTCCCCCCTTCCAGCCATAATTGAAAGAGGTAATTGTGTGTGAGACTGTGCTGTGTGTGTGTGTGATTGTCTGCCTGTGTGTGAGACTGTACTGTGTGTGTGACTATATGTGTGTGTGTGACTGTACTAAAGGATTCTACACTATGTTTGTTTTTCATATTTCCTCTTAGGTATACAGCTGTTTCCCAAATTTTGCTACATATTGTACATCTTTCTGTGAGATACCCATCTGGAAGGGTCACCTTGGAAAGCTGTTTTTTACAAGTGAAGTTATATTTAGTATTTCTTTTGTTTTGTATCCCAGTAGATTTTATATATATATATATATATATATATATAATATATATCTCCATTGAGGTTGTTTTTTAGATATGTTGAATAATTATCTTTCTAAAATACAAAATTCGAGGATGAAAACAATGTAAAACCTGTTTAATGAGTGGGGAAAAAAACAGAACCTTTAAGAAACGTAGATGTATATTTCAAGTCAAAAGAAAAAAAATATTGAATAATGAAACTAGGAAATGGTGGGAAATCACCTCCCTAAAGACATGCATTAAAGGAGGTCTAATACCAAGGGGTTTGAGGATTGAAAAAATGCCAGCTTTTGGTTTAGATAATGATAGGTTCTTATGTAAATGGGATGAGATTTTAACAAACAATTAAATACAATTAATGAACCTGATCAAGTATTCTAATTAGTAATGAGCTCAAACGTGTATGTTAAGGAGAACAAAACAAAATAGAAACAAGTAATTTAGTTGATATAAACGATGATGAATATAAAGAAAAAGAGGAGAGAATGCAAGAAAGGTGAAAAATCCTTGATACAATTGCAAATCCAAAAAGTAAGAAAGTACTAAGGTGATTGGGGAAACACCTAAAACTTTTTATACGCAGTATCATTTTTTCCAGTATCATTTGCTGTGGTAATATAGTTATGACTAGAGAATATTACCTGCAAGAATCAGCAATATTTTAGAGGATAAAATTGCATATAAAACTATGAAGGAAGATCCAACAAAACAATTTAATGAGGCCTTGAGAGAATGTTTAAACCAAGCAGTAAAATATAATGTTATCTCCTTAAATTTCGAATTCCTGTTGGAAAAAAATCCCACCATTCCCATTTTTTATTTTCTGCCAAAGCTACACAAGAACTTAATGTTACCCCCAGGCAGTCTCATCATTAGTGGTATGAACTCAATTGCCATTAACCTTTCAGCCTTTATTGATTTTCATCTCCAAAAATACACCCAACAAACTCTTTCCTATGTTAGATACAAAATCTCTAATACAAGAGATAGATAACATAGTGGGAAGAAGGATATAGCTAGGCGACTCTAGATGTAACATCTTTATATACAGTCATCAGCCATCATTTAGGCTTAGAAGCTATGGGGAATTTTATGGCTCTAGATCAGACTTCCCCAAACTCCGGCCCTCCAGCTGTTGCTGAACTACAACTCCATTTGTTGCAATAGCATTTTATATATGGAATTTATATGTTTTATATAAAGTGATTTTTTTCAGTTATTAAATGAAGTTTGCAAATATGTAGTATCGGAACAATTAGCTACGTATTCTACAACAAAGAAATCTATGTGCACTTTATAATTTATGCACTTTATTAACTTTATGGCACTTTACACTTAAAGGGACACTCCAGGCACCCAGACCACTTCTGCCCATTGGAGTGGTCTGGGTGCCAACTCATAAACTGCAATATTAACCTTGCAGGGTTAACTCCTTCTCTAGTGGCTAAATCCGGGTTTATAGCACGGATTTTCTGTGCTATAGCGTCGCTGTATGTCCTCACACTATGTGAGGACCTCCAGCGTCGCTGAAATCCCCATAGGAAGGCATTAAAAGCAATAGGTCTCCCCCGTTGCCGGCTGCCCATGCGCAAAAGGTCACCCCCACCGGATGACGTCGGCGGGGAGGAGCGTGGGTTGACCCTGAACCAGCGCAGAGCGACATTGGCGCTGGATACAGCTAAGTCACTGAAGGGGTTTAACCCCTTAAGCAACTTGGGATGGGGGGTGGCAGGGAGAGGGGACCTGCAGTGCCAGGAAAACGGTTTGTTTTCTTGGCACTGGAGAGTCCCTTTAAGATGGTAAAGAATTATGCTAATCATAAAAGTAGAATGTAGATTAAGATTATGATTATCAATTATGTCTACCATTTTTCGGGGTTTACACACATGAGTATATGATGGAGAGAAGTGTGATGCAAGCTGCACCCAAAATGGAACGCAGCTGTTCTCTACGTTCTCGGTACATGCATATGGGAACAATTACATCATCAATACGGATCTCACAGCGGAGATCGGTAGATTCAGGACAGCTGAGGGAAATATCCAAGCGGCGCATCAAAGATTGGACTGAAGAGACACCCAATGAACTTTGAGACAGTATGCCTATATAACATGGACTAAGGGGGAGGGATTTCAGGCGGTGATTGTTTGTTATTCTGCACTTTGTGATTATTATTGTAATTAATTATACTGAAGAAGTTCTAATCTTAGAACGAAACATGTAGGACTAAGTTTATATTTTTTAAACATTTTATGTTTGGCAATAAATGTACCTTACCTGATTCCTACTTTGTTTAGCTCCCCAACTCTATCGGGGAAGGTACCCTACAGGCGACTATTATCTCTACATTCTGTGAGTGTGCTATCTCTCTATCTAACAGCTACACTATGTTATTTGTTTTTGCATTTTACCTTTTAGGTATTCAGCTGTATCCAATATTTTGCTACATATTGTACTCTGTGTGTGTGTGTGTGTGTGTGTGACTGTCTGCCGGTGTGTGTCACAGTTCTCACAGTGCCATCCAGGCATGATCGCCCCACAGGTGCCAGACAGAGGATTTGAACCTGGGTTTTTTTCTGTCTGGGGCCTACTTTTGAGCAACAGCAGTTCACAGGCTCTGCCTCTCCCGAGACACGTTTCACCCATTCACTGGGCTTTATCAATCAATACCTATTTTCTCCGGCAGTGTGCAAATTGTCCAGCAAGGAAGTGTTTAGTGAGCAAGTGAAGCAGAAAGGAATTGCTATTTGCAAACTGGAGCAGAGTTATTGCAGCAGAACCATCAGTCACCGATTAATCAACTACAGAATGAACTAATGAAAGCGGAGTGTGAAATCAAATTATTCTTACACAAGCCTTGGATAATTTGTACGAAAAAATCAAGGCTGATTTTAAAACAAATATATCTTACCTCAAACAGCAAGTTACGTACGTCTCAGAAAATGTGAACACCGAGGCAAACAAAATCAAAACACTAAGACAGGAATGTGAAACACTTTAATTGCAGAATACAACCATAAAAGATATTCTAGCAAAAACTGAAATCAAATTAGCTGATATAGAAGATCGCTCTAGAAGAAGCAATCTCAGAATTAGGGGTATCCCTGAAGAGATATCCAACACACATCTTAAAGATTATTGCGTCAAATTAACATCCAAATATATTGGTGAAGACAAATGACCGGTAGGTAGTTTCCCATTTGAACGTTTGCATAGATTACCTAAGCCAAACCTGCCAGCACTAATGGAAAAACCTAGGGATATAATCATATGTTTTAATAATTTCTATTTGAAAGATCTACTGTTAAGAGAATTCAGAAAAAAAACCTCCGCCAACACTATACAAAGACTTAATGCTGTTTTCAGACCTGTCATTAACCACTAGGACTAACAGTCCTTTAACCCCTTAAGGACACATGACGTGTGTGACATGTCATGATTCCCTTTTATTCCAGAAGTTTGGTCCTTAAGGGGTTAAGAAACAAGAAGACCATGTACAGATGCTCATTCCCCACAAAGTTGATTTTTACAGTGGACAATCAAACTTATAACTTTGATGATACTAATCTTGCTAAAAAATAAATTAAAAAAAAAAAAAAGCTGTTGCAATTATGGAAAAATTATATGGAACCCTTTGGTCTATCAACTTAACAACTATGGGTTAATGTCTATGGGGAGGTTGGGGTGGTGTACCTTCCCATAATCTCTGTATATTTTTATCTCTACTGTGGCTATTTTTCATCTGCTAGGATTAAAAATGTTCTGAAATTTTAACTTAGATAAGTGAAAAATTGGTTAAAGAATTGGCAAATTTTAGTATAACTATAAAGTAGGAATATAAGAAAATAATTGGTAGGGGGGGCGGGGCCTGACAGCCAAGATGGCAGGACGTGCTTTCTGAGGGCTCTTGCTCCTGCAGGCACAAAAACGAGCATCCTGATTACCCAAACTGGGCCAGCCATGCAGGAAGCCCAAAAAACAAAACAGGACCACACGGGGAACAGAATGATACCCGTCCTGCACCGATACACAAGGCAAGCACCTGTCCCGGCCACGCGGCCTACTCTAGAGCGGAGCCTTAGGCCTGGAGGAAGCGGCCGATCCTCCGACACAGCACCTGCTCACAAGCAGCAATCATACACCGCCCAGCCGCCCCCCCTCCCCTGGACCGGCGGGGGATATCTCGGTCCTGGCGGGGGTCGACCACCCCTGCAACACGACTCACACAAGCGACAAAACATGTAGCCAAGCGGGACAGTGGGGGCGCGAGCAAGATGGCGGCGCGGAAGCGACCAACAACAAACAGCACCCTCACCACACCACCTATGAACACCCTGGAGTTTTTCGACAGGCTCTGTGCCAACCTATGCACAAGGCTCTGCACCACGGGTCAGTATTTCCACCTGGTCTGGAGAGAAATGGCGGCATGGCTTCGCCCGTCCACCCGGCGCCACCTAAACAGACACCCACCCAGCGCGGCCTCCAAACAGAAAAAAAGCCGGAGACCAGAACATCGGGAAACAGCAACATACCCCTTAAATTCCGACACTCGCCCTCGCATACACCGGAGCAAGTCCACCAAGCCTGCCCGACAACTCACCACCCGGGGGCACCGGAATCATCTGACAAACTAAACAAGACCTCGCACGCAAGGACCGACACCGCCAGCCACATAGATTACCGCAGTCCAGCACAGCTCTCTACCAGACATCAGCAGGGAGCCCCTTTCAGACCCCGCGGGAGCTGTAACATGGCCGCAGCACCAACTTTACCACTGCACCTGGCCCACCTATAAAGCCTCCAGAGTCGGCATTGGTTAAACCACACGGACAGCACCGGAGGCGGACTATGCCCCTTCAAGCATGCCGCCAACCCCAGGGACCCAATTAACCTGCCACCAGACGGAACCGGCTGAGCTAGCCTGAGGGACTGATACAGGACGGAACTTTCTCCTAAACGACCTGGTTAGCTAATTTAGCCTCTAAATGTCATACACCGAAGCTTGAGTATTATGATCTTGAGTATTATGTTCTTTTATACTTTGCTTTTTATTTCTGATGTCTCTCCTTATGCTGTTTCCTGTCACT
Source organism: Pelobates fuscus (assembly GCF_036172605.1). Lineage (NCBI taxonomy): Eukaryota > Metazoa > Chordata > Amphibia > Anura > Pelobatidae > Pelobates > Pelobates fuscus. The sequence continues at coordinate 186,099,275 of NC_086323.1, forward strand.
GCAGTGGGACTTACTACTCACACTGTGCCCAGGGGTGCATTAACTAGATAGTTTGTTTATTTACAGTTACACTTGTATATACTGACATGCTTCATTGGCTGTCCTGGTCCTTAACAACTAGCAAGCATGATAAGCTTGATGTACTGAACTACACCCTCCTTGTTTTAATCTCGTAGCCAGACATGGCCATCTTGCCTTAATCATATTATAAAATGGCGGCCATACTTAGCGGAAGATTACCGAGCTCAACCAGGGCTCAATGGCTGAACCGCTTAGAAGCATCTCATGTTTAAAGCTAACGCCCCTCGCTTAGCAAACAATAGTCATATGACTTACGCTGGTTTAACTTTAGTTTAAAAATCGTTCATTTTTATTTTTTTTATTTTAATTTTTATTATTTCCCAACATGTAACACGCATAGAGAGGCACCTTAGGCTATCTAGCCTATCACCTCGGTAGCAAGCATTCATTTAGACTGCAATCCTCTATAACGTTGCAATATTGCCATAAGTATACTCATCTCCCCCCTTGCAAATGTAATGTTACTTATCATACCAGATGCTTAAACGTAACTGACGTCATCATATGAATCTTTAACTTAGCATGTATACTACAAACTACTGATGCCTCATAACTTGTTCTTTTCATGTTAAACAAAAAAATGTGCTGTTTTAACTTGCCACACTTTGCAATGATATGGAAATGCTTGCAGCTGCTGACGTGGCTCTGCACGCTTGTTGCTCCTTTACGCACAAATAAAATAAAGAATTAATAAAAAAAAAGAAAATAATTGGTAGAAGTAGAATCACTAACAACTATATCATAATCTATACTCACATTGGACAAAATCTACCTGGTAATGGAAGAAAATTGAGAAATAATTTGTTTGTGTTGGCTTATGAGGATAGACTATGCTTAGAACAATTTAAGATGGGTGTTTAGCACCTTAAATATCATGTTGAAACACGAGGAATGGTTTTAGTGAATAATTGTTGTGAAGTATCTACAGCTCATGATAGAGGAAGCAATTTCAACAGGGGAATAACGTGGGGAAAATAATTTGATATGGGAAACAACACCATTATTATTAATACACGTCTGTAATTTTAAGCGAAATAGAGTCCCAAATAAGTAGGTTTCACAAAAATATATATATACCGTATATATATACAAAATAATGGGAATAAATGAACCATCACAAAGATCACTAGTTCACAGTAATTTATATACCGGTAATCAGATATTTACATATATCCTAAAGATTGTTATAATTAAATGACGTTCACATTTCACAACACGAGGATGGCAGTTGAAAAGATTTGTCTACAGAAAATGAATATAAATAATTAAAAAAAAAAAAAAACACACACACTTTAGAAGGGGAAAGGGAAATGTTTTAACCCCTTCAGGATGGAGTCAATAGGGCACGTTCTGATCAAAACAAAACGTAAACAAAAACTGGAATTTGCGCTATATGTCTGTTCAACCGTAATTCACCGCTGTCACATTAAGTGCACCCACACTTATTATATATAATTTTGTTCAGGAGAAACAGGGCTTTAATTTCTCATTAACTATTCATATATGGAACATAACTTATTATGAATAAAATTAAAAAAATGTGAGAAAATAAGATTTAAAAAAAAAAAATGTATTTCCGTGATGTCTCACGAGTACAACAGTACCCCCCATTAACAGGTTTTATGGTGTTTTGGAAAGTTACAGGGTCAAATATAGAACGTTCCATTTTCAAATAGAAATTTGCCAGATTGGTAATGTTACCTTTGAGACGGTGTGGTAGCCCAGGAATGAGAATTACCCCCATAATGGCATACCATTTGAAAACGTAGACAACCCAAGGTATTGAAAGTGGGGTATGTTTAGTCTTTTTTGGTAGCCACTTAGTCACAAACACTGGCCAAAGATAGCGTTCATATTTGTTTTTGTGTGAAAAAAGCAAAAAACTAATATTTGGCCAGTGTTTGTGACTAAGTGGCTACTAAGAAAGACTGGACATACCCCACTTGCAATACCTTGGGTTGTCTACTTTTGCAAATGGTATGCCATCATGGGGGTAATTCTCATTCCTGGGCTACCATAATCTCCCAAAGGCAACATAACCAATCTGGCAAATTTCAATGTCAAAAAAATGAAATGCAAGCCTTATGTGACTCTCTAACTTTCCAAAACACCATAAAACCTGTACATAGGGGGTACTGTTATTCTTGGGAGACTTCACTAAACACAAATATTAGTGTTTTAAAACAGTAAAACATATTACAACAATAATATAGTCCATAAAAGTGCCATTCGTTTGTAAAAAAAAATGCAAAAAACGTCACCTTTACTTAAAATATCATCGTTGTAATACAATTTACCAGTTTGAAACACTAATATTTGAGTTCAGCAAAGTCTCCTGAGTAAAACAGTACCCCTATGTACAAGTTTTATGGTGTCTTGAAGAGTTACAGGGTCAAATATAGTGCTTGCAAATTAAATTATCTGCACTTTCTCCCTGTGTTGTCAGGCATGTCAATCAAATTTTAATTAATCAAATCACATAATTATGTTAAAAGATTACTTTAATATACATGTAGAATTTTAATATATATACATATATATGTATTTAAATTCTATGTGTATACTAATGTAATCTTTTACATTATATATATATATATTTGCGGTTATTTGTATTTTATATATAGATATATATATATATAGAATGTAATTCTAAGTGTATTTTGTTACCAATATATATATATATATATATATATATATATATATATATATATATATATATTAATAACAAAATACAGTTAGAATGAAATTACATATGAATATATGATTTATATTAAATTTTGTTTCAATATATTATATATATGTAACGTCATTCTAAGTGTATGTTTTTTTATATTTGTATTTTATTGGAGTTTCCAGTTCCAAAAATATCTGCGTCAAGGTATAAGGTTACAAAAAAATAGGTATATAACATATACAACAAATAGCATATACAACATATACATCAAAGCATAGTTAGGTAGCGACATATCCGTGTGCAATGTGGGCTATGTATGGTAGCCTCTAGGACTTTGCCCAGTAGCGTGCATATAAGGGTAGAGATAACCATTAACTCTGTAGTACATGTGAACTAAGGCATACAAATTGGAGCATGTGTGAACGAAATGCATAAGAACTAAAAGGGAGAACTGCTCCCGTTATGTGTGGTCTCTTCAAAAGGCAGTCTCGGGTGTGGTGTGCGATAGATATCTGTGTCAAGGTATAAGGTTACAAGCATAGGTATGTACCATAAACACCATATAACATATACAACATATATATCAATGCATAGGTAGGTAGCGACATATCAGTGTGCAATGTGGGCTATGCATGATAGCCTCTAGGACTTTTGCTCTGTAATGTGCATATGAGAGTAGAGATAACCATTCACTCTGTATTACCTGTGCACTAAGGAATATAAATTGGTGAACTAGGTGCTTAATAACTGAAACGGAGAACTGCTACCTTTATGTGTGGTCTTTTCTAAAGACAGTCTCGTTGGGTGTGGTGTGTGATGTCCCTAGTACTGGTGTATAACGTAAAACCCTTAAATGAAAGGTATTAAGTACCGTATATACTCGAGTATAAGCCGACCCGAATATAAGCCGAGGCCCCTAATTTTACCCCCAAAAACTGGGAAAACTTATTGACTCGAGTATAAGACTAGGGTGGGAAATGCAGCAGCTACTGGTAAATTTCTAAATAAAATTAGATCCTAAAAAAATTATATTAATTGAATATGTATTTACAGTGTGTGTATATAATGAATACAGTGTGTGCGTATGAGAATGCAGTGTGTATGGGTGCAGTGTGTGTGTATGGGTGCAGTGTGTGTGTATGAGTGCAGTGTGTGTGTATGAGTGCAGTGTGTGTGTATAAGTGCAGTGTGTGTGTATGAGTGCAGTGTGTGTGTATAAGTGCAGTGTGTGTATGAGTGCAGTGTGTGTATGGGTGCAGTGTGTATGGGTGCAGTGTGTATGACTGTAGTGTGTGTATGAGTGCAGTGTGTGTATGAGTGCAGTGTGTGCAGTGTATGTATGAGTGCAGTGTGTGCAGTGTATGTATGAGTGCAGTGTGTGCAGTGTATGTATGAGTGCAGTGTGTGTGTGTGAATGCAGTGTGTATATGAATGCAGTGTGTGTGTGTGTGTGTGAATGCAGTGTGTATATGAGTGCAGTGTGTGTGTGTGATGCAGAGTGTGATGCAGAGCCTTGGTGGGGGGTGGGCATTTTAATATATTTTTTATTATTATTATTTTAATTATTTTTGTTATATTATTATTTTTTTATTACTATTTTATTATTATTGTATTAATATTATTTTCATTTTTTGTGATATTATTCATTTATTTATTTGTATTACTATTATAAATGTTTTTGTCCCCCCTCCCTGCTTGCTAGCTGGCCAGGGAGGGGGGCTCCTTCCCTGGTGGTCCAGTGGGATTGGTAGTTCAGTGGGGGGGGGTTTGGGGGCTGTCAGAGATGTTACTTACCTCTCCTGCAGCTCCTGTCAGCTCTCTCCTCCTCCGCGCCGGTCCGTGCAGCTCTTCTGTCAGCTCCCAGTGTAAGTCTCGCGAGAGCCGCGGCTCTCGCGAGACTTACACTGGGAGCTGACCGAGGTGCTGAACGGACGGCGCGGAGGAGGAGAGAGCTGACAGGAGCTGCAGGAGAGGTAAGTAACATCTCTGACAGCCCCCAGTCTGTATTATGGCAATGCAAATTGCCATAATACAGACATTGACTCGAGTATAAGCCGAGTTGGGGTTTTTCAGCACAAAAAATGTGCTGAAAAACTCGGCTTATACTCGAGTATATACGGTAAATTAAAGGTGAATAAGCATTCGTTGGTTGGGGGCTAAGATGTGGTCGATATGGGTGTATGACTACATTTGCTATCAACTTTAGTATGGGTTCATATTTATGAACTGCGAAATGTTGGGCAACTATTGTGTGTCTCGTTGGCAAGTTGCTAGTAGTCTTAAAGGACCGCTATGAGTAAGGTGTAATTACATGTAGCGTGGTTTAGCTAGGAGTCGGGCTTGCAGGTTTATTGGGTGAACTCTGGTGGGTCCCTGTGTGCCTATTCCTGGCTTCTGGACTTTCGCTGGTATTGTCGTGATAACTGTCAATTTTTGGAGGAAAGTCTCTTTGTTCTCAGGTGAGGAGAGGGTGAGTATGTCATTACCCTGTGCTACCAGTAGGGAGCCGTCCACCCCCCACCGATATCTGATCTGCGCCTCTCTCAGCTGTCGGGCCACTGGTATTAGCTGCCTCTTGACTGCAAGGACGGTGTGGCGGTACCAGCCTTGCCACTGGGCATTGGAGAAGACTGATTGCCAGCCTCCTGCCATGTGACTATGGCCCCTGGGATGTATTGCCTGCTCTCCTGTACTGCTGAGGATTGCTACCCCTTAGGTGGATTTGGCTATGGAGCTTGTGTAGTGCCCTCTGTTGGTAGCAACAGTAATATGCACTACCTGAATAGCAAGACTGGTAATTTGCATATTCGGGTAGATTTGCATATCGCTAATTCTGCATGCAGGAGAGACATTTGTGTTAATTATGGTCTTCCCCACCTATTTATAAATATGTAATTATGTTATAATAAGTCACTGAATGTTGCCTGCTATGATTTGACTGTTTGTAATTTTATTGAGTTTTCACAGCAATGTTAATGTAATGACCAAATGGGCTAGTCCCAAGTAAAATAAAGATGTTGTCAGTTCTACTTCACCCTCAATTTGGAGTCCTGTCTCTTATTGGGGGAATCTGCTACAAGGGATTGCTATGCTCTGCATATTCCCTTGCTATAATCACTCCTAAGCTCTTTTAAGAGCTCGTTCCTGCTTCGCTCTGGAAGGAAGAGAGGTTCGTCCTGCGGTGGTTGTGTTGTCGGCTAGAGTGCTTGGAATCCTCAAGAAGCGCTAGGAGCATCCATCAACGGAGGTACCCAGTCGGGGTGCCAGGTGATCCGTTACATTGGTGGCAAGCGGTGGGATGGCGTCCTAGTGTGAGGTAAAGCAGCTCGGAGACACAGTTCGTTTGGATTTACAAATTGAGGGCAACGCTAGCAGTCGTGCAGCGCCCCTGGGAGCAGACAAGTATGGAAGGTTCTGGCTCTGAAGATGATTGGCTGGCCGAGGTGAGGCAGCGAGTGGCCGAGTATGGGGATGATATACCCATGGAGACACGCCAGGTGATCCGTTACATTGGTGGCAGCGGTGGGATGGCTTCCTAGCCTTGGGAAAACCAGCACTAATTCAGAGATGGAAGGCCGTGCAGTATCTCCCTTTGATGCCAGGCTCCAGCAGCGACTACAGGATGTGATGCGCAGTATGGAGTATCCTATCCCAGAGGAAAAAGAGACAGAGTGGAGGGTGGCGCTTCGTACCGATCTCTGGAAGGAGGACATCGACGAAATTCGACCCTTCCGGTTCGAGGAAATCCTGACCACTAACCAGCGCCAAGCAGAACAACTAGAGCTGCGAATGCCATTATTGGGAAACCAGCCCTCAGAGGAATGGGTAAGCGAACTGGAGACGCTAGTTGAGACTGAGGTGTGGCTGGATGATTCTTATCGGGCCCTGCGGTGGCATGCTTACCAACTCTACCCATGGCTGATCGAGTACAAGTGTATTGAGGGGGAAGACTACGATGGCCCTGGTTTGTTGTGGGATACTATTGAAACTAGTCTCTGGTTCGGAGACACCGACATTGCTCGCTTCTGGTCCATCCGAGCTGAGCGGGCAGACAACTGGGACCTTACGGAGATCGATGCCATTCAGCCAGATCTATCTTTTCTTGCCAACCGGGAGTGGGAACTAGAACAGGATTATGTTTGCCTATTCCAATGGATAACGCCGCCTGTCTCTGACATGATGGGGCTTATTGACTGTATGCCACCGGAAGCATTGAGTTTAGTTCCTCCTCCCCAGCAACCAAGCCTGTTATCAGGGGACTTTGGTACTGTACCACATATGTCCCAACCAGCACCAGAGATGGAAGATCTTATTGACTTGTCCTGGGAAGACACCCAGCTGGCAGGTGGAGATGGGACCGAGGTCTCTCTACCGGCCCTACAGGGATGCTGGGCAGTCGGCCCAGATCCCCAGCGGCAGTATGTATCCCAGGGAGCTGAAGGTGCCGTCCTTCCTCCCCAGCGGCAGTGTGTGTCCTTAGGAGAGGAGACAGTTGGTCCCTCTTCCCAGCAGTCCAGTGAGTCTCAGGGAGCCGAAGGTGCAGTCCTTCCTCCCAAGCGGCAGTGTGTGTCCTTAGGAGAGGAGACAGTTGGTCCCTCTCCCCAGCAGTCCAGTGAGTCTCAGGGAGCCGAAGGTGCAGTCCTTCCTCCCCAGCGGCAGTGTGTGTTACAGGGAGCTGAAGGTGTCGTCCTTCCTCCCCAGCAGCAGTGTGTGTCATTAGGAGAGGAGACAGTTGGTCTCTCTCCCCAGCGGCTGAAAGTATGTATGGGAGAGGAGCTTGTTACCCCCTCTCCCCAGCAGCTGAAAGTATGTATGGGAGAGGAGCTTGTTACCCCCTCTCCCCAGCGGCAGCTTAACCCACCAAGGGGAGACAGTAAGCTCCACAACAGTGCAGATGGGACCGTGGTCTCTGCACATGCACCACTAGGGGTAGGGACAGTCGGTCCTGTCCACCAGCAGCAGGGCTGTTTAGCCAAAGGGGAGACAGTCGGTCTCCCCCTCCAGCAGCAGGGCTGTGTGTCCAAAGGGGAGACAGTCAGTCTCCCCCTCCAGCAGCAGGACTATGTAACCAAAGGGGAGACAGTCGGTCTCCCCCTCCAGCAGCAGCCCCAGATCCCGAGAGAGGAGCCTACCAACTCTTCTTTTCAGCATGGCTCCAACCAGGCTACTCCCGTGGTAGCGCTGGCACTCAGCAACCCACCAAGGCAGCCTATCAGTACCCCACACAGCCTTGTTGAGGCACCTGGACATGGACGAGCTAATCTTTTACCCAGGTGTAGTAACCATGTATTGTGGGTAGGCTGTATTACTGTTTGTGCTTCGTGGGTGGGTTGCTGGACTAACCAGGGCACTGACCGGCAGGAGGTCAGATACCCTGTTAGTCTGTTTGGAAAAGGGGAGAAATGTGGCGGTACCAGCCTTGCCACTGGGCATTGGAGAAGACTGATTGCCAGCCTCCTGCCATGTGACTATGGCCCCTGGGATGTATTGCCTGCTCTCCTGTACTGCTGAGGATTGCTACCCCTTAGGTGGATTTGGCTATGGAGCTTGTGTAGTGCCCTCTGTTGGTAGCAACAGTAATATGCACTACCTGAATAGCAAGACTGGTAATTTGCATATTCGGGTAGATTTGCATATCGCTAATTCTGCATGCAGGAGAGACATTTGTGTTAATTATGGTCTTCCCCACCTATTTATAAATATGTAATTATGTTATAATAAGTCACTGAATGTTGCCTGCTATGATTTGACTGTTTGTAATTTTATTGAGTTTTCACAGCAATGTTAATGTAATGACCAAATGGGCTAGTCCCAAGTAAAATAAAGATGTTGTCAGTTCTACTTCACCCTCAATTTGGAGTCCTGTCTCTTATTGGGGGAATCTGCTACAAGGGATTGCTATGCTCTGCATATTCCCTTGCTATAATCACTCCTAAGCTCTTTTAAGAGCTCGTTCCTGCTTCGCTCTGGAAGGAAGAGAGGTTCGTCCTGCGGTGGTTGTGTTGTCGGCTAGAGTGCTTGGAATCCTCAAGAAGCGCTAGGAGCATCCATCAACGGAGGTACCCAGTCGGGGTGCCAGGTGATCCGTTACAGACGGCAAAAGGGAGGTCTCCGTATATGGCTATTTCACAGCCTTCGAAGTGTATGGTTCCCAGCTCTCTCGAATTGGTCATAATTGCAGATCGGGTTGTAATGTCTCTAGTAGTGGCAATTACGTCTCTTGGGGCATCCACTGGGGCAGCTGCCGATTTGCGGACCCGGAACGCTGTCGTTAGTGTCTCTGTGCTCGTGTTGCCCCCTATGCCTAGCGAGGCCATGAAGCGTCGAAGGAAGGGCAGTGCCGCGTCCCCCTCAATATGCTCCGGAATGCCGCGGAGGCGGATGTTCTTCCGTCTGTGTCTGGACTCCATCACTAACATCGACTTGGTAAGTTTCTGTACTTGGTCTGTTAGTGCTTGCAGGTTGTTGTGGGTGTCTTGCACACTCTGGGCTCTGGTTGCTTATTTAGTTTCGATCGCTGCGATCCGTTGTTTGAGGGTCCCTATTTCCGTGCGTGTGTCTAAGAGGTCAGCCTTCCACACACGCCGCATATCCAGCAGGAGATTTTTAATGTCTCTCTTTGTAGCCGGTGAGGAGTCTTCATCTGACTCCGACTCATTAGAGGGGGTCCCCTCCGACTGTGTGGTCGGGGCATCTTCCTCCTCTTGGTAGTTCTCCAAGGCCTCATCTTCGCTAGGCGGATCGGGCGCCATTTTGGCTTGGGCCCGCGGTGTAGGCCTCTCAAAGGATAATCTAATATCCTGCGTTTTTGGAGCCTCTGGATGGCGTGGTTTTTTGATTTTGCACCCCATAGTACTTTCTGTGTGAGGGCGGTTGGTTCTCAGCGTGTTAGGAGTTTTGTTTTCCGTTTTTTTTTTTTTTTAAATTCTTTATTTTTGTAGTGCATGGTTTAGTTAACAAGCTCAGATTGACATTTTCGAGTGAGAAAATCTTGTTCAATACAATGAGGTTAAGATCAAGTTTGTCGTGAAACGTCAGCAGTACCGCACTTTTTTTATAACATGAAAGAACAGTGATATATGCTTATGAGTGATAATAAAACCAGTTTCGTTATAGTGAGTACATATCGTAAGCACTGATACTGATTGCCACCAATAATTAAAGCAAGCTTAGTCAAATATATACATGGTAAGGTGAAGGTGAAGTGACCCCTAGGTCTCAACATTGCAAGTAAGTACATAAATTCTGGCTTAATAGTACATTGCGAAAAAGAAAAGCTATTAGTATTTAGCTATTAGCTATTAGTATAGCTATTAGCTATTAGTATTAAAATACACTTTGTATGACGTTACATATATATAATACCGTATATACTCGAGTATAAGCCGAGTTTTTCAGCACATGTTTTGTGCTGAAAAACCCCAACTCGGCTTATACTTGAGTCACTGTCTGTATTATGGCAATTTGCATTGTGGGGGCTGCAGAGATCTTACTTACCTCTCCTGCAGCTCCTGTCAGCTCCCTTCTCCTCCGCGGCGGTCCGTTCAGCACCTCGGTCAGCTCCCAGTGTAAGTCTCGCGAGAGCCGCGGGGTCATAGTGCGGCTCTCGCGAGACTTACAGTGTGAGCTGACAGAGAAGCTGCACGGACCGGCGCGGAGGAGAAAGGGAGCTGACAGGAGCTGCAGGAGAGGTAAGTGCTCTCCGCCAGCCCCCTTCCTCCCCCCCCCACTGAACTGCCAATGCCACTGGACCACCAGGGAAGGAGAGCCCCCCTCCCTGCCATGTATCAAGCAGGGAGGGGGGACGAAAAAAAAAAATATTAATATAATAAAATAAAATAATATTTATAAAATAAAAATAATAAAAAAATAATATTAAAATAATAATTTAAAAATAAATAATAATAATTAATAATATAATAAATATTAATAATAATAATTAATTAATAAAAACAATAATCAAAATGCCCACCCCCCACCAACACATACACAAACACACACTCACACTTCATTCATATACACACACTGCACTCACACACACACACTGCACACACACACTGCACTCATACACACACACTGCACACACACACACACACTGCACACATACGCACACACTGCATTCATACGCACACACTGCATTCATATGCACAAACTGCATTCATACGCACACACTGCATTCATACACACACACTGCATTCATACACACACACTGCATTCATTATATACACACACTGTAAATAAATATTCAATTAACAATTTTTTTAGGATCTAATTTTATTTAGAAATTTACAAGTACAAGCTGCTGCATTTCCCACCCTAGTTTTATACTCGAGTCAATAAGTTTTCCCATTTTTTGGGGGTAAAATTAGGGGCCTCGGCTTATATTCGGGTCGGCTTATACTCGAGCATATACCGTATGTATATATATATGATATTTGTGGTCAAGGCATAAAGCCGTAGAGTTAGTAACTTAAAACAATAAGATATGAAAAGTCAGTTGTGGTGTGCCGTAACTGACGATGTAGTAGGCCTGTAATAAAAGAGGGCCAAACTCAAGAATTGCTTTAAAGGAGGAGAGGTGGGTGGGACAAATCTCAAGACCTGAGCCGGTAGCAGGTGAAGGGCTGGAGCTCCTTAAGAAGGGGACTCAAGCCCCTCCCACAACTTCAGGCCCTGCCTTCCATTTGTGGTCAAGGCATAAAGCCGTAGAGTTAGTAACTTAAAACAATAAGATATGAAAAGTCAGTTGTGGTGTGCCGTAACTGACGATGTAGTAGGCCTGAAATAAAAGAGGGCAAAAAGATGAAACCAGTTTATTCAGCCTACAATACATATAAGATTATCACACAATCATGTTCTTGAATGCTAAGCGTACTTCCTGAACTGGCTGGGGGATGTATCGTGTATAAGCTGTGGACTTCCAGCGGCCCATGATCTTAATGATATGTGCGGGTTATAAGAATATTTGGACGGGTTTAGCCCCAAACGTATTAACAACGTTCTTACGTAAAGCATGAACTTACTAATGGTGAGTGTTTTACCGTACAAGGCTAGTAGTGGTTGATGTGGTGTCATTGGTATGGATAAAAGGTACTGGTCGAAGACTACCACGGGACACCATTTATTGTCAGTAGGGTAGTAGGGTATGGTGACCGTCTGTCCCTTCATACTAGTTTTCGTATGGTGTAGGAGCAGTGTATAGTGGTCGTGTGTTTTGACTAGGTCAGCTCTTGTGATGAAGTTTGGGGTGTTGTAATTAGTAGTGGTAAATTCCTTTGGCCGAAGGAACCCATAGAATGCCAAGTATATGGCTGTTTTGATGACCTGATTTGTGCGAGTCTCAAACGGTGAAGTGTCTAACAGATTTGATAGTGACTGGAATAGAATGTCATGTATGGGTAATCTGGAAGGTGTAGGTGCCGGGGTGGAGTCCTTGATACCTTTCAGAATAGACTTTACTTGGTAAGAGGAGAGGAACCGTTGTTTATCAGGCCATGTAGTGAGGATGTGGTGTTGAATACCCGTGATGTATAATTTAATAGTGTTAAAGGATAGTTTTAAGTGAAGGTGGCAAAAAGAAATAAACGCGGGGGGGCGGGGCCTAACCATCATGGCGACCAGACGTGTCTCTCAAGAGCTCCCGCTCAACTATAGCAGAACAAGCGACATAAGGCTGAACCCGATGAAACAAACAGCGGTATCTCACACTCATGAGCACCCCATGACAGAGGGAGTGCAGCGGAGGGATGAGAGACCCGCTCGAGACCCGCTTACAACACAACCGACAGTGCGGCCTAGTGCAAGACGGGCGGGGGAGGCGGCCGCTCCCCCGACCCGGAGGCACTCGGACGATGCCTATAATGCATGTGAGCCCCGTTACCCCCCCCTTTGGACCGGTGGGGGAGATCCCGGTCCACTCAGCGGAGGCCACCCCTGGCGAGCTGAGGCATCGAGGGCCGCCTCATGGGCAGAGAGTGAGTGCAGAGTCTCAGCCAAGATGGCGGAAACTGCAGGCGCCGAGAGCCCCAATGATGCCGCACACGACGTTCTGGGGAGACTGAACAGGCACTTTGAGAGATTCTGGAGGAAGCTGGAGCGCAAGCTACAACAACCTACCCTGACACAGAGCACTGCCCTTACTGAGCAGACACCGCGACTAAACCGTCGGCTAGCAGCGCAATGCACCGACAAACGACCAGCACCGAAGAGGGGCGAGGGGCCTCTGGGGAAGCCAAGGACTCACAGCCGGCACGGATCACAGCCCACGCTGAGACCTAAAACACCTCCGGGTCCTCCACATACATGGCCCAGACAGGTCGCTCGCAAGCTACAGCACCCTAATCCCAGTCCTCTGGCGAACTACTTACAGTTACAACAGAAACCCACCCCAGGGTCATCTCCTCATCGCTCCTCTCCCAAGCATATTGCCTCATCCGGGAGACAGCACCGCACCAGAGGGCCATGCACTCTCAAGCAAGCTGCACCCAGTACCAGTGCCGCAAGGTCTCCCCAATCTCTCTCACGTGGCGAACGGTCACCCCTGCAGTATGGAGAGAACGCCGAAAGAAGAAAAACAAAGAATCTTAAAAACATACAAAGAGCGGCGATCCCCAAGCGGGACCCCCGAACAGGGGACCAGAGGCGCGAAGCACAAAATGGCCGCGGAACACACTGCGGCATGCAACAGTACCCTGCACCCACCACGAACAGCAACTGCCTACCTGGGCCAGAGGACAATGGGAGACTAGTCCTCCGTCGCCGACGACACAAGCGGAGTGTCCCATTCTTCCGACACTGCAAGACCGTGAGCCGGCTCTGCTCTCCCGTTGCAGGAAAGGACTTTGAATTTGCAGGGTCCCAAGTTGGTAGCTCAGAGACGCAGACCTCAACATGGGCATGGGACTATGGAACTGTTACACCTCACACCCACCCAAGAGACTCGACCACAGCTCCTCAGTACGTCCCGAATACGGGAATCGGCTGAGCCGGGACTTACTCCGCCAAGTAACACTGGCCTACTATGCCCCTTGGACACCAGATTTGCACTCCCACTGAATGCAGACAACATATCACCTACGACTGGAACGACTTAATATTAAGCTACGCTATTTGTTAACTCATATTGTTCTATATATAGCTTTCTCAATGCAGCCTAGTTTGAAAGTTTTTCATACCCAACATCATAAGTCTGTCCCTGCAGTAGCATCCTTATCCGTATGACAAACTTTATGTGTTTTCGTGAAACGGGTAGCTCCAAGCTAATAACTAGGTAGACAAGGCTTGTGTATACATGCATACATATTCTCCATGTTGATGCCTTTAGCGCGTTAATCAATAGGCCTAGCGTAGTTTATTTTCTATCAATGTTATTAGCATATTGTTTGTACGATTATCCAAAGCGACAACTGTTTAAGCGACAACTGTTTAAGCGACAACTGTCTAAGCGACAACTGTCTAAGCGACAACTGTCTAAGCAACAAATGTTTAATCGACAAATGTTTAAGCGACAAATGTTTAAGCGACAAACGTTACAGCGACAACTGTTTAAGCGACAAATGTTTAAGCGACAAATGTTTAAGCGACAAATGTTTAAGCGACAACTGTTTAATCGACAAATGTTTAAGCGACAACTGTTTAAGCGACAAATGTTTAAGCGACAACTGTTTAATCGACAAATGTTTAAGCGACAACTGTTTAATCGACAAATGTTTAAGCGACAACTGTTTAAGCGACAAACGTTACAGCGACAAATGTTAAAGTGACAAACTAAACGACTGAAATACTCACTATTACTGACTAGCCTGGACCCAGCCTGACTGCTAATATTATTTTTTGTTTGCTGACATGTCGGCGCTAAACCTTAACATATAAAAAAAGAGGTACGACTACTGAGGAAATGTACGGAACCCTATACTGTATTTTAAATGCACATTTCCCTCTCTCTATTCTGTATCCCAACTACCATACCTCAATAAAATACAGATTGACAAAAAAAAAAAAAAAAAAGAAATAAACGCAATCATAGTACTCATAGCAAATTTGGCAGCAATTTTGTGTTCCATCACAAATTTATTAAACAACAGAAAAGCCCTATCATAAACTTTTTTAGTATTTACAGAAAGTCCTAATTGTGAGAGATGATATCCATGAGCGAGTAATCTGTTTAGTCCAATATCATCTCCTGCCACTGTGGTACGGGAGTGGGTGTTAAGGCCGCTGTGGGTAGGGCCGCCCGGAACTCCTGAAAACGAGATCGGGATAAATGGTCAGCGGCAACATTTAGAATCCCAGGGACATGTACGCAATTCAGGAAAAAACTGTATTTCGCTGCTTGCCATGTGAGATTCCTAACAAACCGCATGATGGTCAGTGAAGCGGAACGTCCCTTGTTAACAATATGGCATGTTGCCATGTTGTCCGAGAAGCACCGTACCGACTTCCCTGACCAGATAGCTCCCCATTTCACCGCTGCTGCAACAATGGGATAAAGTTCAAACAAAGCAGACGTTTCCTTGAACTCTGGTATCTCCGCAATTTCCTTTGGCCAGTTGCCCCACATCCATTCATTGCCAAAAATTGCAGCGAAACCGGAAGTGGCCGCAGCATCTGTCCAAATAGAGACAGATTCATCCGATAACACTGGTATGAACAAGCTTTTCCCATTCCAGTGTCGTAAAAACTCCCTCCACATGCGTAAATCAGCAGTGGCATGCACATCTAACCTTATACGGGAGGAGTCGGTCTGAAACCTAGGGAACAGACTGAGTAGCCGGGATATAATTTTCATTGCAAAATTAAGAGAACCTAACAGGGATTGCAACTCCTTTTTGCTGCAGGACTGTTCGGTTAAATAAAAGTCAATGGCGGTCAGTATGCGATCAATCTTTTCCCTGGGGAGGCTAGCCTGCATGTGTACTGAATCCAGCACCACCCCCAGGAAATTGATGACCGTGTCGGGACCTTCTGTCTTAGTCGGTGAAATCGGGACTCCTAGCGGTGTAAAAAGGCGTGTTGTAGCCTGAAGACTACTGGGAGGTAAGAGGTTGCTTTCTATGGAGAGAAAGTCATCCAGATAGTGAATAATAGTGGGGCATCTACAGGTGTTAAGTAATATCCAACACAACGTCTCAGCAAACATATCGAAAATACGTGGGCTGCTCTTAGAACCGAAGGTGAGACGCGTGAAAAAATAATATTGCTCTTGCCATTTAACACCATGTAGATGGAGGTATTGGGAGTAGTTTAAAAGCATTCACTATATCTGTCTTACTAAGCCAAGCGCCTATTCCTGCTGAGAGGATGGCCGTGATGGCATTGTCTATAATAGCGTATTGCAATGAAAACTCCTCAGACGGAATAAGTGAGTTTAGACTTGGTGTGGCCGATGCATGGGGAGCAGAGAGGTCAAAAATCAACCTTTGCTTGTTTGAGGACTTACCAGTGACCAGACCTATGGGGTTAGTTCTCCATACCGCAAAAGGTGGAGTATCAAAGGGCCCAATTACAAACCCTTGGTCAACCTCTTTCTGTATCAGTCGGTCAATAGCGTCAGGATCTGCCATGGCTGTTTGCAAGTTCTTGCATTCTAGGACCCCAGTAGGCATGTGGATGATACCCGTGTGAAAACCCGCCGTGAAACCTGACACCAAAAATTCCACTAAGTGTTGGGATGGATGATCACGTAATAACTTTCTCAGTAGTGAGACATCAATAGACGATAAATACTGTTTGGGGTATAGTTTATTTGGGCACATTGCTTTAGAGTGGGCCTGGAAACATAAGGAACACACATGAAGCAACCTACATGCACTGAACCCGCACGTGCCTGTATTAAAATTATTGCAAATATGCGACTTCCCCAAAAAGATTATATCGCGGCCCAATTTATCTTTAAGGACCTTGGCTGGTCTCCCAGTCGGTGGCACATTAGGAGGGAGGTAGAAATTATTTACCTCTGGGGTATTGGGGCATAAATTTGCCATGTGTGAATTAGAGGCACAAATGGCACAAGCTGGTGTCTTGAGGCCCGCAAAGTGCCGACAAAAGAGCTCCGTATCCAGCATACTCCAGTCAACTTGAAAGCTAAACTGGGACAGAGCCGCCGACGCCTTTGCGGCGAAAGCACGGTGATAGTCATAGAATGCCGTACCACCGTACTTATGCCCCAAATCCACCAGCTTGTGTAGGTACAGATCCAATTCCTCTCTCCTATGGGGATGCACTGAGCATACAACATCCCTGTAGGTTCCAAAAGCCAGGACAAATTCCGGAATAGACAGCTTACGGTTTAGTCTGGGGTCCCTAGATTTAAGAACCACTGATATGTCACCGTAAGCATACGTTTTATTTTCCAGGACATCTTGGGAGGCAATGAGAAGTTATACCAAATTCACCTCTTTCCCCTCCAAGATGTCCTTTCTCAAATTAGCAGGCACCATATGTGCTGGGTTAATAACATGCAGATTTTTAATACCCGCCGGAATATTACCTGTAGAAGTGCTGGGGACAACCGCAGTGTCACTATTTCCCAGAGCCGTTTGCAACTGCTGTCGGCTCTCTGTGTCCATTTTATCCAGTTTATCAGTAATACAACCTAAAGAGGTCAAGACCGAGAATAATATTGTATGCAGGTCAGAAGGCTGACCGCTACTAGACCCTTCACCAGTCCCCGAATTATCGGTTTACGTGTTTAAAAGTCTATATAATTCGGTGATCCGAGGAACCGTCCAGGAGCGGAGCGATGCAGGACTTGCATTGTCGACTCCTTGAGATGGAGTGACCGATCTAGCAGGTGTGCTAGGGATAGACAAATCTTCCCCGCCTTCTGGTAGTTGTGACATGCTAAAAAATTAATTGTAGAAGTTTTACCTAGTGTAAAAACTTTTCACTGGCTGTTTTAACTAGTGCCAAGTGGCGAAACAATTAAGACGATAGGTGAGCAATGAGGCCCTACTAGTTGCCAAGCGGCTGTGAGAGGCTCTATCTATGATTTGGCCCGATTGGAGTATGAGGCCATTGACATTATGGCGGGAAGTTGGCCCCTCTGTGACAATAACCAGAAAAAGACAGAATGGGAGTGACAGGTGAGGCCCTCTCTAGGCAACCGTGCGAGGCGGCTAACTATGATTTGGCCCGAGGGGATATCGTACCTCCGTTTGAGGATGGGTGTTGGCCTCGCGGGACCACTAACGTAAGGCGTAGAAGGCCAAGAAGAACGTACCTAGCGGCTCCTATGCTTTTAGTGCCAGTGTATAACTAGCCTATGAGATAGACGGGGAAGGGAAACGTGTTGAATCGAAGCAAGGTAAGGTAATACAGGTAAACTGTAGGTCCTACAAAATAGTGAGTTCATAAATAAATTTAAATTTAATAACTATTAAATGATTATTGCTATGTACCTAAATTCCCTCCTGTACCCAAGATACCTACCTGGTAGCAAAATCCTAAATTGGAACCTGGAACCAAAACACAAAATTGCTGCTTGGATGGACTAGCCTATAAATGTAGAAATAACACGTAAGAATAACGGCTATGAAAAATCTGCAGTAGCTAGTTAAATAGGAAAAACTGACATGCTAAACTTTAGGTGTTTTAAGAATTCAATGTGTCACATAAAAAAAAAAAAAAAAACTCATCTTGACTGCTTGTAGTGCCTAGGACACAGAACATTTGGCAGAATGCCGGTGTAGAGGCCAGTCATTATAGTCTGCTTTAACCTGATATTATACATGTAACACAAAGTGATTAAAATTGTACAATATGTAACTCGCATAATATGTAATAATAACGAATGCCCACAAGGGGCCGACATAACCCAGCTAGAGTGCACCATGAATTTTCAAATGTATTGTAAACGAATGGAAAAATAGTATTTTTATCCTATGAGCACAAATTTAATGTAAACAGAATATAAGTACGAATAATGTGTGAAATGATTTAAACGAAATCCGGAAATGAAACGAATTGCCCAGCGTACGTGCAATAATTCCCGCCAAAATTTCAAACTATGTGACGTAACGGTAAGCTTCCGTACTTGGATAGTGGTATCCCAGGATGACGCGGATCGACCGCGACAGCCGCCCGACGGCAGCCGTGACTTACGGTTTTGCAGAAAAAACGGAAACAGCCGCCGGTCGCTTATGGGGTAAGCAGAATGCGGGAACGCCTGGGCGACAGGGAAGCTCTAGCAAGCTGACACGGAGCAACAGGATCAGGTAAGTGATTCCTCGGAGATCAGCCTGTAACAGAGGAGATTTGCACGGACCGGAAGTGCGGTTATGCAAATCTCAAGACCTGAGCTGGTAGCAGGTGAAGGGCTGGAGCTCCTTAAGAAGGGGACTCAAGCCCCTCCCACAACTTCAGGCCCTGCCTTCCATATATACATATATTATATTTATATAAATACATTTATTTTAATTTTACACATGTTTAATATGTTTTTTTTACAGCTCCCACCAGCAGGGGGACTGTCTGACATTTCAGACAGTCCCCCTGCTGGCAGATCCACAGCCAGCTATAAGGGGCCAGGTGATCGCTCTTTGAGAGCGATCACATGGCCCCCGGGGGCCTCATTTGCCGGGGGAGGGCTGCCTGGGCTATGAAGCAGCCCTCCAGAAGAGGATCGCGTAGTAATTACGTATATAAATCTAACAAGGTGATTTGGGGATTTTTAGCTCACACATGCATAAAGATATTCACGTATTTTTGTATGTGTTCATATAACTATGTAACTAATTTCAAGTAGCTCATTTAAAATTATTTGATAACACAATTATTGCAGCCAATCGAAACAACTTAATCATATTTATCAAATACCTATACACTCCTACTTATTATGGGTTATTAAATGTTATCTAATCTAGAAAGTATTATTCATTGAACTTAAGAATGAGAGGAGGAAGATCAAAATATAATATTTTAAATTTATTCATATAACCAAGAGTAAGATTACATTTGCAATTCTTTAAGCTAGACCAGTGGTTCCCAAACTGTGTACCAAGGTGCCGCGGCGTGCACACAGGGGTGCCGCCGAATGTTTCCCCTGTAATGCCGGCTGTGAGGAAGTGACAGCCTGTCGCTTCCTCCCAGCATCATGCAGAGACGGCACCGGAGGAAGAGGAGGAAGTTGCAGCTTTTGGAGAGTGGAGCATAAAGAGCTTCAGACCCCTACACTCCTCCCAGCAGGACCAGAACTCCAAGTCACCCTCCTGGACACACAAGGTAAGCTAACAGGATGGTGGCTGGAGATATAAAAAAATAACTTGTGTGTGAGTGTTTGTATGAGTTTGAGTGTGAATGTGTATATTAGTGTGTTGTGTATTTGTATGTGTGTGAGTGTATGTATGAGTGTGTGTGTGTGTATGTGTATTGTATCAGGGTGTTTGTGAGTGTGTGTGTGTCAGGGTGTGCATCTGTGTGTGTGTGTATATATGTCAGTGTGCTTCTGTGTCTGTGTGTGCGCAAACATCTGTGTATGTGCCTCTGTGTCTCAGGGGGTGTGTTTTTATGTCAGTATATGCATCTGTGTCATGGTGTGATCGTGTATCAATGTTTGTGTGTGTGTGTGTATGTGTCAGTGTGTATCTATATGTGTGTATGTGTCGGTGTCTAGATGAATTTGTTTGTATGCATCTGTGTGTTAATGTGCATGAATATCTGTGTAAGTATGTATGTATGTGGTAGTGTACATGCATACATCCAATCAGTCAAACACCAGCACAACATACAAGCACACTTCTGCAATGTAACACAAATATTACATACAAACACACCCCTGCATTAAAAAAAAAAAATATATATATATATATATATATATACACACACACCCCTTCACTCAAACACAAATACTTCACACAAATGTACATCCACATTTAAAAGTGAACATTACATTCAGACACACCCATGCATTAAAACACTATAGCGCCAGTAAATGCTGCAGTGCTGTACTGATATACAACCTAGAAATTTTGACTTGGGGTGCCTTGGAAAAATACTGAAATTTTAATGGCACCTTAAACCTAAAAAGTTGGTAATTATCTAGGAAGTGGGGTTAGGCTTTCAGTATATAAATAAAGATAAAGTATAAGGTGGTGAAAAAGTCTTTAAGATATGGTAAATTTAAGTATAGCTACAAAGTATGAATATTGGGGTTTAACTGGTATAGGTTGAATTATTATTAATTACGATTGAATATCTGCCTACGTAGGACCAAAGTTACTACATACAGAATAGTTATAGAACATAAATGGTTTTAGCCAATCGAAAATAAATGAATACATTTTTGACTGTATATGCTGGAAGCCTTTATACCTCTACTCATAATAAGCTTTCAGAAATAATCTTTTATCTAGAAAAAAATATTAATTGAATCTAATGATATGAGAAGAAAGATAAAAACACAATATTACGGGGCGTGGCCGGACGTGGAGATGAATGGACGTGCACTAATCCAGCTCCCTGAGCCTTGAGATACAATCCACAACAATCGGAGGTCAGAAGTCGAAATGGGTAACCCTAAAAAACATACCTCTTCACAAGGGGCTGTCCACAAGACACCAGGATCGAAATCTGGACCGCTTACCCGCTATTTCCGCGATTCCGCGGACCGCGAGGACGAAACCACGAGCCTCAAAATGGCGGCAGAATCAGAACCCACAAGCTCAGCTTCGTCTGTGGGCTCCTGCAACACACATACACCCATACAGGACCAGGAGATAAGAGAATTACTGAGGAATCTGCCCTCCAAAGCAGACCTGGCCAACATGATTGGGAAATTGGAGGCCTCCTTCCAGGCAAAGGTAGACGCAGTGGGGGCAGACATACAGCAAGTAAGCCTTAAAGTCACAGACCTCGAAGAGGAGAGGGATGTGATGCAAGCCCAAATTCCAAATAATTCCTCTACACTGGAGGCTCACTCTCACACGTTATCTGCCTTTCAAAGACAGCTAGATGACTTAGACAATAGGAGCCGCAGAAATAACTTAAGAATCAGGGGTCTCCCGGAAATACAAGGGGAAGATATAATGGCCAGCCTGACAGAACTATTCAATCTTATTATAGGGGACCCCACTGATACCCCCATTATAATGGACAGAGCACACAGATCGCTACGCCCAAGAGGGCACCACGTGATGTCATCTGTAAGCTCCACTACTTTTCAGTGAAGGAGACCATAATCAGAGCACTCAGAGACACCTCCCAACCTCTGCTTTTTCATGAACACCATATACAAATATTTCCAGACCTATCCTGGTTCACACTCCAAGCGAGGCGAGCCCTAAAACCCATTACAGAACACCTGCGCAACCGTAATATACGTTATAGATGGGGCTACCCCTTTGCACTTATAGTTAATAGCAAGGGGACTACATATTCCATCGCAAAACACCAAGACGTCAGACCATTCCTACAGGCACTAGACTTGACCGGATACCAATATCCTTGACTGGTATGTCCCACAACCCAACCAAGACACTGCCATCTTGCCCCAAAGACAAAGATGGAACACTCCGACTAAAAGGCGAAGAGCCGACCAGCGGTTCCTCTCACCCAGAGGGTGAACTGCAGGGCCTCCAGGCAGAGATCTGCAACAAAATGCATAACAACATCCACACGCTACTACTCCCCTTCCCCATACCTGACCGCCTCCTATTCCTTCGCAGATAATGGCAGCCCAGAACAACGATACACTCAAGATATGGTCGCATAACAACGCATGAATGGGAGTAAAAGAGATTGGAGAACTCCTAACTAGTGAACTTTGAACTTGACTTCCACCTCCTCCTCAGTGCTACATCTACATTCCCCCAGGAAACCGGGGACTACATCACACGGAGGCAAGGGCAGAGATTACATCTACGAAGACTTCAACGCCCCTGGGACTATCACCACCAGCCATATGGACCGTCCCTGGAACAACTACCTACGCATGGAGGAGAGCACCTTGGAGCAAAGACATTTTATGAGCCTCTCTGTCATGAGGGACACTAGCAGGTTACGGACTGATTCGAAAAAGGCACACTAAGGAGATCCTGACACCCGACAGTTTTGAGCAACAGACTGTGCAATATGCCTTTTATCCACAACTCTACCAGATCCTATAGTAATCCATCTGCCATTCCTAGTACGTCTCTGCGGCAGTGGCTTTGCAACAGTAACCAGCCTGTTTTTTTTTTTAATCAGATAATTTACAAATCTCAGACTTCAAAAATACAATCTCCTGCCGCAGTATAGAGAACTGTCTACAGATTAGACAGCATTAAAATCTCCAAATAGTGGAATGTGAAACAAATGCAAAACAACTATTACACTGAACTAAGTCTGCCATTTTAATGAGGTGAGTAATTTAAATCAAACATCTTCTTTTTTCCTCCTGTATGCCTCAGATTACCTCCAGTTTCTCTCCAGAATATCTCAAATCACACACTTTGAAGCAGCACTTTAACACTTGTGTAGGCCTATGCTTATTTGCAAACAATAGCTAATTAACCAACAATCAATAGAAAACACCAAGCTAATCAAATGCCTTCCCAATTACCAACAGGAAATCAAACCTTGTGCAATCAGTAATCTTTTCCTATAGATGAAACTCTTAGACAGTTGAAGCTTCTGTAAAACTCTCCAGCATATCTCCAATCACACACTTTGAAGCAGCACCTAGAAGTAGCAACCAAGCTATATCCAAGCTTTATTGTTTCTAATTCTGCCTCCCAAGAAAACTGTCTGGATTTTTCATTGATTCCGCAACACTGCGCCTATTTAATACAAGGACATAGTATCCTGTGTGGTTACAGGTTCACAATATACATTGAGCAGGGTGACATCTGCTTGGAGATAAATATTATTAGTTGTAGACTACCATATAATGTTATAGATTTTGACTTTTGTTAAAGTTCATATCATTCCGATCTTGCTCTTTTAGTTCTTGCTCTTTTATACAGTGCTGTGGAGCTTGCTTGCACTACATACATAAAATACGCAGAGAATCGGTGTAAGTAAAATTGCATATACTGATAACATTCTTAATTGTTGTTTAATTGATTAACTGCTCCATAAGAAGGTAAGTCAACAAAAAATATTTCAGCTGCAAATTCCAGAGTCAATTCTAGTGAGTCTGCAAATTCTAATACAATGCAATTTACATACACCTCATTTATGATACGTTGTAGATTTCATACCTGATCGGTAGAGATTCCCAAAGCTTCTTAATTCCTCTGTCTTTCAGTCCTTCCAGAACAAATAGGTGAAAGCTTCCATCCATAATATGAATCCCAGTTATAACGTCCAGAGTGGTATCATTTTTCTGCTCACTTGTTAGATGCACCTTGTAAAGAACATCCTGATTTTTTTTAAGTGAGTTATCATCCAGATTCAGAGCTTTGGCATTGATGTCTGTAATCTCTTTAATAATTGTGTGAAGAAATTTTCTGTTGTTATAATTAAAAATGTAGATTATACGGTTATACGGACTATCAGAGACATTGGTTTCCACAGAAAGAGGTACAGCAATATCTACTCTAACTTTGAGAAAAGACTGTGAATCTAGATAATGTCCCACTGGAAGGAGTGAATCTTGGGAATCATCCACTGATTCCATTATTCTGATTTTTCCATTGATGGCATTAGGACTGTGTCTGGTGGGATCAGGAGCTTCACAGTTTTCAATTGGGGCACAAATATTCAAATATTTTGCCCCTTGGACAAGTTCAGACAGTCTGACCTTGGCTATGCCATAAGGATCCTGCATTCTTTTATTGAATTGATTATGAAGGGTGTATCTGGATGCCACAAGACCAACATTACTCAGTTTCTCATCTTCTGGTTCACTGCCATAAAGTGATGGAGTGCTCTCATGTTGTTTGATTTTCCTGTCTCGATCATGTACCTCGATTTCAAGAGGAGGGCCATTCAGATACTCCTGTAGCTTGCTGGGATTAAAAGTACCAGCCAGAATTACATTGATGTCCTTAAAGTAAATATGCGTTCCATGTTCTTGACAATGTGTGCGGTAAAAAGGCTGATCATGAAACCTGTAACTGCAATACACAGGCTGGCATTTCTCCTGAAAAGAAAAAAATAAATAAATGTAGTCCAGATTAGTGTGCCTACATTACATGATAAATTGTATCTACACAGTTTTATTCTATAGGGAAAGTTTAACTCCTACATTAAATGTAGGAATATGCTACAAACCCTCAAACATCAGTAGTGCTAGGGAAGAGCAACTGCCATCTCAAACTTACAAAACTGCACACCTGGGCATTTCTTTACTCACTTATTCTTATTACCACGGGAGGGGGACCCTTAGGGTGGGGGGCACCCTCAGGGCACTATAGTGTCAGGAAAAGCGCTTTGGTTTCCTGACACTATAGTGATCCTTTAAATGACAATTTAACTTTTTAAGAAAAATAAAAACCCTCTAAAAGTGTTCTTAGTAAAGTGCAACAACTTAATAAAGTGCTTTAAAGTGCAGTAACCATTCAGCACTGGCATGAATAAAAGAATAAAAACAATAAAACAGTGGTGCGCAAGAAAAAAAAAAGTATATATGTGCTAAAATTTAGTTATACTTATGTCCATATCCATTCTTGATCCTAAATACAAGACTGGATTGAAGGTAGTACCACTCAAAACTGTCCTGCTATGGGAGAATCAACCCCTTGTGTGTGTGTTGGATCATAAATGCAGTTACATAGAAGAACTCACCACCAGCTAGAACGGAGCATCTTACTTTGAACCCACAATGTTAAAATAGGAAATTGATACACACTGTAACTGAAGCTCCCTCTGAGGCTACAAAGTCCATACACATACATTTTGAAGTCCACAGAGTTGATCTCTCCACAGCCTGCTGTGTTCCACTGCTCCTCACTTCAGGGTTGTGATCCCCTGGTGTGTGATGCAACGTGTCTCGCCTCTCAAGCACATATCAGATGCTGTAGTAGGGCAGCCCCACAAAATTAGAGGATCCATCTAATAAACAACGCCCTAGTAGGGCAGTCCCATGTAAGGATACAAATGAAGGGAAATTTTGGGATGAATTTTGTTTCAGTCCAAATTGATAATCCCCAAATTTCGTAATACAGAAATAAAACTTAAAACAAACATTTTTTTTTTCCTGTGAACATGCCTAAATAGGAGAAGGCCCCCTAACAAACCCACAAAGCAGTGCATCAGAGACAGGGTGAGAGGGTCAAAATCTACATGATCCTCATTTATTAAATCTGTAAGATAGGGTTTTAAATGGGAAACTCATATTTAGGCAAGAACTGTTACATTGCATTATTAGGGAGATGGGTCTGTAACCTGTGCAATGCTCCACGTCCTTGTCCTCCTTAGGGATGTTGAGAAGACATTCTCAGGCACAGAGTGAAGTGGTATTATGGAGACCGGCTTGTAGACTATAGTGAGGCCTAATAGAAAGCAGTTGTTGTTGGAGGATTCTATCATAAGAGGTGTAGAGCTGGACAATAGTAGTCTTGTAAGATGTCTTCCCGGAGCTACTGTTCACAGAGACAGGAGACATATTTGTAATATTGTTAAGCGAGCAAAGCAGGAAGGGGAATTGGATGTGCTTGTCCATCTAGTGACAAATGACTTGGCTTGCAAAGAGGTTTCAGAGGAAAAGGAAGTTTTTTGTGTTTTTGCCAATGATATACGGCAGATAGTTTCCACACTGTCATTCTCTGAAGTTCTGCCTGTGCATAACACTCAGAACAACAGGCGGATGCGTATTAAGGACTTTCATTTGTGGCTTGGTGAATGGTGTCGGGAGCAAGGATTTGGCTTCATTTCTCATGGTAGCTTTGTTTGGAAAGGAAATAAACTGTACCAAAAAGATGGTTTGATTCTTTCTCAAAAGGGAACAAATGTTCTCAGTGAGCAGTTCAGAGGTTTTGATAGGATGTATTTAAACTAGGAAGGGGGTGGGGGGTGGGAGGGGGCAAAAGGGTTATAAAACATCAATCCAATTGCCGCCCAAAGCAAGGACAGAAGGTGCCTGTAGCAAGTGTGTTCAAAAACGATAAGCCTAGAGTCATGTCTACAAATGCTCGCAGTTTAGTGAATCAGATCCATGAACTTGTGGCAATAATGGCAACTGATAATGTAGATTTAGTCGCTGTTACTGAGACATGGTATAATGAGGAAAATGACTGGGATATAGCAATACCAGGGAACTCGTTATATAGAAAAGACAGGGAAGGCAAGAAAGGGGGAGGTGTGGCCCTGTATGTGAAGGATAGCATAAAATCTAGCCTAATAAAAAAGTTAGTAAAGAGAGCATAGAGTCCGTTTGGGTTACGTTACAATTTGGTAATCACACAGTGTAGGTGTGATTTATAGGCCCCCAGGACAAATAGAAGAGTTAGATAATCTACTAGTTGAGGAAAAACCTAAAATGACAATAAAGGGGAAAGTTTTCATCATGGGTGACTTTAATCTTCCTGATCTGAATTGGAAAACCAAAATAGCTGCTTGTGCCAGGAGCACACATAAGCTAAACTCCCTACTGGGATTGTCTCTAAAACAAGTCGTTGAGGAGCCAACTCGTAAAGAGGCCATACTAGATTTAGTTTTAACAAATGGAGATTTGGTATGGTTAATGTAGGTGAAAGTTTAGGATCCAGTGATCATCAGTCAGTGTGGTTTAATATAAGAACAGTGACTGAGTCACACCACACACAAACAAGTTTTAGACTTTTCTAAAATTAGAATACGTTTAAAGGAGTCATTATCAGACTGGAGCAATTTAAATGGAGTCCAAGATAAATGGGATAATTTAAAAGTTGCACTGCAATATGCCCGACATCAGGCTCTCCTTCGAAAGACCTACTCCACGAGTCGCTCCCAAGATGGCGCCTGCGGAGCTGAGTGACAGCGAGGCCTCTGAGGCATCACAAGAGACGGAACAACCCACCGGCACTAACCCCGCAAGCTGCACTAACCGTGAGTCGAGCTCTGACGATGACTCCTCACCGGTGACCAAGAGGGACATAAGGGATCTCCTCTTGGAAATGAGGCAGGTCTGGAAGGCTGACTTAAGAGCAACACAGGCTGAACTAGGAACCCTGCGCACACGAGTTGCGGACGGGGAAACTAGAGAGAGAGCCAGAGACCAAGAGCTGAAGACAGCACAGAAGGAGATCCAAGCGCTCACCCACCAAGTCCAGACACTCACCAGAAGTGTGACAGTGCTAGAAACAAGGCACAGACGGAAGAACATCAGACTTCGCGGAGTGCCAGAACAGATCTCAGACGAGGAACTCCTGCCTTTCCTACACCGCCTGCTGCACCACATGGGAGCCAAAAGAGACACTAACCCGGAGCTGGTGACTGCAGCGTTCCGGATCAGAAAAGCTGCAACCGCCCCAGAGGAAGCCCCTAGAGACATTATAGCTGTCACTAAGGACAATACAGCTAGGTCCATTATAATGTCACGCTCTAGAGAGCTCAAAAGTGTCAGATTTCAGGGATCGACTGTAGCTATATATGGGGATCTCCCATTCGCGGTGCTGGCGGCCAAAAGGCAACTAGCACCTGTGGCACAACAACTGAGAGAGGCAGGCATCAAATATAGATGGGGAGCGGAGGGCTACTTAATTACCCAAAAGGAGCCCAAGCGGCATTCCTCCACACGGAGCCCAAGCGGCATTCCTCCACAGCCTGCAAAGGTCCAGTACTGACCCAGTGCTGGCCCATAAGGCCAAGACCAGCACAAAACGCTAACACTCCCCACCTGACGAGCAGGGAACACCGCACGACCGGTACACGACCCACCCGGCACCCACACAGGTTCCGGGGAGACTCTTCATGAGACACAGGAAGTATTACTTTACTGAGAGGGTAGTGGATGCATGGAATTGCCTTCCAGCTGAAGTGGTAGAGATTAACACAGTTAAGGAGTTTAAGCATGCGTGGGATAGGCATAAGGCTATCCTAGCTATAAGATAAGGCCAGGGACTAATGCAAGTATTTAGAAAATTGGGCAGACTAGATGGGCCGAATGGTTCTTATCTGCCGTCACATTCTATGTTTCTATGAGGTTGATATTAGTGGCAAAAGTCTGTTTGTTCACCAGGGATGGAGTTAAAGGACTGAAGAAATTGTTGATAGAATGGGTTTGTAAAAGCTTTCTAGTAAATTATAAAACCATTTTGGAGCAGACACTTGTCTATTTTGGATGTTTTATCCACCAGGATAAGCTCCTCTACCATCAGGTGTCCATCCAAAATAGTATCTTTGTCAGGAGGCAGAGTTTCTCCAATGTATTTAGTCAAATAGCATTGAATGTCTCGAACCAGTCCTTGTCAAGCTCGATACATCTGAGGTTTTGGAAGAAAATAGTGGTCAAAGTATGACTATATAGCTGAAAATTTATGAATCTTATTTATTTTTCTCTAACCCTGGGAATGCATGTTGAGCTCCTTTCAAGCATGCAGACTAATAGCCTGCCTCTCTTAACCCCTGAACAAAAAAGAAAGAGTATGACTAAAGGAAGGCTTTTTGCATAGTGTTGACTAATTTGGAAAGCTCCCTAGGAAGGTTGAATATGTTCGAGTAACCCTTGGAGTTACTCTTTTGTTTCCTCAAGGCAGAGCCCTTTTGTATATAAAAAAAAGCCACAATTTACATATTTGTGGGCTTCTCAGAAGGAAAGGGGGAGCAACACTGTTCTACCTTTTTTTTCTATTTTGTGAAGACATTACTAGCTTCTGTTTCTATTTACTTTTTTCTGTCTAGCTTTGGCCTTATTATTCAGTTAATATTAATACTTATATTATTATATAGTCTAGTAATACACCAGTCTATCCATTCATGCTTTACCTGTTATTCAAATAAAAAACATGTATCACAATGTGGGCTACATTTTTATTACCTGTAAGATGTGAATTGGGGTAGGTTTTGTAGGAAGGGATGTGGCAGACAGGATGCGAATGACCAATGGATTAAATTCTCGTTCCTGCTCCTCTGACAGCAGTGGTGCATCTGTTACGAGAGTTATATAGCCATCTAACACTTTATCTGATGTATCATGTAATCGCTCTGTCACGCATAGTTCTCCTATATGGGAAAAAAACAAATAAAAACTTCCTTTGCAACTTTCAGTCAATGCATGATGTTCACAATTTAGTAAATGTAATTATACAACTAGTGTGCTGATAAAAAAAAAGAAGAAAAAATGTACATATTTGGTCCTTAAGTTGATTCAGCTGTTCTCTCTACTTCAAAGAGAATAGTATAAATACCACACTTACACCTACTCAAAACATGGTTTAGCTAATAACTTCAGACGTAATCAAATATTAAAATGGATCAGTTAATGTGTTAATGGACAATGTCACAATAGATATCTGCAGGATCAGTTTCATCATATTAAGTAAGACTGGTGCCTCCTCTACATTCTTCCTGGAACACTATTGTTGTATCACATTTTATTGAAGGTGCTTTTTGTGGTCCTTCACAGGATTTACTGCCACGTCCTAAATTTCTTTTTATAAATCTAATTTTCTTCTGTTAGAAATTAACATTTATACATGGCATTTGCACAGAATGCACGTCATGGTTGATTGTATATTTATTAGTGATGTCGCGAACATAAAATTTTCCGTTCGCAAACGGCGAACGCGAACGGCGAACAGGGCCGGACTGGCCCACCGGGATACCGGGAAATTTCCCGGTGGGCCGTCGGCGCTAGAAAGAGACCGGGGCCGGAATATGACGTCATATTCCGGCTCCGGTCTCATTAAGCTGCGCGCGAGGGAGGGGGAGCAGAGACAGAACAGCCTGCTCCCCCAGAAGAGCCTGCTCCCGGCCTCATGAAGAGCTTCCCCTGCAGCCGCCTTTCAAGTTCTCCCTGCGGCCGCCAGCACAGCTACCAGTCTGCCCACCCACAGGTACTAAAAATATGTATGTCAGTGGGAGTGTGTGTGTGTGTGTGTGTCATGCTGTGTGTGTGTGTGTTCCATGCTGTGTGTGTGTCTGTCTGTCATGGTGTGTGTATGTGTCTGTGTCATGCTGTGTGTGTCTGTCTGTCTGTCTGTCTGTGTCATGCTGTGTGTGTCTGCGTCATGCTGTGTGTGTGTGTGTCTGTGTCATGCTGTGTGTGTGTCTGTATCATGCTGTGTGTCTGTCTGTGTCATGCTGTGTATCTGTCTGTGTCATGCTGTGTGTGTGTCTGTATCATGATGTGTGTATGTCTGTGTCATGCTGTGTATCTGTCTGTGTCATGCTGTGTGTGTGTGTCTGTATCATGCTGTGTGTATGTCTGTGTCATGCTGTGTATCTGTCTGTGTCATGCTGTGTGTGTGTGTCTGTATCATGCTGTGTGTCTGTCTGTGTCATGCTGTGTCTGTATCATGGTGTGTGTCTGTCATGGTGTGTGTGTCTGTCATGGTGTGTGTCTGTCTGTGTCATGCTGTGTGTGTGTGTCTGTCTGTCATGCGGTGTGTCTGTGTCATGCTGTGTGTCTGTCTGTGTCATGCAGTGTGTGTGTGTCTGTCTGTGTCATGCTGTGTGTGTGTCTGTCTGTGTCATGTTGTGTGTCTGTCTGTGTCATGCTGTGTGTGTGTCTGTCTGTGTTACGCTGTGTGTGTGTCTGTCTGTGTTACGGTGTGTGTGTGTGTCTGTATGTGTCATGCTGTGTGTCTGTCTGTGTCACGGTGTGTCTGTATCATGGTGTGTGAGTCTGTCATGGTATGTGTGTGTGTCTGTCATGGTGTGTGTGTGTGTGTGTCTTTGTCTGTCATGGTGTGTGTGTGTGTGTGTCAGTCGTGGTGTGTGTGTGTGTCAGTCGTGGTGTCTGTGTGTGTTTTTAAAAATAGTGTTTTACTCACCTTTTTTTTTTTTTCCAACGTCGTGCTGGTCTCTGCCTCTATGACTGAGATCATCAAGCTTGATGATCTCAGCCAATCCGCACTGACACAGGAAGCGCCTCTAGTGACCGTCTGAGTGTCTGTCACTAGAGGTGTCACTAGGAAGCAATGTAAACACTGCCTTTTCTCTGCAAAGTCAGTGTTTACATTCAAAAGCCTGCAGGGACAGGCTATAGACACCAGAACCACTACATTAAGCTGTGTGTGTGTGCACCTGCTAGTGAGCTTGCTTGAATGTGTATGTGTGTGTGTGTGTGCCTGCTAGTGAGTGAGCTTGTGTTTTTATGTCAATGAGCTTATGTATATTAGTGAAATTGTTTGTCTATGAGGCTGTGTATCAATGAGCTTGTGTGTGTCAGTGAGATTGTCTGTGTCTGCATGTGAGTATGCTTACTGTATAATTAAATGTTTTACTCTGAAAGGACCAATATATTATATTAGAAATAGCAATATATATATATATATATATATATATATTGCGACAATATATGGGTCTGGCATAGATTTTTTTTTTCCAGGGCTGCTTTGTATCCCCAGTCCGGCCCTGACGGCGAACGCGAACGGCAACTTCTGCAAATGTTCGCGAATGGGCGAACCGCCATAGACTTCAATAGGCAGGCGAATTTTAAAACCCACAGGGACTCTTTCTGGCTACAATAGTGATGGAAAATTGGACTAACACCTGGACTGTGGCATGCCGGAGGGAGATCCATGGCAAAACTCCCATGGAAAATTACATAGTTGATGCAGAGTCTGGTTTTAATCCATAAAGGGTATAAATCACCTAACATTCCTAAATTGTTTGGAATAACGTGCTTTAAAACATCAGGTATGATGTTGTATCGATCAGGTAGTGTAAGGGTTACGCCCGCTTCACAGTGAATGACCAAACCCCCCGTTTTAACGCACCGCAAACAACCGCAAATAGTCCATTTGCACAACCGCAAACTCCCCATTTGCAAAACGTTCATGTGTGGGGGTGCTGGAATGACATGGGCCAATGGGAGCCTGAATCAACTTTTGGCTCCCACTGCCCCTTTAAGAGCGAGCTCGTGACTTGAGCCGTGCTCCTAGTGCCAGGCAGGCCACGTGACCGATCACTGAGGTCAGTGCACGCGGCTAAGTCAGAAGAGGAGATCAAGCCGCATGCGGCTCGTGTGGAGGCAGGAGTGATCCAGTCACGCGCGTCTCAAGCTTAGGAGCCAGGTCGGTCCCAGGATAAGGTAAATACAGCCACAACCACTTATCCCAATCACACACCTTTCCTAACGTCCTATCCCATTAAAAGCATATTACCGCGTATTTAATAAAACACATAGACCCCCTACTTCATCCAGGTTACCAATCGATGGTTCGATATTCTGAGCCCTCTCTGATTTACTGTACACGACTATTCGATATTCCCACAAATTTTATATAGCATTTTATGTTTGTTTGAGACCACCTTAAAAATATTGGATATCGCTAAAAATCATGATCACTATATACTTTCTCTACAAACCTCTAAAACGAACCAAACTACTCACCCATCCGCTATACCACTTTATCCCACCTAGAACTAGTGCCCAGTTAAAATACTTGACTCTTACTTACCCACACTCAGTCATGCCACACACATTTCACCACTACTATCACTGAATCCCTCTGACTATGGCTAAATTAATATTCTACATCAGAACACTACTCCTAAGATTGGGTTGTATCCATGTCTCGGGTCTTTCATTTAGAATAGGGGCAGCTTCGGTCTCCCTCAACACTGACACTCTAGTGCATATTATTAAAAGATTGGGCAGATGGAAATCCTCAGTTTACAACCGATGTATTCCTCATCCCGATAAAGAAATGAGGAAAGCTTTTAAAAGTTTGGCTTTGTAAATTTGATGCAATAAGTGTGTTTTTCTTTAATACCTTTTCACCCTCTTTGCATGAACCCGATTTACATATATTACTAATATGTTTCTGAACATATATATTATATTATTCACTCACTCACTCTCTGGGCCGGCCTAAGACATCATGCTGCCTAGGTCCAACGATAAATGACTATGGGGGATAATGTATAATAAACACAGGTTACTGGCTATGGGGGGGATAATGTATAATAAACACAGGTTACTGTCTATGGGAGGGATAATGTATAATAAACACAGGTTACTGGCTATGGGAGGATAATGTATAATAAGCACAGGTTACTGTCTATGTGGGGATAATGTATAATAAACACAGGTTACTGGCTATGGGAGGATAATGTATAATAAACACAGGTTACTGGCTATGGGGGGATAATGTATAATAAACACAGGTTACTGGCTATGGGAGGGATACTGTATAATAAACACAGGTTACTGGCTATGGGAGGATAATGTATAATAAACACATGGTTACTGGCTATGGGGGATAATGTATAATAAACACAGGTTACTGGCTATGGGGGATCATGTATAATAAACACAGGTTAATGGCTATGGGGAGGATAATGTATAATAAACACAGGTTACTGGCTATGGGGGGATAATGTATAATAAACACAGGTTAATGGCTATGGAGGGATAATGTATAATAAACACAGGTTACTGGCTATGGGGAGGATAATGTATAATAAACACAGGTTACTGGTTGTGGGGGGATAATGTATAATAAACACAGGTTACTGGCTATGGGGAGGATAATGTATAATAAACACAGGTTACTGGTTGTGGGGGGATAATGTATAATAAACACAGGTTACTGGCTATGGAGGGATAATGTATAATAAACACAGGTTACTGGCTATGGGAGGATAATGTATAATAAACACAGGTTACTGGCTATGGGGGGATAATGTATAATAAACACAGGTTACTGGCTATGGGAGGATAATGTATAATAAACACAGGTTACTGGCTATGGGGGGATAATGTATAATAAACACAGGTTACTGGCTATGGGAGGGATCATGTATAATAAACACAGGTTACTGGCTATGGGGAGGATAATTTATAATAAACACAGGTTACTGGCTATGGGAGGATAATGTATAATAAACGCAGGTTACTGGCTATGGAGGATAATGTATAATAAACACAGGTTACTGGCTATGGGGGATAGACAGACAGGCATCACCGTGCGGCTCCTTCCTATGTGGTCGAGGATAGGGTTTGGTTTTCTACCCAAAATGTCCCTCTCCGTGTGCCCTGCATGAAGTTCGGTCCTAGTTTCATTGGTCCTTTCCGCATCTTGTGCAAAGTGAATCCTGTATCGCCCTAGAATTACCTCATTCCATGTATATAAAAGATGTGTATATCTGTGAAATAGGCGCTTTATATAATATAGAAACAGATGTAGTCAGATAGCAGCTACCACCAAAATAGGATCCCTTTATCCTAATATAAACTAACAACCAACAGAGTAAACACCAATCCCTCACACAGTGGTGAACTGGTGCTCAGAGGTGGAGCGCTTAAATCATACACTTACCCCTCGGGGTTAAGGAGAGGTGTGCAATAATGTTAGAGTCCTAGATGGTATACAAAAAGTGCAAATATAGGGTAATATTGTATGGCAAATATACTTTATAAGTCTCTAATAAGAGCGCACTCACATGATTCAGAGCCTATGGGTGATCGGCTCTGATCTTGAAGGCAGACGTGTACTTTGAGGTGACACACACCTATCTTGCGTGGATAATAACCTCAGAAACAAAAAGAATAAGGAAAACAGGGAAGCAAGATCGACCCTGGTGTAGAGACCTTCAATAAATTCGGCAAATGCAATAAAAATACAGGTAATTGCTCACCTTCTGATGAGCCTATAACTTGGCTCTCAGTATATACGTAGATATATCAATTCAGGGTGATATTAACCCTTCTTGTCAGCAGTAAACAGAATTCCTCCGAACCAGCTTGTAGTAAAATTTAAAACATTTATTTCAATAAGATATACATACATACAAATGATGCTGGCATAGGGAAATCCACCAAAACGCGTTTCGCTGATTAAATTCACCAATTGAGTGAAATTCACCAATTGAGAAAGCTGAATTTAATCAGCGAAACGCGTTTTGGTGGATTTCCCTATGCCAGCATCATTTGTATGTATGTATATCTTATTGAAATAAATGTTTTAAATTTTACTACAAGCTGGTTCGGAGGAATTCTGTTTACTGCTGACAAGAAGGGTTAATATCACCCTGAATTGATATATCTACGTATATACTGAGAGCCAAGTTATAGGCTCATCAGAAGGTGAGCAATTACCTGTATTTTTATTGCATTTGCCGAATTTATTGAAGGTCTCTACACCAGGGTCGATCTTGCTTCCCTGTTTTCCTTATTCTTTTTGTTTCTGAGGTTATTATCCACGCAAGATAGGTGTGTGTCACCTCAAAGTACACGTCTGCCTTCAAGATCAGAGCCGATCACCCATAGGCTCTGAATCATGTGAGTGCGCTCTTATTAGAGACTTATAAAGTATATTTGCCATACAATATTACCCTATATTTGCACTTTTTGTATACCATCTAGGACTCTAACATTATTGCACACCTCTCCTTAACCCCGAGGGGTAAGTGTATGATTTAAGCGCTCCACCTCTGAGCACCAGTTCACCACTGTGTGAGGGATTGGTGTTTACTCTGTTGGTCATTCCATGTATATGCCTGATGTCCTCCATACCTCCCTGTTGTAACCTCTAATCTTTAATCGGTTTACTGGACCTTGCACTCCTGTATCGGTTGAGGAGTATGAGGTTGCGGCTATCCAATGGGAACTCTTTTGAGCCTATTTAAGGCTTGTTTTAGCCACCATTCTTTGCCCTATCAAGGTTTCTGTTTAGAACCTCGTTTGACTCTTGATTTCTGGTATCCTGACCACAGCTTCGTATTTGACTTGTGATTTCTGGTATCCTGACCCCGGCTTCGTATTTAACTTGTCATTTCTGTTATCCTGACCCAGGCTTTGTATTTGACTCAGAGTATTTCTGTAATCCTGACCTTGATTTATCTTGACCCTGTTTCTTGTTGTATTGACACGTTAACTTTGGTGATTCTAAGGCTCGGTAATAAGTCTTTCAAATCCACCTTTTGTGGTTTTCCTCTTTCCTGCGTGTGGGGATATCACTCCCGTGACAGAGTTTCAGTTTAATAAAAAAAAAAAAATTGAAATAGACAGTAAACTAGAATTATGCCCAAGGTACTAAAGTATCAGTTTATGTTACATAAAATGTACAAGACATCAACATTTTGTTATTATTGGTACATACATTATCATGCATCTTATAGTATAAGGCATGGGTCCTCAAACTCCGGCCCCCCAGATGTTGCTGAACTACATCTCTGGCTATATGTAATTCAAAGAATCATGGGAGTTGTAGTTCAGCAACATCTGGGGGGCCGGAGGTTGAGGACCCATGGTATAAGGTATATTCTTCTCCATTAGGTTCCAAAACCTTATATTTAAAAGATACATTTAGCATCTTTAAATTGCCCACTGGCAAATATATTCAGATTAAATTTACAACATATATGTATGTCATCAAATCCTGCAATTACCAGCAAGGAAAGGCTTCAAGCTCATGGCCAGACTGAGACATTTCTTTTCTGGTTTTGTAGACAGAGCACTCGATATTTTTTCATGTTTAACAGCTCCTAGAGATCTCCTTCTACCTATTAAAAAAAACAGCAAAATATAGTATTTAATGTAAATTATATGAGAAAATTGTAGCCTGCTTGTTTGTTCAAGCTCTAATTACATAAAAATGTTCAACCTATATAGTTCATTATTTAAAATAGATATTGTCTTTGCCTATGTTGAGGAATTCATCAACAGCATGACTGGATTAACCTGAATGTGAGGATTTTTTTTTTTTGTAATCTTTATTTTTTGGTGCATAAATTTAGATAGTCGCCAGCATTGCCCTAGCAGCATTTGTTTGCGTTTTATTCAACATGTAATATATTGTAACAATAGTCAGGTATGCATAACAGTGCACATTTTTGTTTTTAAAGCATTATAAGCAGTAGCATTGTGTTAGTTATATAGATCCATATTCGTCTTTTCAAATGTGAGTATATTTGGGTTGTCTGTCAGTCTTTGTATTTGTCTAAGTGTAGCTGGGTCAACTGTTAGTCCAGTCAATTCTGTAGTTGTGTGACCCCCTTTTGGCCCTGTGTAGCTAGGGTGAATGAGTCCCTTCTACGGTTATGCGGGTGAGTATTATGTTTGCCCTTTTACGTCCTATTAGTCCGCGTACGGGGCATGGCAATTTTGTGTGGTTCCCCCTGGTGGGGAAGTCGTGAGTGGAGTTGTTTGCCGCGGGGTGTGTTATGTCCCCCCATGTTAGCTCCTGTCGTGTGTCCGCTGTTCGACTCACATCGGGATGGTAAGTCTCCTAAGGGGCTTGGGGGCTTTTGGTGTGTGGAAGTAGATGTAGATGGGGGCTCTGTTGTTGTGGCCATTTCTGGCGGTCGGCCTGATGACCCTAGGGTGTGTTATAAGGTCGTTGGGAGGTATGTCATCACCATTAGAGCACCTTGAGGCGTGGTACGTTGGTGCCGTCTGCTCTGGGGTGGGGAGCTATTGGGGTAGGTCGTGGGGGGTGCATGCTATTCTGATATGTGCTCTCCCGCTTGTGGGGTTGGCCCATCTGGGGAACTTGTCGGAGTGTTGGCTTGTGTCTGTTCTACCTGTCTCTAGTAACCGCTCTCCTGTGGCATTTGTCACGTCATTGAGTGCCCCAGTGATCCGTTGTTAGTAAAGACAGAAGTGGTAAAATATAAGCAGAAATAGGAACATATAAACAGAAGTCTTAGCCAGAGGGTATGGTGCTAACGGTGTTGAGCATTAAACATAGCTCGGTCTGATTCGTGTGGCTTCTCTCTGACTGTCCTGACTGCGGGCCTCCGGGGTACGAAGGTGGTTGCGTTCGCTGGGTCCCAGTTGTGCGATGCGTTCGACGGTTTATTCGTGGCGTTTGTGAGTGAGTTTGGTGGGAGACCCATGTTCCCCAGTATTGTTGCCGCTTCTTCTAGATTGTGGATCGGGTATGAAGTGTCCTCGTGGATGATCATCAGGGTATGGGTTGCCTTCCACCGGTAGGCGATGCTGTGTGAGCGGAGCAGCGTTGTGAGAGGCTGGGGAGGGATTTTCGCGTGTTCCCGGATAGATCTCCAAAGAAGGTGAGTGAGGAGTTTTCAAACTGGTAGGGTGATTGTCCCCGTAGGGCGTTCATCACTGTGGCTTTGTCTTGTCTAGTCTAGAAGAATATGATCAGATCCCTGGGAGCCGCGACAGGAGCTTTTATAGGTTTAGGGATCCTGAACATGATTTCGATTGTCATCATTTTTGCCTGTTTGGGGGGCAATATCATGCCCAGTAGGCGTCTAACAAAGTGCGGTAATTCTGCCTCCAGCACTGCCTCCACCACTCTTCTGATCTTTAGGTTATTGTTTCTCCTGTCCTCCATGGATGTGAACCTCTGCTCCAGGGCCACGTGTTGTTTTCGTAGTGACTGCAGCTCCGTTTGCAGGTGAGTTATTTGCTGTTTGGTGTTCTGGGAGTCTGTTTCCAGAGCCCTCATGTGGCCTGTCAGGCCTTGGAGATCGGTGCGGAGTGCGGTAACATCCGAATGAATGTCCCGTCTGAGGCCCGCCAGTAACTCTTGCATGTCAGCCCTGGTTACCGGTGACGAGTCCTTTTGGACGAGGTTGGTGCCGATGTCTCTTGTCACGATTCCGGGGAACCCAACACGCTAACACACACACAGACACACACACAGAAAGTGTGCAGTACCGGTCCTTAGAGTGGCCGGGCTAAGCACACACAGAATAGTCAGGAGACAAGCCGAGTAAGGGGAACCAGAAAACAGAATAACGAGAAACAAGCCGAGGTCAAAGGGTAGGAGAAAGTCACAATGTCAGTATAGCAAGCCAGAGAGTACGTAACCAGAAAGCACACGTTCACAATCAATACTATGAAGCAAAGACCACAACAGGGCACAGAAAGACAGGAAAGGTAAGTATTTAAATCCTAGCCTAAATCCTGATTGGCTAACCACCAATCAGTATTAACAAACACACGTGGGGGATATCTATACCCCCCACTGTGTTTGTTGCACTGTAGCTTTAACGCCGGGTCACGTGAGTGACCCCAGCGCTTAGATAATAGTGCCGGCTCCCAGCGTGCAGCGTTAGACATGCTGCCGCTGGGAGGAGGAGAGGAGGACGCGAGCGGCGTGTCAAGAGGAGAGGACGCCGCTCGCATATCGGTAAGGGGAGAGGGGACCCGTGCTGCGAGAGGATTGCAGCCTCCCCTCACCGCCGCCCGCGGAGCCCTGACATAACCCCCCCCTCGAAGACCGCCCAGAGGGCGGGAAGCCGAAGGCTTCAAAGGAAACCGCGCATGAAAGGAGCGGACCAAGGAGGGGGCGTTTAAGTCAGAGACAGAAACCCACGACCGCTCCTCCGGGCCGTAACCCTTCCAATCAACCAGATACTGCAACCGACCTCGAGAGAAACGAGAATCAAGGAGAGCAGCCACCTCATATACGTCACTAGAGACTGCGCGAAGGGTATCGGAACGCCTGAGAGACCCAGAGAACCGATTACAGAGCAAGGGCTTCAAAAGGGAGGTGTGAAAGGTGTTAGGTATGCGCATGGAAGGGGGTAAGGCCAGGGAGTAGGAGACAGGATTCACCCTACGCAACACCTTATAGGGACCAAGGAACTTGGGCGCGAACTTCATCGAGGGAACCCTAAGGCGGAGATTCCTAGAGGACAACCAAACCCTATCACCCGGAGCATAAGAAGGAGCCGCACATCTGCAACGATCAGCAAATCTCTTTTGAGTAGCAGCAGCACGACAAAGAGCAGCATGGACCTGATCCCACATCTTCCGTAAGGAGGCGAGGTGCTCGTCCAAAGCGGGCATTCCCTTGTCAGAGAACACACCGGGAAGGACAGCGGGTTGGAACCCATAAGCCACCATAAAAGGACCATAAAAGGACCATAAAAGAATGAGACACAGTGTTTCTGGCAAACTCAGCCCAGGGAAGGAGATGGGACCAGTTGTCCTGGTGTGCATTCGTGAAACAGCGTAAATACAACTCCACAGATTGATTTGCTCGTTCGGCAGCTCCATTAGATTGCGGATGATAGGAGGAAGTAAATGATAAGGAGACCCCCATCTCAGCACAAAAGCCTCTCCAAAACCTAGAGACAAACTGAGGGCCCCTGTCAGATACGATATCTTGTGGTATACCATGCAAGCGGAACACTTCTTTGGCAAACACCTGAGCCAACTGAACCGCAGAAGGTAGCTTCTTAAGCGGAATGAAGTGCGCCATTTTGGAGAACCTATCCGTTACAGTCAAAATTACTGTCTGCCCATCAGATGAAGGAAGATCCACAATAAAGTCCATGGATAAGTGTGTCCACGGTTTCTTGGGTACAGATAGGGGCATAAGGAGTCCCAGGGGTTTAACATTAGGGGACTTACACTGTGTACAGACACGGCAAGCCTGCACGTAATCTACCACGTCTTTTTTGAGTGAGGGCCACCAAAACTGTT
Source organism: Pelobates fuscus (assembly GCF_036172605.1). Lineage (NCBI taxonomy): Eukaryota > Metazoa > Chordata > Amphibia > Anura > Pelobatidae > Pelobates > Pelobates fuscus. Next base: position 186,140,443 of record NC_086323.1, read on the forward strand.
GGAAAAGACCCTTGTAAGTCTTGGTAACCCCTGGATGACCAGCCGTTTTGGCTGTGTGAAATAAAGTTAACAACTTCTTTCTGTCTTTTACTTTCACGTACAGCTTACCAGTAGGAGTCTCAGAGGGTGCTTGGGATTGGTATGACTTGATACCATCAAGAAAAAGAGACGAGATAACCAAACGGGTAGTAGCTATTATTTTAGTTGTGGGTACAATGGGCTCAGGAGTGGAGGTAATAGAATCTACAGGTTCGTACTGGTGGGAGATGGCATCAGCCTTGACATTTCGATAACCAGGCCTGTATGTGATTATGTACTGAAAACGTGAGAGAAATAAAGACCATCTAGCCTGACGAGAGGATAACCTCTTAGCATCTGCGATATAGGATAGATTTTTATGATCGGTTATAACCAGAATCTTGTGTCTAGCTACCTCTAACAAGTACCTCAATTCTTTAAATGCCATCACTATAGCTAAAAATTCCCTGTTCCCAACGTCGTAATTCTTTTCAGACTCTGACAAGCGTTTTGAAAAGTAACCACAGGGAAGGAGGGGTTCGTCATACGATTGTCTTTGTGACAACACTGCTCCTATACCTGATTCAGAGGCGTCTACTTCCAGTACAAAGGGAAGGGAAGGATCAGGATGGTGTAACACAGGGGCAGTGGCAAATGCCTTTTTTAGAGTCTCGAAGGCCACAATAGCATTAGGATCCCAAACCCTGGGGTGTAAACCCTTTTTTGTCAGTTTAGTGATAGGGGAAATAATGGATGAGAAGTTTTTAACAAACTTTCTATAATAATTGGCAAACCCTATAAATCGCTGTATTGCCTTAAGTCCTTGGGGAAGGGGCCAGGACAGTATAGCTTCCAATTTTGAAGGATCCATGCTGAATCCTTGTTCAGAAATAACATAACCCAGGAATTGTACAGAAGTTTGGTCGAATAAGCATTTCTCTAATTTACAATAAAGACCGTTCTGCAACAACCTTTTAAGCACCATCCTAACATGAGTATGATGTGTCTCCAAATCTGGAGAATATACCAGTATGTCATCAAGGTAGACTACGGCACAGACATGCAGTAGGTCTCTAAGGACATCGTTTATGAGATCCTGAAATACGGCAGGAGCATTACACAATCCAAAAGGCATGACTAGATACTCGTAATGCCCACTGCGTGTATTGAACACCGTTTTCCATTCATCGTTCTCTTTGATACGAACAAGGTTATAAGCCCCCCTGAGGTCTAGTTTTGTAAAATATTTAGAACCTTTGACACGATCAAACAACTCCGTAATGAGAGGGATCGGATAGGCATTTTTAATCGTTATATTGTTTAGTGCTCTGTAATCTATACACGGTCTCAAATCACCCTCCTTTTTCGCCACAAAAAAGAAACCAGCACCAGCCGGAGAGGAGGACCTTCTAATAAAACCTTTAGTTAAGGCCTCCCGTATGTACTCCTCCATGACCTGGTTCTCTTTCTCAGAAAGAGGGTAGACCTTACCCCTAGGAGGCATAGTACCCGGTAATAGGTTAATGGCACAGTCATACTCACGGTGTGGAGGTAACTTATCTGCCTCCCTTTTTTCGAAAACCAATGCAAGGTCTGCATATACAGAAGGGACAGAAACAGAAAGTGGTTTAGCTGTGGGCACGTTGAGTAAACAAACGGGACGTACCTGGGCCATACAGTCTCGTTGACAAGATTCCCCCCAGGAGAGTATATCTAAACAACCCCAATCAAGTACTGGGTTGTGTTTAACTAACCAGGGAAAACCCAGAACGATGGTAGCAGTAGGGGAGTCAATTATTTGGAAGGTTAATCGTTCCTTGTGTAAAGCACCCACAGACATAACTATATCTTGGGTTTCATGGGTCACCAGAGGTTTCTCAAGTGGTCTACCATCTATGGCCTCAACGGCCAAGGGTGTGGCCTTTCGGATCAAAGTCAGGGCTGCGGTTTTGGCAAAGTTCTCATCCATAAGGTTGTCTGCCGCACCTGAATCGATCAAAGCTTTGGTTGTTCTAGTGGTTTTATTGACCAAGAGAGAAACCGTAATAAACGGTCTGGAGATGGACACATGAGGGGACAAGGTCATAACACCCGAGGCCGACCCCTCTCTGGGCCTTAGGTGCTGTAGTTTCCCTGTAACTTAGGGCAGGTATTACAGTGGTGCCCCCTCTTACCACAATAAAGACATAACCCCTCCCTTCTACGATACGTTCTTTCAGCCTCAGTTAACCCTGTAGCACCCAATTGCATGGGTTCGGGGGATGATTGTCTAGGAGCGGGTAATGCTAGTAATGCAGTACTGGGTAGAGCAGGTAACACCCGCGTATCCATCCGTCTTTGAGTACGCCTCTCTCTAATACGGTTATCAATAAGGATTACATAGTCTATAACATCATCCAGAAGAACAGGCAGTTCCCTGGATGCTATTTCATCCAGTATGTAAGCGGCCAAACCCTCCTGAAAGGCTGTTACGAGGGCGTCATTATTACAAAACTACTTCAGCTGCTAGAGTGCGGAATTCGATAGTATAATCCGCTACAGATCTGTTACCCTGTCGAACCCTAAGCAGAGCTTTGCCAGCAGAGGCAACCCTACCGGGTTGATCAAACGTGCGTTTGAATGCTGACAAAAAATCTGCAAAGGACATAGGAGACATATTTTCCCACATGGGGTTTGCCCATGCTAAAGCTCTCCCAGACAGGTGGTTTATCAAAAGGCAATTTTGGACCTGTCGGTGGGATAGGAACGTGGATTCATCACCAAATGGATGTAAATTTGATTGAGGAAACCACGACACAAAGCTGGGTCACCACTATAGCGCTGTGGCGGTGTCATATGGACTACATGAGCAGGAACGGGTACTGGAGTGGTAATGGGTTCGGGCACAGCAGCAACCGCCTCCTGGACGGCAGGCTGCAGGTGTGCAGTACGAGCCAGTATGGTCTGCAAAGCCTGAGCAAACTGATCCATACAGTGGTCCAAGCCATCCATTCTAGCCTCCTGATTAACTAGGAGCTGTGGTATGTCAGCAGGTTCCATTATGGCCCTGTTGTAATGTCACGATTCCGGGGAACCCAACACGCTAACACACACACAGACACACACACAGAAAGTGTGCAGTACCGGTCCTTAGAGTGGCCGGGCTAAGCACACACAGAATAGTCAGGAGACAAGCCGAGTAAGGGGAACCAGAAAACAGAATAACGAGAAACAAGCCGAGGTCAAAGGGTAGGAGAAAGTCACAAAGTCAGTATAACAAGCCAGAGAGTACGTAACCAGAAAGCACACGTTCACAATCAATACTATGAAGCAAAGACCACAACAGGGCACAGAAAGACAGGAAAGGTAAGTATTTAAATCCTAGCCTGAATCCTGATTGGCTAACCACCAACCAGTATTAATAAACACACGTGGGGGATATCTATACCCCCCACTGTGTTTGTTGCACTGTAGCTTTAACGCCGGGTCACGTGAGTGACCCCGGCGCTTAGATAATAGTGCCGGCTCCCAGCGTGCAGCGTTAGACATGCTGCCGCTGGGAGGAGGAGAGGAGGACGCGAGCGGCGTGTCAAGAGGAGAGGACGCCGCTCGCTTATCGGTAAGGGGAGAGGGGACCGCGCCCGCGGAGCCCTGACATCTCTATTGGTCGTTGCAGGTTAGGCATGAGGAGTTCCCCAGACCCTAGGATGAGATCGTCCGAGAAGTCGGAGCTGTCATCGGGTAGGCCGCCATCTTGGCTTGTGAAGCGCCATGCGCCTGCCGCCACAAATCCCCAATATTCATGCCCAGATTTGGTTTGTCTTCTGTTTTTTGGTTTTGCGTCCCATTTCTGTGTGGGTTGGTCGGGGGTCCCAGCGGTGTCGAGTTATGTGGGTTTTTGCAAAGTTTTTCACGCAATTCAGGCCTAGTTTCACGGAGCTCAGTGGAGATGCGACCGTTCAGATCGGATGCTTGGCTTCGCCCCCGAATGTGATGATTTTTGAAGGACAAACATGTTCTTTTTTACCTTTTGATATTATTTGCTTATTTTTTATTTTGTAATTTAGTTTTTTTGAAACATACTGCAATTTATTCGGTTTATACTGATTTCAGAAAGGTTACTCAAACAATTACAGAGCCCCAACATTTTTTGTCATAAAGGTGAGGGTAAAAAGCACGCACTAGTATCCTTTAATCTTTAATTTAAAATTTAAAATGTTGTGTTGTAGATTTCTGATATGCTGTGATATTTTATTATTATCGCCATTTATATAGCGCCAAAAGATTCTGTAGTACTTTACAATATTATCAGAGGGGGGATTTAACTATAAATAGGACAATTACAAGAAAACTTACAGGAACGATAGGTTGAAGAGGGCCCTGCTCAAACAAGCTTACAGTCTACAGGAGGTGGGGTATAAAACACATTAGGACAGGAAACAGCAATCAAATAAGGTGGGAGTGAAGCAGAGCTGGAGGAGAGAGTAGAGTGCTGCCCTTTAGGAGAGAGCAAGAGACAGGTTTGTGAGGTAGAGGTTAGTCTGGGAGGCCATACGCTTTCCTAAAGAAATGGGTTTTAAGGCACTTCTTAAATGATTGAAGACTAGGGGAGAGTCTGATGGCTTTAGGCAGGCTATTCCATAGGAAGGGCTATTCCGCCCGCGAGAAGTCCTGCAATCGTGAGTTAGCCATAAAGGTGCGAGCAGAGGGTAGGAGAAGGTCATGGGCAGAGCGGACAGACCGAGAAGGGGCCTACCTATGTATCTGTGGGGAGATATAAGAGAAGCTAGAATTGTTCAGTGCTTTATAGGTATGGGTTAGCACTTTGAATTGACTCCTATAGGATACAGGAAGCCAATGTAAGGACTGACAGAGGGGTGAGGTGTGAGAGGACCGACTAGAGAGGAAAATCAGTCTGGCGGCAGCATTCATTACAGACTGCAGCAGGGCAGTACGGCTATTGGGAAGACCAATTAGAAGAGAGTTACAATAGTCCATGCAAGAGATTACTAGAGTATGGACAAGCTCTTTAGTAGCATCTTGTGTGAGAAAGGGGCAGAGGCAGGCGATGTTTTTAAGGTGGAATTGGCATGATGAGGATGTGGTGTAAAGGTGAGACCAGAATCGAAAGTAACACCAAGACAACATGCTTGTAAGGATGGGCTGATATGGGTACCACCAATCTGAAGGGAGAGCGAGAGAGGAGGATTAATATTAGGAGGAGGAAAGACAAGAAGTTCTGTGCTGGAAAGACTGAGTTTCAGAAAGAAGGAGGACATCCAATCAGAGATATAAGAAAGGCAAGAGGTGACACGTTGCAGGACATCAGGGGAGAGGTCAGAGGAGAGATATATCTGAGTGTCATCAGCGTACAGGTGGTATTGGAATCCAAATGAGGTAATAAGTTTGCCAAGAGAGGCAGTGTAAAGAGAAAATAGAAGGGGACTAAGGACAGAGCCTTCCAAAAGAGCTTGTAACTGAGAGTCTTTGGAGCTAGTTGCCGTTGTGTTTGGGAACCCAGGCTGCAAGAAAGAATCTGGGTTAGATCAAACAGCAAATTAAAGGTGGGGAAGACACCGATATTGAGGTGAGAAATGTCAGCTAATACGAAAAAATAAATAAACAGAGGAGAAAGTATTGAGATTTAAAGATATGAGGATATTAGGTCATAAATGGTGGACATAAATTAGCAAGACTATTAGCACAATAACTAACAAAATAAACATTTATGTAAACAAGAGTTTAGCATGGAAGTCACAACATTAACAATAAAGCAGTTATACTATAAGAGAGAGAAGTGGGAAAAAAAAGACTAAGAAATATATGAATAAAAAAAGGGGTGCTGGAATTCTTAGGTAGACCATCCAAAATAGCTACCTCTGCATAAGGCTTGTAGCTGAGAGTCTTGGAAGCTAGATGCTGTTGTGGTTGGGATCCAAGCTCTGTATAAGGCTTGTAGCTGAGAGTCTTGGGAGCTAGTTGCGTTTGTGTTTGGGACCCAGGCTCTGCATAAGGCTTGTAGCTGAGAGTCTTGGGAGCTAGTTGCGGTTGAGGCCCCAGTGGACAGGGGCACATGTATGAGTGTGGGATGGATGATGCATGATTGGCTATATGCTACATGTGGGAGTGTGAGATGTGAGGAAGTGGGTGGTGACAGATCAGACTCACCTCAGTGCCACTTAGGAGCCGGGCCAGCAACAAGTTTCTCTGCCTCCTCCTGTTGCTGGGCTTGCTGGATTTTCTGCCTGGGGCCCTGGATGCTGGATCCTGGTTGTTACAGCCATCCTGTGTGCCCTCAGGGCTGGTACTGGTGCTGCTGCTGCTGCAGACGGTGGCCTCCTCCTTCCCCAGCAGCCTGGCGGTGAGGTTCCCCTCCCCAGCGGTCTGGCTCCCCCTGTGGCACCCTCCCTGGGCTCCATGGGCACCCTGCCTGTGTCTCCCTCCCTGGGTCTCCCTCCCAGTGGCTCCCCATGGGCACCCTCCCTGTGGCTCCCTCCCCATGGGCTCCCTCCCTGTGGCTCCCTCCCTGGGCACCCTGCCTGTGTCTCCCCTCCATGGGTCTCCCTCCCAGTGGCTCCCCATGGGCACCTTCCCAGTGGCTCCCTCCCTGGGCACCCTTCCTGAGCTCTGTGCGCACCAACTCTCCTCCCCGGGCCAGAGTCTTCAACTGGGCCGCGCGCCTGGACCACGTGGCGCGCGACCTGCTCCGCGCCCGGTCCTTCCGCAGCCCCTGCTGTCCGGGCGGCGGCATCTGAGGTGGACCGCGCCCCCCCCCTGGAGGTAGTGGGGTGGCGGAAGTTTGGCAATCGACCCGGGCGGCATGTGGGATGCCGCCCAGGGTCCTCCCCTCTCGGCCGGCGGTGGAAAGTGGGCCCCCTGCGGGGCACGCGGGGTGGCTCTCAGCCGCTGCCGCTGGGTGGGGAGGATCTCCCTCAGGGGCTATACTTGCTCCCTGCCCCTCCCTCCCCCTTCCCTTTATTATTACTGTGTCCCCCCCTTAATTATTGTGCCCGCCCTCTATTAGTGTCCCCCCCTTTATTAGTGTGCCCCCCTTTTTTTTCATTGTTGTTCCCCCCTCTATTATTGTGTTCCTTCTCTTTCTTTATTGTCCTCCCCCCTTTTTTCTTTTGTTCCCCCCTCTTTCTTTATTGTCCCCCCTTCCTCCATGCTGACCTTCTTTGTCCCCCTCCCCCCACCCCCCCTCTCCTTACCTGTGTCGGCAGCCTCCTGTCCTGAAGCGTTGGCTCTTCCTCTCTCCACTGCTGCTTCAGGCTTTGGGTGCAGTTGCCGGATCTCCTTGTCATCAACTCCTGGGTGGTGGGTTTGTGGTCGGTATTCTGTGGATACGTGCTTCCCGATGGGTTGTTCATATCCTGCTTTTACGATGATTGCGTCTTGCTTTCCTGGAGTGGGTGGTGCGGCAGGAGGCAAGGATTGGCTTGTTGCTGCGTTACCTTGATGGCTTTTGTGTGTGGGCCTTCGCTGATTTGTCGACTGTTGCTCGACTCGGTGGAGCTTTGGGGTCCTCTTGGAGCACGATAAGACAGTGGGGCCCAGTGACGTGCCTTAGCTCCTTGGGTATCAGAATTGACTCTGTGGCCATGGAGTGCTGGCTGCCGCGGGATAAGGTTGAGAGGGTGTGGCGATGGGCAGGGATCTGAGGAGGATGCAGCTGTGCATGCTGCAGTCCCTGTTAGCGAGGTTGACCTTCCACTGCCGGGTCAGGCCCATGGGGCAATTGTCCCGCAGGTGCCTGGTGGCCGCTACTACCGGGACCTCAGTATTTTATCCGGCTCTGAGGGTCTGGGTTTCCTTCCTGACCGAGTATATTGGAAGGTCATCTTGGCAGGCGCCGGAAGGTGTCCAGTTCGGACTTGCCCCTCTATACGGACGCGGCTGGCTCTGTCTGGTTGGGGCGATTCTGGGATTGCGCTGGTGTGCTGACATGGTCGGCGGCGTGGTCCGCCTCCGACTTGACCAGGAATCTTGCCTTCCTGGAGCTTTTCCATTGTGGTGGCTTGGATTTGTGGGGTAGGAGCTACAGGACCGTCAGGTCGTTATTCACTGTGCCAACCTCGGGGTTGTCCAGGTGATTAGCCAGCTCTCTGCCCCCCTTTTCTCTTTTGGTACTTCCCCCTGCTCCAACGTCTGGTGATCCGGTGCCCGTGTCTTCATGTGTCGTGTAGGTCCGGTTCCTCTTGGGCCAAAGTACTCCAGGGTATGGGTGGAATGGCAGGCGCGGGAGTCAGTGGTGTATCTTGGTTTTGTGCTGCCCTAGGCAGGACAAAACTCAGACACCCCCCCCCCCCCGCGCGCGCGCCACCCCCACCCAACCCTTACCCCCTGCCCCGCCTTCTAAATACACACACATTCACTGACAGATACGCATACACTAGCTAACAGACACACACAGTCAGACACACACAGTCGGACACACACACACTAACAAACACACACAGTCGGACACACACACTAACAAACACACACTAACAAACACACACACACACTAACAGACACACACAGTGAGACACACACACACACTAACAAACGCACACAGTCGGACACACACACTAACAAACACACACAGTCGGACACACACACACTAACAGACACACACAGTGAGACACACACACTAACAAACACACACAGTCGGGGACACACACACTAACAAACGCACACAGTCGGACACACACACTAACAAACACACACAGTCGGACACACACACACTAACAGACACACACAGTGAGACACACACACTAACAAACACACACACAGTCGGACACACACACTAACAGACACACACACACACACACTAACACACACAGTCGGACACACACACACTAACAGACACACACAGTGAGACACACACACTAACAGACACACACTGTCGGACACACAGACACACACAGTCACAGACACACACTAACAGACACACACACAGACACACACTAACAGACACACACACACACACTAACAGACACACACACACACACACACACACACTAACAGACACACACACTCACATTCACACTAACAGACACACACACTCACATTAACACATTTTTTTTATTTACTCCCCCCCCCCCCAGCCTCCGTACCTTTGGGAATGCTGGGGGTGGGGGGGTTGTGGCTGCAGGGCGGCACTGGCGGGCAGGCTGGGCGGCCGGCGAGGGAGCTCTTCCCCTGAGCTCTCTGCTCAGCTCCCTCGCGCGCCGCCCGCAGAGTGAGGCTGGGAGGCAGAGCCGGAATAAGACGTCATATTCCGGCTCCCAGTCTCACTCTGCGGGCGGCGCGCGAGGGAGCTGAGCAGAGAGCTCAGGGGAAGAGCTCCCTCGCCGGCCGCCCAGCAACCAGCCCAGCATGTCTGTTAGCCGCAAGGCTAACAAGACATTTGCCTTGGGCATTTGGGGGCGGCGTTTTTTGCCGCCCCCTGGAAAATGCCGCCCAAGGCAAATGCCTTGTTTGCCTCGCGGCTAATACGCCCCTGGCGGGAGTCAGAGGTGGGTGTATTTGCGGGTTCGCCTGCTCGTTACAAGGTCTGTTGTGGCTGCTGGAGCGTTGGGTTTCGGCGGATATGTCGCCCTCCGTGGTGTCCTTGCGCATGTCCAGTTTAGTTTTCTGGTTAAGTCCCAGGGTTGGGTGGCTGTCACCACGGAGTTTCTGGTATGGCATGCGGAGTAGGGCTTGTGCAGGGGTCGGTTTATGTGGATCCAAAGAGGCCGGTTTTGGGGGCCCTCTGGGCACAATTGTGCCAGGTGCTCCCAGAGGTACACCTCGTAGTTTCTTCATTTCTTTGGGGCCATGGGGTTGGGGTATTGGTGGGTCCGAACTGGTCAGCCGGTAGGGGAGGATTCTGTTTGCGGATGTCCGGGATGGTCAGGACCAGGTGTCCTTCAAGACTCGTCCATACAAGACCGACATCCTTTGCAAGGGCAGGTGGGTCCCGCTAGCAGCGGTCCCAGGATTGGACGCCTGTCTGGTCTGGGCGCTCAGGGAGTCCGCGGTACGGCCGTACCTGGCTGGCCCAATAATGGTATACAAGGAGGGGAACTTCCTCTCCCATTTTCAAATTCTTTGGCGGTCGTTCTTCCCGCATTGGCGCTGCGACTGAGGCCTCTCGGCTGGGTATGCTGAATCGGGATGTGCGGAGGATAGGAAGGTGGGACTAGGAGATTTGTTCCGGTGTGCGGTTCATATAGGGATTTGGGGGGATGCCCATTTCATCAGGTTTTGAGAAGGAGGCGGCAGATTTGTGCGGAGGGGGTTCATTTGACTGAGGTCGAGCTCGACCGTTTTAATCTGGCCATTCGAGAGACGGTGGAACAGGCCATGGTTACTTTGTTTGGGGTTCACCGCTGATTTAAGGCTTAAAACAGCGGGATGTGGCGGGGGTGTGTCCTTGCCAAATAAGGGATGGTTTGGTACATTAGATGAAAAAGGGGCCCCTGCCCCCATATACACACACATTGCCCCTGCCCCCCATATACACACATTGCCCCTGCCCCCCATAAACACATTGCCCCATATACACATACAGGGGCGTATGGGGGCAGGGGCAATGTGTGTGTGTGTGTGTGATAAGAAGGATTTTTTTTAACCCCTTTTTAACATGTCATGTGTCCTTAAGGGGTTAATGTGTATGTGTTTTTTTTATTTATTTAATTAAATAAATGTTATGTCCCCCCTCCCTTCTTACCTTTACTGGGAGGAGGGGGGACATCTTTCGTTCCCTGGTGGTCCCAGTGGGGTTCATTGGTGGTCCCAGTGGTAGGACTGAACTCTAGCCCGCGCTCCAGGGCTAGAGTTCACTCTCGCGAGATTTGGAGCGTTGCCGTGGTAACCGCGGCAACGCTCCAAATCTCGCGAGAGGAGGACCCGGAGGAGCTGCTGGTAACAGCTCCCGGGTCCTCTCTCCCTCCCCTGCCGGTCGGCTGTCAGTAATGTGCCTGCGGACCGGGGAGGGAGATCACTGATCTCCCTCCCCGGTCTGCAGGCACAATGCAGGGCTGGCACTTGGGCAATGTCAGCCCTGCACTAACCGGCAGGGGAGAATCTCGGGGGGGGGGCAATTGCCCCGTTGCCCCCCCCTGGATCCACCACTGTACCAGGTTGGACGTGTCCCCACTGGGTTGTAAGTCGACCAGTGGGGAGCATTATGGTTGGGCCCCACCGAGTTGGTGGGGAGCCCTGAAAAGGAAGATGTTTTTATTATGCCGAGGGGGGGAGGTGAGAGCCTTGGAGAAGTTAGATTGGCAAGGACGGTTTCTTTGGTTACTGTATGACTATATGCAAATTGTTTATGTTAATTTATGATAATTATTATTTCACTATATATGTTAAAGGAGTTATACAGTATTTGGTTGCGTTAATAAATGCTGTGGCCTGTTTTCTCCAAGAAGTTGTCTGTCGTTATTTGAAGGGGTAAGTTATGGTTTTATGGGGGATGAAGGGAATGCTATCCAATGCCCACTACGTACATACAAGGCCCCAGGGAGAGTGCGCAGCTTAGCGGACAGGGGCACATGTAAGAGTGTGGGATGGATGATGCATGATTGGCTATATGCTACATGTGGAAGTGTGAGATGTGAGGAAGTGGGTGGTGCAGATCAGACTGACCTCAGTGCCACTTAGGAGCCGGGCCAGCAACAAGTTTCCCGCCCACCCTCCCTTTGCCGCTTTGGCCCTGGGGGGTTCTCACAGTGAGGCGGGGGTGTGTCCTTGCCAAATAAGGGATGGTTTGGTAGATTAGATGAAAAAGGGGGATAATGGCCAGGTCTCATCCTCCCCCTGTCTCTTATGGTGAACCTGGAGGAGGTACCAGGTTGGATGTGTCCCCACTGGGTTGTAAGTCGACCAGTGGGGAGCATTATGGTTGGGCCCCACCAAGTTGGTGGGGAGCCCTGAAAAGGAAGATGTTTTTATTATGCCGAGGGGGGGAGGTGAGAGCCTTGGGGAAGTTAGATTGGCAAGGACGGTTTCTTTGGTTACTGTATGACTATATGCAAATTGTTTATGTTAATTTATGATAATTATTATTTCGTTATATGTTAAAGGAGTTATACAGTATTTGGTTGTGTTAATAAATGCTGTGGCCTATTTTCTCCAAGAAGTTGTCTGTCGTTATTTGAAGTTGTAAGTTATGGTTTTATGGGGGATGAAGGGAATGCTATCCAATGCCCACTATGTACATACATGTTTGGGACCCAGGCTCTGCATAAGGCTTGTATCTGAGAGTCTTGGGAGCTAGTTGCTGCTGTGTTTGGGACCTAGGTTCTGCATAAGGCTTGTAGCTGAGAGTCTTGGGAGCTAGTTGCTGTTGTCTTAGCACCCATTAGGCATAACAAGCACTTGACCTGTAGTTGGTGCCTATTTACAGCACTTATAATGTGCCTTTTGGAGCTTAGGTTGGCAGGGGCCTTTGCCAGTGTCCCCTGCTGACAAGTCAAACAGTTATAGAGGGTGTAAAACTGTTTTTCCCGCTCCTCTAGTGTGAGACTGGCCAGTAACAATATTTTACACAGGAAATGCCTTGCAGGGGGAGCAGATATAGCATTGAGTGATGCACTCCTCTAACAATCATAGGAGGTGAGTATTTTGCGTGAGCTTATAGTCCTTCAAACACCCTATACCTAAATTTAACCGCTCTCACTGCTCAATTCTCTGCCATTAAAGACTAAAATCACATTGTCCATGGAGCCCTAGGCACACCTATCTGCATGTGACTTGCACCGCCTTCCTAAACACTTCCTGTAATGATTCATCTATCTTTTACATTTCTTTTATTGCAAATTTTGTTCAATGTAGACTTTCTTATCTCCTGCTTTGTTAATAGCTTGCTAGACCCTGCATGAGCCTCCTGTATGTAATTAAAGTTCAGTTTACAGAGCAGGACATAAAAACTTGTAAAGTCGGTTACATAGAGACATAGAAACATAGAATGTGATGGGAGATAAGAACCATTGGGCCCATCTAGTCTGCCCAATTTTCTAAATACTTTCATTAGTTCCTGGCCTTATCTTATAGTTAGGATAGCCTTATGCCTACCCCACGCATGCTTAAACTCCTTTACTGTGTTAACCTCTACCACTTCAGCTGGAAGGCTATTCCATGCATCCACTACCCTCTCAGTAAAGTAATACTTCCTGATATTATTTTTAAACCTTTGTCCCTCTAATTTAAGACTATGTCCTCTTGTTGTGGTACATAGTTACATAGTTACATAGTTACATAGCTGAAAAGAGACTTGCGTCCATCAAGTTCAGCCTTCCTCACATTTGTTTTTTGCTGTTGATTCAAAAAAAGGATATAAAAAAAAAAAAAACCCAGTTTGAATCACTTCCAATTTTGCAACAAGCTAGGAAAAAATACCTTCTTGACCCCAGAATGGCAGTCAGATTTATCCTTGGATCAAGCAGTTATTACCCTACATTGAAAGATTATATCCTTGGATATTCTGTTTTTGCAAGTATGCATCTAGTAGCTGTTTGAACATCTGTATGGACTCTGATAAAACCACTTCTTCAGGCAGAGAATTCCACATCCAGATTGTTCTTACAGTAAAAAAACCTTTCCTTTGCCTTAGACGAAATCTTCTTTCTTCTAGTCTAAACGCATGACCTCGTGTCCTATGTAAAGTCCGGTTTGTGAATAGATTTCCACACAATGGTTTGTATTGGCCTCGAATATATTTGTATAATGTTATCATATCCCCTCTCAGGCGACGTTTTTCTAAACTAAATAGGTTTAAATTTGTTAACCTTTCTTCATAGCTGATATGTTCCATTCCTTTTATTAATTTTGTAGCCCGCCTCTGCACTTTTTCTAGTGCCATAATATCCTTCTTTAGAACAGGTGCCCAAAATTGCACAGCATATTCAATGTGTGGTCTTACCAGTGATTTATAAAGAGGCAAAATGATATTCTCGTCCCGAGAATGAATGCCCTTTTTCATGCATGACAATAACTTACTGGCCTTGACCACTGATGATTGACATTGCACATTGTTGCATAGTTTGTTGTCTATAACAATTCCCAAGTCCTTTTCGTGTGTTGTTATCCCTAATTCGCTTCCATTAAGGGTATACGTTGCTTGTATATTCTTTACGCCGAAGTGCATAACTTTGCATTTTTCAACATTACATTTAATCTGCCATTTGAGTGCCCAGTCCTCCAGTCTATCTAAATCCATCTGCAGCAAAGTAATATCTTGCTCACATTGTATTATTTTACAAAGTTTTGTGTCATCTGCAAACACTGAAACATGACTTTCAATACTGTCTTCAAGATCATTTATAAACATGTTAAATAGAAGGGGTCCCAGAACAGACCCCTGAGGGACACCACTTGCCACCTCTGTCCAGCTTGAAAATTTACCATTAACGACAACTCTTTGTACTCTGTTTTTAAGCCAATGTTCTACCCAAGAACAAGCATTTTTATCTAGACCGATTTCCTTGAGTTTGAACACTAATCTTCTGTGTGGAACTGTATCAAATGCCTTGGCAAAGTCCAAATAGATCACATCCACTGCAACACCCTGATCTGTACTTCTACTGGTAGTTTTTCTTCTTTTAAATATAGTCTCCTCCTTTACTGTGTTGATTCCGTTTATGTATTTAAATGTTACTATCATATCTCACCTGTCTCGTCTTTCCTCCAAGCTATACATGTTAAGATCCTTTAACCTTTCCTGGTAAGTTTTATCCTGCAATCCATGAACCAGTTTAGTAGCCCTTCTCTGAACTCTCTCTAAGGTATCAATATCCTTCTGAAGATACGGTCTCCAGTACTGTGTACAATACTCCAAGTGAGGTCTCACCAGTGTTCTGTACAATGGCATGAGCACTTCCCTCTTTCTACTGCTAATACCTCTCCCTATACAACCAAGCATTCTGCTAGCATTTCCTGCTGCTCTATTACATTGTCTGCCTACCTTTCAAATTAAACCATTTTGTTTTCATGCAGGCTGTCAGTCACAGTCAGGGGAGGTGTGGCTAGGGCAGCATAAACGGAAACAAAATCGATTTAACTCCTAAATGGCAGTGAATTGAGCAGTGCAATTTAAGAGTCATGATCTATACACACAAGCAGTTTTGGTGACTATAATGTTCCTTTAAGTCCTCAAATTCTAAACATGAAACAAAGCTCTTCACCTTAATCCTTGGTTTAATTTCTCTTAAAAACTGAACACACCATGTACACCAACACGGTACTTAAATTTAACCTCACTTCAACCATAAACCCAATAATACTAAACACCCCTTATACCACAACTGTAACCCCCCTCAAGTTTCTAATCCTCTAAACCAGGCTTCCCCAAACTCTGGCCCTCCAGATGTAGGTGAACTACAACTCCCATGATTCTCAGCCTATCTTTTTTATTCATGGAATCATGGGAGTTGTAGTTCAGCAACATCTGGAGGGTTGGAGTTTGAGGAAGCCTGCTGTAAACATAAACATCCTGCATAACCTAACTCTGCCATTAACCTCTTCATTTATTCACATGTTGTTGTCAAATCTGAATATGTTTTGTTTAGATTTTTAATAACTGCACTGTCCAGTGCAAGAGGCACCTCAGAATTCTGTGATATGGTTAAAGGAATAGGTACAACAGGATGATAAGGAAAAAGGGAGAAAAGGACACAGAGATAAACATTTAAATGTGTGGATAAAAAGGTAAATATTTGGTCCTTAAGTTGATTCAGCTGTTATCTCTACTTCAAAAGGAATAGAATAAATACCACACTTACTCTTTGATGATACATCATCTGTTTTGTGTCCTTTTGGAGATTTTAAATTTAATCTGTATTTCCTAAGAGCAGCCTCCAAATTTATATTCTCAGTCTCTCCTGACTCTCTCTTTAGCCTTAAACCTGCTGTCATATCTGCAGAATCATCATGAACAACAGGTAATCTGGAAAAAGATATTGCAGATAGTAAACTCTAGATGAAAGTCTTTGTCCCTCAGACAAATTGCCAGGAAAATTCAAAGTGAATATAAAAACACTATAGTGTTTTAGTGTAACGTGTATAGTTCTAATAGTGCCATGGAGGTCCCCAACCCCTCTGTCAGCAAGATAAGAGGTGATTTTACTCACCTTTTTCAAGTGCCACACGTGTCTGTGTATATTTAATACATTAAATATACATAAATGCCATTACTGCATGATATAAAAATAAACTCTTAACACAGACTTGTGCCTTAAATCTATTTACTCATAGGCTCACTACGCTACCATAAAAAAAGCTGCATAAATACAACATATAGGGCAAATAATTATTAACATACAGAATATAAAAAAATATAAAAATCACAGAAAACATGCATACAATTAATTGTGTATTTTTTAATTGGTGGCATATCCAAAAACAGATTTAAAAAAGGTTGTTTACTGCGATCCGCTGCCTTTCCAAGCCCTCTCCTCCTTGCCCAAACCAGACTTTCTAATGCAGGTCAATGAGAAGTTTTTGTTAGGCAGGTGCTCTGAGCAACTGTCTGCCTCTTGAGTTTAGCTCCACTAAGCTAAACAAACTGGGTGGGGGGTTGTAGCACTTATATAAAAGCCATTGTCTATTCAAAGCTTAACTTTTTGTAAAATTTTTCAAAAAAGAGTACACAGTCTTCACACATACACCATTGTAGTAAGTGCTTTTGGGGTCTGGAGATGAAAAATGAGGAGGAATGATTATTATTATTATCATTGGCATTTATTTAGCACCTACTTATTTCACGGCACTTTACAATATTATAAAGCAGGAAGTGTAATAAATGAAACAATTACAAAATGGAGTGTGGCCCTTTAAGAGAGCAAAAGATAGGTTTGTGAAATAGAAGTTACTCTGGGAGGCCATAAGCTTTTCTGAAAAGGTAGGTTTTGAGGGACTGGACGATTGGCGACTAAGGGAGAGTCTGATGGGTGTAGGCAGACTGTTCCAAAGGAACGGAGCGTTGCACATGCGAGTTAGCAGTAAGGGAGCGATCAGCAAACAGGAGAAGGTCAAAGGCAGAGCAAAGAGAGCGAGAAAATGCGTACCTACACATTAGTGAAGCAATGTAATGGCTAGAGTTCTTTAGAGCTTTATAGGTAAGGGTTAGTATTTTGAATTGACTTCTATACGTACAAGAAGCCAAAATAAGGATTGACAGAGGGGCAAGGTGTGAGAGGAAAGACAGGAGAGAAAAATCAGCCTGGCAACAGCATTCATTACAACTTTAGAGAGACAGTATTGTTTCTGAGAAGACCAGGTAGGAGATAATTACAGTAATCAATGTGAGAAATTACTAGAGCATACACAAGCTCCTTAGCAGCATCTAGGGTAAGAAATGGCCGGATATGGACAATGTTTTTTTAAGGTGGAATCGTCAGGATTGACAACAGACTAAACATGAGGTGTAAAAGTGAGGCTAGCAACAAAGATAACACAAGATAGTAAGCTTGCAAGTAGGTCTGATGTGTGTACCATTGTCACGGTTCCCGGTTCACTCCTTAGGTGATATTCCTTTGTGCAGTACTATTGATCACCACTCTCCCTGTTTGGTGCTATTCCTTACTTTTATGAATATTAAGCACATCAACTGGCCCTTGTTATGCACCTTTATAGTCTGGCCTCAGCATTCCCTCTGGGTCAGATCATTGGTTTCTTGTTCCTGTGTCCTCTGGTCTTGTATCCTGTGTCCTCTGACCCTGCATCCTCTGGTCTTGTATTCCGTGACTTTGGTCCTGTATCCTGTGACTCTGGTCTTGCATCCTGTGGCCTTGTTTCCTGTGACTCTGACAATGCATCCTCTGGTCCTGTGTCTCTGGTCTTGTTATTCTGTGACTTTGGTCCTGTATCCTGTGACTCTGGTCTTGCATCCTGTGGCCAGGCATCCCGTGATTCTAGCCTTGCATCCTTTTGGCACAAGATGTATATCCTGCGGCTCTGGACCTGAGCCCTGTGTCTCTCATGGTGCCTGCCCGGTCTTGCCCAGCGTACTCCATTTAACCTACAAGACTGTACCTGATACTCTGCCTGCACCTCCCGTGCTAGACCTAGGTATACTGTATTTTTGTATTGGCATTGTATTATTACTGTAAATTGTTTGGTTACCTTGTGTCATTTTTTTGTTTCATAATATACTTATTTGTACTTATTTGTTCATTCTTTTGTGTTTATAATTTTTTTCTGCATATTGGGTTCCTGCACTTAAATGGATATTGCTGTATCAGGGCAGCACTTCTTCCTAACATGACAACAAAAGAGGAGGATCAGTATTATGAAGAAGAAAAATAAGTTGTTCAGTTTTAGAGAGATTGAGTTTCGGAAAGTGGAAGGACATCCAATCAGAGATGGAAGAAAACTGTTATGCATAGGGAACAAATCCGTGTATGCCCCACTAATATATACGCATGTAGTGGGGGTGGTATATAGGAACTGAATCCACTGTTGCATGAGTTGTCTCAGTCCCATATGTTTTAGAACTGCAAAAAAAGTAGTACCAACACACTTTATCAAAAGCCTTTTCCACATCAGTGGAGAGGAGGAAAGGGCTTCTCGAGGAGCGCTGTGTCTGATAGACCAATGGCAGGGCACATATGGTGTTGTCCCTCGCCTCCCTGTATGGGATGAATTCCAACTGATCAGGGGAAAACAGCCCATGCAGAAGTGGCCCCAACCTGGCCGCCAAAATTCTTGCAAATAACGGAGACCACATTTTAGCAAGGAGAGCTTAGCTTGCTCAAAGTCCTGGCCCTCTTTTGGCAGTATGACTTTTGCCATTTGTGTGGGGAATCATATGTCCCTCCGTGATGGAATTGAAAGCCACTAGAAACTTTGGGTATAAAGTGGTTGCAAAGTGTTTAGAATACTTAAGGAGTAAGTCATCGGGGCTGGGACTTTTCCCTGCCTTGGAGCTCCTAATCGCAAAAGCCAGTTTTTCCTAAAAGACCTCCACTATGTCTGCCGGGACATTTGTGCCTACATATTTGGAGAGGTGGGAACAATGCGTTTTTCTGTATTGTCATTGGGCATGAGCGTGGGAATATGACGTATAATTCAGAGTACTATTGCTTCACAGATGTGACTATCTGATCTGGAAGGTGACACATTTGGTATGTGGTATTTTGGATTCGTACTTACTATGTTGTGGAGCATTTTTTTCTTTTTATTAATCATTCTTGCCAGCAGTTTTCCGTGTTTTGTTGCTTTCTGCATAAAAGTATGATTTGGTACACCGAGGTGCCCTGCTGTAAGATACCTGCAGTATAATTGATTGTTTGCTCCGAGCCTCTGTTAAATCCCTTAAAAGAGACCCGTCTTGTGACAGTTTGTGAGTCTAAGTTAGGTTCCCTATTTTTTTTTTTTTAGTCTGATCACACATGGTACTCTCCTTAGACTTCTTAAGTGTCGAACTTTGGGAAATAAAAGCTCCTCTGATAACACTCTTGTGGGCTTCCCATGTAGTGAGATGTGATGTGTCCTGTGACAGATTTTCCTTGAAGTATTCCAAGGGGAAAATTAATTAAAACATAATAGGTTTGAGCCCCGAACACTCTCCACACACAAGTATGAGCACGTCCCCCAAACGTCAAGTGTGTAAACCACTAGTGGCGCATAGCAAATATAAAGTTTACATAACCATACACAATTGTGGCCTTAGGATTTAGTCAGATCTAGTCATTTTAGATTTAATCAGTGAGGTCTCAGTAGAGTAGAGGGGGGGGGGGGGGGGGTCGGAGGCCCGATTGAAGAGGGTTGAGGAGAAAGTTTGAATTGAGAAAGCAAGCAAGACGGGTTAAAGCAAGTTGTTCCAGATACATTGAGAAATGGTGCAGGGTTATAGGACAATAGTTGGAAAAGGAAAACGGGTTGACATGCTACAACAGTAGCATGTTTAAGGGGAACAGGGACAATGCCAGAAGAAAGAGAACAGTTGAAGATATGCATTATGATACAAGATAGGGGGAGAGACATCTGATAAAATGGGATGGAATTAGGTGGACAAGTGTTGGGGAAAGAGGAAAGGAGAAGCACAGCCACCTCCGGTTCAGTAACCAGGAAGGTAGGAAAGGTACGGACTGCAATTAAAGTGCGATTGAGAGGAAAAGAAGTGAAGTGGGAAAAATGATTTTCTTAACTGTTTAATCTTGTCAATAAAATAGCATGAAAAGCTATTGGCTAAAAGTTTCCCTTGGGGCGTGGCCACAGCAGGGAAAAGAGTTGAAGAAAAAGTATGACAGTTTATGGTGAAGGCTGTGCTGTATGAACGCAAGATTAATTTAATATGGAAAAAGTCTGACAAGTTGCAATACTTCATCCAGCAGAGTTCAACTGAACTGGAGTATCTCTGCAGGTAGCGGGTCGACTTAGTGTGCCACTGTTGGAGGTATATCCTCCGTAATGTGTATGTTTGGAACAGGGTTACAGAGTCCAAAGCATATGTGAGGGTAGCATTATATTAGGAGATAGCCATAGAGGGACAGGAGAAGGTAGGGATGGATGAGAGTTGAGAATGGATATTAACTGAACAGTCACTGGAGTTGAAGATAAATCAGGTTACTCTTAAGTTGAGGAGGGTTAGACTGAGAATGTTGGCTAAGGGGGTTCTCCAGAACAAAAAAATAAGAGGTGGTGTTCTGATGTGTGCTACCACTTACACGTACATGTATATGTATTTTGAGAAAAACAAAACTCTCATTAAAAATATAAAGAGATTCTTCTGACTCTGAGAGCTAGAGTAGATTAGATAGTTTATTTTTGGCGAGAGAGACGTTTTCATCACTAATGACACACTATATTCTTTAAAAGAAGAAAATATGGCACATTACTGGCATATTTTAAGTTGGATTGATGGGTTATTTATTAACCCCCAGACTGTAACAGACTGAAATCCAAATAGCAAAATTTGGGCAACAATAGTTGATTTGGTAAAACTTCTGCTATGGTCACTTGGCGACTTTAAAGTTAATTTTGCCAATTTAATTTGAATTCATTACAATTCTGGGTTTAGTGAATAAACCTAGGGGTGTTCATATGAAGAATCTACCATTCCTGGGATGTAGCTCAAAAGACTTGATATCAATGTGATTTTTCTAAATAAACAAAATTAAAGCTTTGAAGACCATATATTTTGTCGTCTGTGCTTACCTCTGTTCTTGATATTTCTGGTAAGCTGCGGAAGAGAATAACTTTGGAGTAGTACCAGATAAGTACCGTTGCTCAGTCACAGAAGATAGTCCTTTAGATATAGAAATGAAAAAAAACACACAATTAGCTGGAAAGATCATATGCATGCATTTAATTATACATTTTTACATTTGTGGCATATCTAAAACAGATTCCAATAGATGCAATTTTCTTGTCTGCTGCCTTTGTAAGCCCTCCCCTTATTCCCCAACCCAAACTCAGTGGCTGTTCAATCATAGACTTTCTAATGCAGCTCATGAGACATCTTTATAAGACAGGTGCTCTGAGCAATTGACTGCCTCTTGAGTTTAGCGCCACTGTGCCAAACAAAACAGGAAGTAACAAGATCTGTTGTCCGCATGAAAGCCATGGGGGGTGGGGGGTGTAAATAGGTAAATTTATAAAAGTGTAAATAACGCTTAACAACTGATTTAATGGTCTTTGTTGTTTCCCTAACAAAGATACTAGTATATCAGATGTAATCACTGCTACTACTGTGTGACACCTGTACAGTGTACACCAAATCATGCAGTTCAACCTCTACAGACTAAGCAATCATATACTCTAACATACATTGTAAGTGTTGTGTTGTCTCTCAAGCAGCTTATCAAATAAGGCCTAGTGATAAAAATCACTCTGACTTATAACCAGATACTAGATTTGGGTGCCACTGTAATTTTTTTCCAGCCAAAACAAACTTCATTACTTTGTTAATTCATTTCAGGCCAGAATTCAGACATTATTCCGATCTGTCTCGTGGGCCACGGCTACATCTTGCAGCCATTTAGTTGATAACTTGTACGGCGTGGGAAAGCTTTTATAAGGCTTCCTCCGCCCTGTAAGCACAGTCTGTGTGCAGCACCTGTCGGGTGAAGATGGACTATATTTTATTTGGGGCCAAAAAAGATGGAAGAAAAAAGAAGACATCTAATGGCAGGTATTTTTTTTTATTTTACAGGTATTTAGTTTATTGCACCCCATCACTATAATTAGAGTGAGGTGGGTAGGCAGGGTATTTTTTTTTTTATTGGGGGGGAGACTAGAGGCTTGGGGACCACTAGTCACTGGGGTGGGTCTGACTAGGAACTTAGTTTCCCCTACTCACTGGGGGGGGGGGGGGGAAACAATATTTATTATTAGTCTTCACCTGTCGTGAGGGCTGGGAGGTCAATAAGTTCACCCGTGGCGACCCCCATTATTAATTAGGGACCCACCACCAATGGGTAAGGACTGAAGGGCACAATAGGTATATTCTCCATTACTATTTAGGGCCCCCACCTGCCAAAAATTGGGTTAACACGGGGGTGGGGGGAGGACAATAGGTGTAGAAAGGCCAGCACCTCCAGTTATGGTGCCTTGGTGGTTTTTGTCAGCAGTCAGCTTCTGGAGGAATCCTTTTCCGGTTCTTCCACTCTGTGCCACAGGTTGGGGTATCAAAGTAAAATACATTTTGGAATAATTCTATGCTAGTATAAAAATGATCTAGCTATAGGTAGTTTCCCTTATTCATTAATGGGAAAAGGAGATCACATATAATTTTGCTGTCTGTCCCCACAGAATAAGGGTAGCCTGGTGGATCTAGTATACCATCTTTTCCTGCAAAAAAGCTAAAAGTCCCTAGTTATACCTAGTGTTGCATTCACACAACGTAAAATTTGATTTGATTCCTTACAAAGCAGTCTTACCTAAATCATTTCCTGGCTATTCAGAAATGTTTGTCATCCTAAAATCATTTCCTGGCTCACAATTATCACAATTCACTGGTTGCGATGCCAGTGGTATCAAACATGGGGCTATTTCAGGGGCACTTATATTTGGTATCAGCACTGTGATCAGCAGTGAGAGGGTTAAACTGAACAAATATTTTAATTTTTTACACTTAGTAATCTGGAACACAATGATCTTTTTCCTCTCTTGATCAAAGGGAGTGAAGAGACAGGCAGAGTACAACTACAATGTCACAGTCCATGATACAAGTCGTGGGCTGTGACATATCCATTCCCAACTAGCAAAAAGCATGTGAAAGATATTTTGCGAATGCACTCAGTTTATTTATTCAGTCACCATGCAGGCATTGATAAATGATAGATTTGTACAAAATCTCCCGAATGCAAGTAGGGGCATGTCTAATAAACAGTCCCCTAAAAAAAGCCCCTAGTGTGTCCCCCGGCCCCCACCCATGAGTTGCGGGTGGGGGCCCTAAATGAAAATGGGGGGACCTTTTGTTCCCTCCCCCAGCCCCGACCCATGTGAAATGGAGGGGGGACCTATTGACCTCCCCCCCTGCCCGGACCCATGAGCGACGAGGGGGGGCCCTAAATTACAATAAGGATCTATTGTCCTTTCCCCGGCCCCCACCCATGACTGGTGGGTGGGGGCCCTAAATGAAAATGAGGGGGTGGACCTACTGTCCTCGCCCCCTGACCCCCACTGAAGGGCGGCGGTTGGGGGCTAAATGTACCCCCCCCAGGTGTCTAGGGGTCACCAATCACCTAGTCACCCCCTCCCACCCACAAATACTTAATTCCTTCCTACCCCCCTCACCCTAAAAATAGTGAGGGGGGAACAATAAAACTAAATACCTGTAAATAAAACAAACTTACCATTTGAGGTCTTCTTTTTCTCTAATCTTTTTTCAGCCCCAAAAAAGGCCAAATAAAAATCCATAATACCCAAACTTTGAAAATGTTTACTAGACATGCCCCTACTTGCGATATAGCAAGTAGGGGCAGAATTTACTAATACTAAGTAATCTTAGTATATATATTTTTACATTCCTCTCACTTAGGGGTGTTGGAATTCCTTCAGACAGGTCTGGAGAAAGGCCTCAGTATCAGGCCTTCTCAAGTGATGACTGCCATACATTTATATTTCCCGACAGAGTGGTCTTGAAACCCAGGAAAGACTTTATGCCCAAAGTGGTCTCTAAATTTACATTCTTCAGGAAGTGGTCCTACCATTTTTTTTAACTCCATCTTCTCCTGATGAGACTTCTGGAAGCCCCCTCCGGTGTTCCCTGTCGTGGTTTTCATTCTGGTTATCCGAGAGTGCATTTCTGGTATTGTTTCTTGTATATTTTGACCTTGGCTTTCTTACGGACTATTCTGATCTCTGTATTCTTGAACTTTGGCTTGTCTCCTGACTATTCTGACTTCTGTATTCCTTGACCTTTGGCTTACCTACCGTTTACATATACTCTGTATTCCTGACCTCAGCCTGTCTTGTACTTTTCTAAGGCCTGGTAATACGCCTTAGGGTTTTCTTTATTTTTACTTAAGTTCTGCGTGTTGGGCATATTAGTGTATCTTGACACTTTAACTACAGTATTTGCTGTCCTGCTCTGGACATAATGATGCTGCCATGGATAATAGTTAGGAACATATTTGAATTAATGGAAGTGTTCATCACATTTCCTAGCTCTAGACCACATTTCCTTAGAATTAGACTAAGCAGCCTGAACTCAATTTGAGTGATGCATATATACCTTGTGAGCTGAGATTTCTCGGTGACACTACAGCATCCCGGTCTGCATGAAGAATGAAACTAGGTCTGGGTTGGCCATCTGCAAAATGTTTCCTTTGACTCGTGATTTTTAGTTTCACTGCAGCAAAGAGAAATAGATAAATTATTTCAAATTTTCTGGAGAATTTACCCATATTTGTGAGGCAGGGCTGGAAATGGCATAGTGAACACAGAAAAACTACTTACATCGTTATTTACTGAAGTCAGAATAGTCAAACTGAAAACAATTCTCCAAGTCAGCTATAATTTCAGTTTGGTTACTCTGACCATATTAATTCTGAATTCTTACTTAAGTTAAGTTAGTTATAACTTACCCTGTTAGTTATAAAGAAAACCAAAACCAAAATAAAATATAAAAAATATTGCCAGAAAATGAAATGCCATAAAACCAGGTATTTATATGAATTCATTGCTAATTTGCCTTTTTTCCTTGTTTTCTACTTCCTAGTGGTAAAAAGCTGCATTATATGGCCATTAAAATACATACATATAGCTTTTTTTCAGAATGTGTCCAACAATGCCTTTTCTAGATACCTTCCCTTTTATCTATATATATCCTCTCCCTAATGACACTGATAGTCTTTGGCTTTGTTCCTTCCCCCACCTCCTATTGGAACTGTAACATTCCAACACCTCCTAGTGGAACTTTAAAATGTCCTTGGTCTGTGTTTATTTGCAAGGTGAGCGTATATCTCTGCATACCGGACTCCACATAAGGTAAGATTCCTGACAGGATCAAAATGATCTTCAAAAGACCACCATATTTGTACTGTGACTCATTACCAGTGGCTCAGATCCTTGGAGATGAAGATGCTACAAGCTCTTGAAGAGATGAAGAGTAAGATAGGGAAAAAGGTGAAAGTGCTGATGAGAAAGTCATCATGTTAACCCAGAAGGTCTTTGTAAAAAATGCAAAGATACCACAAGTAACTGTTTACTTTAACTTACCAAGCCTGTAGCATTTTTGATATTCTCTTTGCCTTTTTGACCCACCTAATGTCTCAAATATGCTATTACTTGCTTCTAGTATAGAAGCACATAAAACAACAATTTGGAAAAGCATATATACTTGCAAGGATTATCTGTGCTTGAATGCAAGGATAAGGCATGAATACATTATTTCTCTACTCTGAACTAACAAAAAAACTGACACTTCTTCCAGCATGCTTGTAAGCATTTTAAAAGACATGGACAAATGTTTGCATTTACTTCCCATCTTAGCTAAGAGTCACTATTAATTTGTCCATTAACTTTCCTTGTCTCTTCAATCTCTCTAAAACTCCTCTTACTTCATACTGAAATCATTGAAAGGGCATCATATCTATAAACACATCATTAATTTCACAATCCTCCTTCTTGCACAATTTTCTATATATCACCCCATCCATTTATAATAGCATTCCTTTATTCCTATATTCTCATCCTACATGCGTGTGTATGCAGGGCCGGTGCAAGGATTTTTGCCGCCCTAGGCAAAAGTAAAGTTTGCCGCCCCCCCCCCCCCCCCATATGACATCACAATGCCCCATGTTAACTAACGCAAGTGCTGCAGTGCCGCCGTGTTTACATTAAAAGGCCTGCAGGGACAGGCTATAGACACCAGAACCACTACATTAAGCTGCAGTGGTTCTGGGGACTAAAGTGTCCCTTTAATGTGAGGTAAATTAGAGATTAGTGCCACGAATAATATACTAGATTGCCTACTTACAATCAGATGAGGATGGTGATGGGCTCTAGCTGCAGTCTGGCTCCACTCGTCTAGTGTATAACAGGCTCTCTGGAGGCTGTTTGTGTTCTGGGAGAACGGAAAGCAGCTCCATTTTTTTAAAGGCCCTTTACACAGCTCATGGTCTGGGCCCCAGGGTCCACCTTCATGTTCCACCAAATAGTTTGTTCACAGGAGTAGGGGATGTCCTGATATGTGTGTAAGGAATGCATTGTGTGAATCTGTGTTTGTATGTGTAAGGGCTGCAATGTGTGTTTCTGTGTATGTACGGGATGCAGTGTGTGCGTCTGTAAGGGGTGCATTGAGTGTGTGTAAGGAATGCATTGTGTGTTTCTGTGTGTGTAAGGGATGCATTGTATGTAAGGGTTGAATTGCTTGTGTGTGTGTGTCTGTGTGTGTAATGCATTGTGTGTTTTTCTGTGTGCAAGGGGTGCATTGTGTGTGTGTGATGGACGTCGATCTCTCCCTCCTCCCTTGTCACTCTCTTCTCCCCCTCTCCCTCCCTCGTCACTCTCTTCTCTCTCCCCCCTTGTCCCTCTCTTCTCTCCCCCCCTTGTCCCTCTCTTCTCTCCCCCCCTTGTCCCTCTCTTCTCTCCCCCCCTTGTCCCTCTCTTCTCCCCCCTTGTCCCTCTCTTCTCCACCCTCTTGTCCCTCTCTTCTCCACCCTCTTGTCCCTCTCTTCTCCCCCCTCCCTTGTCACTCTCTTCTCCCCTGCGTGTCCCTCTCTTCTCCCCCCTCCCTTGTCACTCTCTTCTCCCCTCCCCACTCTCATTCCCCCTCCTAACCCCGTCAATTCCACTCCCTGTCAATTACTTCCCCCCACCTTGTCAATTTATTTCCCCTCCCTTTCAATTTATTCCCCCACCCTGCCTGTCCATTTATTCCCCCACCCTCCCTGTCCATGTATCCCCCCCTCCCTGTCCACCCTTCCCCTCCCTCCCTGTCCACTTATCCCCCCCCTCCCTGTCCATTTATTCCCCCCCTCCCTGTCCATTTATTCCCCCCTGTCCATTTATTCCCCCCCCTCCCTGTCCATTTATTCTCCCTGTCCATTTATTCCCCCCCTCCCTGTCCATTTATTCTCCCTGTCCATTTATTCCCCCCCCCTCCCTCTCCATTTATTTCTCCCCCCTCCCTCTCCATTTGTTTCCCCCCTCCCTCCCTCTCCATTTATTTCTCCTCCCCCCCACTCTCTCTCCATTTATTTCCCCCCCCTCCCTCCCTCTCCATTTATTCCCCCCCCTCCCTCTCCATTTATTTCCCCCCCTCCCTCCCTCTCCATTTATTTCCCCCCCCCCCTCCCTCTCCATTTATTTCTCTCCCCTCCCTTTATTCCCCCCCCCCCCTCCCCTACCTATGTTGTAGCGTGGCCGAGCTCTGTACTGTCCGCGGGTACAGGGAGCATTTGTTTCCTGTACCCGGCCGGACTAAAAGGAAGTGAACACTCAGTGTTCACTTCCTGTTAGTCCGTCCGGGTACAGGAGACAAATGCTCCCTGTACCGGCGGATCATACAGGGCTGGCCACGCTACAGTGAGGGAGTGACAGGAGGGAGCGCTGAGCGCTTCCCTCCTGTCAGCTCCTCTCTTCATGCTGCGCCCGGGCGGTGCGCCCTCATGGACGCACCAGCCCGGGCGAAGCTGCAGCTGCCTGAGGCTCTCTGCAGAGCGCTCGGGCGGCTGCAGCATTAGGGGGGCCGGCGCTCCTGGCGGCGCCCCTTCCTAAGGGGCGCCCTAGGCGGCTGCCTAGTCCGCCTTAATGGTAGCGCCGGCCCTGTGTGTATGCCCCATTTACACTAGGTCTACAGGGCAGGGACCCTAATAAATGCACAAATATTATAATCCTATTAGAATGTCTCCATAATTAGTGCACATACTGTCCATTATTAAAAGTAAATTGCAATGGTCATGTATCATAGCTGAGTGTAAAATATACAACGCTGTTTAAAAAAAAAAAAAAAAAATGTTGTTTTGTGGGGTTCCTCTTTAGCCGTTCGGGAGACGTCACACAACCGGAATCCCTTCGTCTCACGAACAAGGACCACTTCTGTAAGTGCGAAACCGCAAGGGAAACAATGAGTGCTTCCCCTGGGTTGCCGCAATTTCGTGTAGCCGAACACGTGGCAGAGAGAATGGCGGCCATCTTGTCTCCCGAACGTGGGCAGCGGTACTTGATTGTGCTTTTCAGCTAGGCACTTGCGCGAACGCCAGTAAACCTTAAACCGCTGCCCGGTCCAGTTCTCGACCACCTACACGAACAACGTTCAGGAAATATGAACTACCGAACAGGGAGGGGGGCATTCGTATAATGAAAGAAAGAGATTCCCTGTATGGTTTTTGCACAAGAACCTCACGAACGGAAACCAGCCAGGGCACCCATTTCCCTGGAACTGTTTTGGGCTAGCGCCTCATGCCTGACCGGTCAAAACTTTACCACGATGGCAGTCCCGATCTTTGGGATTCTTGGATGTGTTGGACACTCAGATCGGGGAATGTACTTTTCGTGGGGTTCTGAGATATGGTTGTGGTACTTTTGGGGTACAGGATATTTTGTTGGATTTTCAGTACCTGGCAGGTAATTAAATTAGAGGAGTTTTCTCAAGCAATTATCTCTCAGGCACAGAGGATCCTGGGACTGAAACCCTTGCATTATTGTGTGTAAAACCCCTTGCATGGGACTGGGCATAAAAGCCGTTTATGTGACAATAAACTTCAGTTGTACTCCCAGAACTGTGTGTTGTCCAGTTACTGGGGAGGAGGTGGGGTATTCATTGGCTGTTTTATTGTTCCTGATTATACTTTGGTGGATCCAGAGGAGAGTCCCTGCCAGGACTAGGGCTCCGCTACACTGATAATTTGTTTTTGTGACTCTATATTTTGTTATACTATTACTAGAGGTGTGTGGAAGGTATTCTCTGTGGTCTGCAATTAACTAATACAAAACTAAAAGTGCTGGTTCACTGTAATTGTCCAATTATAGTTAATTTACACAGAGATGGGGCTTATTGCATCACAAAGAAAATATAGCAGAAATACCTTTTGAGTCATCCTCTTGTCCATACTGAGATACTCTAAAAGCTTTTGGTCTATCAAATCGGGCTCTTGGTGACACTTTGTCTTTAGTGTCCCAGATTTTCAACTGGATCTGATGCATTAATGCTTTATGTATGGTGTTTTTTGTAACACAGAGTTCAATCTTGTGGCTCCATACCAACCAGAGTCTGCCATTTTCATCAAACCATGGTTTAAGTAACTAAGGAAGAAAAACAAAAATTTACAACAAGTTGGGATACATGGAAAGAGACTAGGATTCAAAAAAGTGCATACTTTCAGATGAAAATAAAGCTATGTTTAACCCCTTAAGGACCGGACTGTTTTTGCGATGTTGTACATTTGCGACCAGGCCTCTTTTTACACTTTTGTGGTGTTTGTGTTTAGCTGTACTTTTCCGCTCTCTCATTTACTATTCCTATACAAATTATATATTGTTTTTTTCAGGATAAAAGGGGCTTTCTTTACATACCATTATTTATATAATCTCATGTAATTTAATTTAAAACAAAATAAAAAAATATGATGAAAAATTTAAAAGAAATACATTTTTTTACTTTTACTTGAAAAATCTTTTACTCATCTACAAAAGCGAATGAAAAAAAACTGCTAAATAGATTCAAAATTTTGTCCTGAGTTTAAAAATACCCAGTGTTTACATGCTTTTTGCTATTTTTTTTGCAAGTTATAGGGCTATAAGTACAAGTAGGATATTGCAGTTTCAAAACATACATTTTTAAAATTTATCAATAGTGACATTGTAACACTATTATCTGTCATAAATCTCTGAATAACACCCCAGATGTGCATATATTTTTTTTAAAGTAGACAAGCCAGGGTATTCCATATGGGGTATGTCCAGTCTTTTTTAGTAGCCACTTAGTCGCAAACACTGGCGCTCATTTTTGTTTGTGTGTGAAAAAAGTCAAAAACTAAATTGAACACTAATTTTGGCCAGTGTTTGTGACTAAGTGGTTACTAAAAAAGACTGGACATACCCCATTTGCAATACCTTGGGTTGTCTTCTTTTGCAAATGGTATGCCACCATGGGGGTAATTCTCATTCCTGGGCTACCATACGCTCTCAAAGGCAACGCAACCAACCTGGCCATTTTCAATGTAAAAATATTTGACCCATATATTTGACCCTGTAACTTTCAAAAACGCTATAAAACCTGTACATGGGGGATACTGTTATACTTGGGAGACTTTGCTGAACACATATTAGTGTTTCAAAACAGGAAAACATATCACAACAATTATATCATCAGTAAAAGTGCTGTTTGTGTGTGAAAAATGCAAAAAAATCACTTTCACTGACAATATCATCGCTGTGATATGTTTTACGGTTTTGAAACACTAATATTTGTGTTCAGCGAAGTCTCCCGAGTAAAGCAGTACACCCCCATGTACAGGATTTAGGGTGTCATAGAACATTACAGGGTAAAATACAGTGCTAGCAAATTAAATTTATGTTAATAAAAAACATACATAAGTAATAACTAAATAAATGCACCCATGCACTAGGAATATGCCAGATCCTGATTCAGTGCAAATGTGGCTTTTTTTATTTGAAAAACTGGCAATACATTTTTGGCACAGTAAATAGATTTTTTTTTATAATTCTTTATTTTTGTTGTGCATTATGGGTTACAAACAATCCTGTTATGCCACGACAGCAGTCACAGGTATATCAACCTTAACATCGTCATGACAGGTTTAATCTGCACATTTTTTGTGAGTAGGTATGCGTACTAGTACGTGCAATCAACGTTAACAACGAGCGAATTATTAAAAGTTTTGCTTATTAAAACGTACATATCATGGAAAAGTTGGTAGAGGAGAAACAAAGGAAAAGAACAAGGTTTGAGCATACAATCTACGTTCAAGGTTATACTAGGTAGTTCTCATCATTCGCGTTAATATTGTTATCACTCGCCTTGATACCGTCATCTCTCGCTTTAGTGCGTGTGTGACAGGTTATCTCTCGCTTTAGTGCGTGTGTGACAGGTTATCTCTCGCTTTAGTGCGTGTGTGACAGGTTATCTCTCGCTTTAGTGTGCGTGTGTGACAGGTTATCTCTCGCTTTAGTGTGCGTGTGTGACAGGTTATCTCTCGCTTTAGTGTGCGTGTGTGACAGGTTATCTCTCGCTTTAGTGTGTGTGTGAGACAGGTTATCTCTCGCTTTAGTGCGTGTGTGACAGGTTATCTCTCGCTTTAGTGCGTGTGTGACAGGTTATCTCTCGCTTTAGTGCGTGTGTGACAGGTTATCTCTCGCTTTAGTGCGTGTGTGACAGGTTATCTCTAGCTTGAGTGCGTGTGTGACAGGTTATCTCTAGCTTTAGTGCGTGTGTGACAGGTTATCTCTCGCTTTAGTGCGTGTGTGACAGGTTATCTCTCGCTTTAGTGTGCGTGTGTGACAGGTTATCTCTCGCTTTAGTGTGCGTGTGTGACAGGTTATCTCTCGCTTTAGTGTGCGTGTGTGACAGGTTATCTCTCGCTTAAGTGCGTGTGTGACAGGTTATCTCTCGCTTTAGTGCGTGTGTGACAGGTTATCTCTCGCTTTAGTGTGCGTGTGTGACAGGTTATCTCTCGCTTTAGTGTGTGTGTGACAGGTTATCTCTCGCTTTAGTGTGTGTGTGACAGGTTATCTCTCGCTTTAGTGTGTGTGTGACAGGTTATCTCTCGCTTTAGTGTGTGTGTGACAGGTTATCTCTCGCTTTAGTGTGTGTGTGACAGGTTATCTCTCGCTTTAGTGTGTGTGTGACAGGTTATCTCTCGCTTTAGTGTGTGTGTGACAGGTTATCTCTCGCTTTAGTGTGTGTGTGACAGGTTATCTCTCGCTTTAGTGTGTGTGTGACAGGTTATCTCTCGCTTTAGCGTGTGTGACACATATTTTAGTTTTAAATCAGGCTTAAACATTTGGCTTTGGGGGCGGAGCCAACAGCCGAACAGAGCGGTCGCAACTCCAGTGAGCTCCGTGGATTACAAGCTTATTTACAGTCAAACTACAAATTTCACCCCCCTAAAATACAAAAAAGCAGGCTGATTACCCCGACAATCCAGACAGCATGGGGAAGAAGACCAAAAAACTAAAATCGGACGGGACACGTCCAGGCGCAAGTATCGGGGACCTGTGGCGGAGAGCGCAGGGGGCCCAGGAACCCCACATGGCGGACTACACAGACTATATGGACGACCTCACTAATTCCGATGATCCACTCTCGGACCGAGAAGAGGTGGCCATACCCGCTATAAAACAGCCGTCGCAACCCAAGACACAGACGGACGCGGCACCGGTCACCAAGGCGGAGATGAAGGAACTGCTGGCGGAGCTCAGACGGGGCATCCAGGCCGACATGGCGGATATGAAGAAAAACATCCAGGGCCTGTCGGACCGAGTGGGTGTCGTCGAGCGGGATTCCAAAAGCCACACGCAGCAAATAACCGCGCTGCAGCGAGATGTAACCTCCCTACAACAACAGTACCTGCAAACGGAACACAAAATGGCGGCGATGGAAGACACGCGGCGGGCCCAAAACCTCAAGATCCGGGGTATAGTGGACTCTATCTCGGACGCCGAGGTACCTCACCTCATCAGACGTCTGGTAAGCACGATTCTCCCCGCGAGACAAGCCAAGGGAATGAGCATTGAAAGCGTATTCCGAATACCCAAACCCGCGACAGCCCCAGCGACGGCACCCAAGGACATTATTGTTAAATTTCACAAACGTCATGACAAAATGGCAATAATGGCCGCCGCCAAAGGAAACACACCTTATACCTTCGAGGACATGTCCCTCACGTTCTATTCGGACCTATCTAGAGGAACTATGCAATGGCGCGCATCCCTCAGGCCACTCACCACCTTACTCCGTGCACACAATATAACATACCAGTGGCGTCCACCCCGCAAGTTACAGGTGCTCCATGGGAATGATACCTACCTAATCGTCGACCTCCTAGAAGCAAACAGGCACCTAGCAGCGTGGGGCCTCCCCCTCGATGCCCTACAGCGGCCTAGCAGACCCGCCAACACCCATACGTGGAATCCAGCCACATCAGAGACATTTGTTCCGAGGGGATCCCCCCAAACGGCACGGTCAACGAGCCCCCCTTGATACCGTAGGTGGACTTACGGACCCACACCCCTCATTTCCTGTGCTCTCGTGGGCAGTATGGTCTGTTGCCCGTATCAGAAGCTACCCCATGAAGCATACCGGGAACATTGAGTGACAGACGGCGGCTGCCTGCACCCCGGTTACCGATCTGGTCGCCGTACGAGCTGCCTGACGCTCCTGTGGGGATATGGTTGACTTCACGCCCGAAGACGCGAATGTGTCAATTTGCTTGTTTTGTTTTGTTTTCATTGTTGGACTCGTTTTGCACATCCACCCAGAAACAGCTGGACACCGTGCTGCCTAAGTATACTGTTTGAGGACTACCTTGCCCGACTACTCTCCTAAATCTATGTCCACGCTCAGGTCTCCTGTCTAGGACCAGACTCCTTATCTAAATGTGCCCATTAATTTAGCGGGATCAGTAGCGCATGTTCTTAGGCTCTTACTTAAGTTCTTCACTCAGTTACATAAATATGTGTTCTCTTTTTGGCCCAAAACTCACAGGCCTCTTAAGGTTGGGGCTGCAAATAGTTAAGTCTTGTAGCGCAATAGATTAAGGGCAAGATCGTTGTCTCATAGTTGGGTAACCCGACAATTAGTGCCAGTATACTGGGACATGACCCTCAGGCTGCCACTAATTCACACAGAGAGCTCAGTGTCCTAAGACTCACCCAAATGACATTGCTGTATTACTGTATTATGTTTTTGCTCTGACCGGTTAACCTGGACTCTCTCGTTACGCACTCACTGGATATCGTTTGATGTTTATATGTTATTCTCAGGTATCACAGCGTGCTAAATACTTGGCACTCGGAAGTAGCATGTTTTTCCTGGGCTTACCAGGTGCTCCAGAAAATTAGTCACAGGTCAGACTCTCCAATTAATGCCCACCCCTTTTTTTTTCTTTTTTTTTTTATTATTATTTCCCTTTGCCTACTATTGCATCCGCATAGATTTTAAACGTGTCGCCATTCCACTGCTCTACCCAACTCCCCAGCGTAGTCCACATGCGGGGTTAAGAAGCTTTAAGAAGCTTCAATCTAGCATTTAAAGTAACACACGATAGCAGAGACCAATCTTTTTCATTCTCTTTATTAGTGAAGCGACATCACTGTGTACAACCCTGTGTAACCTCATCCTATACCCACCTAGTATGAACACTGCTCAGGATAACCATACCACAGGCTGCGCTGGCTAAGAAAAATCGGGCCACAGCATTTAAAAATCTTGAACTACTCTCCTGCTATTTCTATGATATAGTTACCACAATCTTGACCCAGATAGCCTTACAAAACTTGTTTGAAAATCCTGTTATAGATATTTTAAAGCGGCACTGTCATGCCGAACTTACCTTTACTCAATCGCTTCCTCTTCTCCCCCTCTCTCAGGATCTGTTATTCTTTTCTTCCTGTCTTCTTTAGTTTTCTTTAAAATCATAAGACAAAGTAGGGACTCTGTCTTATGGAGGATTCCTCCGCTTGACCAGCTCTGACCAGCGGAGGAGCAAAGTGTGCTTCATTTCCGCTGGTCAGAGCAATTTTCCCATGATCCCTAGCTTTCCTCCCTGTTCCCACAATGCTTCCTGTCAGTATTGCCGAACGTCCTGTCACTTAGACAGAACGCCGGCAAAACTGCCGAATTGCATCCTAACAGAATGAGCACCGTTTCTCCATTGGTGTTAGGATGCAATTCGGTACTTTGTTCGGATCGGAATTTCATTCAAATGAATGAAACTCCGATCCTATTCATTGCTGTGGCTGCATCTTGCAGCCGCTTAGTAGATAACTCCCTAATTCCCACGGTATCAGGGAGCTATCTACTAAAAGGCTGAAAGACCTAAATTGGTCTTTCAGCCAAATTTACTAATACTAAGTAAAGATTACTTAGTATTAGTAAATAATATGCCCCTACTCGCTATACCGCGAGTAGGGGCATGTCTAGTAAGCAGTGAGCAGCCTGTGGCTGCTCACTGTAGAAAAAAAAAAAAATATTGCCCCCCACCCCTAAATGACGGGTGGGGGCCGTTAAGTAAAATAAGGGAGGGAGACCTATTGTCCCCCCCCCCCCGGCCCCCACCCCTGAGCGGTGGGTGGGGGCCATAAAGATAATGAGGGGGGGGGACCTACTGTCCTCCCCCCTCGGCCCCCACCCCTGGGCGGCGGGTGGGGGCCATAATGTTAATAAAGGGGGGGGGGACCTACTGTCCTCCCCCCCGGCCCCCACCCCTGGGCGGCGGGTGGGGGCCATAATAGTAGTAGGGGGGGGGACCTACTGTCCTCCCCCCCGGCCCCCACCCCTGGCCGGCGGGTGGGGGCCATAATGGTAATAAGAGGGGGGGGGGACCTACTGTCCTCCCCCCCCGGCCCCCACCCCTGGGCGGCGGGTGGGGGCCATAATAGTAGTAGGGGGGGGGGGACCTACTGTCCTCCCCCCCGGCCCCCACCCCTGGCCGGCGGGTGGGGGCCATAATAGTAATAGGGGGGGGGGGGACCTACTGTCCTCCCCCCCCCAGGCCCCCACCCCTGGGCGGCGGGTGGGGGCCATAATAGTAGTAGGGGGGGGGGACCTACTGACCTCCCCCCCGGCCCCCACCCCTGGCCGGCGGGTGGGGGCCATAATAGTAATAGGGGGGGGGGACCTACTGTCCTCCCACCCCCGGCCCCCACCCCTGGGCGGCGGGTGGGGGCCATCATAGTAATAAGGGGGGGGGCTACTGCCCCCCCCCCCGGCCCCCACCCCTGGGCGGCGGGTGGGGGCACTAAGTAAATCCCCCCCCATCAAGGTGACTAGGGGTGCCCAAGCCCCTAGTCACCCACCCCCCACCCAAATAAAAAATGCCCCTACCTACCCCCCTCACCCTAAAAAATAGTGAGGGGGGAATAAAATTGCTAACCTGTAAAGTAAAATTAAACTTACCATTCGACGTCTTCTTTTTTCTAAAATCTTCATTTTTCAGCCCCAAAAAAGGCCAAATAAAAAACCATCATAGCCGTCGAACTAAAAATAAAATAAAAAACCCGAGCGCAAAAAAAAAAACCTGACGAAAAAGAAAAAACCCGAGCGCACAA
The DNA here is from genome assembly GCF_036172605.1 of Pelobates fuscus. NCBI lineage: Eukaryota > Metazoa > Chordata > Amphibia > Anura > Pelobatidae > Pelobates > Pelobates fuscus. The sequence goes on from NC_086323.1 coordinate 186,177,091, forward strand.
AAAAATAATCCATCTTCACCCATGGAGGGCTCCGCGCAGACTGAGCTCCGCAGGGCGGGGCAAGGCTTATAAAGCCTTGCCCCGCCCTGCAATTAGCCTAAGAACACTCTGATTGGTGGGTTTAAGCCAATCAGAGTGCTCTTTGTCATTTTACAAGCGTGGGAAAGTTCTTTGGAATTTTCCCACGCTTGTAAAATGACACAGAGCACTGTGATTGGATGGCTTGAAATCCATCCAATCACAGTGCTTTGTGTCATTTTACAAGCGTGGGAAAATTCTTTGGAACTTTCCCACGCTTGTAAAATGACACAGAGCACTGTGATTGGATGGCTTGAAATCCATCCAATCACAGTGCTCTGTGTCATTTTACAAGCGTGGGAAAATTCTTTGGAACTTTCCCACGCTTGTAAAATGACACAGAGCACTGTGATTGGATGGCTTGAAATCCATCCAATCACAGTGCTTTGTGTCATTTTACAAGCGTGGGAAAATTCTTTGGAACTTTCCCACGCTTGTAAAATGACACAGAGCACTGTGATTGGATGGCTTGAAATCCATCCAATCACAGTGCTCTGTGTCATTTTACAAGCGTGGGAAAATTCTTTGGAACTTTCCCACGCTTGTAAAATGACACAGAGCACTGTGATTGGATGGCTTGAAATCCATCCAATCACAGTGTTCTGTGTCATTTTACAAGCGTGGGAAAGTTCTTTGGAATTTTCCCACGCTTGTAAAATGACACAGAGCACTGTGATTGGATGGCTTGAAATCCATCCAATCACAGTGCTCTGTGTCATTTTACAAGCGTGGGAAAGTTCTTTGGAATTTTCCCACGCTTGTAAAATGACACAGAGCACTGTGATTGGATGGCTTGAAATCCATCCAATCACAGTGCTCTGTGTCATTTTACAAGCGTGGGAAAGTTCTTTGGAATTTTCCCACGCTTGTAAAATGACACAGAGCACTGTGATTGGATGGCTTGAAATCCATCCAATCACAGTGCTCTGTGTCATTTTACAAGCGTGGGAAAGTTCCAAAGAATTTTCCCACGCTTGTAAAATGACACAGAGCACTGTGATTGGATGGATTTCAAGCCATCCAATCACAGTGCTCTGTGTCATTTTACAAGCGTGGGAAAATTCCAAAGAACTTTCCCACGCTTGTAAAATGACAAAGAGCACTCTGATTGGCTTAAACCCACCAATCAGAGTGTTCTTAGGCTAATTGCAGGGCGGGGCAAGGCTTTATAAGCCTTGCCCCGCCCTGCGGAGCTCAGTCTGCGCGGAGCCCTCCATGGGTGGAGATGGATTATTTTTTTGTGCGCTCGGGTTTTTTCTTTTTCGTCAGGTTTTTTTTTTTGCGCTCGGGTTTTTTATTTTATTTTTAGTTCGACGGCTATGATGGTTTTTTATTTGGCCTTTTTTGGGGCTGAAAAATGAAGATTTTAGAAAAAAGAAGACGTCGAATGGTAAGTTTAATTTTACTTTACAGGTTAGCAATTTTATTCCCCCTCACTATTTTTTAGGGTGAGGGGGGTAGGTAGGGGCATTTTTTATTTGGGTGGGGGGTGGGTGACTAGGGGCTTGGGCACCCCTAGTCACCTTGATGGGGGGGGGGGGGATTTACTTAGTGCCCCCACCCGCCGCCCAGGGGTGGGGGCCGGGGGGGGGGGCAGTAGGCCCCCCCCCCTTATTACTATGATGGCCCCCACCCGCCGCCCAGGGGTGGGGGCCGGGGGTGGGAGGACAGTAGGTCCCCCCCCCCTATTACTATTATGGCCCCCACCCGCCGGCCAGGGGTGGGGGCCGGGGGGGAGGACAGTAGGTCCCCCCCCCCTACTACTATTATGGCCCCCACCCGCCGCCCAGGGGTGGGGGCCTGGGGGGGGGAGGACAGTAGGTCCCCCCCCCCCCTATTACTATTATGGCCCCCACCCGCCGGCCAGGGGTGAGGGGCCGGGGGGGAGGACAGTAGGTCCCCCCCCCTACTACTATTATGGCCCCCACCCGCCGCCCAGGGGTGGGGGCCGGGGGGGGAGGACAGTAGGTCCCCCCCCCCCTTTATTAACATTATGGCCCCCACCCGCCGCCCAGGGGTGGGGGCCGGGGGGGGGAGGACAGTAGGTCCCCCCCCCTCATTATCTTTATGGCCCCCACCCACCGCTCAGGGGTGGGGGCCGGGGGGGGGGGACAATAGGTCTCCCTCCCTTATTTTACATAACGGCCCCCACCCGTCATTTAGGGGTGGGGGGCAATATATTTTTTTTTTTTCTACAGTGAGCAGCCACAGGCTGCTCACTGCTTACTAGACATGCCCCTACTCGCGGTATAGCGAGTAGGGGCATTGGGGAGATTTTAATCTCCCTTGTGCTATTATGGGGGTCATTTAGGGGTGGGGGCCGGGGGGGGGCAGTAGGCCCCCCCCCTTATTACTATGATGGCCCCCACCCGCCGCCCAGGGGTGGGGGCCGGGGGTGGGAGGACAGTAGGTCCCCCCCCCCTATTACTATTATGGCCCCCACCCGCCGGCCAGGGGTGGGGGCCGGGGGGGAGGACAGTAGGTCCCCCCTACTACTATTATGGCCCCCACCCGCCGCCCAGGGGTGGGGGCCTGGGGGGGGGAGGACAGTAGGTCCCCCCCCCCTATTACTATTATGGCCCCCACCCGCCGGCCAGGGGTGAGGGGCCGGGGGGGAGGACAGTAGGTCCCCCCCCTACTACTATTATGGCCCCCACCCGCCGCCCAGGGGTGGGGGCCGGGGGGGGAGGACAGTAGGTCCCCCCCCCTTTATTAACATTATGGCCCCCACCCGCCGCCCAGGGGTGGGGGCCGGGGGGGGGAGGACAGTAGGTCCCCCCCCTCATTATCTTTATGGCCCCCACCCACCGCTCAGGGGTGGGGGCCGGGGGGGGGACAATAGGTCTCCCTCCCTTATTTTACTTAACGGCCCCCACCCGTCATTTAGGGGTGGGGGGCAATATTTTTTTTTTTTTTTCTACAGTGAGCAGCCACAGGCTGCTCACTGCTTACTAGACATGCCCCTACTCGCGGTATAGCGAGTAGGGGCATTGGGGAGATTTTAATCTCCCTTGTGCTATTATGGGGGTCATATTGACCCCCATAGAGTGAGGAGGGGACCTGGGGGGCTAATGAAGTGGTGGGGAGCACTGCTCCCTGCCGCTTCTGTCTTTACATATTACAAGGAGGGAGCTGCACGCCGGTAGCTCCCTCCTTGTAATAAACCGAACAAACAAACGAACACTGATACACAGTGTTAGTTTGTTCGTCTGATTTTTTCTATTCATTCATTCGTCTGTCTGATGAATGAATGAATAGATGAAATTCCCGTTCGCATGTCCAGATGTTTCACTGGGCATGTGCGGGAATCTCACAGTCTGTCTAGTGTGGGTAGATGACGTGTCCCACGGGGACTTCACCTACCCACACAAAGATGGCGGCGCCCTGAATATAGATCGGGGCAGAAAATAAAGAATAAAAAATAGGTGGGGGCGGGGCCTGACCGCCGGTCGGATCAGACACGCTTTGTCTGAGCTCCGGCCTCGTAGCTGGAATACCGGAGCCAACTGCGGATCTTAAACACGAAACCGACCTGAAACTGTGCTCACTGCACCACCAAGACAACTGTGACCCAGGGGATACCCAACAGGAACATCCACGGCGCCAAAGTGACCCGGCCGAGGCCTGAGGCCTACGAGCTTGAGCCGAGAGAGACGGCAGCTCTCCCTGTTCTCCAGCCGGCGGTCTGCTGCTCCCCCCCCCCCTCTGGACCGGGGGGGTCATCCCGGTATCCATGGGCAGCAGCCACCGCAAACCGTACCGCCTTCACTTCGGCCACACCGAGCAATGAGATCCGTACATGTACTCCCAAGATGGCCGACCAATACCCATCCTGTGCACAAAAAGCCCCACGCCAGCACGCCTAACTAGCCCCAACGCCTGCTACACGAAGGAGGGGAATGTGGAGACAGAGGGAGAGCAAGACCTCCCTGGGCCCTTTACCGAAATCGATACCGCTACAGGGTAAGCCAACCAGCGCACCCGACATGCCTGCCATCCAGCGGCCCCAGCAACCCTCGACTGACAAAGAGCAGCCCCACATGTGAAAACCACAAAGCACACAGCGATGCCGCAAGGTTGTTGGCAGGCGGGTGGAATCGACAGGAACCCAATCCACGACCCACCGGAGACTGAACCCCGATGAAGCACCTACCCTGCCACGCAAGACAAGCCACCAAAATTGGTATCGGATGACGCAATCCCGACCGGTGCACCCAGAGGCCCGCAGTTTAGGACCCTCACAGAGACTTTAGATAAGCAACTAACTGGCAGCCTCAGATCTGAGAGGTCCAGCGATTGCATGAGGGTGTCAAAAGGCATCAAATGTTGATCAAAGGGAAGACTTTTATTGGACGAGTGTGGCACTCTTTGCCAATGTGCTTCCCAATGTTTCTCTTTGAGAAGCATTGGATTGGAAGAAAAGGCAATGAAGCAATGCAGGCAACAGCACTGAGTGAACCTGCACACACAAAAAAAAAGCAGTGGGAGTACCTGTCATAACACAGGTACAAAGCTCCAAATCAGATGTGACCGCGATCGCCGGCGTGGGATCACCAGCGACCAGGAAAGTACATAGGACGGCAGGGACATGCTATGCTGCCCCCCCCCAGCGTTTAGAGCCAGCTCCCTAAGGACGGGATAGCACACCTGCAGTCCTTAAGCGGTTAATACAAAGCTCCAAATCAGATGTGACCAAAAGGTAGCTGCCCAGATGTTGTAGAACAACTTACATTATCCATTTATAATGCTAGAGTGTTCCTTTAATTGATTAGAAAACATGCATTTATTAATGCACATTGGGGATTATACTTTAAACTAAGAACTGAGCAAACTGGAAATGACATTACTAAGTTTAGGTCAAAATAACTGAAGTCTAAAGATAAGAGAGTTCTAGTTTGTTTTTGTTTGTTTGTATAAAAGATACATTTTCCAAAATCCCCAATTTAGTGTATTAAAACCACTGTCCTATGAATAAAAGTATGTTTACGCATAAAAAAAAAAAAAAAAAAAAATAGGTAATCTGGGGGGCTTAGGGGCATTTGGGGGTGACTAGGGGGTCGATTGGATGTAGTTGAGGCGGGAGGGGGGTTAAAAAAAAAACGGAATTCGGCATGACAGTGCCGCTTTAAAAACAAAATGGTGCACCGTGAAAGTATTGCCTTATTGCTTGTAAATTTGTATCCTGACTCTCTTGTCAATTGCCGTTGGGGCATGACAAGCTGTTTGTTATTATTTGCACTACAAAAATAAAGAATTAAAAAAAAAAAAAAAAAACATTTGGCTTTAAACATAGATTGGAATTATAAGTATGTTAGAACGGTGCTATAATCACGCTATAAACAATCAAGTAACGTAAATGCATATCATTAGTGGTAATACGCTAGAAACATGTACATATGATGTAAGATATCCAAAGCTTCACGGTGCTATAGGAGCTACGCTTATATATATGAATCTGAAGCTCAACATCGTGGCTAGGATAGTGCAATAACCCTGCTATGGGCGTAATTGTGTATCATTGGTGCTAACACAGAGAGGTGGCCTAAACAGTGGGTTGTAGAGTATAACATAAAAGTATAAGGGAGACATCAAATGAAAAGGAGAAACCACAGGGAAAATGATAACATTTACAAGTAGAACCCGTAGGAGGCTTCTGTAGTGTCTGGAGTCCCGGACAGCCTACTTGCAAGAGGTATATCGCAGTCCCACTCTGGTGCCTTAGTGAGTCCTTGTCTTGATCGCGGCTTGTGTTCAGGGGGTGTCCCGTGATGTGGGTGTGGGATGTTGTTGGTCTTACCCGGCGTTGCCGCCATTTTGGGCCCTGTGCCTCGCCAACTCCACACCCGGACTGATGGCACTCCCATTTTAGGCAATGTGGTTCCCAGCCGGTAAGCCTTCAGCTTGCCCGTGTGCCCCAAGCTCTGTGCCCTGTCAGCCGTCGAGTAGCACAGTCCGTGAGGCGGTCTAGGCCCAGAGGGCCCTCTTTGTGGCTTCAGGCGTCGCTGTGATATGGGTCTCCTCAGACTGCGTGGAGCGCGGCGTCGGACTTTACCGGATCGGCGGTGTGGCGGGAAGGCCGGCTTGTCTTGGCGCCCTGCTTGGGTAAGTGAGGGCGTTTGGTGATTGCGTGGGTGCTGTTTCGCTTGATGCGGGTGGGTGAGTGATGCCCGCCTTGCGGGAGTGATTGGTCGTGTCGAGGCAGGTGGATTCAGCTTACCCACCAGCTTTCTCCAGAATGCCTTGAAGTGGTGGTTTATTCGAGTGAGGATGTCGTGTGAGTTGTCGTTGCGGTCGTAGGCAAACGCTGTGTCCGCCATCTTAGGGAGGTCTCCGTTCGTTGCCTTCGGCGGTGTTCCCCTTCTCCTCTCACTTAGGGTTGCCACCTCAGGGTGGACCGGGATTACCCCCGCCGGTCCGAGGGGGGGGTAGCAGGGCTTGCTCGTGTGGTGGGCAGCTTCAGGGTGCCTCCAGGACAGGGGAGCGGCCGCCTCCCCCACCCGCGGCAGACCAGGCCGCATTGTCGGTCGTGGTTGCATCTGGCCCCAATCCTGTTGCTTAGGAGCCCATTGTGTGCCCTCCATCGCGGTTGGCATGTGGGTGCCCAGCAGAGTTGGTTGTGTCGCTTGGGTGAGCAGATAGCCGCTGGTTTTATCAAGCTTTTGCGGGAGCTCATGGAAAGCACATCTATCCGCCATGATGGTCAGGCCCCGCCCCCCAGTAAATAGATTTTAAACATACCTGTGTTTCATGTTCTATATAGAGCTTGGCCACAACACCGAACAGTACCACATCCGCTTTTGTTGGCTCTGTGTGTTCTGGGAGCAGATGATACTCAAAATGGTAATATTCCTGAGCCCGGGGAGAGTCTATTAGCTTCTTCTGCTGTTTTGGATTTTTTTTTGTGTCTTGGGTGGGATCATCTGTAAATAACAAGATCTAGTTACTGAAACAACCATCACCATATACATTCAAGTAATAAATGAGGTGTCACGTATGGCCAATGATGAGACAGAAAGGTGTTGCATGGTAAATAGATCTCCTGATATTTAAAGGAGTACAGCTCTAAGTGAACATCTCTCTCTCTCTCTCTCTCTCTCTCTCTATATATATATATATATATATATATATATATTAAAAAAAATACAGATAAAATGTGTATCTTGTAATACATTATTTATTGGACTAACAAAATCTTTTAATGGCAAGCTTTCGGGAGAACCTCCCTTTCTCAAGTCTAAAGCATTTCTGAGCAAGACGACACATAGAATTCAAAGTTGAGTTGTGATAAAGGGCGTTAAAGCGACATGAGTGCAGATAAGACACAGGTTTAATAGAGAACAGACACCATTCTTGCATAGAGAGAGAAAAAAAACAAAAAAACATGCAAACAGTGCAGGAGATGGTGCCTGAAGGGGAGAGTAAAAATAAATAAATAATTACTAAAATTAAAGGGACACTATAGTCACCTGAACAACTTTAGCTTAATGAAGCAGTTTTGGTGTATAGAACATGCCCCTGCAGCCTCACTGCTCAATCCTCTGCCATTTAGGAGTTAAATCCCTTTGTTTATGAACCCAAGTCACACCTCCCTGCATGTGACTTGCACAGCCTTCCATAAACACTTCCTGTAAAGAGAGCCCTATTTAGGCTTTCTTTATTGCAAGTTCTGTTTAATTAAGATTTTTTTATTCCCTGCTAAGTTAATAGCTTGCTAGACCCTGCAAGAGCCCCTGTATGTGATTAAAGTTAAATTTAGAGATTGAGATACAATTATGTAAGGTAAATTACATCTGTTTGAAAGTGAAACCAGTTTTTTTTCATGCAGGCTCTGTCAATCATAGCCAGGGGAGGTGTGACTAGGGCTGCATAAACAGAAACAAAGTGACAGTGAATTGAGCAGTGAAATTGCAGGGGAATGATCTATACACTAAAACTGCTTTATTTAGCTAAAGTAATTTAGGTGACTATAGTGTTCCTTTAAGAGTGCATGAATTCCCATCCAAGAGTTACAGGATATGCATGAAGGCCTATATCCAGCATACAGATAGACGAGCACACACTCACACTTACCCACAAGTAGTGTAGATGTACAAGTATACACAAGTACATACAACAATATACATATAAATAAAACCAAATGCCCGAATATATGTACATACCCACCTACACATACATCCACACACAAGCACCAATACATGTACCTACACATATACCAATATGCCTACACATACATAGACCCATGTATATGTACACATACATGTATGCATATGTATATACACACTATATACATAAACACACAAATAGATAGATAGCTAGATAGATAGATAGATAGATAGATAGATAGATAGATAGATAGATAGATAGATAGATGTAGCAAAAAGAACCTCACTCCAAGGTCTTTGTTGAAGTTTTCAAGTAAAACTTAGCTTTTATTTAATCCATATAAAAGTGTTAACGTTTCAGCCCCCACATGAAGCTCTCATCAGGACAAATAATAAAATGCAAGTGTACACCCTTAAACCAATTACACCTTAATTGTGTACTCACCGAGCCATGCAACGGCCTGCCCTATATTTGTGTAGTAAAGTATCACTGAGTGTGGTGTGCTCATGTACAGGGCCCCAAAAGGGGGAGTGACTAAGTAATACTAGGCAAGTAGCCAGAGGATCTACATCACTGGACTAATACGGCTACAATCTCTACAATATATATATAAATAAATACTCCAGTAGATCCTTGCACTCAGGGGAATCTCCTTTAAACACTGCGGGTGCTATAAGCCAAGGTCAATAGCTACAACACAGTAGAAAGATAGCCTGCACTCACTGTCTTTTGAAGTTAAAATACCCTTTTTTATTTGGAAAAAGTTGAAATGATGATATTTAAGACTGTCATGGTGTGGTAGTTTTTCTTCTTTTAAATATAGTCCCCTCCTTTACTGCGTTACATTTATGTATTTAAATGTTACAATCATATCCCCCCTGCTTGTCTTTCCTCCAAGCTATACATGTTAAGAAACTTTAACCTTTCCTGGTAAGTTTTATCCTGCAATCCATAAACCAGTTTAGTAGCCCTTCTCTGAACTCTCTCCAAAGTATCAATATCCTTCTGAAGACATGGTCTCCAGTACTGCGTACAATACTCCAAGTGAGGTCTCACCAGTGTTCTGTACAATGGCATGAGCACTTCCCTCTAATACCTCGCCCTATACCACCAAGCATTTTGCTAACATTTACTGCTGCTCTATTACATTGCCTGCCTGCCTTCAAGTCATCTGAAATACTCACCCCTAAATCCCTTTCCACAGATGTTGAGGTTAGGACTGTATCAAATATTCTATACTCTGTCCTTAGATTTGTATGCCCAAGATGCATTATCTTGAACTTATCCATATTAAATTACCATTTTTCTTGTTTACTATTTGCCTTATGTAGTAAACAAGGTAAACAGAGAAAGGTGGCACAACCTTTCTCGGTTTACCTTGTTTACTACTTTTGTGAGTAGGGCATAGAGGGAGACCTACTTTAGGTTTGCTGCCCCTTATATACCATCCTTATAGTTTTAGTTTCTTTAGTGCCGTTTTCCCCACCCTGTACTTTCTAACCATTTGCCTTTTCCCTCCTGGAACACCAACCCTGTTGCAACTCTTTGTATCATCAGCAAAAAGACATACCTTACCATAAAGACCTTTTGCAATAACACTAATAAAAAAAATCAAGAGGGGGGTGGAGCTAAGCGGCCATGCCGAGCGGTCGCACTGGAGACAAGCTCCGTGCAAAAACGCTCTCAAATAGCCAAAAACAGGGCAAAATCTTGCTAAATCGACGGATGGGCGACCCGGAGAGGGGAGTCCTAACAGTGAAGAGCCAAGAGCCAAGCATTCCGACCAAAATCGGAGGCCCCTACCCGGGGATAGGCCTGAGGCCTACCAGAGGCCTACCCGGACAAAGTAAGGGACTGCAGCCACTCACCTGGAGGTCTCCCCGGCATACTTCCTCCCCCCCCCCTTGCCGGAGAGGGATATCCCGGCACCTAAAGCCTGAAGACGCAACGACAAAGACACAGAGGTGACTGTCCTACTAAGCCAGCACAGCGCCAGCAAGCATCGGGTCACTGGGAAGTAGCTAAGATGGCCACCCAGTGAAAGCCCCAACAGCGAAGCACGCAAGCCCAACCAACCATGAACGCCTTGGGGGACTTCGACCAACTCTGTGCGAGCTTCTGGTCAATGCTGAGTGACCGTGGAAGGGCTCGCCATCTGGCAGTGAAATTAGTGGCCACGTGGATCCGTCCAGTAACCAGGAGGCCCCATTACAGGCATCCACTACAAGCACCCAGAAGGGCAACAAGACCCCGCAAACGCCGTTGAGCCCAAGGGCGGGAGGCGGCGCCATATTGAATGGGCGAACATAATGACCCCCACACACGAGAGAACATGACTGCTAAGCAGGCCTCCCACACAAGCTACTCACCAGCTCCAAGAGCCAACGTCCAGTGAGGCTCACATCCATCCCTCCACAGCACAGCTGCAAACCGGAGAGCTGACACACCACCCAGCGCACACCTATGAGACCCAGGGATGCCGGGCTTCCGCACACCGGGAAGATCGCACCAAATACACCGACCAACGCAGCGGGCACACTCTCTGCCCCAACACGGCATCGGCTGATCGGGCAGGGACTTGGACTCAATACCAGGCATAGTACTCGCTGTAACCCAGCCTCATATGCCCCAAATGAACTCCCACGAACCTCAGTTAACAACGTTATTTTCTTCCCAGTTTTACGTTTCTCTTTTCTTTTAGGCTGCCAATGTTAGCCCTTGAAACGCAGCGTGCAGAAACAGCTTACCATTTAGAATAATGACTAACCATAGCATGTACATACATCATGAGCCCCGGTATAGCATGAGGCTTAAACCTGTAGGCACATGAGAAAGGTTTCCTACTACTCGATAAATGCATTTCCTAAATCTGTCTGCATGTAATACTACGCATGGGCCATAGGGCCGCACTGCTCGACCCAAGGACAGTCTGCACTTTAATGAGGCGACCGAGGGATGTCTTGTGGTAATCTACGTATTGCTAATATGATTAAAGGAATATAGCCATGGGGGTCAACGGTATTGATGTACTGTACTAGTTTAGCTAACTGATTTACTCACTCACTTATTATAATTCACTACCAATCTACATGTCTGCTAATACGTTGCTCTGAATCGAATGTCTTGTTTTATCAGCAGACTAGTAAGTTCCAGCATCTACCCCACTGCTGTAGAATATAGCGAAACAACGCCAATTTACACACAAACTACACTACAATGCAGTAAAACTTCGACAAGGTTAAGCCTGTAATTAAGCTTGTTTATATTACTACAAAATTGTGCGTACACACTAGCCACTGCCAAGCTTTTGTGAATGAATGTTTTTAGTACGCTGTTGTGGCGTTTGCCAATGTTATGTACCAACCTGCACCACAAAAATAAAGAATTAAAAAAATTAAAAAAAATTAAAGAGGATGGGTCCAAGTACAGAACTATGAGGGGTCCCTCTGGTATCAAGATCTTGCTTTGAATATACTCCATTGACTACAAGCCTATGTTACCTGTCACTTAGCCACAGTCTAACCCATTAAACAATATTGGAATCCAAACTCAGATTGCAGTTTATTGGCACTAATTCAGAACCACACAAACACATTCTCTATTGAAATCATGATCCCTGAGGTCCAGTGGGGAGCTGCTGTGATAACTCGGAGCACTGACTATAGAGTTATATCCTGGGAAATGTCACAACCAGGTTCCCAGCATCAGAACATTAGGATGCATTAGGGAGATATGTAGCTAGTGCAGAATGATTCCTCACTGTATCTTCGTTAGGCAAATAGCACTTCAAATGATCAATTTACTTGCAAAAGAGCAATTCAGAATTCAGTCTTTTTTACCTGATTTTGTCAATCCTGACAAAATCCAATGTTTAATGAATAACCCCATTAATATTAGGGAATAACCCGGCTAAGTTTCTCTACAAAGCACATAAAGAGAAGTAGGTGGTCAAAATATTACATTTTCAATATTCAATTTTGTCTTGAGTCAGAAAGCAGTTAATTGCTATCTAATTCAACATTTAGAGCTTTTAGCTGACTAGTGTAAAGTACGATTTCATGGATTATTCGGATACTAAGGGAAATAAAAAAATGTTGTGCTTACAAACAGAAAGCACTGGCTGATTTATTTACTGAAATATTTCTTAGTGAAAGTTTATGGTGTAGTGTGAGCACAATAAAACACAGTTGCATGTCAGCTGTTAGCAATACCTTTAGTGGTTGTAGGAGGTATGGCAAAAGCAATAGTGATGGTAAAAGTTATGGTATGAGAAGAATCATGCAAATCACTGACTGAACTTGCCACCCCAGACTGTTGTATAACATCATGCTTTTCAGACATTTTCTGACACTTCTCAAATGGACTTTGCTCTTTAGTATTTGTCTCATTCTTAAATTCAGCCTCGTCTCCATCTGATGAGCCACCTCCAGTTCCATAGCCAGACACCTCGCTGTGATCTGGGGTTAAAGATGTTACATGAGGAGTTCCAAAGTCAACATCAATCTCACTATCAGGGGCACCGCTACTCAGAGCAAAACCTTCATTGGAAATTGGCCCTTTGGATGCATGTTCTGTATGAGACAACTGAATAACTGGAGGCCCCTTCATCGTGTTGATTACTGTTGCTTAGAGAAGACAAGGATGTTGCGGAAGGAGACACCGGAATGTTGTCCAGAATCCTAATGACAGAAAGCGATTAAACATTTGCTGTAACAATAAAATAAATCCAAAACATTCCCATTGACACTGGGTATAATTAATCAGACTATTCTAACATGCAGAGAGCAGCCCATATAATGGCTATCAGCAGCCATACAATCTTCCTATCAGCAGCCCGTACACCCTTGCACTCTTCTCATGTGCACATACAGCAACCCTTATTCCTCTCCCTGAGTATATATAATAAGCCCCTGCACCCTCTTCTTACCCATTTTCGAGCAGCCCATACACCCACCCCACTTGTAGGTCTTATATCAACAGCTCAGCTATACCCTTGCACTATGATGAGAGAGTCATGGTTACAATATCATTCATTCCCTTCTACTCGATATGCTTCAAAATCCCACTTGCATCTCCTGTTTATGCCTCAGCATCTCTCACTCAGACAGGATTAAAAAACGTGAGCAGAAGATTTTTATATGAAAAGTATATATTTTTGATATAGTAATCTTTTGTTCAAGTTTTGAAAGGAAATTGGATTTTTTTTTAATGAAGTATATGTAATAAAAATAATGAGAAAAACCCATCCCTACCTTTAGTATATGACAGGATCATTCAGCCATGTACACACCCTGAGTCAGACACTGTTAGAAAACAGACTGTCTATGAGATCTCCCCTGCTTCACTCCATGCAAAGAAACAGGGAAACTATAGAGACTGTCAGATTCAAACACTGACCCAAGATGGATCCCGTCTGTAGCGGAGCTCCTATACCCCGACTAAGTATCTCTGCTGATTCTTCCTTGAAGCTATAAGAACGCTGCTCAGTGATCATAATGTGGTGGAATCTCGGTAAAAATAAATTTAGTAGGCCGAGATTACCACGTGGCATGTGTACGTGCATATGCTGACGTATCGATCAGTTGGTTGCACGAGGCAAGATACGATCAGTAGTGTACGGAGCATGTGCAAGAATACAGGATGTAGTATTCCCCCTCCTCCATTGTGTTGGACAAGCCATGCGGTCAAGCAGGAAGTTAATTCTTATTTGTGTTGATTGGTTAAGAGAATGTGCGGGTGGAGCTTAATATGGGAGGAGTTATGTGCCTATATAAGGAGCCTGCACTATTGTCCGGGACTCAGAACTTGCTGTATTTTGGTGACGCTAGTCCCTCTGAGTCCCGATCGGTGATCCAATAAAGAATCTCTTCCTTCCTGAAGAAACCTGTGTCCATCTCTCTGTGCTTCGCTTCCGTCAGTTTCTCCGGTATCATTTGGTGCATTGGCCGGGAAGCTCATCGTTCAACGGTAGCTGAGAGGCAGAGGCGTGAGACGGTCTATCTTTGCCCACGTTCTCTACGGCTGCACCCCTGAACTTCTGCGTGGACCTCCCTTCGTCTCGGCGCCACTGGTCTGTTGTCCAGGAGATCATCGGCCTCTACGTGAGAAGTGCTGGGGTGTCCCCGTCGATGAGTGTGAACTCAGGTTCAGGAACGAGGAGGTAAGACAACTGCTGTTTTAGACGGCAGGACCCACTAGGGGTATACCGATTGTGCGGTAGGCCCAAAGGGGTTTGAATCTGTGTATCTGCCCCCTCTGTCGGAGGGAAGGAGCGAAGGCGCACCGCTCGATCGAACGCTCTTTAGTCAGACCGTTTGATTTTGTTAGTCAGGCGGGGTCCTGGTGTAAATAGCCCTAGCCGGACACCGGTGTCTTGTCTAGACTAGCGTTCTAGGGTGTATATTTTGTTCGCTAGGTCGGAGGGACCGGGAGACTAAGCGGCGCCTGTGTAAATTCGGTTCGCTAGCTCTCAACCTATCTGGGCTAAGTGGGAAGGCGTGTAAATTTGGAACCCACTAGACTTTTGATAGTGCGACTAAGAGGCGCCTGTGTAAATTCGGTTCTCTAGCTCGCTATATGTGGTGATTGGGCAGTGTGGCTAACCAAAACGGGTGTATATAGTTTTAGGTAGTCCATTCAAGGTACTGGCCAATAGTTTAGTTGGGAATTGTAAATGTGTTAAAGATTGTTTAGTAAAGTGTATATCTTGTTAGATAGCGCGAGCTCAGCCGTCTAGCGAGAGTGTTAATAGTGTGTTGCTGTATCATAGTGCACGGTACCATAACCCTGTATATTTACTGACACTGTATATAAGTACTAATCATTGTCGTCCATTGCATGTTTAACACCATAACCACTAATAATTGTATTGTGACCTTAACTTGTGCTTTGACCTATGCTAACCGTACTGTAACCGCTATTTGTAAAAGACGATGTTACTGGGGTGTGTTATAGACGGGTAATTCGTATATAGAGAATTATAGCGTGGGTGACTGTATAGTTACGCCAAAGGGCATAATATTGATTATATAGTGACTGGTGTAACAGCTGTGTGTGTACGGGAATTCCCTGAGTGTTTATTGTTATTGTGTACGTTTCACTTGGTAACCGTACCACGTGGTGCTGTTGCCAGAGGAAACGGGTGTGACTGTTGAATAGTACGCGTGTATAGTATTCGTTGTCGACGACGTTCCATTGTTAAGTATGGGTGCGTCGCAGTCAACGATTCCGGATCCCTTAGGTTGTATGGTGAAGAATTTTAAAAAGGGATTCAAAACTTGTGATTTTGGGGTTAAAATGTCTCCTGTACGTTTGGTCACTTTGTGTACTAGGGAGTGGCCTACTTTGGTTGCGGCATGGCCGCCACGTGGCAGTTTGGATCCAACTCTGGTACAGCGCTTACACGTGGCTGTATCAGGTAGGCCTGAACTTTACGGCCAGTTTCCTTATATTGATTGTTGGAGACAGGCCGTAAATGACTCGCCAAAATGGCTCCGGACATGCCACGAGGAGCAATGTCGCCTCATGGTAGCTAGGACTTGTTCGTCCACTAGGACTGGTGTTAGGCCCATTTTGGACACGCCCCCTGAGTCCGAGATCCCTTTGCCGCCCCCTTACTTTCCGTTAAGAGGAAGTGACGCAAATGCAGGAAGTCCTGCAACCCTCCCCTCATTACCCTCATCCACTTCCGCTTCCTCCTCCAGTACAGGATCCACCCCCCCTCGTACTAAATCTCCCCTTCCGGAATCAGAACCAACCCCCATTAAAAACGAATATCCTGATTTGGCGCCACTTCAGACTTCCGGTCAAGCTTCATCTAGCTCGGCTCGAAGTGTTTTATTTACAACCTTTTCCCAAAACCAAGCTCCCATATCCCCATACCCTATTTCTCCCCGACTGGAACCTATGACTGACGCCCCTCCACGTAGCCCCATACAGACCCGACAGTTGACCGGTGCCCAACAATTAAAACACTATCAGATGCCTCTTCGTCTGAATCCTGGGCCAGCCTATATCGATGCCGCAGGCCAAATGGCACATGCTGACCCGGTCTTTGTATATGTCCCATTCACGACAACCGATCTTTTAAATTGGAAGACCCACAATTCCTCGTATACTGAGAAACCACAAGCTATGACTGATCTGTTCACCTCAATAGTACAGACACATAACCCGACATGGGCTGATTGCCAGCAGTTATTAATGACTTTATTCAACAATGAGGAAAGGACAAGGATTAATCAAGCGGCCATTAAAGCACTAGAGGATAAAGCCCGTACTTTAAACCAAGCCAATCCATCAGCATGGGCCGCAACACATTATCCTAACACCGATCCCGATTGGAATGTAAATGGTGCTGATATGGTTCAACTCAGAGCCTATAGAGACGCTATAATTGCTGGCATGAAAGCCGGAGGAAAGAAAGCCATTAACATGTCGAAGACAGTTGAGGTGATTCAGAAAAGCGATGAAGCGCCCAGTGTCTTTTATGACCGATTATTGGAGGCATACCGCTTGTATACCCCCTTTAATCCGGAAGACGCAGATAATTCCCGAATGGTGAACTCCGCCTTTGTCAGCCAAGCTTACGGAGATATTAAGCGCAAGCTACAAAAGTTAGAAGGGTTTGCAGGTATGTCAATCACCCAACTAATGGAGGTAGCGAATAAGGTTTATATGAATAGGGAAACAGAAAGTAAGAAAGAGGAAGAGCGCAAGATGCGTAGAAAGGCTGATATGCTAGCGGTAGCGATCGCAGGCGTAGATAGACGGGGCCCAGATAGAGGCGATAGTAGATGGAATAGGGAGCCTTTGAGTAGGAATCAATGCGCGTATTGCAAGGAAGAAGGGCATTGGAGGAACGAATGTCCGCAAAGAGAGCAGTACGAGAGAGACCTACCCAGGGCAGGCTACGGAAACTTTAGAGGCAGAGCGAGAGGTAGAGGAGGCCCCGGAGGGAGTAATGGTAATAGAGGGAGTAATGGGAACAGAGGAAGTGTTAGGGAAGACAGGTATATTCCAGCAGCGCAAAGGTCCCGCGATAGAGAAGGT
This sequence comes from Pelobates fuscus, assembly GCF_036172605.1. Classification (NCBI taxonomy): domain Eukaryota; kingdom Metazoa; phylum Chordata; class Amphibia; order Anura; family Pelobatidae; genus Pelobates; species Pelobates fuscus. The sequence continues at coordinate 186,194,323 of NC_086323.1, forward strand.
AGGGACTTTGTAGGATTGGCTGACACGGTCATGGAGGACTATTGATACCGACCGGGCTCCATCCCCCTTGGTCGAGCGGAGCCTATGGTCGATGTATCAATAGGGGGAAAAAGGAGTGCGTTCATGATCGACACTGGTGCTGAACATTCAGTGGTGACTAATCTAGTTGCTCCTCCATCTGGAAGGACTATTACTGTGATAGGAGCAACTGGAAGAAGTGCTGAAAAACCGGTTCTTAAAAGTCGACTCTGTACATTGGGAGGCCACGTAGTAAAACATCAATTCCTTTATATGCCTGAATGTCCAGTCCAATTGCTGGGACGTGATATGCTATCTAAGTTACAAGCGCAGATTACGTTCCTACCAAATGGAACAACATCTTTAAAGTTTAATGGACCTTCAGGTATCATGACATTATCCGTACCAAAGGAAGAAGAGTGGCGACTTTATACAGTGTTGACTAGCCAAAACCCTAGGAGTGATGAGACATTATTTAACATACCAGGAGTTTGGGCAGAGAACAACCCACCAGGACTGGCCCGCAATATTCCACCTATAAAAATTGAACTAAAACTTGGGGTTTATCCAGTGAGCCTAAGACAATACCACATCCCGCAGAAGGCTAAGAAGAACATCCAATCCTATCTGGATAAGTTCATACGGTATGGTATCCTAAAATTCTGTACTTCCCCCTGGAACACCCCATTGCTGCCTGTTCAAAAGCCCGGTACAGATGAGTATCGACCTGTGCAGGACTTGAGAGCAGTCAATGATGCGGTTGTTAGTATACATCCAGTTGTACCCAATCCATATAACCTGCTTGCTTTAATTCCGGGCGGGGCTACCTACTTTACAGTCTTAGACCTCAAAGATGCCTTCTTTTGCCTCCGAATTGCCGCAGAAAGTCAATGTATTTTCGCTTTCCAATGGGAGAACGCTGTAACGGGCTCAAAACGCCAGATGACTTGGACAAGACTGCCCCAAGGGTTTAAAAATTCACCTACCCTATTTGGTTCAGCCCTAAGTCAAGATCTACTGGATTTCGAGTCCATCCCAGGAGAGTGTGTATTGTTACAATATGTAGATGACTTGTTGATAGCAGCAGTTACAAAAGAAATCTGTCAGCAAGCAACGCACGATCTACTACACATTCTCTGGAAGGCAGGATACAAGGTGTCTAGAAAGAAGGCTCAGTTGTGTTTGCCAACTGTCAAATATCTGGGATTCCATATCTCTGAAGGTCAAAGAATTATGGGGCCAGAGAGAAAAGAAGCTGTCTGCCAAATACCAATACCCAAGAATAGAAGACAAGTGCGAGAATTCTTGGGGGCAGCAGGCTTCTGTAGGATATGGATTCCCAGCTATGCGATACTGGCAAAACCTCTGTACGCAGCAATCAAAGGTACAGAGCACGACCCCTTCTTATGGACCCAAGAACAGCAAACGGCATTTGAAGATGTGAAGAAGGCTTTGATGAGTGCCCCAGCATTAGGTCTACCTGATCACACACGACCATTCTACCTGTATGTACACGAGCAAAGAAGAATGGCTGTGGGAGTATTGACACAGTACTTGGGATCATGGCAAAGACCTGTTGCCTACATGTCTAAGCAATTAGATGCAGTGGCCAGCGGACTTCCACCTTGTCTAAGAGCAGTAGCTGCAGCCGCCCTGCTAGTAGCTGAAGCCGATAAACTCACTCTGGGTCAAGAACTTTATGTACGAGTCCCACATGCAGTACAGACGTTGTTGGATTACAAAGGAAATCATTGGTTTAGTAACAGCCGTATGACCAAGTATCAAGCAATGTTGTGTGAAAACCCCAGAGTGCATTTAGAGACTGTAAACACCTTAAATCCAGCTACCCTTTTGCCACAACCTACTGAAAGTCAACATGATTGTTTGGAAGTAATGGATGAAGTATTCTCAAGTAGACCAGATCTTCGTGATTTTCCCATCCAGAACCCCGATGTTCAATATTATACCGACGGCAGTAGTTATGTGAAAGAAGGGATCCGCTATGCAGGATATGCAGTGACAACAATAGACAAGGTGATAGAAGCTCGGCCACTGGCGAAAGGAACATCAGCACAAAAGGCAGAATTGATAGCACTGACACGAGCGTTACAATTGGCTGAAGGTTTAAGAGTGAACATCTACACGGACTCCAAATATGCGTTTTTAACCACTCATGCCCACGGAGCTTTGTATAAAGAAAGAGGACTACTGAATTCAGAAGGCAAAGAAATCAAATACGCAGCTGAAATCCTACAACTATTGGAAGCAGTGTGGGAGCCGAAAGAAGTCGGTATCATACATTGTCGAGCGCATCTGAGAGGAGATGGTGATGTAACCAAGGGAAATCGGATGGCAGATAGTGCAGCTAAGCGTGCTGCTGAATCAGGAAGACAGGAGTATGTGGGGCATATAGCTGCTCTTATACCAACTCCACTGTCCCAATGGACTCCAGTTTATACAGCTCAAGAAGAGGAGTGGTTAAAGACTGAACCAGGAAAGTATTTGGAGAACAAGTGGTATCAGCTAGAAGATGGAAGAATAGTCATACCAGCATCACTAGCGGTAGAAATTGTCCAAAATTATCATAACGGGACACATTCTGGGAGAGACAGTACTGAAGAATCTCTCAGAAAACATTTCTACATACCAAGATTGTCCAACTTGACTCAGGCCATTGTACGAAGATGTGTAACGTGTGCTAAAAATAATGCAAGACAAGGACCAGTAAAGCCACCAGGAGTCCAGTTTATGGGGGGACTCCCCATGTCCGATTTACAAATAGACTTTACAGTGATGCCTAAATCGGGTGGACATCGTTACCTGCTGGTAATTGTGTGCACCTATTCAGGCTGGGTAGAAGCATGTCCTACTCGTACAGAGAAAGCAGGAGAAGTTGTGAGATTCCTGCTACGAGAAATAATACCCCGATATGGACTACCCTGTTCTATAGGATCGGACAATGGTCCAGCTTTTGTTCATCAGTGCCTACAACAACTGACTCATATGCTTGGTATAAAGTGGAGGCTTCATACTGCATATAGACCCCAGAGTTCTGGTAAGGTAGAGAGAATGAATAGAACTATTAAGAACCAGTTGGCTAAAATGTGTCAGGAAACCCAACTTAAGTGGAACGTTCTCTTACCCATAGCTCTATTGCGAATCCGCAGTACCCCTACCAGAAGGATGGGCCTCTCTCCTTTTGAAATTATGTATGGGCGACCACCTCCCGTACTTGGTAACTTAAGGGGGGATTTGAGTCAGTTGGGAGAAGGAATTACCCGGCAGCAGGTTGTAGAGTTGGGTAAGACTATGGAGGAGGTACAGAAATGGGTACAAGATAGATTACCTGTGAATATTTATCCCCCTGTTCATAGTTATCATCCAGGAGACCAAGTGTGGATTAAAGAGTGGAATAATGTACCGTTAGGGCCCAAGTGGAGAGGTCCTTATGTTGTTCTTTTGTCTACCCCTACAGCGATAAAAGTAGCCGAAGTGACTCCGTGGATACATCACTCCAGGGTTAAACCAGCAGCAGTCGATTCTTGGCAAGTTACAGCAGATCCAGAGAATCCCTGCAAGATCCGGTTAAAACGCACTACTCAGTCGGAGTAACGAGGAACTATTGTGGATTACAAATTTTATTATTTTTGGGATTTGGTGCGTGAGTGAGAAGGCCATAATAAAGCCTGTCCGCCCACCGACGTATAGTTTATAAGCCAGGGAAAGTCTCGAAGGGACTCCTGTGAAGACGAGCAGAACTCCATTCCCTGCAGCCCTTACATCCTGGAAGCTGAGGTGCCTTCGCACGGACGAAGACTGAGGATGACGGCGAAAGATGTGTTTTTGATAGTGTTTATTTATATGTGTTTTTATATTCAGGAAGGTAGAGGTACCGACACTCCTAGCTGTGAGGTATGCATTAAGACTACGAGAACAGGTAACCATATTTCCCAAACCCTAATTTGGCATTCACAATACGAGTGTAAAGGAGATGTATCGAGATGTAGATACCTAAATATAGACTATAGTGTGTGCCATTTAGGAGTAGGAGAACCTAAGTGCTTCAGTCCGGAGTATCAACCTCGTACAATTTGGTTGACTCTCAGGAATGGAGATCCTCAGGGGACCCTAATTAATAAGACGGTGTTAGAATCCGTACATTCTTCGGGTGTTCTGCTATTTGATGCGTGTAAAGCGATATCGAGTGGTAGAAAGCCGTGGAATGTATGTGGGGATCTTAGATGGGAGAGGACGTATGGGTCTAATGATAAATATATTTGTCCCAGTAGTAAAAATAAATATGTGAGTCCTAGATGCCCAAATAAAGACTATAACTTTTGCCCATATTGGTCTTGTGTGGGGTGGGCGACTTGGGGACAGACAGTAGACAAAGACATGATAGTGACTAAGTTGCCTACCAGCCCATATTGTAAGTCTATGGAATGTAATCCCATCCATATACTTATAAATAACCCCGATAAGTTCTTAGACAAATATGGCAATTTATTTGGGTTTCAGATATACGGGACGGGTTTAGATCCTGGGACAGTATTGTTTATAGGGATAGAGACTGATACGGTATCCTCCCAAACTCATCAAGTATACCATTCCTTTTATGAAGAGATGAGTATAGATAATAAGATCCCCCATAATGCTAAAAACCTGTTCATCGATTTAGCCGAAAGTATTGCCGGTAGTCTTAATGTTACCAACTGCTATGTGTGTGGAGGTACTAACATGGGAGACCAATGGCCTTGGGAAGCAAAGGAGGTAATGTCCGGTTCTGAGGCAGTTGACCAACTAATATCTACACAAGCCGATTATCATATGAGTGTTAGAGGTAAATCTGAGTGGAGATTAAAGACCTCCATCATAGGTTATGTTTGCATAGCAAGGAAAGGAATAATGTATAACACTTCTGTAGGAGAATTAACTTGTCTAGGGCAAAAAGCTTATGATGATGATACAAAGAATACAACTTGGTGGTCGGCTTCAAATGTCTCAGAACCATCTAACCCGTTTGCTAGATACGCCAATTTAAAGGATGTGTGGTTTGACCTATCCATCACATCTACCTGGAGAGCCCCAGCAAATTTGTACTGGATCTGTGGTAAGAAAGCCTATTCGGAGTTGCCACAGGACTGGGAAGGGGCATGTGTGTTGGGTATGCTCAAACCATCCTTCTTCTTGTTACCGATTGAAACAGGTGAGACTTTAGGTGTTAAAGTGTATGATGTGAATCATAGGAAGAAAAGGGGACCCATAGAGATAGGCACCTGGGAAGATGATGAATGGCCTCCCCAGCGTATCATAGATTATTATGGGCCAGCCACGTGGGCTGAGGATGGTACCTTTGGTTACAGAACCCCTATTTATATGCTCAACCGTATTATAAGATTACAGGCGGTGGTTGAGATTATCACCAACGAGACATCACAAGCGCTCAATCTTCTAGCGAAGCATAACACCAGGATGAGGACAGCAGTCTACCAAAATAGATTAGCCTTGGATTACCTTTTGGCAGTAGAGGGAGGTGTATGTGGGAAGTTTAACCTGAGCAATTGCTGTCTTCAAATAGATGACGAAGGGCAAGCAATAGCTGAGCTTACTAGCCATATGGTTAAACTAGCGCATGTGCCTACTCAGGTATGGAAAGGGTATAATCCAAGTAGTTGGTTTGGTAGCTGGTATGAGTGGTTTGGAGGGCTTAAGGCAGTGGTAGGTGGAGTCCTACTGATTTTAATGTTGTGTCTACTCCTGCCGTGTCTTATACCCTTAGTAGTTAGGTCTGTGCAAAGCCTGATAGGAAATATAGCAGAGAGGAAGGCTGCTGCACAGATAATGGCGATTTATAAGTATAAGGCTCTAGATCAGGGAGAACCAATGCAGGAAGATGAGTGTTAAAAGATTCACATCATAAGATAAGTCTGGTCTGGTTCAAGTTAACTTGCGGTGTATGCAAACCAAGGTTAAGTGATGCCTCAAGTAATTGTGAAATATCAAGAGGCATCAAAGGGGGGAATGTGGTGGAATCTCGGTAAAAATAAATTTAGTAGGCCGAGATTACCACGTGGCATGTGTACGTGCATATGCTGACGTATCGATCAGTTGGTTGCACGAGGCAAGATACGATCAGTAGTGTACGGAGCATGTGCAAGAATACAGGATGTAGTATTCCCCCTCCTCCATTGTGTTGGACAAGCCATGGTCAAGCAGGAAGTTAATTCTTATTTGTGTTGATTGGTTAAGAGAATGTGCGGGTGGAGCTTAATATGGGAGGAGTTATGTGCCTATATAAGGAGCCTGCACTATTGTCCGGGACTCAGAACTTGCTGTATTTTGGTGACGCTAGTCCCTCTGAGTCCCGATCGGTGATCCAATAAAGAATCTCTTCCTTCCTGAAGAAACCTGTGTCCATCTCTCTGTGCTTCGCTTCCGTCAGTTTCTCCGGTATCAATAACTCCCCCCCCCCCCCCAAGTAACTAGATGACACATAGTTCTGGTAGTCAGCTGGTCTTTATTGTGCCACACTTGGCTACATGAGGATGCAGGCATCTGTGTCTGGGAGATAATTGAGTCAAAAGAAGGATAACTCAGTTATCCTTATAACTCGGAGGATAACTCATTACAGGAAACGATACAAAAATAAACAAAATACCCCAAAAATATATTAGAACTATACAGGAACCCCACAAGTCAGCCCGGATCTGAGTGCCCAAGTTGTCCAAATAGTGTTCAGATCCGTTTGGTTAGCCCAAAACAGTTCCAGGGAAAAAGAGGCTGCAACCAGTCAACTTTCGGTGCGAACCCTGATGCAGGCTCCTCCTGGCTCTTAGGTAGTGAATGCTCCCCCTGGTCGGAAGTATATTTCTCTCGACCTGCGCTCTCCTAACTCGTCTGTGAGCGGAATAGGCAGTGGTACAGTTACCGAGTTCGTGTATCCAAAAGAAGCTCCAGACACTCGCCAACCATGTAACTGTTGCCTGCGTTAAGGAGACAAAATGGCCACCATTCCCTAGAACACGTGCGTTCGGTCATACGAATGGCGGCCACCCAGGGAAAGTAATTGATATAATAAGTTCCTTTGAAGTAAATGAGCCAGAGGGTGGTTGAAGTTTGGTGGGTATAAAAGGGGGAATGAGTCTTGGTTTGGGAAAAAACAAGGGGTACAGCAAACAAGCGGACCCAGTCTGCTACACTGTCATATACTAAAGAGTTTCTCTATTTTTGCATACACTCAAAATTATTATTTTTTTTAAATACTTCCTTTCAAAACTCAATGAAAGCATTATTGTATTTAAGAATAGTTTTGTAGTGACAGTGTCCCTTTAATCATTAGGTGACCCTATGCAGATCAATGAGTTTTCTTGGCCCCTATTTAAAATCCCCATGTGAATAATTAAGTGCCTAGGGCCCTGTGGGATCTTACTCCATATCTGCTCTCACCGTGACACTTAAATGTCCTTAAATGTCCTTAAAGATCGTCCAGTGACACTAACCTGCCCCGTAATACATGTCCCCTCTCACACACATGCCACGGCAGCCATTTCATTTCAAGTTAAGAACACTCACTAACCCGAGTGATGCCTCAGATCAAACTTTGTATCCCACCGCCATGGAAAGCAATCCGCACTCTGTGTTCGGTGAGACGGGGACCCGGTCACTATGACGGACTCGGTGTTACCGTGTGAGGGCTGATAATCTCTCGGTTACCGTGTCGCAGTGTGCTGTGAGGGTCCTGTGGTTGTTGTTGCAGTGTGAGGGTCCTGTTGTTGCAGTGTGAGGGTCCTGTGCTTGTTGTTGTATTGGATATCGGAATCGAACACCCGCAGACCAACACAGGGATAAAGTTAGGCTGCCGCTTGGTGGTTGCTATGGTGAAGGTAAACTAGCGGTCAGGAATAGGTGAAAGCCAGGCAGGGTGTTACACTATGAATGAATAAACACAAGCTATACTAGGGGTATACTGCCAATCACTGGCACAGTGTACAGCACTGTGTATTGGGCTACCCACACGGTATGATATCTCGAGATTTATGAATATTTTAAAACATTTAATAAAAAAGTGGTGTTTTTATTCGTCGAACTAAAACTCGCTGAGCTGTGTGTGGAGTGGCTGTGTGTTTTTATTTGTTGTGTATGTCTGTGTTGTGGCTGTGTGAGTGAGTATGTGTGGCTAGCTGCCTGTGTATCATGCGTGTGGGTGGCTGTGAGTGATGGGTGGGTGTGTGTGAGTGATTATGTGTCCTGTGTATGGCTGTGAATGGATAGCTGTTGACTCTACAGTAGCTGACGTATGTTGCCATGTGTGGCTGTGGATGATGTGTGTTGCTGTGTATGGGTAGCCGTGTTTGTTCTAGCCAGTTTTGTTTTTGCCCCCTTCTTACCAGGGGGCTATGTTTCCTATTCTCTAGTGGCCCAGTTTTGCCTGTGTCTGGCTCTCTGGTGGTCCAGTTTGCAGAGTTTGTGGTCTCAGGCATATGCAGATCACTGGCAATCCTTCAGTGCCAGAGGTACAGACGGTATACTCCCTCCCTCACAACCTTGAGGGGGCTCATAGGTGTTGCTAAGGAGGCTTTGGAGGCTGAAATTCCAGATAAGGGTATTTTGGCCTGATCTCTACAGTTGGTGGAGGGGACGAGAATATTAGTGTTTTATTTTTTTTTAAATTTCTGTATTTATTATTATTTTCTTTTTACACAGTTGTCTATTATATATATATATAAAAAAAAAAAAAAAAAAACTGTAGTAGAATTCTACTTCGGGTTAAGAGGAGGGGATGCTAAGGAGCCGAACTTTGTTACAAACTCCCCAATTAGTTGAGTAGCATAGCATGATCACAGTGAATACCTGGCTGTGAATAATGGGATTGTTTCTGGCTCCCCTTTCATCCTGGAGAGCATAAGCTGCAAACTGTTCATGGGTAGATATGGGAGGACAAACTCTGAATGTCACTAATTAAATATGAATCCCAAAAACTGAGGAAAGAATAGTCAAGTTGAGATCATGGATGAGTTGGAGCTATTTTTCCCCAAGTGTTTCCATTCTGATTTAATGAAAACAATGTGTCGTTTAATAAATAACCCTGGTAAGGATATGTCAGGACATAAATAAGGGATGGAGTGAGCATTCATGCACACAGTCAAGGGCCTGACAAGGGCGGGGGGAGGCTGGTGACCATGTGCTGAGGCAGTCAGTGCAGATTAAAACATCTCTACAACTGACTCCTGCAAGGCTTGATGCCATATGCAAGGTAAATAGCTAAACCTGACGCACCTGCTTCGAAAGCAGAAGTCTATAATATTAGGCATTTTATTAATATCGACTCATCTGCATCAAAATCAAATTATTCTACCCAAATGATGTTTCCATGTCAGAATCTAGTCGATTTACCAAAAGAACTCTCATGGTACTTTTGGTTTCAAGCTGTCTAAGTACTCGCGTCAAGACAGGAATGGATTGACGCATACACGTCAAAACCAGGCCAAAATGTTTATTTTAAGGACAGCATTATTATTAATAATAGATCACAGTTGCATAATTCTAGCCAGATAAAATATATGACGTGAACTATAACCTTTGTACCTTTTTAGAATATTCGAACCTGGCGCCCTGGTCCAATGCACTGAGTATATGTCAATAATGCTAAACTGACGCAAAAGGCTCAGAGTTATTTAAACCACTAGAAACCTAAGACCTGCACCCTTTTGTGCTTTCCTGACCCTTAAAAGGTTACTCCAACCTCCATGACCACTTCTGTTTTTAGAAGAGGTCATCATGGTAGGACAAATAGACAAATCTGTAAGTTTCCATAAGACAGAATGAACAGCACAATCACAGGACAAGTCCAACGGATATCAGCAGGCTTAAGAATGACTGGATGAGATAGCATGGTAACAGTCGAGAAGTTAAATACCATCTGGAAAGAAGTCTCCTGTAGCCAGGAACTCAATGTATTGTGCTGGTTAAAACAAAGATCTTAATTTATTCCTGCTTGTACAAATTACATCCTATTGTTACTTCCCAGTTCCTAACAAATTAACAAACAAATGGAGTGGGGGAGGGGATCAGAGTCTATTATTAGCTGATGCAGCACTGAGATACCCCAATGGGAACAATCCCGAAAAGCAGTAAGCGGCCTATGTAAAAATGGTTTATCTATGTACAGCAATAAAAAGTGAGATGTATTTATTCCAATAACAACTGTTATGGACGTAAATTAGAATTCGTAAAATGCCTATTTACTCATGCATACTCATATTCAATATTTACTCAAAATGGCTGCCAGAGGCAACCCCTCCCATTGACTAACTACCTCGTGTAACAAGATGGCGCTGGAATCCAGAGTAAAATCCTGTGATGACAGTGACATCACGCCTTGTAGGATGTGCATTAGATAAAACAATTAACACCTTACCAATTATTGATGTATTTTCTCTGTTATCTATAATTTTGCATATTATGTATTTTTGCTTTATAAGGGGCATGCTGGCCCCCTGAATAAACATTCCTGAAGTTCCTTCATCAACCAGAAACTTGTGTCCAGTGTGAATTTACTTTAGGAGCGTGCACACATTAAATATCAACAATTTGGCTAGGGGCAGATATTCAAATCATCAAACACTTGGTTTGGTCCACAACACAACATCAGGATGGGAGAAGGGCTAATAGTTGCAAACTCCATTTTTTTTACCAGTGCGCTTCAATTTGAGTAGAGTGCCATGCAAGATTTCAAAGAAGAACAAATCTTACCTTGGCAGGAGGTCGGCAAAGGTGACCAAGCCAGAGTCTAGGACTACAACCAGACCAAATATAGGCAGAGACACCCAAATTCAGCGAACAAAATAATCCCATAGGTACCTTCAATGAAAGGGCTTGAAGCAAATATAAGACATAAGGTTAAGTTTAATTGATCATAACTAGCCAGGATAGATGAGGGAAAGTCCTGCACGTAATTCTGTCTGTAGAGCAAGGAAGATTGGAATTTCCTCTGATAAACAAAGGTAAGGTCAGGCAAAACCCAGACAACGGAAATATTTAATTTGAGAGGTGCACTAAAAAAAGGTGAGTGATTGTTTAAAAGGTGGGAGGCAGTGCTCTGGGAAAAGAAACATTGAACATTTCTGACTCATGAGTATTAAAGGGACACTATTGTCACCAAAACAACTTTAGCTTAATGAAGCCGTTTTGGTGTATAGTTTATGCCCCTTCCCAATTCACTGCAATTTAAGAGTTAAAGTAACACTAGAGGGTCAGTGTGGCGGAATGGATGCTCTAGCTACACTTTTATTCCCTTTTGTCTGGCTGTCCGTGAGACCCCGTTCGTTTACCGAATCAACTCTGTGTGGTCCCCTTGTTCACACCTTTTAATTACCGACCGCCCCTGGCTGTTAACCACAAATTGTCCAAGGTTAACCATGATTACCAATACCATCAAGTGTATAGATGGCTAAGTGGCACTCAGACCCCAAATAGAGAGCCTCCTCCAAGATACAGATATCGTATAAATAAACCATCATTCCAAACCATTGATGTCAGTTCAGGCGGGTCTGCCTCTGACGCTGACACTAAAGATGATAGAACACACACCAGTTCAGCTCCTTTTTTTAGAAATGGACACTCATCCACACGAATCACCAGGTTCTTCACGAATGAACACCAGAGGCGTAAGAAGAACTCGATCACCCGTAGAGGGCAGAAGGGTAGAAAGAAAACCACCGCTACAGAAGAAATGACTGTGGTATTCAATTTATCAGACAAAATACTGACACCAGATCATTACTCTGTATTAACCAAAGGCCTTATATTTGTACCTGTCATAAAACCAGATGAACATTGAATTGTATAAGTTACAGATACTGAGCAGTAATGAACATCGAAAGGAGGACCAGACTGTCACCTATAAAAATAACCAATTTCCAACTAGGTAAAAGAGCGATATTAAAACTTCCAATAATTCCATCAAATCGTGGAAAAAACTAAATATAAGTGGAGCTCTGAAATACCTGAACAGATGAATATTGTTGATTAGAATGCTATTACAATAATCTGCAAATGATAAAACTCCATCTCTATATACAAATTGGATGTGGAGGAGACCAGAAGGAGACAGAAAGAGGGCAGTGGATCTCCCTTAAAAGATCCCAAGGCGGTTTTCACTAGAGCCAGGTGGTCTTTTGGCTCTACACTTGTGAGTTGCCAATTTAGATTACTTTATTCACCTTTGGTGATAATAACTATCTGCACTATGATTTGATTGTTTATCATTTGCAGATTATTGTAATAGCATTTTAATCAACAATATTCATCTGTTCAGGTATTTCATAGCTCCACTTATATTTTGTTTTTTCCACGTATTGTATTGTGAAGGTTAAGGGAATTCTTCACTTAAGTGTAGAGCCTGTTTTCACCTTATTGCATTTGTGTGCACTTGTTTGTATACACTGAATTCCATCAAATCATTTATGCAAGCACTTAAAATGGATACGGATCATACCATTAATAATCCCTCAGATCATAGACAGAATTTAACAATCTCAGAGAAAACCGCTCTGAAAGACCTGCAACAAGACCCTAAAATTATCATCCATCAAGCGGACAAATGGGGCACTATAGTCATCTTGGCCTATGATCAATATAGAAAGGAAATTATGGGACAACTCTCCGATCAGACCACCTATCAGAGACTTACCTTTAAACTGGTCAGCAAATTTAGGAATAGAATTAGCTCCCATATCTCTCATGGATTACAGATGGGCTATCTAGATACTCAAACATCAAAATTCCTTTTGGTGGATAATCCAAAACACCCGGTGTTATATACAATTCCGAAGATTCACAAGGATGCTAGTAACCCTCCGGGCAGAACCATTTTGTTGGCCAGAGACAGCCTATTAGAACCTATTGCTAAATATGTGGACTTTTATATTAAAGAATCAGTAATGGACCTTCCAACCTGCATTCGTGACACCAATGACATCCTGAACAGAATCAATAAGATATCTCTACCAGATGAAAATGTGCTTTTAGCCACCTTAGAAGTACAAAGCCTGTACACAATCATACTTCATACAGAAGGCATACAGGCTCTCAGAGACATCCTAAGTTCATCCGACAAATATTGTGGCCCTCCAATTGAATATTTGCTAGAGTTTCTCGACATTGCACTCACATGCAACTATTTTAAATTCAAGGAATATATTTTTTTTACAACTGACCGGGACAGCGATGGGGGCGGCCATGGCACCTTCATATGCCAACGCATACATGTACAAATTCGAGGACGTATATTCTTAGTCCTCTAATGGAAAAAATTATTTTGTATCATCGATTTGTGGAAGACATGTTCCTACTGTGGCGTGGTTCCCCGGAAGAACTAGAAGAACAGATCAACAAAATTAATTCACTACCACTTCCAGTCAAACTTACATACAGTTCCACTGAGATACAATTTTTGGACATCACCATTTATAAGGATGGAGGAAAACTAGGCCATACTTTCCATTGAAAAAAAAAATGATAGGAACACGCTACTAACAGCCACCAGTTATCACCCTAAACAACTCAAAGATTTGCTACCGATATCCCAGTACATGCGAGTATTACAATACAATAGCGATCCCAATAATCAAGAGAAACAACTACAAGAAATGACACAGAGATTCCTAGAAAGAGGAAAGAGCACACAAACACTGGAAGTTACGTTGGCCAAAGCCACAGAGAAATGGACCCAGGAGAAACAAGACGAAATGTACCCCAGATGTATTTGCCTCTGACATTCCATACTGGAGCTACCCAAGTCTGCAAATCCATTAACAAATACTGGGACATACTACATTCAGATAAGAATCTACCTTCTATATTCCAAAGAAGACCTGTAGTCAGCTACAAAAGGAATAAAAACTTGAGAGATATGTTGGTTCGCACTGACCCTACACAGTGTTATAAAAAATCTATAATACATAAGAAAAAAGAATGTTACAAATGCAGTGGCTGTGTCACGTGCAGCCATATGCATTCCGGCAGCTCCTTTTGTCCACCCCCATAGACTATATCCCCCCCTTTATCCCGTGGGGGTGATAGGTCGACATTGCTGCTTCAAAGAGAAGCATACTTGTTCCACCATTTGAATACAGTGGTACCCAGAGGCCTTAATGAACAAATTGTATATTCCATGTTCCAATAGTTCAGCTAATCTCTTAAAAAATTTAGTGAAAGAAAGAGCTGGTGAAATTTTGTATAGCCCATAACCTAGGTCCTCAGTGTAAATATCTTTAAGTTAATAGAGCAAAAATCGCTCATGCTGTGATTTTTACCATGTAGTAGTATAATACACATGGTTTATTGTCATACAATCCTACATAGTAATATGTTATATCCATCCAATTATTTTTAACTAAATATATAATTTTCAGTATCCTTTTGATACTCTATTTTGTGGCCATTAATAATTTTTATTACATAGTAAAAATAGATTTTGACTATATCTTCGTTGTACAAACCCTGCTGGTATGTGTATAAAGTTCATGATTAGAGTTGAGTGAACCCTGACTGTAAAGTTCGGGTTCATACCGAACATTAGGTTTTTTGGACCCCGGACCCGGGGCAGCCAATCAACAAGCATTTGACTTGTGTGCCCTTAGAAACCATCACAGCCATGCCTACTAATGGCATGGCTGTGATTGGCCAGTGCAGCATGTGACCCAGCCTCTATATATAAGCTGGAGTCGCGTAGCGCCGCACGCACATGAGGTCTTATTAGTGTAGGGAGAGGATGCTGCCGCTGATAGGGACAGCTTGGGAAAGAATTCTGCAAACTAGTACATTAGTGGGGTGTTTTTTTTTTTTGGTGCTAAATAGTATATTTGGGTTGTTCACTTCATATCTGAGAGTCAAATCGAAGTGTAACTTTTATTCACATTTACTACATCGGTCACTTGTAATATTGTTTCACACCTACAACACTTGTTACACAGATCTAAGTCATAGAAGTTATCAATAGCTAAGAGGTACTTAAACAATATTGTAATTCTGGGGCAATACCCAAGTCAAACTGAGAGGTCAGTTTATAGGGAAAACTGTTGTCTGGATACAATTCTAAAACAATTTCCATATGTCCTTTGCAGACTTTACATGCTGGAAAAACACAGGTGCCAACTGCTGTGGCTTTCTGCAGTGTGCATACCGGCAAGGAGGGCAGGGTTGAGGTGAGGTGGAAGATGATGTGGCGGATGATGAGGTCCTAGACCTCACATGGAATCAAGGTCATGCGAGTGACGTGTGCAGTTTAGAGGAAGAGGCGCTGGTCGCACAGAGGCACCAGCACAGCATAAGAGGGAGCAGGGTGCAAAAGCGGAGCGGCCGTCCCCTAGCGCTCGTCGGCATGTATTAGCTTGAGAATTAACAGTTATCGAAGTAATACATGTAGCGATCAAAGGGTCCATAATACAGTTGAGCGAACCCGAACTGCAAAGTTTGGGTTTTTACCAGATATAACAATCCATTCGTAGTTTTACAGTCAGGTGGGCAGTCCGGTGACCAGGACCCAGACCCTGTCTGGGCGGCGGTCGGACGACTGGGACCCAGTATGTCTGATGTTGAAGTTAGGAGTCACAGTGTGGAATGGATTAGCAGGGTCTGTTGCAGGGTAACCACACGCCCCCTGGTGTTGAGCACCAGCGTTTTGCTGCCACATACCAGGACCCTGATGCAGCTTCAGTAAAAAGAGTTCTGGATACCAGAAGCCATCACCAGACTGATCCGCAACTTGGAACAGGATGTGACATTCACTGTAGCGGCTGTGCGCGCTTTTAGCGTTGTCACCCTTCTGCTGCTCGCCTGTCTGCAGAGCAGAGGCTTGTGAAGGCCTTTTCTCCATGCATCAGGAGTTGAGCTCAGTTTGAACAATGAAAGAGAATACCCTGCACTTCAACCCTCTCTCAAATGGATAATTCTGGTGATCCTCCTGACAGCCATGCTTTAGATTTTGAGTTATGTTCTTCCAAAGCTAAAATCAAAGTATTTTATGTTATTTTAAGTGATTTCCCTATCCATATTTGTTTGCAGGGAACTTGTCCTACTCTTACCCCCATTGTACTTCCTTTTGCAGCTCTCTAGCCTTTTCCATGACTTTTTTTGTGGGCAAAAGTCCGGGTCCCCATTGACTTCAATGGGGTTCGGGGTCAAGTTCGGGGTCAAGTTCGGTCCCGAACCCAGACTTTTTTTCAAAGTTTGGCCGAACCCGCCGGACCCGAACATCCAGGTGTCCGCTCAACTCTATATGTGAGTAAGTAAACTTTCAAATTCAAATAGAGGTGGGGTCCCAAATATTTCAGTAACTGTGTCAATTACCATGTGCCAATATGGTACCATTAGCATGCAAACCCACCATATACGGGGTCCAGAATACCGGATATACTCGAGTATAAGCCGAGTTTTTCAGCACATTTTTTGTGCTGAAAAACCCCAACTCGGCTTATACTCGAGTCAATAGTCTGTATTATGGCAATTTGCATTGCCATAATACAGACTGGGGCTGTCAGAGCTGTAACTTACCTCTCCTGCAGCTCCTGTCAGCTCTCTCCTCCTCCGCGCCGTCCGTTCAGCACCTCGGTCAGCTCCCAGTGTAAATCTCGCGAGAGCCGCGGGTCTCGCGAGACTCGCGAGACTTACAGTGTGAGCTGACAGAAGAGCTGACCGGACGGCGCGGAGGAGGAGAGAGCTGACAGGAGCTGCAGGAGAGGTAAGTTACAGCTCTGACAGCCCCCTCTCCCCCCCCCACTGAACTGCCAATGCTGGACCACCAGGGAAGGAGAGCCCCCCTCCCTGCCATGTATCAAGCAGGGAGGGGGGACGAAAAAAAAATATATAATAATAATAAAAAATAATAATATTTAAATGTAATAATAAGAAATAATAATAAAACAAAATATTAAAATAATTAAAAATAAAAATAAAATTGCCCATCCCCCACCAAGGCTCTGCAACACACACACACACACACACACTGCACTCATACACACACTGCACTCATACACACACTGCACTCATACACACACCCTGCACTCATACACACACACTGCACTCATACACACACACTGCACTCATATACACACTGCACTCATACACACACACTGCATTCATACACACACACTGCACTCATACACACACTGCACTCATACACACACACTGCATTCATACACACACACTGCATTCATACACACACACTGCACTCATACACACACACTGCACTCATACACACACACTGCACTCATATACACACACTGCATTCATACAGACACTGCACTCATACACACGCTGCACTCATACACACACGCTGCACTCATACACAATGCATTCATACACACACTGCACTCATACACACTGCACTCATACACACTGCACTCATACACACACGCTGCACTCATACACACACTGCACTCATACACACACGCTGCACTCATACACACACGCTGCACTCATACACACACGCTGCATTCATACACACACTGCACTCATACACACACTGCACTCATACACACACTGTAAAATAAATATTCAATTAATATATCTTTTTTAGGATCTAATTTTATTTAGAAATTTACCAGTAGCTGCTGCATTTCCCACCCTAGTCTTCCACTCGAGTCAATAAGTTTTCCCAGTTTTTGGGGGTAAAATTAGGGGCCTCGGCTTATATTCGGGTCGGCTTATACTCGAGTATATACGGTAAGTAAAAAGTTGTGCTAGAAAAAATATAAAGTATAATAATACTACTAAAAAATACACAATGTAACAATCATAATCAGACTTTCAGGTTCAATCTCAAGGAAAGGTACAACATATATATATATTGTTTCAATTAAAAGTCATTCTCAAAGTATGGAGAACTATTAGATAAGCAGCAGCTTTAAAAATTGAAGTCACCTTAATTTCAATAGCGAAATAAAAATGTTAAGCAACGTCCGAGCAGTGCTATGCATGGTCTTACCAAGGCTGTGCTGTGCAATATCTTCCAGAGGTAATACTGTGCAATGTCTTAATGGAGCTATGCTGTGAACTGTCCTTGCTGGAGCTTTGTAATGTCTTGCTGTGTTTAGAATTAAAAGAGGGGGAGAGAGAACCAATAGTGCAATACTGTAGTTTTATAGTTAGTATATGTTATAAGAGATTATACATGCTCACAATTTCCTAAGCAAATAACCCTACTCATTGTAAAACAGCTTTAGGTGTTTTTTGTCCCTACCAAATGGACACAGATTGGTGGAGTTGGGGGCGGGGCCGGGCCGCCAAGCGGAGCGGCAGCCATCCACGCCGGCTCCGATCCTGAACGGCACAATAGCCCTGAAAAAGCCCCAAAAGGGCCCAGGAAAATACTCCCTGTGAGCACCGGGAGCCGAGGCAGCACATACGGAGAGCCCAAGAGATGAACAAGCGGCCGCTGCAACCGCGACGCCTGACTGACCGACACGAGGCCTACACAGGTGGAGGCGGCGGTGCACATAAGGCGGAGAAGGGAGAGAGGTGGACGCCGGCCCGGCCCCGCTTTCCCCCCCCTGGCCGGTGGGGGTAATCCCGGCCCATAAGTCAGACCTTCAAAGGCTGGAGACAAAGGCCCGCGCAGCGCGAGGCCCCTTCCCAGGGGAAACCAAGATGGCGGATGCACAAACGCGGCTGAGAGCCACGCAGGGTCGCCTGGACCCCCAGGATACCGGACCTCATGGAGGAACCACTCGGGACGGAGAACTGCCGGACAAGGAGCCGGTCTGGGCCCCAGGATTTGGTGGTGGTCCAGGGGCAGACGCCCCCAACTCTGTGAGCCCTGCGGTACTGAGGTGTGCTGACCCCCGGCGGACCGGTGGCTGGGGAGGCGCGCACAGATGCCAAGCATGTGGCCGGAGAAGGGTGAGGCATCAAAGGACTGGAGCTCCAGCAGAGGTCAGCGGGAGTTGGGGAGGTGCAGGGGACGGGGGGGACCTCGCGGACTTTTCAGGGGTGGGAGACCGCCGGACTCTGCCCGACCCTGAGTGCCCACAACACTGAGAGACTCTCGGATGCACAGCAGGGGCAAGCCCTGGGGGGTGCTGAGGGGGTTCGATACCTGCGGGACACTAGGGGACCCAAGCGGCAAACAGTCAACACAAAGCGCAAAAGACCACCAGAGAAGCCATATATCATGGGATAAGGGATCCCCCACGCAGCAGAGCTGTTACACCATCTCCAGAGAAGAGACTCACACTTTTGTCTTTCCTATATGTCCTGGGACACAAACCCTGAGATGTCACAACATGCATAACACGCATGGTCTACTGAAATTATTCCCGAATTATTATGCCTGTTATCTTGATTACTGACGCAGTAATGCCCATGGGATTTCTTATAGTTGATATTTGTTTATGCATTCCTAAATATAGTAAGCAAGAGATGAGACGCGCAATGCGCGACCAACGCACCTACTTGATGCATATTAAGGTTTTTAGTCTCTACGCTTTTTTAAATTCATGACTGATGCGAACATTTTCCCACTCTGTCATTTAGACACAGTTTAAGCTGCTTAGTAACCAGCAGTAATTGCATATTTGTATTGCTTAGGAAGGTTAAAATGCTCTTACAGGGGCTAAAGTATACTGTTAACTGTTTAGTCACGCAGCCTTATACGGCACTGTTACATTGACATACTTTAGTGACTCTCCGCATTAGCTCCAGTATGCATACGTCAACTAAGGTTGCTTATTAAAATGGCCAGACGATTGCATTGTACAACGTAAACCATTACGCCTCAGCCCTAATTATAGATATAACTATATATTTGCAAACTAACATATATTTGTAAACTAACAGCACTGATGATATTGCACTCAACCTGCGATATACTTATTCTGCGTTTAATGGGCCGCTGCCATAATGCTTATAGAAAGGATTATTCATTACATTGAGACGCCTGCCTTTTATAATACTGTTTTTATATATGATTACCGTACTGCACGTCGTATTAAATTCTCAGAAAAGCTTGTTCATTCTGAGTTATATGCCTCTGCGCAGGCAACCACATACTACATTTATCGCTTGAAATTGTGCCTGCTCATGATCTTTTGCGCAACCAATAAAAATATTCAAAACAGATTGGTGGAGTTTATGTATCTTCTCTTCAAACACACGTTTCACCAATCGGTGAAGTTAAAATAGACTTGAGACCCCTAAAGCACTTTAAAGGAACACTATAGTCACCTAAATTACTTTAGCTAAATAAAGCAGTTTTAGTGTATAGATCATTCCCCTGCAATTTCACTGCCCAATTCACTGTCATTTAGGAGTTAAATCACTTTGTTTCTGTTTATGCAGCCCTAGCCACACCTCCCCTGGCTATGATTGACAGAACCTGCATGAAAAAAAAACTGGTTTCAATATAATAAAATATAATAATTGTATCTCAATCTCTAAATTGAACTTTAATCACATACAGGAGGCTCTTGCGGGGTCTAGCAAGCTATTAACATAGCAGGGGATAAGAAAATCTTAATTAAACAGAACTTGCAATAAAGAAAGCCTAAATAGGGCTCTCTTTACAGGAAGTATTTATAGAAGGCTGTGCAAGTCACATGCAGGGAGGTGTGACTAGGGTTCATAAACAAAGTGATTTAACTCCTAAATGGCAGTGGATTGAGCAGTGAGGCTGCAGGGGCATGTTCTATACACCAACACTGCTTCATTACGCTAAAGTTGTTCAGGTGACTATAGTGTCCCTTTAACTTGCTGAAATGCTTTATGTTCTCTTTTTCTGTTTTACAAAAAGTGCAGATTTTAATAGAAATCGGCTCTTTTATAACTGAACTTCATTATACCCCCTGGGTGTCAAGGAGACAACTGGTCATGCCACTTCCTGGTTTGGTTAGTTCAGTAGAGCTTAATTAAAGAGGAAGCAATTGCTTCCTGCATTTCACAGACTTAGCACTGAGCTGCATTGGGTAGTCTGTGATTGGATAGTCATAGAAAGTTTGGACGGGGTCAAAAGGTTGGGCTGGCAAAGGCTTCAGGCAAGAGATCTGAAGCTGTTTTTATATACCCCCAATTTAAAAATGCATATATAAATGCATGCATGTTTTCATCGGTGTATATCTACTAAACATTAACTTTGGTATTTTATTTGCTCAGTGCAGTGTCCCTTTAATCTCACCTCCAGATAATTTGTGCGTTTTTTTTTTGCATTTAAAATAAAAGACATTGAAAATAATCTGAAATTCACACATAAATCAATTCCTAAATCTTATGCATATAGTATACAAAAGTAATACATTATTAAAGAGAAATTAAATATAAATGTGTTCTCATAACTTTTGTTGCTACGGTAATGGGAGAGCCTACAAGGGTGTATGTTAAAATGCAACTTTTTACCTTTTGCTCAATATCATAATATCAGTAATAGTTTCCATATACAACCTTAAATCTTTTAGATTAAGTTGTTTAAATGGTAGTTTATACTTTTATTTTTTAGCTAGCATGTAACTATAGTTGCCTTTAGCCCAGAACAACCTTTATTTATTGGGAATCAAAGCTAAACCAAACAGATTATTTAGAAGGGTAATTCCTCCCGTGAATAAGGTGTTATTACATCCTAGAATGTATTCATACATCTTATTTGATAAGTTAATAATAAAAATGAGGGGTCTAAATCTACTAATAAGAGAAGCTATTATTGAAGTGCTAATATAAAGATCCCATAAAAATATTTATTGAGTAAGAAATAAAAGTAGATTATGCTAACGCAGTGTACCTATAATCTTAATTTTATTAAGGACAGGAGGCGAGTATTTTGCATAATTTCTCTTTACTAAAACTCCAGCAGCACAGATTTAATAATAAAGTTTAGTGAAAAAAACATTGCAACAGGGTAAAAAGGCCCCTCCCCCTGTATCACTTCCTCTTTCTTTGATGCGATATAACCATAAAAACATCCTGCAAATACAATAAACAATGATAACAATAAAAATTCAGACTGTACACGATCCGAATCCCGAATGGATGATTGTCGTAGAGTGTGACAACGATTATCGACGATCCCATGTATTGATCCATGAAGAAGAATCAAACTGAAAAGAAACAAGAGACATGAAAGGGACTTGGAAATGAACTGTTCGTCATTATTATCATTATTGCTATTTATATAGCGCCAGCTTATTCCCCAAAACGTCTACACCGAACGCTCGAACGTCCGTAATCTGTCGAAAGAAAAGGACACAAAATTTTGCACAGCAGTAACATGTGCCATAAAGGGATCGAGGTCCCTCTCCATACATCAATTACTGCATCAGGTCCATGTGGAGTCGTGGCTCCCTCTATTGCCTGGGGCCCCAGGCCACTAGGTCCAAGTGTCTTTAGAGGACTAGTGGATGCAATTCCCCTTGGGTGTTCGTCAATAAACGTGATAAGGATTATAGCAGGAGGGGTGATCATGAGATAGTTCCAGTAAATCCGGACATCATGCTTGACTCTGCCATCAGGCAGTGATGAATAACAGAGTGAGCTTGTGGATCCGCAAGTGATGAAGGACTCTCACCAATCTGGAGGACAGAGGAAGAGCATAGGCTCCTTAGAACGTCCAATTCCGAAGTAAAGCATCCACTGCCTCATACTTCAGATCCAGAAGCCAGCTGAAATAGCTCTGTAATTGCCTGTTGGATGCAAATTGTTCAACTGGAGCAGACCCCACAGAGTCCACAGTGTGCAGAATATTGAGACGTTCAGTCTCCATCCATTGACATCCCCCCAGAGTCGAGAAACCCAGTCCGCTTATAGGTTGTCAAATCCTGGTAAGCATACTGCACGTAGAGTGGTGTTGCGAGGCAGGCTGAATCGGTACATGTCGGTTGTCGCCTCTGTGAGATCCCGGGATCATGCTCTGCCCAAGCGGTTTATGTATCGAACCACCGATATGTAGCCATTCCACGCCTGCATGTGAAGTAATCACCAATGGAGTTCGGCCCTTCCTTCGGGCGTTACTGGTATCCAATGGCCATAAGTGTGACCCGTCGGCAGATAATGGGCTTACAGTCAGTGCATCATTTTGTAGTGTAGTAGACCTGGAAAATCACCTGGATGGATGAGGACAGGAGTCCCACCACACGAACCCGGATTCGGAAAGGGATGGAGTCCTTGCGCAGAGTGAGCCCGATTTCTCAGCGAATGGCTTTGATTTTATTGTGTTAGGTTAAAGGACACATTTGGTCAACTCAATCTCGAATCCTGGGAATTGTATCACCTTAGGTGGTGTTAGAGTTGATGACCGCTTGCTTACGATTACTCCCCGTGATTCCAGAAGGTATATTACCAATTCTGTTTTTGAGTGCAGTCTGGAGATGGAATCGCAAAGGAATAATATGCCGTCCAGATCAGACAACGGACCCTTGTGATCGTCGATGAACCATTACCGGTTTCAGAAGTATGGGGAAGCACCAAGGTGCCGAGTCGAGTCCAAACGGTAGTCATGTGAATGTGACAGTCCTGTCAGATGAGACTCAGGAGGCGAGTGCTCTCTGGCACTACGGACATGGAGAGATAGGCGTCCTTCGTATTGAGATGTATGAACCAATCGTTGGCCAGTAGGAGATCTTGTAACAGATGAATACCTTCCATTGAAACGGCAATAGACTACAAAGTCGTTCGTGTGACGTGAGTTGACGCCTGGACGGTAGTCCCCTGTTTTTTCCTGACCACGAATATCTTCTTGAATGAAACCTGACCTGTCCGGAGACAACTGGACTTCTCCTTTGGCGAGCAGGACCAGATGCCTTCGTCAATGAGAGGTTCGTAACGGATGAGTACATCCTACCAGTGAGGGTGAAGAGTGGAATCCTATAACGTATTCCCGAACGGTCCGTAGGATCCAACCGTGTGTTGAATGTGGTGAAGAGATTCACATGCTCAAGTTCAGCGATAAAGGTTCGGCAAATAATAATCCAGTTGCCAATGGTCCTATTGCTCTTTTCCGTAGATCCAAGAGCTCGTTGTCAATTTCTTTGAAGATCTTGGGTGTTGTGGTGCCTGTGGGTTGAATGGGGTAAACCCAGTGTGTCAATTAAGACATTTTCATCAGTGCTTGCAATCTTGTGACAACCCTTTCTCTGTGTGGAGTACTACGTTATGTATTCGTTGACGTAATGAGATGCCGTAGTTGGCATAATTTACCCATCGTCAGCAACAGAGGTCAAGCCAGCTGTTCGCCATTCATCCACTTTCGCCATAGTGGGTGAATTGGGATAAAAGTCTTCCTCCTCAGGGGGTTGGAAGTGGAGGAGGGACTAAGTCGTATGATTCTACACACTCAGGTCCCTTGAGTGGAGGCCTCCCTTTAAATCTATGGTTACAAAGCCTGAGCCTTCCTAGTGCCTTTTAGGAAGGGCCATGGGTACCCTGGATATCTCAGAGCCTTCTGCTCCCATCACGTCTTGGTTGGCAGACGGGAGATGTCTCGTGATTCAGGTGGGAGGTTGCGCACTCTACAAAGCGCCTTCTTCACTGACGTTGATATGGCAGCATATTACATGCTGTGGGAATCTTGGGTCGGGGTTTGTGATGGTTCAGGCATCATGCCCCAAGGTTCCTGTAATGGCGGGATGAGATACACGTGAGTAATATGTGTGACCGGTGCCATAGGTCATGCATTCACGCCAGGGGGTGTCCCTTGGTTACATTGGAGACATTGACAGTCTCGTAAATAAATAGGGGGGTCACCCTTGTATTGTCCCGTAGGATGGGATGGGTACTATGGAGGGGGTCACCTTTGTAAAAGTAGCCTGCTGACGGGTCAGGGCGTGTGGATGTGTGGTACATCCTAGTTAGACAGCGGAGCTGTACCTCTGCGTCAATTAACTTATATTTGTACCCATATAAGTAAAGGCACTCTAGTATGTGGGGGGTCACCCTATTAGCAGTAAGGGGGTCACCCTTAATACAAGGTATTCACTGGTGACTGATAATGATATCATGAGGGTATTCCTGTTAAGGTGTTATATGGTATCTTATAAATATATATATAGAATATTGAATTCTGTTCAACACAGTCCCAAAATTGTCGTGGCATATAGAAGGGGGGGTCCCCCACACAAAATTATATATATATATATATATATATATATATATATATATATACAATACACAAGATCCAGCGCACTCTCCTATCTACTAAACAGCAACTTCAATGTTGACAGATTTTATTAGTTTTTAAAAAAAAATTAAAAACACCTTATCTAGGCAAAAAATTATGGGGATTTAGTTACATTATATGATCATACATTGCATAAGCCTGCCACAACGTCAATGTACCCCATCTTTGGCAGGTCCTACTCTCACAGTCTAATGTCTGCTCTTATGAGATTAACCCACTTACTTGGGGAAAAAATTCCATCTGAGGCTCTCTGCAGTACAAGGCTAAATAGGGACCTGAGATGAGGCACCTGTGACAGGGAGGGGTGCAAAACCAAGGAGTTGGCTAGACTCCCAAATATATATATATGGAACATGGGGGGGTGGTTGCACTCACCTGAACATGCTTAAATGGCGTGCTGCTGGGGGCCATATTATACAATACACAAGATCCAGCGCACTCTCCTATCTACTAAACAGCAACTTCAATGTTGACAGATTTTATTAGTTTTTAAAAAAAATTAAAAACACCTTATCTAGGCAAAAAATAATGGGGATTTAGTTACATTATATGATCATACATTGCATAAGCCTGCCACAACGTCAATGTACCCCATCTTTGGCAGGTCCTACTCTTACATAGTTACATAGTTACATAGTTAGATAGCTGAAAAGAGACTTGCGTCCATCAAGTTCAGCCTTCCTCACACCTGTTTTTTGCTGTTGATCCAAAAGAGAAAAAAAAAACAAAAAAACCCCAGTTTGAAGCACAATTTTGCAACAAGCTAGGTCAAAAAATTCCTTATTGACCCCAGAATGGCAGTCAGATTTATCCTTGAATCAAGCAGTTATTACCCTACATTGAAAGATTATATCCTTGAATATTCTGTCTTTGCAAGTATGCATCTAGTAGCTGTTTGAACATCTGTATGGACTCTGATAAAACCACTTCTTCAGGCAGAGAATTCCACATCCTGATTGTTCTTACAGTAAAAAAACCTTTCCTTTGCCTTAGACAAAATCTTAATAGATTTCCACACAATGGTTTGTATTGGCCCCGAATATATTTGTATAATGTTATCATATCCCCTCTCAGGCGACGTTTTTCTAAACTAAATAGGTTTAAATTTGTTAACCTTTCTTCATAGCTGATATGTTCCATTCCTTTTATTAATTTTGTAGCCCGCCTCTGCACTTTTTCTAGTGCCATGATATCCTTCTTTAGAACAGGTGCCCAAAATTGCACAGCATATTCAATATGTGGTCTTACCAGTGATTTATAGAGAGGCAAAATTATATTCTCGTCCCGAGAATGAATGCCCTTTTTCATGCATGACAATACCTTACTGGCCTTGGCCACTGCTGATTGACATTGCACATTGTTGCATAGTTTGTTGTCTATAACAATTCCCAAGTCCTTTTCGTGTGTTGTTATCCCTAATTCGCTTCCATTAAGGGTATACGTTGCTTGTGTATTCTTTACGCCGAAGTGCATAACTTCGCATTTTTCAACATTAAATTTCATCTGCCATTTGAGTGCCCAGTCCTCCAGTCTATCTAAATCCTTCTGCAGCAAAGTAATATCTTGCTCACATTGTATTATTTTACAAAGTTTTGTGTCATCTGCATACTCTCACAGTCTAATGTCTGCTCTTATGAGATTAACCCACTTACTTGGGGAAAAAATTCCATCTGAGGCTCTCTGCAGTACAAGGCTAAATAGGGACCTGAGATGATGCACCTGTGACCTGAGATAGGGCCTGGGGGGTCACCCCAGCTGTAAGGGGGGTCACCCCTATAGAATGTTCACCATGAAGGGTCTGTACAAGTCTCGCTTGGGGGTCACCCAGCGTAGGGGGGTCACCCCTGTAGTATTCCTGCCACCAAAAGGTCTGTGCAGTTCTCGCCTGGGGGTCACCCAGCATAGGGGGGGTCACCCCTGTAGTATGTTTGCCACTGAAAGGCCTGTGCAGGTCTTGCTTGGGGGTCACCCAGCGTAGGGGGGTCACCCCTGTATATGTATGTCACTTAGGACTGGTGCTAGACTCACTTGGGGGTCACCCAGCATAGGGGGTTCACCCCTGTATATTTATGTCACTTAGGACTGGTGCCAGACTCGCTTGAGGGTTACCCAGCGTAGGGGGTCACCCCTGTAATATATTCAATTATGTGCACCCACATATGGTATTTGAATACTTTTGCCCCAATGGAGAGGGCTTATATCCATGAAGGTAAACACAAATGAGTGTAGGAGAGAGCTGAATACTTTTATACAGCACCTATAATCTACAATCATGGAGTAAACACATAATGTACATCTAGTTATACCTCCATTCTGCACACACCTCAGGGAACAGTGATGTTTAAATATATACGAAAACCTGCAGAGAAAAGCTATGCCAGTTAGTTGGAATCACGAACTGGCGAAACCAAGATGGCCGATGTGAATCTCGTGGTACCGCGAGATCCAAGATCGCCGACGTTCACGCGCAAATATGCTGTGCGGGTACCCTTGACTTGAAGCCCAGGACCCTGTCAGTAGAGAAGATAATGACAGGGGAAACACAGTGCCAGCAGAAAAACACAAATAAAGCAATATTAAACCAACATATGGGGTAAAGCAGGGAGATGGGGAGCAGGGGATAAATAACACTACACAAATGTTCAAATAAAGTACAAATAGCTATTACAATAAATGAACAGTGTGGAGCAAATTACTCTGACTTGTGCCTTGTCTGGAGCAGCAAAGAAAGAGGAAGTCATACAGGGGAGGGGCCTTTTATACCCTGTTGCAATGTTTTTTTCACTAAACTTTATTGTTAAATCTGTGCTGCTGGAGTTTTAGTAAAGCGAGATTATGCAAAATACGAAGCTACTGTCATGTTATAAAATCCTTTTTAAAAATTCAAAAAGTATTGTCATTAATTATACTTAGATCCAAACAGAGGTAATTTTACCTGAATTCAGCTACAAAAAAATTAAAACAGAGGTACTATAAAAGATGTTGGTGCTGTTGAAAAATTGAATTTCTTAAAGGAGAATTTTGAAGCTAAACGATATATGGGAACAATATGAAACAATATGTTTTTTGTTTATTTTAGCAGTCGTGAGACTCCTCAGAAACCTCACATAATGCTATGTGGCATCACACACATATGTGTAACTTAAAAATGGATCTGTAAATTACCTATAAGCAGAAAGGGGCAGTTCCGAGAGGTGGGGGGTTGCTCCAGGGCAAGTGCCCCCTCCCGTCCGAGAAGCCAGCCAATATGTGTAGCAGTACATACAGTGGGGTGTATACCGTATTTATTGGCGTATAACACGCACTTTTTCTCCCTGAAAATAGGGGGCAAATGATGTGTGCGTGTTATACGCCAATATACAAAAGTGAGGGGAAATGTCTGTGCGTCTTATGGAGCGAATGTGAAGGTTTACTTACCTGTTTTGAAGCGTGGGCCAGTGTTCAGCACGCACCGCGGTACTGGAACTTCAATTTCAGGTTCCTGTTTCCGGCGGGACTGAAAGGAAGTGCGCACTCAGTGTGCACACTTCCTTTCAGTCCCGCCGGAAACCGGAACCTGAAATTTAAGTTCCTGTACCGCGGTGTGCGCTGTGAAGCCGGCCCACGCTTCAAGACAGGTAAGTAATTATGGGACAAGGGGAGGGAAATTGCACTATGGGACAAGGGGAGGGGGGGACACTATGGGAGGGGGGGATAACACTATGGGATGAGGGGGGGAACACTATGGGAGGGGGTGGAAAATACTATGGGAGGGGGGGAAATACTATGGAAAGGGGGGGAACACTATGGGAGGGGGGGAAATTTCCTTCTTACAATGAGGTGCGTGTTATACGCCGGGGCGTGTTATACGCCGATAAATACGGTACTTCTTATCTGGACAAGCAGACTGCAAAATAAAATAAATACATATTAATAATTAATTTTCCTTACCCTATATAAACCAGATACTCCAATATTTCTATTCCTGTCTGAGAGCTCCCTGGGTGGTGAGCTGAAAGACACTGCTATGGTGAGTGTAGTTACAGAGCACTGAAAGCTGCATATTTTTATGCCGAGTGTGATTCCTGACATTCTTTGGAGGTATTCTCGAATGGCTCGCCTATCACAAAGCAAGCTTTGTGCCTGCGCACAGCGGTGGAACGCACGCCTCGCAGGCTTTGCAGACCACGGATGTTCCGAATGCGCTACTGCATTTGTTTTTGGTGCAATTTTAAATACTTGGGCCATATAAGCTGAGCAGACCCCGTGACAGCAAAGGTAGTTGTCATATTTGAGTCCACCATTTCTCCAACCTAACCAAACGGTATGAGGTCTTTGAAGTGAGATTATTTCAATCTCTACTTTAAAGACTTCTGTATTCAATTTTACTTGAATGTTTACTTTTTATTTTGTCTCTGATTTTTTTCAGATGTGTAACCCTATGGATATGTTCAAGCATCTTTCCTGCTTTTATTGCCACTCCCAGACGGGTGTAAAAAGAAAGTTGTTCTTCGTAAACTTTGGAAAAATCCAAACAAAAGGAAATGCAATCATTTCTTCATTGGCTCCAGGATAATCTGGCACAGACCTTTAAATCATTCAGAGAAACTGTGAGATCCAGGAGAGTACCAATAAAAAGTGTAAAAAGGAGAGGTCTTCTTCTCACTCAGAATTGTCTTCAGGTGAATGCTTGGATTCTTCCATGTCTGATATATACAGTCAAGCATCCAGTTTGGCTTACCACCAGAGGAACTTAGGAGATTTGTGAAAGAAGTGTCTACTATTCAGGAGGATGTATCTTCTAAGCACAAGCTTCATATACAGCCTAAGCTTTTGAAATTGGTGCAGATGGAGTGGAAAAATCCAGAGAAAATAGCCTTAATATCTAAACATTTCAAATACATTTTTAACTTGCATGATAAAGTACAGTGGGAGATATTGCCCATAGTCGATATTCAAGTAGCCCAGCTTTCCAAGAAGATTATTTTACCAATCAGTGATGTTTCCAGTGTGAAACCCTTGATGGATACACAACAGAAACTTCCTGCAGGAGAGTGTTTCAGGTGGCTGGTTTCCAGTGTAAAGCAGCTGTGGCTGGAGCATCAACTAAAGCTCAAAATGTATGGCTTCAACCAATGGAAATTGTTTACTGGACAGTCCTGATAAAGACTTGCTTCACATACTGCATAATATCAGATTGGCAAATTAATTTATTTTAGATATGTCTGAAGAGATATTATTTTTTTCTGCTCGAGTGATGGATTTATCTTCAGCTGCAAGAAAGACCCTTGGCTGAGGTCATGGACAGCTGACATTGCATCTAACGCATAATTATGCAAATTGCCACTTGAAAGAAACAAATTATTTGGTTTTCCCTTGGAGGAGTTGATTAAGTAAATGTAATAAACTAAAAAGATGCTTCCCCGGTGTCACGGTTCTCATCGTGCCATACAGACGGTCAGGCGTAGCCGCCCCAGAAGTGCCAAACAGGCGATTTCTTTTTTTTTTAATTTAAAGATTTTTATTCTTTTTGTGAGTAACAAATAATAAATACATCAAAGAAAATTGCATATTACAGGATTCATAGCAATCGTGAAGGAAATAGTCATTAACATAAACATACATTCTTTTTCTTTCTGTACGTGGTGATTATACAATAAATAGGTATGGTGTGAGATACAAATATAAACACAAAGCACATTCATATTATTTGAGTGTTAGACATGTCCAAAAATAAGAGTATAATAATTAGTATCAGATACAACAATGGGAATTGCAAGTTATAGGATTTTTTTGACAAGTGATGAGAGAATAGACAATAGTATACATTCTTGTTCATGCTTTGTGTTGTGAAATTAGAGTAATCAGGTGTGTTTAAGATATACATTTTTACACAAGTCATAGTTATACGACACAAAGTATATAGTGTAGATGTTATATAAACTTAATTAAAGAGGGGTGGTAGTAGCACGTAATCATTACTTACTTTTGTGACCTAACTCTGTGTGTGAAGGTGGAGTGTTGTGCCTGTGTAGGCTTGAGGTGGATATTGATTGTTGTTGTTGTTTCGGTTAGGAATCTTGTCCAAGGTTCCCAAATAGCGTAGTGTGTACCTAGGTTTTTGGAGATAGCGTGTGATATTAGTTCCATTTGTCTTATGTTCTCTATTCTTGTTATCCATTCCCTGACCGTGGGGGCTTGAGGTGTTTTCCAGTGTTTAGGGATCAATTGTGCAGCGGCCATAGACAGGAGCTTGAAAAGTGAACTCTGTACCCTATTTAGGGTATGGTTAGACGGGGATACTTGAAAAAGGTATTGTAGAGGTGTCATATTAAATGTTATACCCAAAATGGATTGGGTAAGAGTGTGAATTCTATTCCAGAATTTGTTTATGATCGGGCAGAGCCACCAGATGTGAGCGTGATTTGCTGAGGTGGTGTTGCATCGCCAGCATGTGACTTTGTCTAGGGTATGTATTTGTTGAAGTTTCTTAGGGGTGTAGTGCCATCTCGAGATACGTTTATAGTTACTTTCTTGGGCCATCAGGGACGTAGATGTTTGGTGTATGGCTTTGTAGATATCTCGCCATTGGTCCACTGAAATATCAATTTGTAGTTCCTGTGACCATTTTTGTGTATAATTAGGCATTTCTGTTTGTTGTAGATCCCTGGTTATTTGGTATAAGGTAGACAAATGTTTTTTTGTGAGTTTATGATGTGAGCATATATTTTCAAATTCTGTCAGTTGGCGAGTTCCTCCAGGTAGTAGGTTATTAGCGTTAATGAAGTGTTTTATTTGCGAGTATTGAAGTAATTGGTTGTTGGTTGGAGAGGTGGTGGGGAAAATCTGTTGGAGGGTTTTTAATGTGTTGTGTGAAATCATGTCTCGTAATTTTAGTGTGGAACCCCTATGGTAATTGAGATATGCCTTCCCTGAGTGACCTCCCTGGAAATTTGGGTTATTAGTAAGTGGGTAGAGTGGCGAGGGGAATGGGGATATATTCGTGGTACGTATTAGTTTATACCAGAGCTGGATGGTTGGTTTAATTGTAGGGTGTGCTCCACTGAGAAGTGGAGTATGTGTGCTTGCCTTGGGAAGCCATGGGCATTCGGCCAAGGGTATTGTACTGTATTCGTTCTCTATTTGTACCCAGTGGTGTGCTGGTAAGGGTTTTGTCCATTCATATATCCTACTCAAATGGACCGCTGCATGGTAAGATTTTATGTCAGGTAGGTTCAAACCACCCTTGTTTCTGTTTCTAATTAGAGTTTCGTGGGCTATTCTTGGTTGGGAGTTTGACCATATGTATCTGGTGAGTGTCGTTCTAATCTTTGAGAAGAAAGTCTCATTTAGTTGAATTGGAAGGGCTTGGAGAGTGTAGAGTAATCTTGGGAGGATATTCATTTTGATAATATTGATCCTACAAAACCATCCAAAACAAGGCCTTTGCCAGCCTTGGAGGTCTTTAGTGATGTTATCTAGAAGTTTGCTGAAATTAAGGTTGTATAACAGTTTGAGGTTATGTGATATGTGAACTCCTAAATACTTGACTGAGGTGGGTTGCCACGTAAAATGGAATCTTTGTTTGAGTTGAGTATTTAGGTATTTTGTAGAGTAGATGGGCATCAAGTCACATTTGGAAAGATTTGCCTGAAAGTTAGAAATTGTGCCATAAAGGGCCATTTCAGAGATGATATATGGAATGGTTGATAGTGGATTCGTTATTGTAAAGAGGAGGTCATCGGCAAATGCCATGACTTTATATTCCTGATGCTTTACTCTGATACCTTTAATTTGTGGATTATCTCTGATCCCTTGTAGAAAGGGTTCCAGAATAAGTATAA
Source organism: Pelobates fuscus (assembly GCF_036172605.1). Lineage (NCBI taxonomy): Eukaryota > Metazoa > Chordata > Amphibia > Anura > Pelobatidae > Pelobates > Pelobates fuscus. The sequence goes on from NC_086323.1 coordinate 186,227,320, forward strand.
ACAGGAGAGGCGAAAGGGGACAGCCCTGCCTCGTCCCATTAGTGATTTGGACTTGTTGTGACAATTGGCCATTAACCCGTATCCGTGCTGTGGGTTTCGAGTATATAGCGGCTAACCATTCCATCCAGCGTGGTCCGAAGCCAAGGGCTTGTAAAGTGTGTTTAATTAAGGACCAGCTAACTCTATCAAATGCCTTTTCGGCGTCTATAGCAAGAAGTGAGCTATGGGTTTTGTGGGTTTGAGCCCAGTGGATTAAATTGAGGACTTTCGTCGTATTATTCTTTGCTTCCCTACCGGGAACAAAGCCTGCCTGGTCTGGGTGTATCAAATTTGGAAGGAAAATTTTTAGTCTGTTCGCCATTATTTTTGTTAGTATTTTAAGATCTATGTTAATTAGGGATATTGGTCTATAGTTTCCGCAGCCTATTGGGTCTTTGCCCGGTTTCGGGATCAGCGTGATGGTTGCTTCCAGGGAGGCTTTGGGGATAAGGTGTGAGAGTTTGTGAGTGTTGTATGCTTTAATGAATGGTTGCGTTAGTAGTGATGAGAAGGTCTTATAGTACTTCCCTGTGTACCCATCTGGGCCGGGACTTTTACCTAAGGGTAGTGATTTGACCACATTGTAAAATTCTTCTTGAGAAATGGGTTCATCTAAAAATGCTATCTCATTATAAGGGATTGTCCTTTTAATTCTTGGTTGTAAAAATGCGATAATATCTTCCCTAGATGGATGGTCTTTCGAAATGTTATATAGGTTTGTGAAAAATTTGTGGAATTCATTGATGATTTCTGGCATATTTTTAGTCGTTTTCCCTGATTCCAATTTAATTTCTGGAATGAAGGTAGATTGCTTTTCTGGTTTCAGTGATTGTGCAAGTAGTCTCCCTGCTTTACCTCCTTTTGTGTAATATCGGTGTTTTGTCAGGGTTACCTTACGTTTTGCATGTAAAAGTAATGTTGTTTGGAGTTCTGATCTTTTGGATAGGATTAGTTTGTAGGTATCAAGGGAAGAGTCACAGTCATGTTGTTTGGATTCTAGTGATTTTAATTCACGTGTGAGTTGTGAAATTCTGTGTTCCCTATTTCTTTTGGCCGAGGAGGCAATTTTGATAAACTCTCCCCTTAGTACTGCTTTGTGAGCTTCCCATAGGAGTGGAGGTGAAATGTCTGGATGTGTATTTTCCTCAAAATAACTGGTAATAGCTTTTTCAATAAGCTTAACATTATTTGCGTCGTTTAGGAGTAAGTCATTTAGTTTCCATTGTGTGGATGGTTGGGGCATTACTGGTATGTTTAACACCAATGTCATTGGTGCATGGTCTGACCAAGTAATTGGGCCGTAGGACGCTGCTGTAACTAGGGGTAGATATCTATGTTGGAGGAAGATCGTGTCGATCCGAGAGTATGTGCCTGAGGGTGTGGAGTAAAATGAGAAATCTTTTCGTGTAGGATTTATTGCTCTCCAGCAGTCATAAAGTTGTGCTGTAAGGAGTGTAGAGTTTATCTTGCTTCTAATTTGCGTCATTTGTGGGTTTAATTTTGCGGTGGAGTCTAAATTTCCATCTAGGGAGATGTTAATGTCTCCACCAATTATTAGTATACCTTCATGGAAGTCTTAAAGTTTATGTAGGATTTTTCCCATGAACTGATTTTGTTTTTTGTTAGGTGCGTATAGATTGACCAGTGTTACTAAGGTGGGGCCCAATTTCCCTTTCAAGCATAAAAATCTACCGGAGTCATCAGTGAGTTGGTCCTGGAGGGTAAATGGAGTATTTCTGCCAATCAAGATTGCAACCCCCCTTGATTTGGATTCAGAGTAGTGGCTATAGTGGCCTTGTGGGTAATCTTTACTTCGTAGTTTGATTTGTGTACCTTTACGTAAGTGCGTCTCTTGGACGAAAACTATATCGGCTTTCTGTCTGCTAAAATCTGACAGAGCAAGAGATCTTTTTTCTGGGGTGTTCAGCCCTTTGGCATTTTGTGTTAATAATGTTATTGAATTCATTGTTACTTGAATGGACTGTGTTGTGATATGATTTGTAAAACACAGATCCTATTATATAGGTGGGGAGGGAGAGAATGCCTGTGGTCCTGACCTTGGGTATTTGTTGAAGAGATTGTAAATTAGGCTTCCCTTAACTCGATTTATTATTAGCAATCACTAACAATTTCCTTTTCAAAAGCGCGTTTTCCTGTAATTATAACAGAGTGAGGTGTAGTCGGTTATATTATTAAAATGAGATGAACTAAAATAACATAAAATACAAAAGAAAGGTTATAACACAACTGTAGATTTATACAACAGCCCCTTCTGAAGGGGTATCTCTCAATTAGCGAGAGTATAGGTGATCTATCTGGACACAGCGATAGATACCTAAGAAATTTGGGGAGAACCTTGTGGCATAAGCAAGGGTCCCAGATCTGCAATCCTATATTACAAATTAATTTAAATAATTTTTGAGACATTTGATGAACTTAATGAGAGGGCAGAAACTAGAGGTATCTATAGTGATACACCAGGTGGGAAAGTAATTAAAGACGGAAGTCTTAAAATTGTAGGATGTTTAGGGCAACGTGGAGGGGAAAGGGAGGAGGGGGGGGGGGGGGAAATGGGAAGATGGAAGGAGAGGGGGGGAGGGGAGAGGGGGGGGGGGAGGAAGGAGGGGGAAAGGGAATGGAGGGTAGCGGAAGTTAAGCGGATATTTATGTAGGTAGGTAGTATAATACATCTATAACATTAACATATTTGTCATATTGAGATTACAGTGAACATTGACAGTATCAGCGTAACTTAGTGCCATAGTCTAAACTTATATATTCCCTTCACTCGAGGGTTCAGATCAAAATATCTAACAAAGCTTAACATGCGTGATACGCCTGTGGGAGGAATATAATGTTAGAAATTACGTGTGGTTATCTGATGGGTTGATTTGAATTCATGCGAATGCAGTGCGTCCGGTTGGCATAGACTGCTTGGTTCGTGTGAGTCTTAAACCGATACTGATCGTCGCAACAGGCCGAAACTACCATCTGTAAAGCAGTCTGGGATACTTTAATGAGAAGATATCAGGAGTAGTTATACTCAATGTTCTGGATATTGATTGTGATGATTGTCGTCCGCCCTTGGTGTAATTGTCCTCTAGTAAGTCCCTGTGGTAATTGAAACATGGAAGCGAAAAGTTTGGGAAAAAGTGAGGCTTTGAGGCTTCCTATCATTCCGGAGATTGTAGGATCTGTTGATCCGCGATGTCTGAGGAAATTCTTGATGACTGTTGTGGTGAGACAAATCTATGGTCGTTTCGTCGTTTTTTAGCAGGTGTAACCCATCTTTGTCTCTGTGGAAGGCTGGTTGATTCGTGTTGGAACTGTAGCCCATTCCAATCCATTACCGTGGTGTGTGGTAAGTCTAGTGCTTGAAGGAACGGGGGAACGTCTAGGATAGAGGATATCGATAGTATTGTGCCTTTATTATTGACAATTAAGGCAAATGGGAAACCCCAGCGATATCTGATGTTTCTGTTTCTTAAGTGTTCAGTGACAGGTTTCAGAGCTCTACGTGCTTGTAGAGTGTATCGAGAGAGGTCTGGGAAGATTTGTATTGGGTTGCCGTGGAATAGTAAGGGCTGTGAGGTTTCCCTAAGAGCTTTGAGTATATTCTCTTTAGTGGAGAAGTAATGTAATCGGCATATTGTGTCTCTTGGGGTGTCAGTAGACAGGCCTCTGGGGCGTAGTGAGCGGTGGGCTCTGTCAAGTAGGATATTGTTATCCTGTTGTTCCCCTAAGATGAGATTAAAAAGCTCATGTAATATGGAGTCTAAGCTCTCACCTTGGGATTCTGGCAGGCCTCTAATTCGCAGGTTATTTCTCCTCCCTCGGTTGTCCAAGTCGTCTATGTGCCTTTGTGTGGCCGCCATGTTAAAGGCATGAGAATTAAGCGTTGTTGATATATTTGTGATTAAGGCTTGTGTGGTGTCCCTTTCTTCCTCCAGGTCTGACACTCTGAGGTTTAACTGGCGGACTTCCGAGCCTATCGCCTCCATTTTTTTGTGGAATGTGGCCTCCAGCTTACCCATCGAGTTTTGAAGATCGTGTTGCATGTTGTACAGATCGTTTTTGGAAGGTAAGTTTTTAAGGATGGTTTTTAGATCAGCCTCATATGTTATATCTGCCGAGGTGTGTGAGATTTCTGATGCTGAGGGACTAGCGGGTTGTTGATCGTTTTCCGCCATTACGTTAGTCGTGGTCGCGGCCTCATCCTCGCGGTTCGAGTTTTCTTTAAAATATCGGGTCAACGCTCCCGATTTGGTGGTAGGGGTTTTCCCTGTGTGTCCATGAGAAGGACCCTGCTTCTTGTGGTTGCCCATGTTTGTATTTTTGTCTCCGATTAGTGTGGATTGGAATCTGGGTCCGCCGGAGCTATGCTAGTGTGCGTCCATTCAGCTCAGCGGTCGGCCCCAAACAGGCGATTTCAACCTGAGTCCTTTGCTGTCCTGGGCCTGCTATACTGCCTTTCAGCCACAACAGTTCCTATTCTTTGGAGTAGTTCTAGCCCTGTTCTACTTGGCTATGTCTGCAGCACGGGGGGCTGGACTTCTTCTGTGGTCATTGCCTGTGCTTCACCTGAGACAGAACAATCATCAACTGTGTATATAAGCATTGCCTCACCCTGAGAACGCTATCAAGTCATTGATCCTGGTGTATGTGTTCAGTTCCTGTGTTCTAGTCTCTTGAACTTATCAATATTGACCCTGGCTGCTGTTTTTGTTTATTCTTACCTCTGGCATCCCTTGACTTCGGCTACACTTTTTTTTATCCTGACCTCTAGAATCCTTTGACTTTGGCTATCCCTCGACTATCCTGCTGTTTGTGTCCTTGTCAGTACTGCATTAGAATCACCTTTCCTGCACAGACCCTGTGCACAGATTCACAGTCCAGGTGGCTTCTTACCTGGTCACCTTGGACTGTGTCTATCTGCAAGGGTGAGCAAACATATCTGCGCTACATACTCCAACCTCAGGTAAGAACCCTGACACCCAGGATAAAAGATACACTCCAGGGAATAGGAGGTTTCACTTTCACAATCAGAGGTCATTCAGAATTAAAACAGATATCATAATTTTCACAGACAACTCATGGACACCAGGTTTGGTGAGAAACAATCCAATAGACAAGACAAGAAGAAGAGATTCGGATGCCAACAAAGGTATTACCAGGCATGGGAAAGTACTATCATAAATCCTTGGATCTTAAACCCAAAAGAGAATGGTTACAAGATAAGATTCACAGAAAAACTCCACATTTCCTGGTATCTTTGTACCTCTCTCGTTCCAAAAGAAAATCACTCCTTGAAGAATCCATGTCACTTCTAAAAAAAAAGTGTCATCGAAAAGGTCCTAAGCAACCAAGAGGGCCAAGGAGTTTACTCAAGACCCTTAGAAAACTTCTTGTAAACAATTTGGTTTGCCAGAAGGGAATTTGATGGCAAGATGAAAAAACAGAAAAGTTCTGGTTTTCCCCTTCCTATACAGATAAGATGGTCTTCATTTCCTGGACTGAATGTCAATACAATGGGATTTCAAGTTGGCTTACGTGTTCTCTCCGATGACTCTATGGCTCTAGTTCCAAGGGCTCTTCAGAAACTCAGTGCAGACAAGGCATTGGTAAAAGCTATAATTCTGTATTGGTCAAACAGAAACTGTTTTTCAGAATGAAAACAGATGGCTTTAACGTTCTGGGAATTTCCGCTGTCAACTCTTCTGTTGGAAAACAAACAACTTCCAATAGAGACACTTTGAATGTTCAGATTGAAAGCCTGGCTGCTGCAAGGTTGGTCCTGCATTAACACAAAATTCAAGAGACTTTGTTTGATCTATTCCTATATTCTACAAAAAGATCTACTTCTAAGATTTACCTAAAATACTTGGAATACGTTTCTACAATGCTGTAGAGATCATGATTGCCTTCACTATGTTTCGTCTGTTGATACCATTTTTTAATTTCTCCAAAATAGTTGTATGTCTGTTCTTGGTGTTTCTACACTTAAATTGTAAGTCTCAGCCCTTAGCCATTTTATGGTTCAGGATTTAGCCTCCAATGTTCTGATTAGAAGATTTTCGTTCTTCTTAGACGGCCTCTTCGCAAGTCTCTTTTTCCTGCTAGAGATTTTTCTGTGGTACTTAAGGCATTATGTTTCCCACTTTTGATTCTTTCTCTCAAGACTGTGTTTCTGTCAGGATTATATTGATCCAGCACACAGAATAGTATCACACCCTAGAACAGTAGGATGATGACTGTTGTTGACAAAAAAATTGTCCAGATGTGTTATGGGTAGCATTATTTCTGGCAAGGTAGCAAGTGAGACCAGTTTTCCTGAGTGCCATTAATAAAACATCGCAAATATGGTTCCAAGGACTGGTTGGCCCTCTCATCCGCACCATTAGTTTGAGGATGGTACGAAAATGAAAATGGCAATTCTATACCTAACTGTTTTTTAAATGCTCTCCAAAATTATGACACAAATTGGGAACCCCTGTCTGACACAATATTTTGTGGAATACCATGTAATCTGACAATTTAGCATATAAATATATGAACCAGATCTTGGGAAGAAGGTATCTTATTGAGCGGAACAAAATGTACCATTTTAGAAAAGCGATCAACCACCATAAAGATGGTGGTATAGTCTTTAGAAATCATGAGTTCCACAATGAAGTCCATAGACAAATGAGACCATGGCACACTGGGTATAGGAAGTGGTTGTAATAACCCACATGGTAGTTTATGGGGAACCTTAGAAACCGTACAAACAGTACAAGCCTCCACATACTCTCTGATGTCTTTTCTAAGAGAAGGCCACCAAAATGATCTGGAGACAACGGATACAGTTTTATTAATACCCGGATGTCCAGCTGTCACATTATCGTGGAACATTCTTAGTACCTCCTCTCTTTCTAGCAACAGAATAAACAATCTATCTTGAGGTTAATCACTAGGTGCCTGAGCCACCATGAGAGCACAAAGAAGAGTGGAAGACAAGGAAAGGACAGTAAATGCAACAATACACTCAGGTGGAAACGATAGGGGAGGCCTCTTGTTCTTGTTCTGACTCTATGTCAAATTGTCTAGATAGGGCGTCAGCCTTAACGTTCTTAGGACCTCGTCTGGACATGATGATAAAGTTAAAGAGTGACAAGAACATGACCATCTAGTTTGTCTAGAAGACCGCCTTTTAGCATCTCCAATGTATGCCAAGTTTTTGTGATCAGTTATGATCAGGAGGGGATCTTTGGAACCTTCCAAAAGATGTTGCTATTCTTTCAGAGCAAGTATAATGGCCAGCAATTCTCTGTTACCAATATCATAGTTATACTCCACTGGTGACAACTTTCTAGAAAATCTAGTATCCTGACTCTCCCTCTGAGAAAGAACAGCCCATACCCCTGTCTCAGAGGTTTCTACCTCTAGTATGAAGGGTTTGCTAGTGTCAGGATGTACCAATATGTCAGCAGAGGCAAATAATGTCTTAAGAAGCTCAAAAGCTTCTCCAAGTTTTTTAGACCATATAGTACAGTTAACCCCCCCACATGTCATATTGGTAATGGGGGCTATCACAGTAGGGGGACCTTTGATGAATCTCCTATAGTAATTTGCAAACCCAATAAACCTTTGAATGGCTTTTAACCCATTAGGTAATGGCCAGTGTGGAACGGCTTCAAGTTTGCGAGGGTCCATCTGAAAACCAGAGGCCAAAATATTATATCCCAAGAACTGTACCTCCGTCTGATCAAATATGCATTTATCAAGTTTGCAATATAGCCCATTTTCAAGCAAAGTTTGCAATACTTGCTTCACATGCCTAAGATGAATCTGGAGATCGGTGGAATAAATGAGAATATCATCCAGATATACTAATCCAAAGTATAAATTTAGTCTCTGAAAACATCATTAATGAAATCCTGAAATACGGCCGGAGCATTGCATAAGGTGAATGGCATGACAAGATACTCATAGTGACCACCACTCGTCTTAAATGCAGTTCTCCATTCATGACCCTCCTTAATCCTTACCAAATTGCAAGCACTCCTAAGGTCAAATTTGGTAAACACCTTAGCGTCCTGGAGTCTGTCAAACAATTCTGGGACAAGGGGAATGGGATAAGCATATTTGATGGTGGTCTTGTTCAATGCCCTATAATCAATACATGGCTGTAACTCTCCATCTTTCTTGGATACAAAAAAGAACCCTGCACCTGCAGGTGAAGAAGATTTACGTATGTGACCTTTTTGTAGAGACTCTTTAATGTAATCCTCCATAATCCTACTTTCCTGTGGTGATAAGGCATACACTGCCCCTTAGGGTGCAGGGTGCCGGGTAACAAATCTATGGAGCAATCGTAAGATCTGTGAGGAGGTAGTGTATCAGTGTGACTTTTACTAAACACTTCTTTAACCTCCCAGTACTGCAAAAGAATTTCGGTAGGCTGAGGCATAGGAGTAGGTTGAGCACTCTTTTAGTAATGGGTAACATACATCTCTCACTACATTCTTTACCCCATTCGAGTATTTCCCCGTTAGCCCAGTCAATATGAGGATTATGCTTAACAAGCCATGGGAATCCTAGTATATTGGGACAAGAAGGGTAAGCAATTATCTGAAATGTAATGATTTCTTTATATAACGGTCCTATAGTAACAGTAATAGGCATAGTTTCATGGGTAGAGGTTGAGAGAGAGGTCTCCCATCAATGGCCTCAACGGCCAAAGGTGATGATCTCTTCTTGATGGGTAGGAGGTGTTTACTGACAAATTGCATGTCAATAAAGTTTCCTGCAGCACCTGTCCATCAGGGCTTTACATGAAAATCTTTTCTTGTTGCATAGAGCAGTAATATTAAGGAGAAATCTACTTTGGGTAGTATCAGGGGACACATCCATCACACCTAAAACCAGTCCCCTTATGGTTTTTAGGTGCACAAGTTTTCTTGACGTATGGGACAAGCATTTATCATATGTCCTTTCTTGCAACAGTATAAGCAAAGGTCCTCTTTTCAAGGTATTGGAGCACTCGGTTCATATAGGGTAAGGAGAAGGGATTATTTAAATGTCTTTATTTTATTTTGCAGGCTGCTTGTCCCAATAAGAAGTGCCCACCCCAATGTAAAAAAATATATATTGTACATTAAAATAATGATTTATGCAACTAAAATGTACTTTAGAACAAGAACACTGTATATTATTTAAACAGCCTATTTATTAAATACATTTATTGTAGATGAAAGACATATTACAGTGATTATTATTACTGTAATTACTGAGGGACAGAAGGATAGAAAAGAGTGGTACAGGGTTTTGGGCCCCAATTAGGGACTGTCCCTATAAATGGGGACACTTGCTGGGTATTCTTGTGTGTAGTTAGCTTTTATGTACATGTTGTGAGCTTGTGTGTATTCGTAGCCTGTGTGCAGTGAGCTGTATCAATGAGCTTTCTGTGGTGAGTGCCAGTGAGCTTGTGTGTAGTGAGCTTTCTGCATTAAAGGACCACTCTAGGCACCCGGACCACTTCAGCTTAATGAAGTGGTCTGGGTGCCAGGTCCTTCTAGGGTTAACCCATTTTTTCATAAACATAGCAGTTTCAGAGAAACTGCTATGTTTATGAATGGGTTAAGCCTTCCCCCAAATCCTCTAGTGGCTGTCTCATTGACAGCCGCTAGAGGCGCTTGCGTGCTTCTCACTGTGATTTTCACAGTGAGAGCACGCCAGCGTCCATAGGAAAGCATTATGAATGCTTTCCTATGTGACCGGCTGAATGCGCGCGCAGCTCTTGCCGCGCGTGCGCATTCAGCCGACGGGGAGGAGAAGAGGAGGATCGGAGGAAGCAGGAGGAGATCTCTCCGCCCAGCGCTGGAAAAAGGTAAGATTTAACCCCTTTCCCCTTTCCAGAGCCGGGCGGGAGGGGGTCCCTGAGGGTGGGGGCACCCTCAGGGCACTCTAGTGCCAGGAAAACGAGTATGCTTTCCTGGCACTAGAGTGGTCCTTTAAGCTTGTGTGTGTATCAGTGAGCTGTCAGTAGTGAGCTGTGTGATCTTGTGTGTATTAGTGAGCTTTCTGTAGTAAGCTTGTATATGTCAGTGAGCTGGGTGTAGCTAGCTTGTGTGTGTTAGTGAGCTGCCTGTAGTGGCCTTCTCGCAGCTTGCTTTCTTGTGTGCTGAAATAATCCTGTGCGTGCTTTTGCTTGTCAGTTATTGTGTGTCAGTGGCCAATCTGTACAAATAAGTGTATCATATTTTCTAGCACAATGTTTGTTAACCCCTTAACGCAGTTACAGCGTTCTATGCCGTCCCCATTATGATGGTCCCCATTATGATGGGCAGCATAGAACGCCGTAACGGCTTTCTACCCCAGGAGAAACTTATCTCCATGGCGATCCTATTCAGGAGGACTGCCTGACAGCCCAGGCAGCCCTCCCCTGGCAAATCAAGCCCCCAGGGGTCAAAGAGCGATCACAAGGCCCCTTATAGCTGGCTGTGGATCTGCCAGCAGGGGGACTGTCTGGGCTGTCAAACAGTCCGCCTGCTGGTGAGCAGTTTAAAAAATATTAATAAAACATGTTTAACCCCTTCAGGACCAGCCTGTTTTTACGATGTTGTACGTGGACCAGGGCTCTTTTAACACTTTTGTGGTGTTTGTGTTTAGCTGTAATTTTCCTCTCTCTCATTTACTGTTCCCATACAAGTTATATATAGTTTTTTTTAGGACAAAAAGGGCTTTCATTACATACCATTATTTGTATCATGTCATATAATTTATTTAAAAAAAAAAAAAATTGGTGAAAAATTGAAAAAAAATATATTTTTTTTTTACTTTTGCTTGAAAAATCTTTTACTTACCTACAAAAGCTAATGAAAAAATCTGCTAAATAGATTCAAAATGATGTCCTAAATTTAAAAACACCCAGTGTTTAGGTGCTTTTTTGCTTTAAAAAAAAAAAAAAAAATTATAGGGCAAGTTATAGGGTTATAAGTACAAATAGGAAATTGCTGTTTCAAAATATATATTTTTAAAATGTATCAATAGTGACATTGTAACACTATTATCTGTCATAAATCTCTGAATCACACCCCACATGTACATCTTTATTTTAAAGTAGACAACCCAGGGTATTCAATATGGGGTATGTCCAGTCTTTTTCAGTAGCCACTTAGTCACAAACACTGGACAAAGTTAGCATTCATATTTGTTTGTGTGTGAAAAAAGTAAAAAACTAAATTGAACGCTAATTTTGGACAGTGTTTGTGACTAAGTGGCTACTAAAAAAAGCTGTACATATCCCGGTTGCAATACCTTGGGTTGTCTTCTCTTGCAGATGGTATGCTATCATGGGGTAATTCTCATTCCTGGGCTATCATACGCTCTCAAAGCAACGTAACCAACCTGACAATTTTCAATGAAAAAATATTTGACCCTTATATTTGACCCTGTAACTTTGAAAATTGCTATGAAACCTGTACATGAGGGGTACTGTTATACTCGGGAGAGTTTGCTGAACACAAATATTAGTGTTTTAAAACAGTACAACGTATCGCAACAATTATATCATCAGTAAAAGTGCTGTTTGTGTGTGTGATAAATGCAAAAAAGTCACTTTCACTGACAATATCATCGCTGTGTTTTACTGTTTTGAATCACTAATATTTGTGTTCAGCGAAGTCTACCGAGTAAAACAGTACCCCCCATGTACAGGTTTTAGGGCATCATAGAAAGTTACAGGTAAAATCAGTGCTAGCAAATTACATTCTCTGGACTTTCGGCCTGGGTTGTCAGGCAGGTCCCTCAAATTGCAATCAATAAAATTACTTAATTATGTAAAAATATTGCATAAATGCACACGTAGAATTTGAATATACATGCATATTTATAGATTTGAAGTCTACGTGTATATTTATATAAATATTTATGTCATTTTGTATATGGACATATGTATATTTCAAATTATTTTTATTTATTTATATATCCATAGATATATATACAATTTCATTCTAAGTGTATTTTTATATAAATATCAAAATACAGTTAGAATAAAATTTCATATAGATATATAATTTTGTTTTACATTTTTATTATTATTTTTAATTTTTTTAATTTGATTTACTTATTTGTATTTTATAATAATATATATACAAAATATATATATATATATATATATATATATATATATATATATAGTTATTATATACATATATATGTGTAATTTAATATGTATATTTTTATATTAATATATGTATATATTAATATAAAAATACACTTAGTATGACATTATATATATGATATATAGACATATATTATATAATATATATTATATATATATATATACACACACATATATAATTAGATTTTTTTATTAACATTAAAAAATATATATTTTTTATTTTACACTTGCAGGGAGACTGCCTGACAGCACAGGCAGACCCCTGCAGGCAGACACTATGACACCTATTGTGACCATGTGACCATGTGACCGCTCTGTTGAAACACACAGGTACAGGCAGTAACACACACACACAGTTACAGGTAGATAAACACAATCACACACAATTACAGGCAGACAGCCACACACACAGACAGGCAGACAGCCACACACACACAGCCACACATACAGTTATACACACACACAGTCACACACACAGGCAGACAGCCACACAAACACACACAGGAAGACAGTCACACACACACACACACACACAGGAAGACAGTCACACACACACACACACACACACACACACATAGGCAGTCACACACAGGCAGACAGTCATACACATATACAGGCAGACAGTCATACACACACACAGCCTGCGGATAAGAAGCTGGACGAATAAGAAGCTAGCTTCAACATCTTGTTGTGTGTAATAATCATCTGCTTGTGTGTAGTAAGCTTTGTGTAGTGAGCGTGTGTGTGTGTATCATTTAAGTTTCTGTAGTGAGTCCTGTGTGTAGTAAGCTTGTGTGTGTGGGTGTCAGTGAGCTTTCTGTACTAAGCTTGTATGTCTGTCAATGAGCTTGTGTGTAGTAAGCTTAAGAACGTGTCATTGAGTTTGTGTGTAGTAAATTGGCTGTAGTGAGCTGTGTGCAGTGAGTTTTCTGTAGAGAGCTTTCTGTAGTGAGGATGTGTGTGTTTCTGTGAGCTGTCTGTAATGAGTTTGTTGTGTCTGTCAGTGACCTTGTGTATGTGCGTAGTGAGCTTTCTGTAGTGGGCTTGTGTATCTGTCAGTGAGCTTGTGTATAATATGTTTTGTGTTGTGAGCTGTGTGAAGTGAGTTTAAGATTGTGTCAGTGAGCATGTGTGTGTCAGTAAGCTGTATGTTGTGAGCTGTGTGATTTTGAGTGTGTACACATCGGTGAGCTTGCGTGCAGTGAGTTTTCTGTAGTAAGCTTGTTGTGTGTGCAGTGAGCTATGCGTAGTGAGAATGTGTGTATATCTGTGAGCTGTCTGTAGTGAAAATGTTGTGGTGTCAGTGAGTGTGTTTATGTATGTCAATGAGCTTTCTGTAGTGAGCTTGAGAATATGTCAGTGAACTTGTGTGTAGTGAGCTGTTCATGTTGAGCTTGTGTGTCAGTGAGCTGTCTGTAATGAGTTGTTTGTTGTTGTGTGTGTATACATCAGTAAGTGTGCATTATGTAGTGAGCTTATGTGCATGTCATTGAGCTGTTTGTAGGGGGCTGTATGCAGTGAGCTTGTTGTGTGTCAGTGAGCTTCCTATAGTGAGATGTGTGTGCAGAGCTTGTCTTGTGTGTTTGTGAGATTGTGTCAGTGAGCATGCATGTGTGTGTCTGTGACATTATATATAATGTGACATATATCTATCTATCTATCTATCTATCTATCTATCTATCTATCTATCTATCTATCTAAAAGTTCTTCCAGTGAAGTATCAGGATAGGTGGACACATCTGTGATTTTAGATTACAAAACAACCAATTGACCGAATGTGGGGGGGATGGGGTGGATAGAGGGCTGGGGAGGAGAAACTCCGCTCAGAAGTATAAAGACTAAAGGAGGTTGAGGGACAAAGGGCTCACCATCGCTGAATGTTACGCAGTCCGTGAAATTATGATAACGCTACAGCCCCCCCACGTGAGCATGTAGAAGGATCGCAGACAGCAGACAAAACACGCTCAGAGCTTCTTTTAAAAGGCAAACTGACATATACACAGTGCAAACACCAACAAGGCAGAAACCTGAGGAGACACGCAAACCTTTACCACAATACAGTGGGCTGGCATTGATATACAGAGAGAATTGTACTCACAGGAATGAAATGCATAGTATTGGCTCACACACAATCAACACACATCGCGCTGGGAAATCTGGTACCGATTGGTACAGGTTGGCCGCTGACACAGTAACTGGAAAGCACAGGACTCGTTCAACACACAAGGACACAAGTCGTGAGAATGGCTGTACCCCAATGATTCTATGACTAGCCACGTGTTCTTGCTGAGGTTTTCTGTGTGCAGATCCTGCACCCCACAAACATGGAGCTATTTGAGGACCCTTATTGCCAGAGCAGACCAGCTCGCAGGACGCAGTGGCTAGTGAGTGCCCTGGCTTTTCACTATGGGCTAGACAAAGGTGTGGAGAATGAGATCATTGTGTTGGCCACGGGGCTGGACCAATACCTGCAGGAGATCTTTCACCACCTTGACTGGCAGGGCATAGGTACCATCTCTAAAAGTGAGTTTGGCACCCTGTGCGAGGTACTGGGGCTAGAGCCAGGACAGGAGGAATGTCAAGGGCTTTTGGATGATCTTCCTGAGGAAATCAATTTCCGAACATTCCATGGTAAACTTTGCGAATACTTCAGCACCAAGTCTGGGTGCCAAACCAGGACTGGACGTCTGCCTGTGGGCAAGGAGAATGAGCACATTGAAACCCAGATCCGCCTTCGTAGACCCCTGAGAAGGCGACCGTCCCCAGGAAGTAGAGGGTCCCAGCAAGAGGCCGCTGCCCTGCAGAGGCTAGAAGATGAGAACACCAGCCTTAGGGAGCTCGTGGAGGACATGAGGGCTGCCCTGCAGAGCAGTGATGCCAGATCCCTGGCGCTGCAGGTGAGATGAGGCTGAGCAATGCATGATCCCTTTAACCAAAAACAAAACAAAAAAAAACTGAAGATTGTCTCAGTTAAAAAGATAGACAGAAAACTGAGGTCTCTCTACCCTTTTAGTGCATCCAGAATTCGTAAAGTCAATAATTTAATATCAGTTCCATGTCCTGGATAGATAGATATAGTGTATTATTCATTTGCATATATTAACTCATTCATATATTTCCTATATTATATTTCTAAACAGATTTGGAGTAGTGAACTATTCAGATCAAGACTTGTATCTATTGTTTATATCTATTAAAACCCACCCACCACTCAGTAGCCTTGAAACCAGCAGCTTTTGTTTCCATCTTGTTTTAAGCATTAACATGAAAAACAGAAAAAAAATGTGGAATTCCAACATCACAGCATGGCAACAGTTGCATATTATTTAATACAGAATCCCACTCTAAGCGTTTTATACTGTTCAAGAATCATTGCAGAACAGCCTAACTTTCTTGTGGTATGCCTTCAAGATTCTGAGCGATTTGGGGACAGCAGGGGACAGGAGGGATTTGGTAGTCTTGTTGATTTAATACATTAAATAGTACAAAACTCATAGAATTGACACTGCCCCAGATCAGGGGTGGAGAACCTTCGGCTCTCCAGATGTTTTGGACTACACCTCCCATGATGCTTTGCCAGCATTATGTGTGTAAGAGCATGATGGGGGATGTAGTCCACAACATCTGGAGAGCCGAAGGTTGCCCATCCCTGCCCTAGATGACTGGTTTACATTGCAATTCCAAGTACCTTGTCTTGTTTTTAATGTTCATATTAAGAAGATGTCAACACAAGTTGTTGTTTTATAGGACACTGCAGGGTAAACCTTCTCTTCAGTTTGTTGTATTTATTGGTCTAATGTCAGCCGATCAAGTAGCCCATTTTTATTGACAGCAGTGAATCTAAATAGATAACCAGACCATTTTTATTTCTTAGAAAACAGACATTTAAAGGGAGAAATGAATTGAAGTCGAGTCTGCTCTGTTAAATAAGCAGAAGTGTTCTTAATATTTAGCAGTAGCACTCAACTACACGACTTGTGCAGCAAGAGCCAAAGTGAAGTTTTAAGATTCTGGGACTTAAGACTCCAGCTTCTGAGGGGCCCTTTGAGTTCCACATATATGACAAGCATATTGCAATGCAATGTGTGCTACAGATGTCCGAGACTAAAGAGGCTAAAAACCCTTTTAAAACATATTGCTAATTTTGTATGGAGAAAACGTTTCAGTTACATTGTCCCTGCTCTGACACAAAAACTGATGCTGACTGAATTATTTGAATTGTCGGCACATAACAATCCAATTTAACCCCTTTAACCCCTTAAGGACCAAACTTCTTGAATAAAAGGGAATCATGACATGTCACACATGTCATGTGTCCTTAACGGGTTAATGCACCTATACGTAGGGTGAGCAGACCCACCATGTTTTCAGGGACATAGCATTTTGTCACATGTATAATGCATATTCTGCAGGATTCTTTATTGCCTAATTACTTAATCTTTAAAGAATCTTTCTTTTCAATTGTACATACTACAGGGCACCCCTTTTTATGTGCTGCCCATCAATCTGTATACGTGATATGTGTCCCCGAAAACATGGTGGATCTGGTAACCCTATCTATACTTACAATATATTGGTTTTTTTTAAATGAATATATATATATATATATATATATATATATAATATATTATTTTTTTAACGGCTACGTATACTTAACACAACATTAATTATGAAAAAAGTTCAAACTTTTTCAAAAAAAGGATTTTGCTCATAATTTCTGTGCAACCAAAGCAACTACAGAACAATAATCCGTTGTATTCCTAACTCTTTAATGTTAAAATCACTATCCAGCCTCCCTGACCTCTGCCCCTCTAAATATAGTCAAATCTTACCTTATTTCCAGAGTTACGCAGCTCCGCCTGCGCTAGCTCTGCCCCGATCTGCCTCCCTGGCTGACATCATCAGAACTGATGATTTCAGCCAATCGCAATGCTTTCCCACAGTCCTGTTCAATCAGCATCTCCTCATTTAGATGCATTGAATCAATGCATCTCTTTGGGAAAAGTTCAGCGTCTCCATGCAGAGCGTGGAGATGCTGAACGTCAGTGGTGCACATTGTGCAGCTGTGACCCAGGAAGCACATCTAGTGGCCAACTGAGATGTGGCCACTAGAGGTGTTCCTAGGCTGAAATGTAAACACCGTCTTTTCTCTAAAAAGGCAGTGATAACAGCAAAAAACCTGCAGGGATATGGTATAGACACCAGAACAACTACATTAACCCCTTAATGACATGTGACATGTGTGACATGTCATGATTCCCTTTTATTCCATAAGTTTGGTCCTTAAGGGGTTAAGCTGTAGTTGTTCTGGTGACTATAGCGTCCCTTTAAAATGGGTTCAATTAAACTGATTGTCAAAATGCCTCATATGTCTAGGATTTCAGGCCATTTTTGAAAGCCAAAAGACAGATATGTCAAGGAGCAGTGGAGCGGCTGGAAAAGTTTTGGTGGCAGGGATCTAGGCTCCACCTTTTGAAGTTAACCATGTCCTTCTCTGTAAACCCCACCGTCACCTTATCGTTGTTGTGCCACGTAACCACAAGTTACGTGTATATATATATATATACACACACCCACATTCAATCTATATTATAGACTACACAGTGTAAACTATATACAGTAATATATACTATAACGCTATAGTGGTATTAATACAAATGTGTTTCTGGAGTAACAATTTAAACTTACCTTTTCTCCCTCGCTGTGCCGGTCGGGCATGGCTGGCCCCACCTCCATGCCTGAGATCATCAGTCTTCATGCCAATCCAAGGCTCTCCTATAGCAAAGCATTGGGAGACTATTGTGCATGCGTAGCAAAACCACATGCTGCGCCAATCACCATATCCTCCATGTATTGAATCAATGCATCTCTATGGGAAGAGTCCACACATATGACAATTTATTGTCCTAACACACAAATAATTTCATATTTGAACACCTACAAAGAGCCCTGGACATTGACAGGGTTTTTCTCTAAAGGTTGCATTTTTGTGGATTTAATTTAAATGGGAAAAGTTAAAAAAAAAAAGATTTATAAAAACTCTTCAGCTAAGCACAAACGTTTGCCGCAGTTTTTCCACTCAGATGTAATTTTTGAAAATTCAGAGTCTATACTAATAAAATAAATTAAAATAAACAATACGACTTGTGTGACTAACCATTAGTGTCTCACTCACTGCCCCCTCCCCTTCGCAGTGTTTGTGTGGTTACTGTGTGTAATGTATGTGTGTGCATGCGTGCAGGCTCATTGTGTTGTAGGACTGTATGTAATATGTCTGTGGTGTGTTGTCTGCATCTTGTAAGTGCAGATCACAATAATTGCCCCTCGAATTCCCAGTTCTCACTAAGTAGGCTGCTTAGTGTGGTCAGCTCCAGTATTGAGCGATAGCATTTTCCCTTCACTAAATCCCCATTTAATGGAAGGGTGTGGCTTGTCTTTCCCATTTTCCCTTACTCCCTCCTATTTTTATTTTTTTCTTTCCCTCTCTTTATGCAATGTAAAAAAATATTGTCTCCTCTTTCTCTATTGGCTTATCTCTGATATGCTTTGTTTCCTGCGTAATGTGTACTCTTCTGAGTTTTTTCAAATTTACTTTAGTTGTTTGCATTAAATACCCTTTTCATGCCTCGATGATTCTTACCAATTGTATGTTTTAAAATATGTTTTTAGAATAATAATAATATGAGTGTTTATAGCACTTTTCTCCACGTGAGATTCAAATCACTTAAAATATATATAAAAAAGACAAAGGTACGAATTTATGATATTCAGATGAGCTGACTAAATGTCCGATAAAAGAGATGGGTTTTTAGCTATTTATAAAAAGTCTGTAAGGATGGTGCCAAGGTAATCAGTTCCAGAACGTGGGGGCAGTGTGACTGAATGCTTGGGAGCCTGAGTTTGTCTTTATCCTAGGCACCAATAGGAGGGATTTGTTGGCTGACCGAAGTGAGTGAGATGGAATATACGGTGTCAGAAGTTCTTTCAAGTATTGTGGTCCTTGTTTGTTTAAGGCTTTGCAGGTCAGTAAGTCAATTTTAAAATATGTTCTCCATTTAATTGGAAGCCAGTGCAGGGAGTGGAGAACAAGTGTTATGTGATGTTGTTACAAACTGCCATTTGTAACTGGCCCTTTAAATGACAAATTGCCCTGCTTCCCTGGGTTGTGGAGAAGCCTATTTGCCAGCCCCCTTCCTCATGACTATGGCCCCTGGGAGATTGTGCCCCTGAAAACTTATGGACTTTAATTGGGTGTGTATGGCCCTTTAAGAACCGTCTGGGGACATAGTGTGACTTTGTTGAACAATGCCCCTTTAAGACGGTGTCCCCAAACCTTTAATATATTGTGTTCCTGGCTTTCTCCTACCTGGTTAAGTAAATGGGGCTTACTGAACCAAGTACCACACAGGCGGACCACCCAGAAGTGGAAGTGTGCAGGCAATTTACCTCCCAGGCTGTGAGGTTACTGCAGGTTAATTGCCAACCGCTGGGTGGCCGCAGTTCGTGCAAACGAACACGAGGCGGCGGCCATCTTTGTTCATTCGAACGAGGTCAGCGGTATGTGTAGCCAAATCCATGGAACTGAAATGGGCTACACATTTCACCGAACACCGCTGACCCTTACCTTCTCCTACACTGAACTTTCCCATTCGAATGCATGTTCGAATGGGACGTTGTCATTTTTCTGCATAAAATTGACCGTCCGCATAGCCCAAATCTATGGAACTGTTTTGGGCAGGAAAATGTGCTTGCGGTCAGTCATGAAGGACTTCCGTCTAACTTTTGATCTACTGGAGGGATTTGTATGATTTTTGGTTATGTTTATATTTATAGTATGCTGATTCTAAATATGTAATGGAGATTGGATGTATGGTTTTAAAGTTACAGTGTATGTGTAAAAACTGTATTTTACCTGCCTGTGATAATTATGTTAAGTATTGTGTACCATAATTATATCACAGGCAGAGGGGGAGGATTTTGTATGTAATTGCTGGGAGTGTTTTCTGTAATGTATGTGTATGATTGGTTGTTTTTTAAAACCCTGTGGGTGGTCCGATCTAAGGGAAACCTGCATAAAAGAAAGCCCTTTGGGTGCCAATAAACAGAATGACTTGACCCTCTAACTTGCAGCCTTGACTCATGTTTGTAGGGGACAGCTATAATCACTACAGGGATTGCTATGCTCTTCATACTCCCTTAGCCACTGAGCTCTTGTAAGAGCTCTTGTTCCTGATCCTACTTCGCTCTACAGAAGGAAGAGGTTCACCTACTGGAGCCTGGTCGTAGGTCCAGGGTGGATAGCAGACGGCAAGATCCTAGCCCAGCAGCGGCGGTTTGTGGAGTCGGCAGTACTTATGGTGTATATGCAGTAGTTATGGTGTCTACGGTGCTGATGGTCCTTTGGTGAGCGCTAGGAGCATCCTTTCTACGGTCCAACTTCCAGCCAGCCTCGAGGCAACCGTAACAGATGTGATCGGATTTGATTGGTCAGTAATCTTGGTTGCTGCATTTTGTACTGTCTGTAGGTGATATAAATATTTTTCTTGGAGGACACAATCTAAATCTAAATGAGAGGACACAAATGCATGGATTAATGTTGGCATATCATCCTGTAGGATTAAGTGTTGTATCCAGGCTATGTTTCTTAGATGAAAGAAGGCAGATTTTATTACAGAGGAAATCTGCTTTTTAAATGATAGTCCAGAGCTAATCAGCACTCCGAGATTTGTGTACCTCTGTTGAACTACTGAGTTCAGAGCCTCCAAGTTCCAGGCCAGTTGGGCAATCATGAGGTATTTTTGTTTCCCAGGGTCATCTCATCAAGAGTAAGTATGTTTTGTCCAGCATCACTTTTAGCCAACTTGCATTCATCCACTTTCTACTAAGCAACTGTTGATGAGGCATGTCGGGTCTTTAATATCTTGAGAAGGAGAAGTAGAGTTGTGTGTCATCAGCTTAGCAATGATATTTTAAGCCATGTCTGCAGATCATGTTCCCCAGTAGTAGCGAGTAAATTGCGAACAGCATGGAAGACCAGATGTATCCTTGTGGAACTTCGCAGGCCAATTCTTTTAGTGCTGATGAGTTTGATCCCAATGTTACTCTCTGTGATCTAACAGTGAGGAAATATTTAAACTGGTTAAAAACTGTGCCTCCTACACCAAGATGTGAGGCAAACACTATAAAATAATAATAATAAAAAAATCATATGGTCAATGGTGTCAAATGTTGTTGAGAGATCGAGGAGGATTAGGATGGAGTAATCATCTGCGTGTCTCACAATCAGGAGATCGTTTATCACTTGGACTAGCACGGTTTCCGTGCTGTGGCGGCATTTAAATCCTGACTGGAAAGTATCAAATATGTTATAGTTTGATAGATGGACTTCCAGTTGAGCTGCCACTACTCAATGATATTCCTCAAGGATGGATAAGTAATTTGTCATGCAGTCTGGGTATAGTAAGGCTTTCTGTAGGAGGGGTTTTACCACTTCTTCTTTTAGAGGATCTATGAAGTTTCCATATTTTAGTGAACACTGCAATATATTTGTGAGGGTTGGGATGAGTGTTTCAATGCATACAGATATAAGATGAGCTGGAGTAGGGTCTAAGTCACAAGTAGTAGAGTGCACCTTTTGTGAGGTTCCTCTCTATCCACATTTGTAAATGTAGACCATAAACTGGGACAATCTGGCATTTCACTGCAGTGGTTTTGGTGTGTAACTAGTTGGCCTGCTGTAATAGAGGCTCAAATTGAGGAAATCTTGTCTGTGCAGAAGATTGCAAATTCTTCACACTCATCCTGAAAAAAGTGGGAGAGGATATGCATGCATGCTGGTTTGCAGAGCCTTTCTATTGTCCGAATCAGTTGCCTGGGTATATTTTGGGAGAGTGTAATTTTGCGTGACAAGAATACAGATTTTTTTGTTTTGAGTTATCTTCTACAGGTGATACTCGAAAAATTAGAATATCGTACAAAAGTTCATTTATTTCAGTAATGCAAGGTAAAAGGGGAAACTAATATATGAGATAGATGCATTACATGCAAAGCAAGATAGTTCAAGCCGTGATTTGTCATAAGTGTGATGATTATAGCTTATAGCTCATGAAAACCCCAAACCCACAATCTCAGTTAATTAGAATATTACATGCAATCAATAAAACAAGGAGTGTACTGTCACGGGTGGTGGTCCGAAGACCGGGACCCCTGAGTGCCTGATGATGAGAGGAGTCTCAGCGTGGAAATGGACTATCAGGGCCTGGTGCAGGGTAACCACACACCCCCTGGTGATAAGCAAAAATGAAGAACCCAGAACCTGAGCAGAACAGAAAGCAGAACCCAGAACATGTACACAAGACATGAGGTAAACATGAACAGGGCAGGACAGGACTGTACATGAACTGGGAATACACTGACTCCAGCCTCAATCCACTCCTTGTTAAAGTCAACACCACTTTTTAATGGCCTTTTCCTGACAATCCTCTCCAGGCTGCGGTCATCCCTGCTGTTTGTGCACCTTTTTCTTCCACATTTTTCCCTTCCACATAACTTTCTATTAACGTGCTTTGATACAGCACTTTGGGAACATCCAACTTCCTTTGCAATTACCTTTTGAGGCTTTCCCTCCTTATGGAGGATGTCAATGATGGTTTTCTGTACAACTGTCAGGTCAGCAGTCTTCCCTATGATTGTGATTCCTACTGAACCAGACTGAGCGACCATTTAAAGGCTCAGAAACCCTTTGCAGGTGTTATGGCTTACTTAGCTGATTAGAGTAGGACAATGTGAGCCTAGAATATTGCACCTTTTCACAATATTCTAATTTACTGAGATTGTGGATTTGGGGTTTTCATGAGCTGTAAGCCATAATCATTGCACTTATGACAAATCACGGCTTGAACTATCTTGCTTTGCATGTAATGTGTCCATCTCATATATTAGTTTCCCCTTTTATGTTGCATTACTGAAATAAATGAACTTTTGCACGATATTCTAATTTTTCGAGTATCACCTGTATTGGTATTCATTGATATGTTTAGTAAGAACAGCTTTATACTCTGATTCATGTGTCCTGAGCACCTTCTCTCGAGTTTACGGTCAGTTCTCTTAATTTCTCTGATGTTGCTATCAAACCATGGTGCATTGTTGTGCATTTTGACAGTGTGTATGCATGTTACTGTATTGCTTTCCAAGGTGTCACTCATAGTTTTGTTGTAGAGTCGGACAAAGGAGTTGGGGTCTTCACAAGTGCCCATTAGTTCACTTAGATCCATATGTGATGTTAGTCCAATATCATCACCCCTTTTAATGAGTGATGCTTGTCCAGGTTCTGAGGCTGGAGTCTGGCTGATTGTGATACAATGGGGAAGTGTATGGAGTGGTCAGACCATATGACTGGATTTACAGTTGCTGGTGACACTTCTAGTCCAGACTGGAATACTTGATCAAGTGTATGACCTTTTCTCTGTGGAATTAGCAACTATTTGTATAAAGCCGAGTGCACTCAACAAGCTGTGTAGGTCCTGCCCAAGTTGGGATAGCGTGTCATTTATCCACGTAATGAAGTCTCCCAATATAAGCCATCTGCGGTATTTCAGGATTAAACCAGTCAAAAGGTCTGAGAGTTCTTGAAAAAATATTTTTCCAATCTCCTGGGGATCTGTTTATTAGCAGCACTCAGAATTATCTATTGAGATGTTGGCCGGTACACATTCAAAAGATTGACGTGTGTGGACTGATATTGGTCTGGGGTTAAAGGATGATTTGACTCAGATCATTACTCCACCTCGCTTGTGATCTTGTCTTGGGTGGAATAGGTGCCTCTAGATCAGGCACCGCATTGTCATCTAGCCAGGATTCTGTAATGTACTATACGGTCAACATCCTACAGTTCTTCCTACTGCATTTTCTACATAGGGAATGACAGTTCTGGACAAACATCTGGTTTACATGTACACTTTCTCTCTTTTTTTTAGGTTAAACTGGGCCATTCTAAGGCCAGGTGTTACAAATTGCTATTTGTAACAGATAACAAAATAAACACCATAACCTCACACAGTGGGAAAATGGTGCTCAAGAGTGGAGCGCTTAAATCGTACACTTACCCCTCGGGGTTTACAGAGGAGTGTACAACTGTGGTGGAATCCTAAAAGGGTATATAAGGTACAAAATATAGAGTAGTACTGTACAACAAACGTACTTAATAGATATTTAGCAAGAACGCACTCACGTGGTTCAGAGCCTATGAATGACCGGCTCTGATCTTGTATGCAGACGTGTACTTTGAGGTGACACACACCTTTCTTGTATGAATCACAACCTCAGAAAGGGGAACAAAAACGGAGAGAACAGGGAAGCCAAACCGACCCTGGTGTAGATACCTTTGATGTATTCAATACATAAATTGCTAATACAAGTAGTTGCTCACCTTCTAAAGAGCCTGTAACTCGGCTCTCAGCGTATGCACAGATATATCAATTCAGGGTGATATTAGCCCTTTTTGGTAGCAGAAAGTGGAGTTCCTTCAAGCCGGCTCGTAATAAAATATTTATTCAAAATAGAAAATACATACAAATAATGCCGGTGTCGGGCACCCGTCCAAAACGCGTTTCACTGATTGGATTCAGCTTTATCAATTGGTAATACATTCTCTGCTACACATGGTTTAAATAACTCACACACTCACATCATTGGTGCGCCAGGCCGATGCTCTAGCCAATCGTTAGTTGTAATTACCCCGCCTGTCAGGTGATGTTGATAGTGCGTAATCTGTCCCCCTTGTGATGACATCACGCACCATACGCCGTGCGGATGACGTCACATATGGGACGTTGATCCTACGTTCTTCTGAACCCGGAAGTGGAAATCCTCGCCGATCACAATCCCTTCATTAGCTGGTCTTTAGTGTTGTGTTTGAAAGTCCGGTTTCTTCATATAGGAGGTGGCCATCTTTGTTACTGGCAAAGTCCATTTAACAATGTAGATATGCAAAGAGTAGCTCATTCCCAGATATTGAGATAAAATTTAAAAAAATAGAAAATAGTAATACAAATTACCATAATGTGGAAAAATAATAATATTAATAAATAAATAGATATATATAATATTCTCTAAAATAACTGACCTTCTATATACAATGCGATCAATATACAAATATAATGGTATTGGAAGACGACCCCGTGCCAATATATATATATATACAAAAAGGTCCAACCCTTAATAAATCTACAATAATATTGTTATAATCTGGCAACCCGCCTACTACTGAGTACAAATAAATACGTAGTGCACTACACATGTTCGGCTAAAAAACAATACAAATATATAACAAAAATATAAAAATAGAATATGTAATTATAAAAAATGGCATAGCTCGAAGTCGTCATTCAATCCATATGGTTGCATAGTCTCCAGACCAAAATCCCATTTCATTTCTGCTCTTCCTATGGCCTTGATTAGATCACCTCCCCTCCAGTTAGTGTTAATTTTTTGTATACCTAGGAAATCTATACCGCTGGGATCACAGTTATGGTGGTCCCTAAAATGAAGGGACACACTCTGTTTCTCAAAGCCTTTTTTCACATTTCGCACATGCTCCTGTATTCTGATCTTTAATGCTCTTGTGGTTCTTCCAACATATACTAAACCACAAGGGCATTTTATCATATATATGATTTTAGTGGAATGGCATGTGATCAGCTCCTTAATTTTAAATTTTCTTGTGTTGTCTCTAGGATGCTGGAAAACCCAGGTGCTTCATTAAAATATTGTTTCATTTGTATCTTGGGGGGAATGTGATTATGGACCAGATTACTCTTTAAACTTGGTATACCCCTGTATGTAATCCTAGGTTTTTCTGGTAATAAGGGGTAGAGGGTAGGGTCATCCCTCAGAATTGACC
Source organism: Pelobates fuscus (assembly GCF_036172605.1). Taxonomy (NCBI): domain Eukaryota; kingdom Metazoa; phylum Chordata; class Amphibia; order Anura; family Pelobatidae; genus Pelobates; species Pelobates fuscus. Next base: position 186,253,422 of record NC_086323.1, read on the forward strand.
AATGTCTTCTAATTATTTTTTGTAGTTGTCTATTGTCGCTATTAAAGTCACAGATAAAATTAAAATTAAAACTCTGAAGATCTACCTTAGTGTTCCTTTCTTTATACTGTATTAGTTCCAATCTATTTGTTTGTTCTACTTCCTCGTAAGCTTTGTTTAGAAGGGTCTGCTGGTAGCCCTTTTGTTTGAAATCATTAATTATCCTAAGTGATTGTTCCTGGAATGTGTCCTTATCCGTGCAGTTTCGTTTTACCCTCAAGAGTTGTGCCTTTGGGGCGTTAAGCAGCCACGGGGAAAAATGACAGCTTGTTCCCCCTATATAGCTGTTAACATCAACTTTTTTAAAGAAGGTGCACGTCTTTAGTGTGTTATTCTCTACATATATTTTAAGATCAAGAAATTCAACTGCATTTTTACTGTAGTTACAGCTTAGTTTTATCCCCCAATTATTGTTGTTTAAATGTAGTAAAAAAAGGTTCAAGGATTCCTCACTCCCTCTCCAAATAAAGAAAATATCATCTATGTAACGGCGATAGGTCACGAGGCTCGCGCCCCACTCATGGCCTTGGTAAACAAACTCTTGTTCCCAAAATGCCATGAATAAGTTGGCATAGCTGGGCGCGAACCTCGTGCCCATCGCCGTCCCACAGGTCTGTAAATAAAATTGATCCCCAAACCAAAAATAATTATGCGTCAGTATCCATTTGATGCCCTCTATGATAAATTCAATCTGTGTTTCCAAGAAATCATTTGACCTCTCCAAAAAGTGTCTTGTAGACTTGCATCCCAAATCGTGGGAAATGATCGTATACAGTGAACTAACGTCTGCTGTAACTAAAAAATAGTCAACATCCCGCGAGATGGTGTGCAAAATCTGAAGAATACTTATCGTATCTTTTAGATAACTTGGGCATGTGTTGACTATCGGTTGGAGGCATCTATCAATATATTGTGATAATTTCCCTGAAATGGAACCGATACCTGAGACTATGGGTCTCCCTGGTGGTTTGTTACTGTCTTTATGTAATTTTGGTAAGTAGTAGAAAACTGGGATCCTTGGGAATGGAACATCTAAAAATTTGTATTCCTTTTGATTAAGCACATTCAGTGATTTACCCTTTTCCACTAACTGATTATAGCTTACTTTGATTTCCCTAGTTGGGTCTTTCGTTAGTTTTCTGTACGTTAAGGAGTCACTCAATAGTCTCTGGGCTTCCTCAATATAGTCATCGGTATCTAATATAACAGTCCCCCCACCCTTATCTGCCGGTTTGATTATTATGGAGTGATCCTCTCTTAGTTCTTTCAAGGCATGTTTCTCTTTCGGATTAAGATTATATTCACATATTTTTGGTTTTTTAATTTTATTCACGTCTCTCATGACAAGTTTTTCAAAAGTGGTCATCTCATTGGAGACACACCACTTAGGAAAAAATGTAGATCTTTCTTTGAGGTCCGTGTGTATTATCCCTGGTTCTTGTGTCATTGCTTGATTGGTCTGAATTGGATTCTTTTGAAAGAATTTTTTGAGGCATAATTTTCTCTTAAACCTATTTAGATCTAGGAAGATGCTGAACTTATCGATTGGTTTTGTGGGTACAAATTTCAACCCTTTCTTTAGAATTTCAATTTGAGGTTCAGTTAATTTTCGTTTCGAGAGGTTGAAAATTCCACTCTGTGTGGTTGTTTGTCTCTCTTTTCTTTTTTGTACGAGTATGCCTCCTCTATTTCCCCTTCTTCTATACTTCGCTGCCTCTTCATGGGGGAGGTCCGGTAAATGTTGGAGCTTTTGTGACGCTCTCTCATTTGTCCGAACCAAAAATCCTCATCGTTTGAGATTGATGTTAGGGGTTGGAACCTATTTGTGACACTACGTCTGTTATCAGTTACTTTGGATTTGTAGACGTTAGTGTCCCTTTCAATGTTCCCATTCAGGGTCCTCGTTCTTGGGGATTTACGTTTATTTGTTGGGGATCTTGGATGTTTCCTCCTTACTACTCTTTCCCAGTGATCATTATTAATCACTGGTGATTTTGGTCTAGGGGGTGATCTCCTTGGAGTTTTATCAATTAGTTGTTTATAGTGGTTATTATATGATGGAGGTTCCCTAAATGATTCTCTACTCCTAACTCTTGGATTATACCGAGTTCGTGACCTATTTATACCTCTCCATTCTCCCTGGTCATATCTTTCATAGGTTTTGGACCTATCTTGATTTTTAGAGAATGTTCTCACTTGATCCTTTGCGTAGTCTTCTTTATCTCTCAAATACTTCCTTCTTTTTATTTCTATCACGTTGTTTTCTAATCGCTCCAAATTATTTTGAATTTCATTGATCGTATTAGAATATTGGTCTGGTGTCATATGTTCCACTAGGAAATTTCTTAGTTCATCAATTTCTGTATCTAATTTTTGTAAGGTATTAGTCCTTCTTTTTATAATTAAACTCATCATACCAAACGAGAAGCTTTCTAGTAAGTCTGTCCACTCTTGAATAAAATCACTTTCTTCCTGATCAAAGGAGGGACTTTTCATAAACCTTAGGCCTCTCGGGGTGATTTGTTCCCTCTTATATTTCTCTAGTGTGGCAATCTCCCATTTAATTTTAATCTCTCTTCCTAACGTTTTCTCTAGTTTAAAACAGGAATTGCGTATTTTAATTTTTAATTCAAATTCATTATTACCCCTTGTTGTTATGGAGTTATTAAATAGAGTGTCGATATCCTGTCCATATCTAGACCTTTTGTCAAACAAAGACATGATAAATTAAGCAGCTCTCACAGAATTGAAGGGAAATAGAGAATAGAAAATGTGTGGATATCTGTGAAGTAGGCGCTTACACAATATGGAAACAATAGTAGTACAATAGCAGCTACCACCCAAATAGGAACCCTTCGTCCTAATATAAAGTAACAGATAACAAAATAAACACCATAACCTCACACAGTGGGAAAATGGTGCTCAAGAGTGGAGCGCTTAAATCGTACACTTACCCCTCGGGGTTTACAGAGGAGTGTACAACTGTGGTGGAATCCTAAAAGGGTATATAAGGTACAAAATATAGAGTAGTACTGTACAACAAACGTACTTAATAGATATTTAGCAAGAACGCACTCACGTGGTTCAGAGCCTATGAATGACCGGCTCTGATCTTGTATGCAGACGTGTACTTTGAGGTGACACACACCTTTCTTGTATGAATCACAACCTCAGAAAGGGGAACAAAAACGGAGAGAACAGGGAAGCCAAACCGACCCTGGTGTAGATACCTTTGATGTATTCAATACATAAATTGCTAATACAAGTAGTTGCTCACCTTCTAAAGAGCCTGTAACTCGGCTCTCAGCGTATGCACAGATATATCAATTCAGGGTGATATTAGCCCTTTTTGGTAGCAGAAAGTGGAGTTCCTTCAAGCCGGCTCGTAATAAAATATTTATTCAAAATAGAAAATACATACAAATAATGCCGGTGTCGGGCACCCGTCCAAAACGCGTTTCACTGATTGGATTCAGCTTTATCAATTGGTAATACATTCTCTGCTACACATGGTTTAAATAACTCACACACTCACATCATTGGTGCGCCAGGCCGATGCTCTAGCCAATCGTTAGTTGTAATTACCCCGCCTGTCAGGTGATGTTGATAGTGCGTAATCTGTCCCCCTTGTGATGACATCACGCACCATACGCCGTGCGGATGACGTCACATATGGGACGTTGATCCTACGTTCTTCTGAACCCGGAAGTGGAAATCCTCGCCGATCACAATCCCTTCATTAGCTGGTCTTTAGTGTTGTGTTTGAAAGTCCGGTTTCTTCATATAGGAGGTGGCCATCTTTGTTACTGGCAAAGTCCATTTAACAATGTAGATGTCAGACCTTCCGGCATTCGCTAACCGTGGACTTCCGGGTTCTCGGAGCGCGGCCACTCCCCCTCCTATGACATGGTCGTTCCCAGGGTTCATAGAGAGTCCGCGCCAACACCACAGTGCTTGATCAACTCGAAAGCTCCCGCGAACTTCAAACTGGATATTTACTTCTACTGTGTATCGGACCCGGACTGTTTAATCATTTACCCTCCTTCTCCTCTCCTACGACCTCGGACTGTTTCTGGACATTCTCTTGCCTGTTGCAACCTCGATCCTCTGTGGAACCTCCATCACCAATTTGGATTATCTCTCCTTCATAAGTTAAGTAAACCAGATTGGCTCAAGTTTAATATAAAACCATCTCTAATCTAAGTGGTTTGCATTCTGCTCCACTTATTAATTATCTGCATCCTAATTTGGAACTTCTCGCTGGTTGTGTTAAAGTTACCTTATCCTAAAACAACTTCAAACACCGCTGCTGGTTATAACCTGCCAGGAATTAAAGAGACAGTTCAAAATTGATTATCTTTTTTATTTTAAAGTAATAAACGTTATCAAATTCAGAAATCTGCAGTTGTTTCCATCTTATCAACAATTGAGCGTTACAGATTGATCAAGCCTAATTAATGGATACAGCAGATCTCACTTCTGAAATCACCAGATTAAACCAAAGGGTGGATACTCTCACTCAAGGCATGCAAGATCTACAGATCACCAATGAAAGAATCCTTACTTATGTAAGGGACTTGCAAACCCATACTCCTCACACAGTTACACACTCGGCTAGTGACCCTGCTGTCTCCAACCCCGAAAAATTCTCTGGAGACAGGTCCCAATACCGAGAGTTCATCAATTCTTGCAAGTTGTTGATTGCATTAAAACCCCGATCATATCCCACAGAAAGATCTAAAGTCTGTTCTGTTATTTCATTTTTGAGAGGTGAACCCATGGCCTGGGCCCATTCCTTTCTTGAGAATGATGATCCCATATTGGATTCTCTGGATGAATTCTTTGAAGCCATGTCTCTCCTTTACGAAGACCCAAACAAACAAGCGACTGCAGATTTAACCATCAGAACACTGCAGCAAAGAAACCGGCCTGTTGAAGATTACATTGCTGAATTTAAACGATGGGCACCTGAAACTCAGTGGAATGACATAACTCTACGTAACCAGTTCCGTATTGGGTTATCTGAAGCTGTCAAAGATGAGCTCTCCAGAACTGAACTACCTACTACACTAAATACACTTATTCAACTGTCAATCAGTATCGACAGAAGACTTAGGGAAAGAAAAGCTGAGAAATCACTCACTAGCTCTCTATGGAAAAAACCCTTCACCTCTTCAAAGGCACCGGAGAAACCTATAACTCCCGCTGAACCTATGGAAATAGGGGTTGTGAGAAGTCCTCTTACTCCAGAAGAAAGAACCAGAAGAAGACAACTGAACCTCTGCATGTACTGTGCTTCGCAAGAACATGTGGTCCCAGACTGTCCCCTATTGAAACGTCCAAGAGGCGGTAAGCATGGTTCTACCACGGCTATAATGAGTGTACTTCCTTCTAAACCAACCTCTCATTTCTCCTCCGTCTCTCTCATATTACAGTGGGACAAAGAAAGAATTACTACTAAGGCCCTTATTGATTCCGGTGCTAATGGGGTGTTCCTGGACTCATCCTTTGTTACAAAAAATAAAATTCCTTGTGTTCAAAAACGTAATTCAGTCTCTGTCAGAGTTATTGATGGCTCCTTAATCTCCTCGGGGCCCATTCGCCTTGAAACTGTCCCTTTAAGGATTACTACTAATTATGTCCATTCTGAATTTCTTGTTTTTGATGTCATAAATTCTCCTCTTTATCCTATAATATTGGGGATAGACTGGTTACGGACTCACAACCCACTTATTACCTGGGCTCCTTTCTCTCTCACGTTTAACTCTGCATATTGCCAGAAAACATGTCTACAACACATCCCCATTTTGCATGTTACTAGGGAATCCACTATACCTTCCATCTATTCGGAGTTTGCTGATGTGTTCAGTAAAAAGGAAGCAGAGACACTTCCTCCTCATCGACCATATGATTGTCCGATTGACCTTGTTCCTGGTGCTCCTATCCCTTTTGGACATATTTATCCCCTCTCTGAATCAGAGCTAAAAACCCTCAAGGAATACCTAGATGAAAACCTCCGGAAGGGGTTCATTAGACCTTCCTGTTCACCAGCCGCTTCCAGCATGTTTTTTGTGAGAAACAAGGACCAGACTATACGCCCCATCATCGATTACAGGTCTTTAAATAAAATAACTATTAAGAATCGTTACCCTCTTCCCCTGATCAATGAGTTGATTGAAAGATTAAGAACAGCTACCATCTACACTAAACTTGACCTTCGTGGAGCATATAACCTTGTTAGAATCAAGGCCAATGATGAATGGAAAACGGCGTTCAGAACCCGATATGGTCTTTACGAATATCTTGTCATGCCCTTCGGGCTATGTAACGCCCCTGCAACCTTTCAGCATTTCATTAACGATATCTTCCGAGATCTCCTAGACGTTTGTGTCATCATTTACTTAGATGATATTCTCATCTACTCCAACAACCTTGAAGAACACAGAAAACACGTGAGATGGGTATTATCCAGATTAAGAACACACAAATTATACGCAAAACCAGAAAAATGTATATTTGAAGTCAATGAAATCACTTTTTTGGGATACGTTATCTCCCCTCATTCAATAAGTATGGATACCTCCAAAATAGATTGCATTGTCAACTGGTCTACTCCTACTAATACTAAAGACTTACAACGTTTTTTGGGATTTGCCAACTTCTATAGGAAGTTCATTAAAAATTACTCTAAGGTTGCTCATCCCCTCAACCTGCTCAATAGCAGTAAACGATCCTTTGCTTGGAACGAAGAGGCTCAAGCAGCCTTTGATGAATTAAAACGGAGATTCACAAGTGCTCCCATTCTTCAACTACCTAATCCTGCTTTTCTCTACGTCATGGAAACGGATGCTTCTGATACAGCTATCGGGGCTGTACTCTCTCAACACCAAACGCCTCAAGATCCTCTCCATCCAGTAGCTTTTTTTTCACGATCTTTGTCTCCTGCTGAACGCAATTATCCTGTAGGAGAAAAAGAATTATTAAGTATTAAAGCTGCATTCGAAAACTGGCGTCACATACTTGAAGACACACGCACTCCTGTAATTGTTTATACCGACCACAGGAACCTTGAATATCTTCATTCCAACAAAACACTCTCTGCCAGACAAGTACGCTGGAATCTTTTCTTTTCCCGTTTTAATTTTCAAATCATCTACAGACCGGGATCCAGAAATAAAAAGGCAGATGCCCTGTCCAGAATTCACCAAGATCTTCCTGTAAACGAAACTCAACCTCCTAAAATCATAGGTATTATTTCGTCATTAACTGATGAGATTAAACATCTTAAAGAAGAAGATCTTGAACTTCCCAAACAAGACAATCTATCAAAAAAGGACGGGTTGTACTACTTCAAAGACAGGTTATACATTCCTCCCTTGCTTAGGAATAAAATACTCTCCTTGATTCATGATTCCCCTCTGGCTGGTCATCCTGGTACAAGAAAAACACTGGAGCTGTCTAAAAGATATTACTGGTGGCCTCGCCAGGACAGAACCATAGAATCTTATGTCAAAAACTGCCCAACCTGTCTGAGATCAAAATCTGACCATCATCCACCATTCGGTCAATTACTGAGCCTACCTGTTCCAGAAAGACCTTGGCAGTCCATCTCAATGGATTTCTTGGTAGAACTCCCTCCTTCGCAACATCATACCACCATTCTGGTGGTGGTAGACCGTTTCACCAAGATGTCCCATTTTATTCCTTTAAAGAAATTACCCTCTTCATCTGAACTTGCAAAAGTATTCATCAACAACATCGTGAAACTCCATGGTCTTCCTGAAGAAATCATATCAGACAGAGGAACACAGTTCACCTCCAAATTCTGGAATGAGATGTGTTCCTCCCTCAACATTCAACGTAAATTATCTTCAGCCTATCATCCTCAAACCAACGGACAAACAGAGAGAGTTAACCAATGTCTTGAACAATACTTGCGGTGTTATTGCTCTCATTTACAAGATGATTGGATCACGTGGTTACCAATGGCAGAGTTCTCATACAACAACTCGGTACACGCTAGTAGCAAAATGACTCCATTCTTCTCAAATTTTGGATTCCATCCTTCTTCATTTCCCGATCAAGGACTTCCTTCTTCTAATCCATACGTCTCCAACCATAACTCGTTCATGTCTGCCCTCTTCCTCAAGTTACGTGATAACCTTAAAAATGCATCATCTGCTCAGAAAAAGTTTTTCGATACTGGTAGACGACCTTCCCCTACTTACAAGGTTGGTGATCTCGTATGGCTCTCTTCAAAAAACATTGTTACCAACCGTCCCTCAAAGAAACTAAGTTCACTCTTCCTTGGCCCTTTTCGTATATTGTCACTCATCAACGAAAACGTGGTTAGATTGAAACTTCCACCTACCATGAAACTGCATCCAGTCTTCCATGTGTCGTTGCTTAAACCACACCACTCCGACCCTTTCATGAGGGATGTTCATACCACTCCTGATCCCATTCTGGTACAAGGTGAAGAAGAATACGAGGTTCAGAGGATTCTCGACTCACGAATCCATCGTGGTTCCTTACAATATCTTGTCCGGTGGAAGGGCTACGGTGTTGACGAAGACTCATGGGTGTCGTCCTCCGCGGTGCATGCTCGTCGACTTATCAACGCGTACCATGCTCGCTACCCATCCAGACCTCGTTGACAGCATCCGGTGGCTGCTTCTTATGAGGGGGGTTCTGTCAGACCTTCCGGCATTCGCTAACCGTGGACTTCCGGGTTCTCGGAGCGCGGCCACTCCCCCTCCTATGACGTGGTCGTTCCCAGGGTTCATAGAGAGTCCGCGCCAACACCACAGTGCTTGATCAACTCGAAAGCTCCCGCGAACTTCAAACTGGATATTTACTTCTACTGTGTATCGGACCCGGACTGTTTAATCATTTACCCTCCTTCTCCTCTCCTACGACCTCGGACTGTTTCTGGACATTCTCTTGCCTGTTGCAACCTCGATCCTCTGTGGAACCTCCATCACCAATTTGGATTATCTCTCCTTCATAAGTTAAGTAAACCAGATTGGCTCAAGTTTAATATAAAACCATCTCTAATCTAAGTGGTTTGCATTCTGCTCCACTTATTAATTATCTGCATCCTAATTTGGAACTTCTCGCTGGTTGTGTTAAAGTTACCTTATCCTAAAACAACTTCAAACACCGCTGCTGGTTATAACCTGCCAGGAATTAAAGAGACAGTTCAAAATTGATTATCTTTTTTATTTTAAAGTAATAAACGTTATCAAATTCAGAAATCTGCAGTTGTTTCCATCTTATCAACAATTGAGCGTTACAGTAGATATGCAAAGAGTAGCTCATTCCCAGATATTGAGATAAAATTTAAAAAAATAGAAAATAGTAATACAAATTACCATAATGTGGAAAAATAATAATATTAATAAATAAATAGATATATATAATATTCTCTAAAATAACTGACCTTCTATATACAATGCGATCAATATACAAATATAATGGTATTGGAAGACGACCCCGTGCCAATATATATATATATACACAAAGGTCCAACCCTTAATAAATCTACAATAATATTGTTATAATCTGGCAACCCGCCTACTACTGAGTACAAATAAATACGTAGTGCACTACACATGTTCGGCTAAAAAACAATACAAATATATAACAAAAATATAAAAATAGAATATGTAATTATAAAAAATGGCATAGCTCGAAGTCGTCATTCAATCCATATGGTTGCATAGTCTCCAGACCAAAAACCCATTTCATTTCTGCTCTTCCTATGGCCTTGATTAGATCACCTCCCCTCCAGTTAGTGTTAATTTTTTGTATACCTAGGAAATCTATACCGCTGGGATCACAGTTATGGTGGTCCCTAAAATGAAGGGACACACTCTGTTTCTCAAAGCCTTTTTTCACATTTCGCACATGCTCCTGTATTCTGATCTTTAATGCTCTTGTGGTTCTTCCAACATATACTAAACCACAAGGGCATTTTATCATATATATGATTTTAGTGGAATGGCATGTGATCAGCTCCTTAATTTTAAATTTTCTTGTGTTGTCTCTAGGATGCTGGAAGTCTTTTATAACACGCTTTTTACTGTTTGTATTCTTACAGGCCGTGCAAGAGCCGCATCCATAAAACCCAGGTGCTTCATTAAAATATTGTTTCATTTGTATCTTGGGGGGAATGTGATTATGGACCAGATTACTCTTTAAACTTGGTATACCCCTGTATGTAATCCTAGGTTTTTCTGGTAATAAGGGGTAGAGGGTAGGGTCATCCCTCAGAATTGACCAATGTCTTCTAATTATTTTTTGTAGTTGTCTATTGTCGCTATTAAAGTCACAGATAAAATTAAAATTAAAACTCTGAAGATCTACCTTAGTGTTCCTTTCTTTATACTGTATTAGTTCCAATCTATTTGTTTGTTCTACTTCCTCGTAAGCTTTGTTTAGAAGGGTCTGCTGGTAGCCCTTTTGTTTGAAATCATTAATTATCCTAAGTGATTGTTCCTGGAATGTGTCCTTATCCGTGCAGTTTCGTTTTACCCTCAAGAGTTGTGCCTTTGGGGCGTTAAGCAGCCACGGGGAAAAATGACAGCTTGTTCCCCCTATATAGCTGTTAACATCAACTTTTTTAAAGAAGGTGCACGTCTTTAGTGTGTTATTCTCTACATATATTTTAAGATCAAGAAATTCAACTGCATTTTTACTGTAGTTACAGCTTAGTTTTATCCCCCAATTATTGTTGTTTAAATGTAGTAAAAAAAGGTTCAAGGATTCCTCACTCCCTCTCCAAATAAAGAAAATATCATCTATGTAACGGCGATAGGTCACGAGGCTCGCGCCCCACTCATGGCCTTGGTAAACAAACTCTTGTTCCCAAAATGCCATGAATAAGTTGGCATAGCTGGGCGCGAACCTCGTGCCCATCGCCGTCCCACAGGTCTGTAAATAAAATTGATCCCCAAACCAAAAATAATTATGCGTCAGTATCCATTTGATGCCCTCTATGATAAATTCAATCTGTGTTTCCAAGAAATCATTTGACCTCTCCAAAAAGTGTCTTGTAGCCTTGCATCCCAAATCGTGGGAAATGATCGTATACAGTGAACTAACGTCTGCTGTAACTAAAAAATAGTCAACATCCCACGAGATGGTGTGCAAAATCTGAAGAATACTTATCGTATCTTTTAGATAACTTGGGCATGTGTTGACTATCGGTTGGAGGCATCTATCAATATATTGTGATAATTTCCCTGAAATGGAACCGATACCTGAGACTATGGGTCTCCCTGGTGGTTTGTTACTGTCTTTATGTAATTTTGGTAAGTAGTAGAAAACTGGGATCCTTGGGAATGGAACATCTAAAAATTTGTATTCCTTTTGATTAAGCACATTCAGTGATTTACCCTTTTCCACTAACTGATTATAGCTTACTTTGATTTCCCTATGTAGCGGAGTAGAGGTACGATCCAAGGTAGCTCCGCTGGTAGACAGGAACAGCAATCCAATATAGGTATCAAACGGGTAGCGTGGTTACAATCCCTTCCCTCCAAGAACTAGACGACACATAGCTTGGAGGTCAACTGTCAGCTTTATTCACACAATTTCTTTTATGGCTTTTTCCCATGCAAGGGAGGCAACTCAAAACAACCAATCACCTCACAATCACCTCCCCTCCCTCTCCTCCCCTTAGATTAGCAGGTAAATTAATTAGAGTGAGCCGAGTTTTCCCCAGTTTCTGAAGTACCCCTAAATACGGGGGGTACAAGGATAAACGAGGGGTCCCCTGGTAGGTCTGCTCTGGGTGAGTAACATATTCAAATTTCACCCAGATCAGACCAGGGGTTCGGGAGTTACCGGTATTTAAAGATTTGACCGACTGCAGGGACACAGTAGCCGAAAACGGCTCCATAGATTCTGGCCCTGTAGTCGGTCTACTTCACTGCATGGAAAGTGCCGAACTGCTCAGCCATCCAACCCCAATCTTTGGTTCGGATGAATCCCCTAGACTGGGGAATGCAAACTACCGAACGGCGGGCCGTTCGGCAGTTTGGATCATACACTTTGGGGATCCTGGAGGTCTGAGCGGTGTCTGGGTAGTCGAGCGTCCGATTTTAGTTCCAGACGCTCGACGACCAAACACCGCTGTTCGGCAGTTAAGATGGCCGCCGCCACGTGGAGATTAGGCGAACGGCGGCCACCCACGGACCCAATAACGGTATGTGCACATTTTCTTCCTTAACACGCTGGTACAGTATACAGGATGCATGGACATATAGGGTAGGGACAAATAACAAGGTAAATACGAGTTTCTGGTGGCTGCTTCTGCCACAATGCTCCCCCAGAATCAAGCCAGCATACACAGTCTGATCCCAACGGATCGGCTTGGGGATGTCTGGAGGAGTACCCACAGATCACTTGTCTAGTTCCGTTTGTCGGGATAACCCGTCAGCATTTCCATTGAGCTTCCCCGGGCGATATTGGATATTGAAATCAAAGGGCTGAAGCGCTAAGCTCCAGCGCAGCAGTCTGGCATTGTCTCCTGACACCCGGTTCAGCCAGACCAACGGGTTGTGATCTGTGAGCAGGGAAAATGTTTGTCCATACAAATAGGGCTGTAGTTTCTTGAGGGCCCACACCACGGCAAGGCATTCCTTTTCGATGGCGGCGTAGCTTACTTCTCTGGGTAAAAGTTTTCGGCTGAGGTAAGCTACTGGGTGTTCACCGCCATCGGCTCCGATCTGGCTCAGTACTGCTCCCAATCCGAACATTGAAGCGTCTGTATGGACGAGAAAGCGTTTAGTCGGATCGGGAGCAGCCAACACAGGGGCATTAACAAGGGCATTTTTTAGGAGTTGGAAGGCCTGTTCACACTCTGGGGCCCATACTACTAATTTGGGAAGGTTCTTTCGGGTCAAGTCGGTAAGGGGCTTGGCTAGGGCGCTGTAGTTAGGTACAAACTTTCGGTAATATCCTGCCGTCCCCAAAAAGGCTAGTACCTGGGTTTTAGTGCGGGGGGTTGGCCATTTAGCTACGGCCTCTATTTTGGCTGGTTCGGGTTTTTGGTGGCCGCTGCCTACTCGGTGTCCGAGGTATTGGACCTCGGCCATCCCTATATGACATTTACTGGGCTTGAGGGTCAGTCCGGCTTCCCGGATGCGGTCTAGTACTGCTCCGATATGGTCTAGATGATCGGCCCAGGAGTAACTAAAGATGGCTATGTCGTCTAGATAGGCGCAAGCATACTCCTGAAACCCGTCCAATAGTCGGTCCACCATCCTCTGGAAGGTGGCCGGGGCGTTCTTCATCCCAAATGGCATGACCCGGAATTGGTACAGGCCAAATGGGGTGACGAAGGCCGACTTGGGGATGGCGTCCTCGGCTAGGGGAATTTGCCAATACCCTTTACACAGATCAATGGTGGTTAAGTATTTCCCCCTAGCCATTTTGTCTAATAGCTCGTCTATCCGGGGCATGGGATAGGCATCGGATATGGTTTTATCATTGAGCCTCCGGTAATCTACACAGAAGCGGGTAGTTCCATCCCGCTTCGGCACGAGTACTACGGGGGATGCCCAGGGGCTATCTGAATGCTCAATTACCCCTAACTGCAACATTTCCTTCAATTCCTTGTACATGTTCCCCCTCACTGCTTCGGGAATGCGGTAGGGCGGTTGACGGAGTGGGACCGGATCTAGGGTTTCTACCCGATGGGTAGCTAACGGGGTATATCCCGGGAGGTTGGAAAAAGTGGCTCCTTTTTCCCTAATTAAACTTTGGGCCTGAGCTTTTTCCTGGGGATTCAAGCGGTCTCCTAGCTGTACGGCTGCGAGATCCTCTTGTAGCGTTTCTCGGGCCAGCATGTCAGGGAGGGGTAGGTTATCTGTGTCCTCTGCAGCCGAGGCGCAGATGGCGGATACTTCCTCTGTGCGCTCGTGGTAGGGCTTCAGCATGTTCACATGGAACATGCGTCGGTCCCCGGTCCCGGCGCAGGGGCCGATTATATAGGTGGTATCGCAGACCTGCTCTACCACCTTGAATGGGCCCCGCCAGGAAGCCTGCAGCTTGTCAGTAGGGACGGGGCGTAAGACTAGTACTTTCTGGCCGACCTGAAAGCTGCGGTCCCTAGCTCCCTTATCATACCAGTGGCGCTGTCGTGTCTGGGCCGCCTGGAGGTTGTTGCGCACAGCTCGGGTCAATTCCTCCAGGCGGTTCCGAAACTCCAACACATAGGGTACGATAGGGGTGCCGTCAATGGTCGTCCCCCCCTCCCAGTGTTCCCTTATTAGGTCTAGGGGTCCCCTTACCCTCCTTCCGAACAACAGTTCGAAGGGAGAGAACCCAGTGGACTCTTGGGGCACCTCTCGGTAGGCGAACAGGAGATGGGGTAAGAACCGCTCCCAGTTCTTCTGAGTGGCTACGAACGTGCGGATCATTTGTTTTAAGGTCCCATTAAACCGTTCGCAGAGGCCATTGGACTGGGGGTGGTATGGGGAATTAAGGATAGGTCGGACCCCGCATACTTTCCAAAGCTGTTGCGTGACCTCGGCCGTGAATTGGGTACCCTGATCTGAAATGATCTCCCGGGGGATCCCCATACGGGTAAAGATACGCATGAGGGCGTCTACTATGGTCTCTGCGTGTACATTCGTTAGGGCTACTGCTTCGGGGTATCTAGTGGCATAATCTACCACGGTCAATATGTATTTCTTACCAGACGGGCTTTTTTGTCTCAGTGGTCCGATAATGTCTACCGCTACTCGGCTAAAGGGTTCTTCAATAATGGGCAGGGTGTGTAGTTTGGCCTTGTATCGGTCCCCCCGCTTTCCCACTCTCTGACAGGTATCGCAAGTATTACAGTATTGCTTAATATCCTGTGATATCCCTGGCCAGAAGAAGTTCTGTAGCAGCCGATGTTTGGTTCGGCTGATCCCTAGGTGTCCAGACAGGGGAATGTCGTGGGCGATTCGCATTAACTCTTGTCGATACTTTCGAGGCACAATTAACTGTTTAATGGGTACAGGAATTGACCCGGCTACTACTTTTTCTGCATACCGGTATAATAACCCCTTATCCCAAGCATATCTCTCCCCCTCTCTGCCAGTCTGGTCTTTATCTATCCTGTCCTTGTAAACCTGTAGGGACGGGTCCAGGGCGACCTCGCTACCAAATTCTAATGGGGCAGCCCAGGGTAATACAGTGTGATCAGGGGGGTTTGTGCTTACCTGAGCCTCAGAGTCAAGGTGGGGTGCCGTGGTGCGAGCCTGTTGGCGGGTGACGACCGGGTAAGCTTCCTGTGGAGGAGGCCGGGTAACAAACGCGGAAGTTAGCTCCCCCAAATCGTTCCCCAAAATCACATCGGCAGGTAGGTCCTGCATCATCCTCACTTCAATTTGTCCTGCCCCCGCTCCCCAGTCCAAATGTAGTTTAGCAGTGGGTACCTTGTATATAGCTCCCCCTGCCACTCGAACTGCAATGCACTCCCCAGTGAGATGGTTCGGGGCCACTAAATGGTTCCGTACCAGAGTGATGGTGGCCCCAGAATCTCTTAACCCCTCCAGCCGCTTGCCCTCCACATGGACCACTTGTCGGTGGCCCTGGCGGTTGTCTGAGGCCGCCTGGACCGGGTTTACCTCATGGAGGGTGCCCAAGGGTTCTGCTATTTGGGTAGAGGTGAAAGGTTGAGCCCAGGGCCTGCCCTGATAGCAGTGTACCGCGGCTCGGGGGGTGGTTGGTGGTCGTTGAGGGGTCCAGGCTGGTCTGGCCCGGTTTTGGGGACAGTCTCGTTGCATGTGACCCAGCTGGTTACATGCATGGCACCGGACAGATGCCCGGTTGTTGTACCGGGGGGTTTGAGACTGGTAGGTCCCCCCTGGTCGGGGCGGATTTACTGGGGTAAGCTGGGGAACAGCTGGCGTAGATTGCACTCTACTGGAGACATGCTGTTCCCGTCGGGAGTCCTGATGCTCATCTGCTAGTTGAGCGGCCTCATGCAGAGTACGGGGCTTACGTTCTCTTACCCAGATCTGTAACTGTGGAGACAAACGTCGGTAGAACTGCTCCAGCATCATCAATTGCTTGATCTCTTGGGCCGTGACGGCTTTGGCTGCCTCAAGCCACCCGTCAGCTGCCCGTTGTAGGCGGTGTGCAAATTCTGCATGTGAGTCTTTTTCTGATTTGGGTAATTCCCGGAACTGTGTTCGGTATGCTTCAGGTGTAAGGGCATACCGTGCGAGCAAGGTTTGTTTTACCTTTTGATAGTCCCTGATATCCTCTGCCGGCATAGCTCGGTAGGCATCTGCTGCGCGGCCGGATAGGTTACCCGCTAGCACTCGTACTTGTTCTTCAGTGCTAATGGCATGTAGCTGGCACAAAAGTTCAAAGTTCTGTAAATAGCCATCAATGTCCCCCTCGGTATCATTAAATGCTTTGAATACCTGGTACGGTATTTTAGCTTTCGCTGGCGGGGTGGGGGCCGCTGTTGCGCTTCCCTGCGCTGATCGCTGCATAAAGAGAGCCTGTACATCGTTGTACACCTGGTCTGCTTTCTGTGCTGCCATGGCTGGTGAGAATAGAGCCATCCTGGCCCTATATTCTCTGGTAAACTCAGTTTCTTCCCCCTCCCTTGGAGGTGCTGCAGCAGCTGCGACTCTGTCTCCTTCCATGAGTTCTGCGATTAGGATAGCCTTTGTTTTGTTGCTTGCTATCCTCCCTCTCGCTTCCAGTAACTCTTTTAGCGTGTCCCGTTTCAAGAGGGTATAATCTGTTTCCATTCAGTCCTTTTTAATTCCTGCTGAATGCCTCTTGCTGTGTAGTACAATCCCGTCGCTTGCCACCAATTGTAGCGGAGTAGAGGTACGATCCAAGGTAGCTCCGCTGGTAGACAGGAACAGCAATCCAATATAGGTATCAAACGGGTAGCGTGGTTACAATCCCTTCCCTCCAAGAACTAGACGACACATAGCTTGGAGGTCAACTGTCAGCTTTATTCACACAATTTCTTTTATGGCTTTTTCCCATGCAAGGGAGGCAACTCAAAACAACCAATCACCTCACAATCACCTCCCCTCCCTCTCCTCCCCTTAGATTAGCAGGTAAATTAATTAGAGTGAGCCGAGTTTTCCCCAGTTTCTGAAGTACCCCTAAATACGGGGGGTACAAGGATAAACGAGGGGTCCCCTGGTAGGTCTGCTCTGGGTGAGTAACATATTCAAATTTCACCCAGATCAGACCAGGGGTTCGGGAGTTACCGGTATTTAAAGATTTGACCGACTGCAGGGACACAGTAGCCGAAAACGGCTCCATAGATTCTGGCCCTGTAGTCGGTCTACTTCACTGCATGGAAAGTGCCGAACTGCTCAGCCATCCAACCCCAATCTTTGGTTCGGATGAATCCCCTAGACTGGGGAATGCAAACTACCGAACGGCGGGCCGTTCGGCAGTTTGGATCATACACTTTGGGGATCCTGGAGGTCTGAGCGGTGTCTGGGTAGTCGAGCGTCCGATTTTAGTTCCAGACGCTCGACGACCAAACACCGCTGTTCGGCAGTTAAGATGGCCGCCGCCACGTGGAGATTAGGCGAACGGCGGCCACCCACGGACCCAATAACGGTATGTGCACATTTTCTTCCTTAACACGCTGGTACAGTATACAGGATGCATGGACATATAGGGTAGGGACAAATAACAAGGTAAATACGAGTTTCTGGTGGCTGCTTCTGCCACACCCTAGTTGGGTCTTTCGTTAGTTTTCTGTACGTTAAGGAGTCACTCAATAGTCTCTGGGCTTCCTCAATATAGTCATCGGTATCTAATATAACAGTCCCCCCACCCTTATCTGCCGGTTTGATTATTATGGAGTGATCCTCTCTTAGTTCTTTCAAGGCATGTTTCTCTTTCGGATTAAGATTATATTCACATATTTTTGGTTTTTTAATTTTATTCACGTCTCTCATGACAAGTTTTTCGAAAGTGGTCATCTCATTGGAGACACACCACTTAGGAAAAAATGTAGATCTTTCTTTGAGGTCCGTGTGTATTATCCCTGGTTCTTGTGTCATTGCTTGATTGGTCTGAATTGGATTCTTTTGAAAGAATTTTTTGAGGCATAATTTTCTCTTAAACCTATTTAGATCTAGGAAGATGCTGAACTTATCGATTGGTTTTGTGGGTACAAATTTCAACCCTTTCTTTAGAATTTCAATTTGAGGTTCAGTTAATTTTCGTTTCGAGAGGTTGAAAATTCCACTCTGTGTGGTTGTTTGTCTCTCTTTTCTTTTTTGTACGAGTATGCCTCCTCTATTTCCCCTTCTTCTATACTTCGCTGCCTCTTCATGGGGGAGGTCCGGTAAATGTTGGAGCTTTTGTGACGCTCTCTCATTTGTCCGAACCAAAAATCCTCATCGTTTGAGATTGATGTTAGGGGTTGGAACCTATTTGTGACACTACGTCTGTTATCAGTTACTTTGGATTTGTAGACGTTAGTGTCCCTTTCAATGTTCCCATTCAGGGTCCTCGTTCTTGGGGATTTACGTTTATTTGTTGGGGATCTTGGATGTTTCCTCCTTACTACTCTTTCCCAGTGATCATTATTAATCACTGGTGATTTTGGTCTAGGGGGTGATCTCCTTGGAGTTTTATCAATTAGTTGTTTATAGTGGTTATTATATGATGGAGGTTCCCTAAATGATTCTCTACTCCTAACTCTTGGATTATACCGAGTTCGTGACCTATTTCTACCTCTCCATTCTCCCTGGTCATATCTTTCATAGGTTTTGGACCTATCTTGATTTTTAGAGAATGTTCTCACTTGATCCTTTGCGTAGTCTTCTTTATCTCTCAAATACTTCCTTCTTTTTATTTCTATCACGTTGTTTTCTAATCGCTCCAAATTATTTTGAATTTCATTGATCGTATTAGAATATTGGTCTGGTGTCATATGTTCCACTAGGAAATTTCTTAGTTCATCAATTTCTGTATCTAATTTTTGTAAGGTATTAGTCCTTCTTTTTATAATTAAACTCATCATACCAAACGAGAAGCTTTCTAGTAAGTCTGTCCACTCTTGAATAAAATCACTTTCTTCCTGATCAAAGGAGGGACTTTTCATAAACCTTAGGCCTCTCGGGGTGATTTGTTCCCTCTTATATTTCTCTAGTGTGGCAATCTCCCATTTAATTTTAATCTCTCTTCCTAACGTTTTCTCTAGTTTAAAACAGGAATTGCGTATTTTAATTTTTAATTCAAATTCATTATTACCCCTTGTTGTTATGGAGTTATTAAATAGAGTGTCGATATCCTGTCCATATCTAGACCTTTTGTCAAACAAAGACATGATAAATTAAGCAGCTCTCACAGAATTGAAGGGAAATAGAGAATAGAAAATGTGTGGATATCTGTGAAGTAGGCGCTTACACAATATGGAAACAATAGTAGTACAATAGCAGCTACCACCCAAATAGGAACCCTTCGTCCTAATATAAAGTAACAGATAACAAAATAAACACCATAACCTCACACAGTGGGAAAATGGTGCTCAAGAGTGGAGCGCTTAAATCGTACACTTACCCCTCGGGGTTTACAGAGGAGTGTACAACTGTGGTGGAATCCTAAAAGGGTATATAAGGTACAAAATATAGAGTAGTACTGTACAACAAACGTACTTAATAGATATTTAGCAAGAACGCACTCACGTGGTTCAGAGCCTATGAATGACCGGCTCTGATCTTGTATGCAGACGTGTACTTTGAGGTGACACACACCTTTCTTGTATGAATCACAACCTCAGAAAGGGGAACAAAAACGGAGAGAACAGGGAAGCCAAACCGACCCTGGTGTAGATACCTTTGATGTATTCAATACATAAATTGCTAATACAAGTAGTTGCTCACCTTCTAAAGAGCCTGTAACTCGGCTCTCAGCGTATGCACAGATATATCAATTCAGGGTGATATTAGCCCTTTTTGGTAGCAGAAAGTGGAGTTCCTTCAA
This sequence comes from Pelobates fuscus, assembly GCF_036172605.1. NCBI lineage: Eukaryota > Metazoa > Chordata > Amphibia > Anura > Pelobatidae > Pelobates > Pelobates fuscus. The sequence goes on from NC_086323.1 coordinate 186,273,444, forward strand.
GCCGGCTCGTAATAAAATATTTATTCAAAATAGAAAATACATACAAATAATGCCGGTGTCGGGCACCCGTCCAAAACGCGTTTCACTGATTGGATTCAGCTTTATCAATTGGTAATACATTCTCTGCTACACATGGTTTAAATAACTCACACACTCACATCATTGGTGCGCCAGGCCGATGCTCTAGCCAATCGTTAGTTGTAATTACCCCGCCTGTCAGGTGATGTTGATAGTGCGTAATCTGTCCCCCTTGTGATGACATCACGCACCATACGCCGTGCGGATGACGTCACATATGGGACGTTGATCCTACGTTCTTCTGAACCCGGAAGTGGAAATCCTCGCCGATCACAATCCCTTCATTAGCTGGTCTTTAGTGTTGTGTTTGAAAGTCCGGTTTCTTCATATAGGAGGTGACAACACAAGAAAATTTAAAATTAAGGAGCTGATCACATGCCATTCCACTAAAATCATATATATGATAAAATGCCCTTGTGGTTTAGTATATGTTGGAAGAACCACAAGAGCATTAAAGATCAGAATACAGGAGCATGTGCGAAATGTGAAAAAAGGCTTTGAGAAACAGAGTGTGTCCCTTCATTTTAGGGACCACCATAACTGTGATCCCAGCGGTATAGATTTCCTAGGTATACAAAAAATTAACACTAACTGGAGGGGAGGTGATCTAATCAAGGCCATAGGAAGAGCAGAAATGAAATGGGTTTTTGGTCTGGAGACTATGCAACCATATGGATTGAATGACGACTTCGAGCTATGCCATTTTTTATAATTACATATTCTATTTTTATATTTTTGTTATATATTTGTATTGTTTTTTAGCCGAACATGTGTAGTGCACTACGTATTTATTTGTACTCAGTAGTAGGCGGGTTGCCAGATTATAACAATATTATTGTAGATTTATTAAGGGTTGGACCTTTTTGTATATATATATATATTGGCACGGGGTCGTCTTCCAATACCATTATATTTGTATATTGATCGCATTGTATATAGAAGGTCAGTTATTTTAGAGAATATTATATATATCTATTTATTTATTAATATTATTATTTTTCCACATTATGGTAATTTGTATTACTATTTTCTATTTTTTTAAATTTTATCTCAATATCTGGGAATGAGCTACTCTTTGCATATCTACATTGTTAAATGGACTTTGCCAGTAACAAAGATGGCCACCTCCTATATGAAGAAACCGGACTTTCAAACACAACACTAAAGACCAGCTAATGAAGGGATTGTGATCGGCGAGGATTTCCACTTCTGGGTTCAGAAGAACGTAGGATCAACGTCCCATATGTGACGTCATCCGCACGGCGTATGGTGCGTGATGTCATCACAAGGGGGACAGATTACGCACTATCAACATCACCTGACAGGCGGGGTAATTACAACTAACGATTGGCTAGAGCATCGGCCTGGCGCACCAATGATGTGAGTGTGTGAGTTATTTAAACCATGTGTAGCAGAGAATGTATTACCAATTGATAAAGCTGAATCCAATCAGTGAAACGCGTTTTGGACGGGTGCCCGACACCGGCATTATTTGTATGTATTTTCTATTTTGAATAAATATTTTATTACGAGCCGGCTTGAAGGAACTCCACTTTCTGCTACCAAAAAGGGCTAATATCACCCTGAATTGATATATCTGTGCATACGCTGAGAGCCGAGTTACAGGCTCTTTAGAAGGTGAGCAACTACTTGTATTAGCAATTTATGTATTGAATACATCAAAGGTATCTACACCAGGGTCGGTTTGGCTTCCCTGTTCTCTCCGTTTTTGTTCCCCTTTCTGAGGTTGTGATTCATACAAGAAAGGTGTGTGTCACCTCAAAGTACACGTCTGCATACAAGATCAGAGCCGGTCATTCATAGGCTCTGAACCACGTGAGTGCGTTCTTGCTAAATATCTATTAAGTACGTTTGTTGTACAGTACTACTCTATATTTTGTACCTTATATACCCTTTTAGGATTCCACCACAGTTGTACACTCCTCTGTAAACCCCGAGGGGTAAGTGTACGATTTAAGCGCTCCACTCTTGAGCACCATTTTCCCACTGTGTGAGGTTATGGTGTTTATTTTGTTATCTGTTACTTTATATTAGGACGAAGGGTTCCTATTTGGGTGGTAGCTGCTATTGTACTACTATTGTTTCCATATTGTGTAAGCGCCTACTTCACAGATATCCACACATTTTCTATTCTCTATTTCCCTTCAATTCTGTGAGAGCTGCTTAATTTATCATGTCTTTGTTTGACAAAAGGTCTAGATATGGACAGGATATCGACACTCTATTTAATAACTCCATAACAACAAGGGGTAATAATGAATTTGAATTAAAAATTAAAATACGCAATTCCTGTTTTAAACTAGAGAAAACGTTAGGAAGAGAGATTAAAATTAAATGGGAGATTGCCACACTAGAGAAATATAAGAGGGAACAAATCACCCCGAGAGGCCTAAGGTTTATGAAAAGTCCCTCCTTTGATCAGGAAGAAAGTGATTTTATTCAAGAGTGGACAGACTTACTAGAAAGCTTCTCGTTTGGTATGATGAGTTTAATTATAAAAAGAAGGACTAATACCTTACAAAAATTAGATACAGAAATTGATGAACTAAGAAATTTCCTAGTGGAACATATGACACCAGACCAATATTCTAATACGATCAATGAAATTCAAAATAATTTGGAGCGATTAGAAAACAACGTGATAGAAATAAAAAGAAGGAAGTATTTGAGAGATAAAGAAGACTACGCAAAGGATCAAGTGAGAACATTCTCTAAAAATCAAGATAGGTCCAAAACCTATGAAAGATATGACCAGGGAGAATGGAGAGGTAGAAATAGGTCACGAACTCGGTATAATCCAAGAGTTAGGAGTAGAGAATCATTTAGGGAACCTCCATCATATAATAACCACTATAAACAACTAATTGATAAAACTCCAAGGAGATCACCCCCTAGACCAAAATCACCAGTGATTAATAATGATCACTGGGAAAGAGTAGTAAGGAGGAAACATCCAAGATCCCCAACAAATAAACGTAAATCCCCAAGAACGAGGACCCTGAATGGGAACATTGAAAGGGACACTAACGTCTACAAATCCAAAGTAACTGATAACAGACGTAGTGTCACAAATAGGTTCCAACCCCTAACATCAATCTCAAACGATGAGGATTTTTGGTTCGGACAAATGAGAGAGCGTCACAAAAGCTCCAACATTTACCGGACCTCCCCCATGAAGAGGCAGCGAAGTATAGAAGAAGGGGAAATAGAGGAGGCATACTCGTACAAAAAAGAAAAGAGAGACAAACAACCACACAGAGTGGAATTTTCAACCTCTCGAAACGAAAATTAACTGAACCTCAAATTGAAATTCTAAAGAAAGGGTTGAAATTTGTACCCACAAAACCAATCGATAAGTTCAGCATCTTCCTAGATCTAAATAGGTTTAAGAGAAAATTATGCCTCAAAAAATTCTTTCAAAAGAATCCAATTCAGACCAATCAAGCAATGACACAAGAACCAGGGATAATACACACGGACCTCAAAGAAAGATCTACATTTTTTCCTAAGTGGTGTGTCTCCAATGAGATGACCACTTTTGAAAAACTTGTCATGAGAGACGTGAATAAAATTAAAAAACCAAAAATATGTGAATATAATCTTAATCCGAAAGAGAAACATGCCTTGAAAGAACTAAGAGAGGATCACTCCATAATAATCAAACCGGCAGATAAGGGTGGGGGGACTGTTATATTAGATACCGATGACTATATTGAGGAAGCCCAGAGACTATTGAGTGACTCCTTAACGTACAGAAAACTAACGAAAGACCCAACTAGGGAAATCAAAGTAAGCTATAATCAGTTAGTGGAAAAGGGTAAATCACTGAATGTGCTTAATCAAAAGGAATACAAATTTTTAGATGTTCCATTCCCAAGGATCCCAGTTTTCTACTACTTACCAAAATTACATAAAGACAGTAACAAACCACCAGGGAGACCCATAGTCTCAGGTATCGGTTCCATTTCAGGGAAATTATCACAATATATTGATAGATGCCTCCAACCGATAGTCAACACATGCCCAAGTTATCTAAAAGATACGATAAGTATTCTTCAGATTTTGCACACCATCTCGTGGGATGTTGACTATTTTTTAGTTACAGCAGACGTTAGTTCACTGTATACGATCATTTCCCACGATTTGGGATGCAAGGCTACAAGACACTTTTTGGAGAGGTCAAATGATTTCTTGGAAACACAGATTGAATTTATCATAGAGGGCATCAAATGGATACTGACGCATAATTATTTTTGGTTTGGGGATCAATTTTATTTACAGACCTGTGGGACGGCGATGGGCACGAGGTTCGCGCCCAGCTATGCCAACTTATTCATGGCATTTTGGGAACAAGAGTTTGTTTACCAAGGCCATGAGTGGGGCGCGAGCCTCGTGACCTATCGCCGTTACATAGATGATATTTTCTTTATTTGGAGAGGGAGTGAGGAATCCTTGAACCTTTTTTTACTACATTTAAACAACAATAATTGGGGGATAAAACTAAGCTGTAACTACAGTAAAAATGCAGTTGAATTTCTTGATCTTAAAATATATGTAGAGAATAACACACTAAAGACGTGCACCTTCTTTAAAAAAGTTGATGTTAACAGCTATATAGGGGGAACAAGCTGTCATTTTTCCCCGTGGCTGCTTAACGCCCCAAAGGCACAACTCTTGAGGGTAAAACGAAACTGCACGGATAAGGACACATTCCAGGAACAATCACTTAGGATAATTAATGATTTCAAACAAAAGGGCTACCAGCAGACCCTTCTAAACAAAGCTTACGAGGAAGTAGAACAAACAAATAGATTGGAACTAATACAGTATAAAGAAAGGAACACTAAGGTAGATCTTCAGAGTTTTAATTTTAATTTTATCTGTGACTTTAATAGCGACAATAGACAACTACAAAAAATAATTAGAAGACATTGGTCAATTCTGAGGGATGACCCTACCCTCTACCCCTTATTACCAGAAAAACCTAGGATTACATACAGGGGTATACCAAGTTTAAAGAGTAATCTGGTCCATAATCACATTCCCCCCAAGATACAAATGAAACAATATTTTAATGAAGCACCTGGGTTTTATGGATGCGGCTCTTGCACGGCCTGTAAGAATACAAACAGTAAAAAGCGTGTTATAAAAGACTTCCAGCATCCTAGAGACAACACAAGAAAATTTAAAATTAAGGAGCTGATCACATGCCATTCCACTAAAATCATATATATGATAAAATTCCCTTGTGGTTTAGTATATGTTGGAAGAACCACAAGAGCATTAAAGATCAGAATACAGGAGCATGTGCGAAATGTGAAAAAAGGCTTTGAGAAACAGAGTGTGTCCCTTCATTTTAGGGACCACCATAACTGTGATCCCAGCGGTATAGATTTCCTAGGTATACAAAAAATTAACACTAACTGGAGGGGAGGTGATCTAATCAAGGCCATAGGAAGAGCAGAAATGAAATGGGTTTTTGGTCTGGAGACTATGCAACCATATGGATTGAATGACGACTTCGAGCTATGCCATTTTTTATAATTACATATTCTATTTTTATATTTTTGTTATATATTTGTATTGTTTTTTAGCCGAACATGTGTAGTGCACTACGTATTTATTTGTACTCAGTAGTAGGCGGGTTGCCAGATTATAACAATATTATTGTAGATTTATTAAGGGTTGGACCTTTTTGTATATATATATATATTGGCACGGGGTCGTCTTCCAATACCATTATATTTGTATATTGATCGCATTGTATATAGAAGGTCAGTTATTTTAGAGAATATTATATATATCTATTTATTTATTAATATTATTATTTTTCCACATTATGGTAATTTGTATTACTATTTTCTATTTTTTTACATTTTATCTCAATATCTGGGAATGAGCTACTCTTTGCATATCTACATTGTTAAATGGACTTTGCCAGTAACAAAGATGGCCACCTCCTATATGAAGAAACCGGACTTTCAAACACAACACTAAAGACCAGCTAATGAAGGGATTGTGATCGGCGAGGATTTCCACTTCCGGGTTCAGAAGAACGTAGGATCAACGTCCCATATGTGACGTCATCCGCACGGCGTATGGTGCGTGATGTCATCACAAGGGGGACAGATTACGCACTATCAACATCACCTGACAGGCGGGGTAATTACAACTAACGATTGGCTAGAGCATCGGCCTGGCGCACCAATGATGTGAGTGTGTGAGTTATTTAAACCATGTGTAGCAGAGAATGTATTACCAATTGATAAAGCTGAATCCAATCAGTGAAACGCGTTTTGGACGGGTGCCCGACACCGGCATTATTTGTATGTATTTTCTATTTTGAATAAATATTTTATTACGAGCCGGCTTGAAGGAACTCCACTTTCTGCTACCAAAAAGGGCTAATATCACCCTGAATTGATATATCTGTGCATACGCTGAGAGCCGAGTTACAGGCTCTTTAGAAGGTGAGCAACTACTTGTATTAGCAATTTATGTATTGAATACATCAAAGGTATCTACACCAGGGTCGGTTTGGCTTCCCTGTTCTCTCCGTTTTTGTTCCCCTTTCTGAGGTTGTGATTCATACAAGAAAGGTGTGTGTCACCTCAAAGTACACGTCTGCATACAAGATCAGAGCCGGTCATTCATAGGCTCTGAACCACGTGAGTGCGTTCTTGCTAAATATCTATTAAGTACGTTTGTTGTACAGTACTACTCTATATTTTGTACCTTATATACCCTTTTAGGATTCCACCACAGTTGTACACTCCTCTGTAAACCCCGAGGGGTAAGTGTACGATTTAAGCGCTCCACTCTTGAGCACCATTTTCCCACTGTGTGAGGTTATGGTGTTTATTTTGTTATCTGTTACTTTATATTAGGACGAAGGGTTCCTATTTGGGTGGTAGCTGCTATTGTACTACTATTGTTTCCATATTGTGTAAGCGCCTACTTCACAGATATCCACACAAATTGCTATTTGTAACTGGCCCTTTAAATGATAAATTGCCCTGCTTCCCTGGATTGTGGAGAAGCCTGTTTGCCAGCCTTCTTCCTCATGACTATGGCCCCTGGAAGATTGTGCCCCTGAAAACGTATTAAATTTTATTTGGTGTGTATGACCCTTTAAGAACCGTCTGGGGACATATTGTGACTTTGTTGAACAATGCCCCTTTAAGACGGTGTCCCCAAACCTTTAATATATTGTGTTCCTGGCTTTCTCCCACTTGGTTCAGTAAATAGGGCTTACTGAACCAAGTACCACACAGGCGGACCACCCAGAAGTTAAAGTGTGCAGGCAATTTACCTCCCAGGCTGTGAGGTTACTGCAGGTTAATTGCCGACCGCTGGGTGGCCGCAATTCGACAGTCGAACATGTGGCGGCGGCCATCTTTGTTCATTCGAACGCGGTCAGCGGTGTATGCTAAAGATTCTGTGGAACGAAAATCGGATGCGCAAATACACGAACACTGCTGACCCTTACCTTCTTCCATACTGAACTTGCAGCTCCAGAGATGTAGTTAGTCGTTTTTCTGCATGAAATTGACCGACCGCACAGCCCAAATCTATGGAACTGTTTGGGGCAGGAAATTGTGCTTGCGGTCGGTCATAAAGGACTTCCACTTAACTTTTGATCCGCTGGAGGGATTTGGCTGATTTTTGGAAGTGTTTATGTTTGATGTATGCTGAGTTTAAATATGTAATGGAGATTTATGGAGATTGAATGTATGGTTTTAAAGTTAGTGTATGGGTGAAAACTGTATTTTTACTGTCTGTAATAATTATGTTAACTGCTTATCTGAGGGGAGGGGATGTGTGGGTTGTACTGTTATTTGATTGGTTATTTTATGCCTCCCCCTTGGTGTGTTCTGTATGTGCACAACCATAATAAAAACCAGGCTGGGTGTGCCAGCACCTCAGACCTCTTCTGACCCTCAATACGTAGCCTTGTCTCGTTATTGGAGGGAACTGCTATATCACGCTGGGGATTGCTATGCTCTGCATATTCCCCTGAGCTTTAATCACTTAGCTCTTTTAAGAGCTGGTTCCGGATACGCTCTCCTGGAGGAGAGGTCTTACCCACACGGTCCTGGAGGACAGAAGCCGATCCAGGGTGGAAGGAAGACGGCGAGGCTCCAGTTAAGCTTCAGCGGTTGTGGAGTCTGCGGTGGCTGTGGTGTCCGGTGTGGTGCTTGTGGTCCTCGGCGCAAGCTAGGAAGCGTCCATCAACGGAGGGTACTCGGTCTACATATTCTGTCTACATATTCCTGCCTGTGACAACCACAAACATTTGCCACAAACTCCTGGAGGAGTGTGAAAGCTGGCCTCCTGCCCATCAACTATGGTCCAGGTTGGAGACCCCATTCAGGAGTTACCCTGCCTAGCCGCCATTAGCAGCTTTCCCTCGGTGCCTGTGGTTCGGCACTTTCCCTTCATTCAAATGGAACCGAACTCTAGTTCGGCCATTTGCATGAACCAAACCCATGAATGGTCCTCAGCGGTAGGACCATCTTTCAGCATGGGCACTCTGGACACTTGCCTGGGGACCCCACAAGTATAGGGGCCCCATATCATCGCCCATGTACCGGGCCAACATGGGGGAGATCCTTTGATCTCCCCTGACAGCCCACGGAGAGATGGCCCTGCTCACCTGCTGTGGGCCCTCTTAGGCCAGTGGTGAGATCAAAGGGTGCAGGGAGGCAGAGCACTCCTCCCGCGACCATGCAGTGTAGAGCTTTGCCGCACATTGCGCTTATCGCTATGCACCCTCCCCCCCCACACACACACACATCACCTCTCACACACACATAGCACCCCTCACACACACACACAGAACCCCTCACACACACACACACAGAACCCCTCACACACCCATAGCACCTCTCACTCACAGACAGCACATACACACACAGCACCCTCACACACATATTGCACTCCTCACATACTGTCACGGGACCCCTGTATGCCTGATGAGGAAGATAGGAGTCACAGCGTGCAAATGGACTATCAGGGCCTGGTGCAGGGTAACCACATGCCCCCTGGTGTTGAGCATCAACGTTTGAGAGGCCACATACCAGGGCTCTGATGCAGCTACTACAGATCCCAGGAGGTAGATGATAATATGCAGACCTCCCAGGATCTGGATAGGGAGGCTCTGCAGCAGATATGTATCCAGTACTAGAAACAAGGCAAGACTAAAACATGCACCAAACAAGATAACAAGACAAGACTAGAAGAACCCAAAACCGAAGCAGGACAGAAACCAGAACCCAATACATGTACACAATACATGAGGGAAACATGGACAGGGCAGGACTGTACATGAACTGGCAATACAAGACAAATTAAAACAAGACAAGAGATACAAGGCAAAACATAACTAAGTACTATATATGTAATAAACATTGGAGATTTAAACATACATAAATGGTGTATGCGATGTATGCAGCCCACCACTGCGCCAAAGTACTCCAATTACGGTGGGTCCCAACTGCCTAGATATGCATGACTAAATAAACAACAATAAAACACACACAGTACTTACCTGCAAAGAAAGGAGCAGAGGCAATGAGACCACTGCTTACAGGAACAGACTGAAACAAACAGGATTAATGGCAAAGGAATGGGTGTGGCAACAAAAAACAAACATTTAAAGGAATCCAGGAGACTGGGAATTCCAGGAACGGAATAAAGGAATGAACCCAGACAACCAGACATAGAATAGAAAACCAGAAAAACCAAGAAAAAACTAAACAACAATTGTAAAAAGATTACTGGATACCAGAAGCCAAGGCCAGAAATATCTGCAGAATGGAACAGGACGTGACACACAGAGCACCCCTCACATACACACACACACAGCGCTCCCCTCTTATACACACATTGCACCCCTCACATACACACAGAGCAGCCCTCATACACACAGAGCACCCCTCACACTCACACATTACCCCTCACACACACACATCACCCCTCACACACACACATCACCCCTCACACTCACATAACCCCTCACACACACAACCCCTCACCCCTCACACACACACATCACCCCTCACGCACACACATCACACCTCACGCACACTGCACCCGTCACACACATAACACCCCTTCCACACACACACACACACACACACACACACACGACCTCTCACACACAAACAGCAACCCCCCCCACACACACTCAACACCTCCCATTCACCCCCCAACACTTAATCCCTCACACACACACTGCACCACTCTCACACACACTGCAAACCTCACTGCAGTCCGTGTGTGTATGTGTGTTTGTTCAGCAGTTTGGGTGTGTGCGTTCAGCAGTATGTGTTTGTATTCAGCAGTCTCTGTGCATGTATTTAGCAGTCACTGTGTGTACTCAGCAGTCTGTGTGTACTCAGCAGTCTGTGTATGTACTCATTTGTCTCCGTGTATGTATTCAGTAGCCTGTGTGTGTGTATTCAGCAGCCTGTGTGTATTCTGCATTCTGTGTGTGTGTATTCAGCTTGCTGGTTGTATTCAGCAGTCTCTGTGTGTGTATTCAGCAGTCTCTGTGTGTGTATTCAGCAGTCTCTGTGTGTGTATTCAGCAGTCTCTGTGTGTGTATTCAGCAGTCTCTGTGTGTGTATTCAGCAGTCCGTGTATGTGTATTCAGCAGTCTATGACTGTAGGCATTGTTGGAGGTACCAATTAATAAAAGCTTAATTTTATCAATGATTAAACATTTTATTCCTGTGACTGGTTGTGTAGGCAGGGCCCCAGTGCACTGCTTTGCCCAGGGGCCCATATTGTTGTTAAGATAGCACTGCTCAGTGGTACTTAGCTCGACTGCTATGGAACTAATTTTGGCATGAGGTGACCTTGCCATTCCCAGACAACTTGGTCCGGGGTTTTTAACCACTTTGCAACCTGCCAGGAGAGCACTTTTTGGAGGGAAAGTACCTTGAGACTAAGGGGAACAAACGCAACATGAGAGAAGGGGGATCACACCTGTATTGCGGCTGCAGGAGCTCCTGAAAGTTACGCCCTGTAACTATTTTGAGCATAGGACCACGAGTGCGGCCGGTCAGAACTTTGACACAGTGGCATTTTCCCTATACTGCATGGATCTGATCGCTATTTGGTCAACTTGGGCGTTTAGATCATGACTTTTTGGGATGTTGGACTTTTGGGGTACTTTTATGTTTTTATGTTTTGTGTTGGGCTCTCTGTTCCTGGGAGATAATTAGCTTACCGGTCTTTAACTCAAATATCTCCCAGGCTCAGAGATTGTTTGGAGACCCCTTGCTGGGTTCTGTGCATAAAGGCTGAGTTTGGCTCATTAAAATAAGTTGTACTCCAAGAACTATATGTCGTCTAGTTAATGGGAGGGGAAAGGGCTATTCACTGCTCAGCATCTGAATCGTGGAGGATTCAGCGGGTAGAGTCCTTGTAAGGACTAGACCTCTCAGGACTCAGTGTCGTCCAGTCCCTGAGAGGAAATAGAGCGCGTCCCCTATCCTGTTCCAGGACAGAGAGGCTCCAGGAGAACTCCAGTAAAGTCACAGCAACTGGGGTAAGAGTTTTTTCCCTGGTTCCAGCTAGGAAGTGATCCTTGGCGGAGGTACCCAGCTGTGGTACAGGGAGCTCCACTACACTGACATATACTTGTAAGTTGGTTAGTCCAGCTGTGACAAAACAGCCATGTGTGTTCTGCTAGTTTAAAAACCACATATATATATATTGCTTTATCTCCTAAGAATGTATATATTTTGCCTCATTAATATTGTAATATTGACTTCCAAATTACAATACTGTGGGGAAAATAAATAAATTAAATTAGAAGCACGAACAAGCACAAAAATACCATATAGGGGTTGAACAAACATTAAATCATGAACATTTTATGTCATACAAATCTCACAAAGATCTCAGTATGGATAATTCTACTCACAAAGAACATGCAATATATAGTGGCTACTGTAGTTGCAATGTGGCCATCGGGCAAACCAGGCAAATGGGCCAAGGCCAACAGGGAGATTAAAGTATCTCCCCTGCCGACCCATGCAGTGCCTGCTACGCTGTCCATCTTCTCAGGCCGGTGGGGAGATCAGTTCTCCCTCACAGGCCCCTCTTTGTTCTATCAGATTCCGAGGAGAGGCTGAATAGTCCTCTTATGAGCACGGGCCGCTGAGCATTGCCGTGGTTACCATTCCCCTGTGTATTGTATTTACAGTCACCAGTCGGCTGGCGGGTTTAGTAGAAATGATGTTACCCACAGGTAATAATAAAGTTGCTAGGATTGTAGGGTTTCTAAAAAATAAATAACAATGTATAACACACACACACACACACGCAATTCCCACAAACCCAACTCCACTGACAATGCACATATATACACACACAAACTCACAAGCAGCCTCTCACGTGAAATACCACACGCAGCATCACACACACACACACACACACACACCACTAAACAGACAATGTGACATACCCCCACACACATTATTCCACAAGCAGCTCCCATACTCAGCCCATATTCATAGATATCATACACAATACCACAAACTACTCATGAACATATACAATATAAAAGCTTACATAAAATGCTACAAAGCAACTGCAGCATCCATAAATAACACCAGCAGAATACAGTAACATACACAACTCCATTAGAAAAAAAGGGACTTCAAAAAGATGTTGTTTTGGCACACTACTAAAAGGTTGCCTTCCCTGCACAAGAGATTCAAATGCAAGATTGACACATACTGATTGGCTAATCTCTTCTTTTGTAGGTTGGACTTCGTAAATGCTATGCTTCTCACACGAAGGATGGAGGATGTGTATTTAATACACACATGGTATCTCAAAGATACATGATAATGACTCACTGTGTTCAGAGTGTCCTAAGGGAGGTGGATCTAATCCAGAGTTCCAGAGATGACCAGCTTGGGGAAATGATGAGAATGAATAATGATTTGGAAGATGAACTGAGCAGATCTCAGGAAGCATTGCTCTATCTGGAGAATTGCAATGAGCAGCTGAGAAGGGAGCAGGCAGAAATGAGGAGGAAGGCTGAAGAGGCCAGACAAGCAGTACTCAAATGTTTTGGAAAAGTTAAAGACCTGGAGGAAAAATCAAACAAAGCAGTTCTTCTTCAATTGCATATAAAGGAGCTAGATATGGAGCTGCAGAATTACAGGTAATGGGAAAGAATATTTGTCAGTCTAGTTCTCTACTTTAAATTGTATAGCTTAGAAACAGGACAGATACACAACTATAATATATGACAATTTAATTTATTGATTAAGACCAGGTTTACCCCTTAAGGACCAAACTTCTGGAATAAAAGGGAATCATGGCATGTCATGTGTCCTTAAGGGGTTAAAGAGTCAGTCTAAGTATCAAGCATTTATTACTAAAGTGCAATTTAATAAACCGAGGTGACCTATTAGTACTCCTAGCCCCAACCCATACCACACTAGGTCTCATTTGTTTAATAGCCCCCGTCTATCGCTCATGGGTGGGGCAAGTGGAGGACAGTAAACCATCATTAAGTTTTAAGCAACCATCCAAAGGTCTGTCGCTAGTTTTTAATTTCTCTGTGTATCCACTGACTGTTCACTGTATCGTGATGACTGGAGGCATAAGAGAGTTACACTCTTAAAATTAAAGATTAACTTTATTAATTATATATTGGGTGAACTGCCTGACAACCAGAGGCGAGTTAGGCGACTCTGAGGCCTTAAATCAATTTAGGACACAGTGACCTGTTGGATCCTCGGTCCATGAAGGACAACAGGAGGGGTCCTAGTGCCTTGCCCTGGATGCCACTGGGTGCAAGCCCCTCCATTCTATCTACACATAGAGGGAGCCAACTACAGCCTCCGGTCTGCAGCTCTGCTGTCTTGTGATTTCCAGCCAATCAGAGCATCACCTTGGGTCTGCAGCTCTGCTCCCGGTGGAGGTGCAGACCAAATATATAGGCCACAAGACCACCAGGGAGACAAACCACCAGACCACCAGGGAAAAACTCAACCCCAAACCCTCTCATATTCAACCTTCCTCATTCTATCACACCCTGTTACATTCACCCCGTCGCACTGTCACACTCAACCTGCCACAGTTACCCCAGTATTCACCCTGCCAGTCACCAACTAAAGACATTCATCATACACACAAAGTCATGAAACATAGCTTTGCCATAAATACAATGCACAATGACCACAAGCAGTCCCCCACTCACATTGTGATTGTATGTCTGTATTTGTCAATGTGTGTGTCTCTGTGCATCAGTCTGTTTGTGTGTATGGATGTGCTTGTATCAGAGTGTACATATGTGCAGGCATTAGTGTGTTTGTGTTTATGGCATGGTCAATGCAAAGGTAATGTGGCAATATATATATAATATACATAAATATACAATACAGGGGGTGATATAGAAAATGTATGATGGATCAGAGGCTCCGATAATAAAACCACAGCCTTACTCAGTTTGTAGTCCAAAATCATCTCTTCTCAATCTTTAATGGGAGAGTGTGATGGACCACCTTGCACCCCGACTGGGTACCTCCACCAATCGATGCTTCCTAGCTGACGCCGAGGACCATAAGCACCGCACTGGACACCATAAACACTGTAGACCCCACGAACTGCCGCAGCTTGTTTGGGGTCTTGCCCTCCCTTCCCGTCCTGGACCTAACTCCTGGATCCAGAGATTCAGTGGGAAGGTCTCTCCTCCAGAGAGTATAGCTGTGAAGCTCTTACAAGAGCTAGTGATATAACTGTGAAGCAAGTTCCCTACAAGCATGAGTCAAGGCTATGTGTTGAGGTTTAAGCAGGAACTGAATTTTAATGGTGCCACACTGGCCTTTAATGCCAATCCCCAAGCAAGGTGTACGCTCACATGGACCTTGTTGGGGACAGGGACACAAACTTACAAACCAATCACAATAGAGTTACAATCTAAGGCACTCCCACACATAATACAATAAGCCTTCCCCTTTACTTAGGAGATAATTGAGTCAAGCACTATACTAAACTCAATTATCTCCAAACACAAAAAACACATTTTTACAAAACACATAAAGTCCCCACAAATGTTACATCCCCTGATAGCCCTAATCTGGGTGACCAACATATCCAAAAATCACCCAGATCAGTTCAGGGGTTCAGAAATGTTATGGAAGTCATGTATTTGACAGACCGCAGGCATGGTCCCATACCCAAAACAGTTCCAGAGAATCAGGGCTTGTGGCCGGTCTAGTTCGGTATACGAATGATCTCACCGAGCAGTGCCATTCTAAGCTGAATAGAAACTAACGCAGGCAATGATTGAAGTCCAGCGGTGTTCAGGAGTTTCTATATCTGATTTCTGTTCCATGAGATTCATGCCCAAACGCCGCTGCCTGCGTTCATGCATGCATATAGATATCTTTTATACAGCACTGAAAAATGGTTATTGGACTTCTATATGGGAACGGTGATCTTTGATTTTATTACAAGAAATAAAGGTTTGTTCACTTTTGATTGAGCTGGCGTCCTGCTACTTTCATCATCATTCAAGTCCTGGGTTGTGGACTACGAGCTGGATAAGTTAGAGCAGGCTTCCACTGCTCTTCCTTTGTGAGTGATGTTCGGCATATGAAACCTTTAGAAAGGGATTCTTGGATTTATTCCTCTATTATCTTACTCCCATGGGTGGACAATGGATACATCCTGCTCTTCGGTGGCCTGGTACCCTGTAGTGAGTCAGTAGCACAGACATATGGTCTGTGAGGCAGCAGGGACGCATGATTTTTGGTAAACAACTATTTTACAGGTGGTTGTCACGCCAAGGGTGCATAATACATTGTTGCACAATAGAATATTAATGTAATTTGTGTAGTGCATGTATGAATTGACCACTTGGTAAAGACCAGATGACAGAAAGAAAGAAAGAAAAGGGAGGAATGTGAAAGGGAGCAGATGGTTTACCAATTAATCAAAAGCTCTGTAACGTGTGAGAAGTTGCACATAAGTGGCCTGGAAGTCTAGCTCCAATGTAAATTAGCGGACTTCAGCCATATGGCATCTATCTTTTAATTAGTTAGTGGATTTCTTTGATATGTTAATTATCCCTAGCTTTCAAGAAAAGAGAAAAAACAAGCCTTGTGTTCCAGTATCATATCCAAAAAAAAGAAATATTATTTACCCACAGAATAATAATTGAGCCTCATTTTTTTTTTATATTTGGAATGTGACCAGCACAATCTTCTAATCAAGCCCAAACATGATTTGCGTAGCTTGACCATAGGGGAAGGGATTGTGATGCCTGCTATATTGGGTTAGAAGTAAGAAGTGTGACATATCTATGGAATGGAGAAATGGTAACCAGTTCATAGGTGCAATTATTATTTCTGTGGCAAGTACATAAGAGGAGATAGAACCAAATGTTTCCATTTGGATTGATGTTGGTCTGGAACACAAGGGGGTGGTCACTTATAGTTACCTCTGCGCGGGGCTTGGTAATCCACAGGGACTATGTCTAATGATTCTGAAATGTGTATTTGTACATGCTTGGGGTCAAAATCTAATTTTGAGTAAGTCACCATCCTCCTTGCCATAGACCACGTGGGCAGAAGCCTTACTTTGAAAATCTAAGGAGTAAGTTATTAGGACTTTGGTTATTGTATCCCTTTTGTTTTTATCTGTTGTTGTAAATAATTTGATTGTCATCTATATTTTTGTATGCACTGTGACGAGTTTTTGCTCATAATAAATATTCCTTTATTAAGTTCTGCCTTTGTCAGGTAAATAACCACATTGCCTGAAGAGACTAATTAGTCTTTTGCAAGTGCTTAGATATTGTGCTTAGTTATATTTGGTTGGTGGGACCAAGGCACCCCATTTATAAATTGTCTTGGTGGTGGCAGCGTACATTTTTTTTACAGTTATATTATTATCCTTAAGTGTGGGTGGTGTTAAGTGTGATTTTATCATTATTTCCGGGCTAGTGCAAACAAATAGTCAATTTTAACTGTTTCACCACCACAACTACATCCCGCACACTCTTGAAGTAGGGTGCGTTCGTGACAGTAGTATTTCTGTAGATAAGGGTGTAGTGGTACGAACATTAATAGTATGGATAGGTTTAATAGACACAAGCCACTTTTCATTACAACAAGGTCCCTACAATACTATTTCTCCCTTTACACAGTCAATATGGAGGTTGTGTAAGGAGAGCCAAGGATAACCCAGTGGTCATGGGCCATGTTAATACCAATGACAAAGTAAGAGGAAGATGGAAGGTCCTAAAAAAATGTCGGAGAATTAGGTAGCAAACTTGAGAAAAGGACTTCCAAGGTAGCATTCTCTGAGATCTTATCTGGAAAGGCAGCGGAAGATTAGATAGGTTAATGCATTGCTCAAATCTTGGTGCAGGAAGGAGAGTTTTTGGTTTTTAGAGCACTGTAATGATGTTGCACTTAAGTACAACCACAGAAGTGGTAAGTGGTGTCCTTCAGGGTTCTGTTCTTGGACCCCTTCTATTTAACATGCTTATAAATGATCTTGAAAAAAGCATTGGAAGTCATGTTTCAGTGTTTGCAGATGACACAAAACTCTTAAAGTAATACAAAGCAAACAAAATATTACTTTGCTGCTGAGCGATTTAGATCGACTGGAGGACTAGGCACTTAAATGGAAGATTGCATTTTATGTAAAAAATGCAAAGATATGCACTTCGGGGTAAAGAATGCACAAGCAATTTATACCCTAAATCCGGCATAGGCAACCTTCAGCACTCCAGATGTTTTGGACTACATCTCCCATAATGCTCTTACACCCATAATGCTCTTACACCCATAATGCTGGCAAAGCAAGAGCATTATGGGAGATGTAGTCCAAAAAATCTGGAGAGCCGAAGATTGCCTATCCCTGCCCTAAATGGGATAACCACACACAAGAAGGATTTGGGAATTGTTAAAGGACCACTATAGTGCCAGGAAAACATAATCGTTTTCCTGGCACTATAGTGCCCTGAGGGTGCCCCCACCCTCAGGGTCCCACTTCCGCCGGGCTCTAGGAGGAGGAAGGGGTTAAACTTACCTCTTTCTCCAGCGCCGGGCGGGGAGCTCTCCTCCTCCTCTCCTCCCTCTTCTTCCGTCACCGGCTGAATGCGCATGCGCGGCAAGAGCCGCACGCGCATTCAGCCAGTCCATAGGAAAGCATTATCAATGCTTTCCTATGGACGCTGGCATCTTCTCACTGTGAAAATCACAGTGAGAAGTGCGGAAGCCCTCTAGCGGCTGTCAATGAGACAGCAGGATGTGGTACAAATAAAAGGAATACCTCAATCACTAAAATCAAGTACCCGAGAGGCCGTGTTCTCTCCAATATTAAGCTATAAAAGACTTGTGAATGAGTAGGTCGACGGGGGTACATGTGATCTGAGGTATGTTTGGAGCCCCGACGCGTGTTTTGCCGGTTTTGGCAGCTTTTCAGTGGACACTTTCTCCTTGTTGTATATACTTAATTTCTCACTTGTTATTGTTGGATCAACAGCAAAAAAAATAAAAGATGTGAGGGATCTCGATAGAACAAACAATGTTGATCTTTTGACCAACATTCAAGTAGGGGAGCATTTGGGAAATAGTGATCACAATATGGTAATTTTTGAAATAAACTATAAAAAAGCAAAAGCACGTGGGGTATACTAAAACGTATAATTTTAAAAAAGCTAATTTCAATAAGATTAGGGCAGCTCTATAACATATCGATTGGCATAAACTCCTTAGTGAAAAAAACACTGAGGATAAATGCAAACAAATATTAGAAAGGTACATTTCTCAGTATGTACCATTGGGTAATAAATATAAAAGAAACACATTGAAACCAATGTGGCTTAGTAGAGAAGTAAAATAAGAGATTAAAAATAAGAAAAGGGCATTTAAAGCATTTAAATCGGACAAATAAGAGGCATCCTATATAAGATATAAGGAAGCCAATCATAGTTACATAGTTACATAGCTGAAAAGAGACTTGCGTCCATCAAGTTCAGCCTTCCTCACATTTGTTTTTTGCTGTTGATCCAAAAGAAGGCAAAATAAAAACAGTTTGAAGCACAATTTTGCAACAAGCTAGGAAAAAAATTCCTTCTTGACCCCAGAATGGCAGTCAGATTTATCCTTGGATCAAGCAGTTATTACCCTACATTGAAAGATTATATCCTTGAATATTCTGTTTTTGCAAGTATGCATCTAGTAGCTGTTTGAACATCTGTATGGACTCTGATAAAACCACCTCTTCAGGCAGAGAATTCCACATTCTGATTGTTCTTACAGTAAAAAAAAACTTTCCTTTGCCTTAGACAAATTCTTCTTTCTTCTAGTCTAAACGCATGACCTTGTGTCCTATGTAAAGTCCAGTTTGTGAATAGATTTCCACACAATGGTTTGTATTGGCCCCGAATATATTTGTATAATGTTATCATATCCCCTCTCAGGTGACGTTTTTCTAAACTAAATAGGTTTAAATTTGTTAACCTTTGTTCATAGCTGATATGTTCCATTCCTTTTATTAATTTTGTAGCCCGCCTCTGCACTTTTTCTAGTGCCATAATATCCTTCTTTAGAACAGGTGCCCAAAATTGCACAGCATATTCAATATGTGGTCTTACCAGTGATTTATAGAGAGGCAAAATTATATTCTCGTCCCGAGAATGAATGCCCTTTTTCATGCATGACAATACCTTACTGGCCTTGGCCGCTGCTGATTGACATTGCACATTGTTGCATAGTTTGTTGTCCATAACAATTCCCAAGTCCTTTTCATGTGTTGTTAGCCCTAATTCGCTTCCATTAAGGGTATACATTGCTTGTGTATTCTTTACGCCGAATATGACTTTGCATTTTTCAACATAAAATTTCATCTGCCATTTGAGTGCCCAGTCCCCCAGTCTATCTAAATCCCTCTGCAACAAAGTAATATCTTGCTCACATTGTATTATTTTACAAAGTATAAAGGAAATGTCAGATCACATGAACGTCGTGCACTCTCAAGCGCCAGCTTTGTGAAGCCTATTCTCAATAAAGGAAATTCAAAAGTCCCACAATTCCATTGAGTATCACATTAAAGTACTGTAGCGGAGCCCTAGTCTTGGCAGGGACTTTCCCTTCGCTGGATCACGAAGAGTAGAAACAGGAACAAGATATCATCAAGAAAATAGCCCACCTCCTCCCCAGTAACTGGACGACACACAGTTCTGTGAGTACAACTGACTTTATTCAGCCACACACAGCTTTTATGCATTGCCCCTAGCATGGGGTTTCCAGATCAAGAATACAAGGGTTTCATTCCAAAGAGCCTTTGTGTTTGAGAGCTCTCAAATACAGAAACTTTCAAACAATTTTAACATACCAAAATACATGAAGGGAATACAGGAACCCCACAAAAATCATATTCACAAATAGCCCCAATTTAAGTGCACAACACATCCAAAAAGCACTCAGATCAGTTCGGTAGAAGAGGATTGGGCAGGATGGCTGGTCGGCTTTCGGGGGTTTCTGTGCGAACACCGACAAACGTCGCATGGCTACTATGGAGCGAATGCTCCCCCTGTTTGGTAGATCATATCTCCCGAACATCATTAGTCTAGATGGTTGGGAAGTTGAACGGGCAGCAGAACGAACTCCGCCCAGGTTCGTGAGGACGCAAGGCTGAAAATAGTTCCAGGCGTTCGACGACCAGGTACTGCCTGCATTCGGGAGACAATATGGCCACCATGCACTGGACCACGTGTGTTTGGAAATACGAATTGTAACCACCAAGGGAAAACACTCAAGCAAAGGTGTCAAGCTGTTAATTTGTGGTTAACAGCCAGGGGAGGTCAGTGCTTGCTGGGGCATAAAAAGGGGACCACACACTGGTCATTCGGAAGACATACAAGGGGGTATAGACAACCGAACATAAGGGAATGGAGTCTGCTACAAGTAAATAATTTTAAATACTGATGGAATCCACATATGCTATCAATAAAAATATATAAATTCAAGCAAAAAATATTTATAAGGAAATATAAAGGGAATAAAAATGAAAAAAATAAACATAATTAAAATCTCTTTAACCCACATTGTTCCCTATACCAGAGAAAAATCCCCCCAGGGAAATGATTTTAAGAAAACACATAAATAAATGGGCTAGAAAAATTACCTTTAAAACACAAACATATCTAAAAAGAGGGGGGGTAGGAATATTCAGAGAAAATAAGCAATTTCAAAACTGGCAACTAGGCCTTTTTAGAGTCACGTTTTTTGATGATGAAAATCCACCTGCAGATCACAAAGCTTCCCCTCTTGACCACACGTAAGCCATCACACACACCTGGAACACCAGGGAAGGTAAGCAGGAGGAGAAAGAGAACATGCACACACGCAACACGCAGGCTACCCTACACATAAAATTCAACCAACACACACAGACACACTCAGCCTTCCCCTATACAGCTCTCTCCTTCCTCCACATCAATCACAAAAACAGAGCCCAAGGCTTTAGGAGTGAGCCCCAATCTGGCAACCCTGCCTAGGGAACTGGGCAACCTTAATCAAGCTCTGTAACACACACACACACGCACGCACAAGTAACATCATTGTTTTCAGAGATGAGGTAATTCAGAATCCTATAAATTCCAAGGGTCTCTGGCATCTGGGAATATAAAACTAATTTCAGTTTTGTGTGAACATGTGGTAATTAAACAGTTAGAGGGGGTCAAGCCCTTATAGCCAAGTGGTTACGGAGATATGTACAAAGCACAGATGTTAGTAGTTAGGACAGGGGAAGACAGACCACTTCCTCTGTTTATGATAAACCAGACTTAACCATAATATTAGGATATAGCATAAACATCTGGAATAGCTCATCATGTCGGATGGATTCTAAGTTTCACAAATGGTTACTAACATTATGCTCTGCTTTGCTGTAAACAAAGAACTCAATTAATCAATTAACATTTTAAACCAATAAATAATGACTATATAAAACACTCTGCAAAATAGCAGACAAATTAATGAATCAAGTTGGCATATCTGTCACCAAGAGGTCCTTTGACAGGCATCTAGGAAAAAGCATATTACGCTTCCAGAACATTCAATAGGGAGGATAATAGAGCAAATTCCGGGCATCTGTGAAGACACTCTAGGGCAGGCCTGTCCAACCTGCTGCCCCCCAGATGTTGCTGAACTACAACTCCCGTGAGTCTTTCAATGAAACAGCCAGGGAATCATGGGAGTTGTAGTTCAGCAACATCTGGGGGGCCGCAGGTTGGACAGCCCTGCTCTAGGGTTATTCCACAGTGAGAATTCAAAGTGAAGTTTAAATTTAAGTCCAACTTAGCCAAGCATAGCAAAAAGCATACCTAATACACATAGTTTTTCCAGTTGAGCTATTTTGACCATAAATTTGAAATTCGCTTTGAATTTACCTTGAAGTCTCCCTCAAGTAAATAACCATGATTACATCACTGTATGTTTCACAAATTGACTTGAACAATTGACATTTTGATTCAAAAGCAGGTATACTGGCATTATTATAAACAGTCAGCTTTAAAATTCTAATTAACCTATAAAACTACATAAAGCAATTTTTTATGACTTTGTTTTCCAGATTTACCTTGCAGATTATTTTTTTTGCTAGTTCTTCTTATCTGTTGGTATTTAGCCTGCCTTTGTTGAAAGTGCCTCCAGTTAAGCATAATAAACACATTTAAAGAAACATTTGACCTATTGATTATCTGACGCTATTATCTGTGGGCTAGGTGGCTGTGACAGGCTACACCAACTGTTCATTCTGTTTTGGCCTTTTTGAGTCCTGAGAATAAGGGCAAAACTATGGAGCAGAGACTTTGGTCAATGTTTGGTACTTATTGTTTTACAGAGAAAAATCATCTCCTCCCACTGGATCCCTTTTTCAAGCATTCTTTCTGTGCAATAATACAATAAACACAATAGACCTCTGAATGCATTCAATGACCCAGATAAAAATGTCCTGGAACAAGAGTTTGCTCCCCCTACTGCAAAAAAAAACAAAAAAATAGTTTCCCCTCTATCAATGAGATTCTTACACCTTCTCTACCCCAGGAGGCTTTAAAAGAGTACTGATGTATCCTAAAAAAACCCACTAGATTCAGTAAGATAGTAATGATGTAATTTCATCAATTCAAATGATCAATACTGTTATCATGAACATTTGTAGATAACCAACCAACCACACCATATTTTTTTTTTATATAATATTGTGACGAGACCAATCTCGCCACATTGCATTGGAGGAGCCTGGTCCCCGCCTGTTGCCTCTGGACTATGGCCCCATGGTAAAACTTGTATTTTCCCCTGCAGAAAGGCTTGTTCGTGCCTTTCTGCCAGGGTGTTCGGTAAATTCTATGTACCGAACAAATGCACAAATGAATGGACCACCTGGGAGCTGGAGTGTGCCATCAATTGACCTCCCAGAAGCTGCTGTTAACCGCAGCTTAATTGACGAATACTGGGTGGCCTTTGTTCCTTTTTCCGAACACGTGGCGGCGGCCATTTTAAAGTCCCGAATTGCCAGCGGTGTTCAGCACCCAAACTATGGAACTAAAAAAAGGACACTTATTTGCGTGAACACCGCTGAGCCGTCAGCCTCCCTACTTCTGCCTTCGGTCATTTAACCGTCTGCCTGTTCATTAGTTTATCCGTATGAACACCATCACCCCAGATAGCCATGCCATGGAGCCTATTCGTGTAACGAAAGACTATGGGAAAGACTTTGGCTCCATGGCTATTGAACTGTATGTATGTGATCTAAGCGCCATTCGGTAATAATGTGCGCTCAGATCTAAGCTATCTGGGGATAGGTAGAATGTATATGTTTTATTCATTATTTGCAACATTGTGTATTTTTGTGTCTTTTTACTCACATGTGCTTAATTGAGTTTTGCCTCTGTCCTTGGAGATAATTGGATTACTTCCCAATTATCTCCAGGATAGAGGGGGGGGGGGGGATTGTAATGTACTGTGGGAGTGTTTTAACCCTGTATGCCTGTGATTGGTCATTTTACCATTCATGTCCCATTCTTCCATCTGGTCCCCTAGGGGAGTGTCCACCAGGTGGAAGACCTGCATAAATACCAGGCAGGTAGCCCACATTAAACCAGACCACTGCTTGACCCTCAACACGGAGCTCTGTCTCGTCTTTGGGGGGATTTACTGTATGCTGTTAGAGACTGATTGCCAGGAGTGTACGCCGCTTGGATGCTTTTCCTGTTTGTCTGCTAGCAGCTATTCTTGAGGTTCCAGTTCGGGAGTTTGGAGTGCTATTTTGTATGCAGTTTGGGAGTTTGGAGCATTCCCTTGTATTCAGTTCGGGAGTTTGGTGTTCTGCAGTAGCTGTGCCTGTATCTCTGAAAGGGGAAGATCTACTAAACAGCGGTTTAACCCCGTTATGCCCGGGGTACCCTTACAAATATTTTATTGAGTTTTAAGACATCTGTACAGTTACAGAGTTGTATCATAAATTTTGCATGTTTGCAAGTGTACATCATACAGTGGGGGTAATAGCTGTCCTCATTACAACCTTGAGGAAAAATAACATATAACATCATAACATCATAAACCATAACTGCACCTTGGTTTGTCGCTCGGCTCATCGGAGCCTGTGCGACTGAGTGATACCAAAGTTTTTGTGTTTTCCCTCCCACGTGTATCCCATGGATGTCGTGGGATTCCCTGACATGTTGAGCTAGTGGTTCTAATGCCAGTATGTAGAGTAATGGCGATAGTGGGCAACCCTGCCTAGACCCATTAGAAATATGAAATAGTTTGGAAGTGAAACCTCCATTGACTATTTTTACTGCCGGTTATTGTATAGTGCCACTGTAATAAAACAGTCAGGGAATGCAAATCTCTAAGTATCCCAAGTGTAGCCTGTCGAATGCCTTCTCTGCATTTAGTGACAGTGCCACACTGGGTTCCCCTGTTTTCTGGATCCTGTGTGTAATGTTAAGTAGCTTTCTGGTCCCATCAGAGCCCTGTCTACCCCGGACAAATCCCACCTGGTCATCTCGTATCAGTGTCGGTATGATGTTCCCCAGCCTATTTGCGTAGATTTTTAGATCGTGTTTAGTAGTGATATGGGGCACAGGTTCTGACATCTGTGTGGTGGTTTCTCTGGTTTCGTTAATGTTGTTATGTGGGCTAGCAGCATCTCCCTAGGTGTTGCGCCTGTATTTAGAATGTTGTTATATAGTTTTTTTCCAATTTAGGGGTTAGTATATGCGAGAAGGTCTTATAGTATAAATTTGTCAAACCATCTGGGCCTGGGGATTTCCCTTTTGGGAGGGATTTGATTGTGTTTGCGATTTCGCATTGAGTGATGGGTTCTTCTAATAACTTTTGGTCGACCTATGTGAGTTGTGGTATTTGAACTTCTTTAAAAAATGTGTAAATTTCTGTTGCTAGTGGCTGGTGTGTATGTTTATCGTTTTGTTGGGTTCAGGATCGGTGCTGTAGTTTCGTCCCTAAACGATCTCAATAAATCGATATACTCTTTCTTTGATTGTCGGTTTAGGTGTGACGCCCGGCTAATAAGGATACCCCGGATGACCGCCTTGTATGCCTGCCATGTTGAGACTGGTGAAATGTCAGGTGTTTCATTGAGGGTAAAATAAGATGTTATCTCTTCCGTGAGTTTGGTTTTAAAGTCTGGATTGTGTAGGATAGTGTCGTTGAGGTGCCATGTTGTTGTCCCTCGGAAGTGGAATTTGTCTCTTAGGGTTATTTGTACTGGGGCATGATCTGACCATACTATGTTTCCTATCTCAATATGGGTTACGCTTGGTAGAAGATCTCCTGAAGTGAGTATAAAATCTATTATTGTATATGTTCCATGTACAGAGGAGTAAAATGTAAATTCTCAATTGTTTGGGTGTAGTGTTCTCCATATATCATAGAGGTTATGTTCTGATAAGAGTTTTAGAATTGCTGTGGCTTGTTTGCACAGTGTTTTGAGCCTGGGGGACGTGTCTGGCAGCGTAGTGTCTAGTCGAGGTTGCATTATGTGGTTAAGGTCCCCACATATAATTGTGGGTATCTGGTGGGTGGTAGGGAGTCTTGTTAGCACCTTTTGCAGGAAGTTCCTTTGATTAGTGTTGGGTCCGTACACACTCACCAAGATATACTGTGTGTCATTGAGTTTGCAGTGTAGTGTAAGGTATCTGCCCTGTCTTTCTTGAGTTGCAAGAGTTCGAATGATACCGAATTGTGTATAAGAATTGAAACGCCTCTTGATTTAGAGGAGTATGTCGAATGATATTGTGTGGGGGTGCCAGCAAAACTGGGCACTCAATTATGTGCAAAATGAGGCTCTTGTACACACAGTATATCTGTCTCCTCTATAAGGAGTCTCTTTTATGTGTCGTGTTCAGTCCGCGTACATTAATGGTCTGTATTTTCATACTGTATATGGGTTATGTATTTAAACCGCTTATGCATTAGTCGCATGTTCCTCATGCTTTATGGGGGGATCATGAATCACTATGGCATAGGTTGGTTCGTTATTTTTGTTGCTATGGGGTTGCGTTGTGTGGGATAGGAGTGTTGACCAATTTTTAGTATGGGTGACTAGGGGGCGATGTGCGTCTATTTTTGGGTAATTCCTCAGTTGTTTTGTGATCGACCGTGGATGTGTTTGGATTTGGGGAGAGCAACTTGGAGGGGGTATATGAACTATATACAAGATGTCTCTTTCAGAGACTTTGTGTGGATTTACCACACTGTGGGGGTTGGAGAGGAAGTTTTCTTCCATTAGCGTGGCTATTGGGCACCTTCATGTTCTGTTGTGCTGCATCTCTCATACGTCGTGATATACAGAAGCCCGAATGTAGGGCTGTGCTGGTGTGTAATGCGTATGGGGTATCAGGAGTGACCCGGTCGTCTCCACCCTCATGTTGCGTTCTAGCCTAGGGTGCCTCCCACTATTGGCTATTTGGTCTGTGGGTCTTTGGGAGCTTTCCCCGTGGTTTACCCGGCTTGTGTGAACCTGGCATATAGGTTTAGCTGCATTGTAATACAGTAACGCATCATCCAATAAACACATCATACAGTTCTATTACACTTATCATCATGCCTCCCCTGTTTAACATTCCTGTCCCATCTATCCCCTCTGCCCGTCTCCCCCTCCCTCTATACTACATATCAAATGCAGCATCTAGAACAGTTTCGGCATTCAGGGGTTTCACATTGAAAGTTGTGGGGGTCTGCCTTGGGCTTTGGGCCATGGGAGTGAGTGTTGTGCCGTTTTAAGCTAACCGGCTAATCTGCCGGTTATCCCAGACCCACGGCTCGTTTAGTCTGAGGAGAAAGAGAAAAGAAAAAAAAAACGAGGAAGGAAAAAGGAATAAAAGGGGCAATGTTCGTTCCGGCCTATCGCACCACACCGGGGACCCCCCATTTAGCCACTGCTCTGCTTGCACCTCGTCACAGGGATGGCGGAAGGCCCCGATCTAGCGCTACTTCCCCAGGAATTTCCCGGGCTTTTAGACCAGTGCTAGCCTCTAGAGTTTTGTATGTCCCAGGTCGTGCATATGAGAGAGTTTCGTAAGTTTTATGTCTTTAAGTTGTATATGAGCAAGTATGTGTGTCCGTGTTGGTACTCGCCTGTGAACCAGTGATTCGACTGCTTTTAGTGTTTCTTGTGGGCCTTTTTCTATTCCGGCCTATGTGTCCTGGCTTGCGGTGCATTTTGTTCGGCGGGCTCCACTGACATATCCCAGGCTTGTAATTTTTTCAGGCCTTCTTCAGGGATGGGCATCACCGTTGTGTCTCCATCTTGGTGACTACAAGTTTTGTGGGGAAACCCCACCTGTATCTTATGCCGTGCGATCTCAATGTGCTGGTGACTTGGTGGAAATTCTTTCTACTTCTGAGTGTGGCAGCCGAGAGGTCTGCATAGATCTTTACCGTGTGATAATCTTCTGGTGGTTTGGCTCTCATTCTACTTCCCCAGAGGATTTGTTCCTTTATGTGGAAGTAATGGGCACGTAGTAGTACATCCCTTGGTACAGTTTGCGGGAGATGGCGGGGTTTCGGGATGTGGTGCATTCAATCTAGGAGCAACATGTCTGCCGGTATCTCTGGGGCATGTGCATGTCCTTCCGCATGGAGTCTGCTGTGTGTTGCCATGTGGTGATTAGCTTATTGGAGAGGATCTCCAGGTCTGCTGTAAGGTCAGATTTTGTAGTCTGAGAGTTTTGTTTGTATGCTTTGCATGCTGTCGATCTACTCAGGGTCCCTGGCGGCTTTTGAGGCCTGTGCAGCCAGGATCGCAGGATTCTGTTTTTGGCTGAAAAAAACTGAGCTTGTCCAGTTTCGCCGAGCTCTTCTTGCTTTTATGTTGTGACATTGTTGTGTTGTGACCATCTAGCTCCGTGGGTCACACCATATTATACAATACTGAGTTTAACATATAATATTTGCAAAAGCAAAAAGTTATTCAAATATGTATCAAGAAGGTATAATGTGTATTGCATAATGTGCTATTAAAAAATAGTATCTCTATCGGTGTCTTGTACTTAGTAAATCTAGCCTGTAGTATAAATACACATCTCTCCCCTAAAAAGATGGTAGTGTGCTCCCTTGACAAAGTTTCAAGAGCAAATGCTGGAATATGGCAGACCTCAAGGAAAATCACTATAACTATCAGTTATAGTTGGCGCTATATAAATGTAATGGTAATAATAATAATTGAGTCTTTTCTGAATTTGTCCACGAAGCAAAAATGTGATTGCCATTATGGAGTTAAGAAGTTTTCCCTTTTTGTGATATAATTGGAAATGGCTGCAATTGTGTTTTTTTTTTTTTGCCTTTTTCTATCAACAGCATAAACGGTTTCAAGGTTGGACTCTGGACTCTTCTTTCAACATGTAACCTTTCCACAATATAGTTGTTCTGGAATATCAGAAAGAGGGAGATCTTTATCTGCTGTTTTTGAAATGTCTTTCTTCATTAAATAAAAATAGCAATTATTGTTATTATTGCCATTTATATAGCACCAACAGATTTCGTAGCGCTTTACAATATTATGAGAGGGGGGAATGTAACTATAAATGGGACAATTACACGAAAACTTACAGGAACAATAGGTTGAAGAGGAACCTGCTCAAATGAGCTTACAGTCTATAGGAGGTGGGGTATAAAACACATTAGGATAGGAAATATCAATCAAATAAGGTGGGAGTGAAGCAGAGCTGGAGGAGAGAGTAAAGTGCTGCCCTATAGGAGAGAGCAAGATACAGGTGTGTAAGGTAGAGGTTACTCTGGGAGATGGGTTTTAAGGCACTTCTTAAAGGATTGAAGACTAGGGGAGATTCAGATGGGGGCAGGCAGGCTATTCCATAGGAAGGGAGCTGCCCCCGAGAATTAACAATATATACCCAACAGCTCCATATCAAACCCTGGAGATGTTTGATGTATCAGCTGTGAGGAAAAGACCTCTTGGGATTGATACTGGCGGATTGGCTACTTAAGAATGTTGACCAATTACCCTATCAACTTACAGGTGATTTTGGTCAGTGTAATTATGTTTGTCCTATAAAAAGCACACATGCTTGTTACATGTTTTTCATAACCTTTGCCCTGTTGCTCTCCCACCTCCTACCACCCTGTATGCCTCAAACTTTGCAACTCACTTCACTGAGAAGATTTCTACAATCAGGGAAGAGATCTACAATCTCTCCCCCTCCCCTTCCAATACATTACCCAACCCCACTGACTCCACTGTTCTATGCTCATTCACACCTACTACAACAGAAGAGGTTTCCGCTCTGCCCGGTCCTCCCGCTTCTCCACCTGTTCCCTCGATCCTATTTCCTCATATCCCATCTGCACCTTGTCTTCCTCTCTTTCTCTTCCTCTCACTAAAGTTTTCAATCTCTCCCTTTCCTCTGGCACATTTCCTTCATCCGTCAAGCATGCAACCGTAATGCCAATTCTGCAAAAGCCCAACCTCGACCCCAACTCCCCATCCAACTACCGCCCTATATGGCTACTGCCGTTTGCCTCCAAGATCCTTGAGAGAGTTGTGTATGCGAGATTGACAGACTTCCTCGAATACAACTCTCTGCTTGACCCGCTTCAGTCTGGATTCCGCGCTCGTCACTCGGTGCCAGATCTCAGTGGGTGTTCAACAGACAGCATGGTTCACTGTATCTGTGAACATAGAGCACCTGTGCTATCTGACCGAGATCATTTGGGGTTGAGCTCACTGGGCATCCTAGGATCCTTCACCGATCTCCTGTGTTTTACTTCAGTTTTTTACATTATCTGGTTTCGTGGAGGGCCCCCCCCCCACTGATAAGTACCTTGATAAGATAATTTAGTATTTATTAATTTATTCTCATATGTATACACAGGGTTGTCTACTATATTTATTGCTGTGATGTTTTTTAATGTTCTACTATTTTTAGGATTACATAGTTACATAGCTGAAAAGAGACTTGCGTCACATATGTTTTTGCTGTTGATCCAAAAGAAGGCAAAAAACCCAGTCTGAAGCGCTTCCAATTTTGCAACAAACTTGGAAAGAATTCCTTCTTGACCCCAAAATGGCAGTCAGATATCTCCTTCGATCAAGCAGCTATTACCCCACTAATTAGAAATTATATCCCTGTGTTATGGTACTTTTTCAGTAAACCAAAATGTTTAAGTGTCTATCTGTTCCTGTCCGAATTAGAGAGAATTGAATTGCGTATATACGCTGAAGTAATTCAGTCTGACACACGGAGTTCAGGTTAAAATAACTTCGAGGAAATTTATTGGCAAGTGCAGAATCAGAGGGCGCGCAGGCCCTTTTAAGAGACATTTTCGTCATCATTGATTATCAAGATATCAGTGAATAAACATCATTAATTGGATTAATTGTTAAGTGTCTGGGTTAGTGTCCACCTATCAATATAATTAATTGGATCAAAAGCTAAGTGGTTAGTTCCGTGTCCACCCACCAAGAGGTGGTACTTTTTCGGACACGGGTGGGGGACAAGGGGTCTTGAGCGTCATTTTACTCGGTCGGTGATGTCAAATCTCGTGGTTAGGTGCAAGGTCTCTTATGAATAGAACATTTCATTACTACTGTGTTCTCATGGCCTTTAAATTATACTATGTTGCGAGTTAGGGGAAATTCAACAGTTCCTGGGTTAGTCATATCCTTATGGAGAATACAGTCTTTGTCTATTGTATTAGATGTGCTGAGAAATACTGTCATGTAATGTAGTTTTAAAATGAACAAGTCAGGTTAGGAGGACAAAATGGAGGATTGTAGAAGTCAGGTTAGGAGGACAAAATGGAGGATTGTCACAGTATAAAGTTAAAATGGAGTTAGTGCAATAATTGAATACAAGTACAATAAGATTTTTTTAATAATTCTACATCAGTCCCCCCTATGAAATGTTAGATTCTAAGAGATAAAAACTTTATTTGTTAATACCAGAAGACGTGTTAGCCCAAAGGCACAGAAACCCCGTGGCCGCTAGCTAGGTGTTAATGCAAAGTGCAAGTCTGTCCCTATTTCTGACCCTGATAGGCTAACTCATCCGTCAGTATGGCTCTCGAACACTTCACACCCATGGGTATCCCATGGCAGCTAATCCACCACTTCTCCAACACGGGGCCTTTACCATTCACTGACAGATGCTGTCCCTAAGGTGGTCCCTTCCTAGAACTCTCGCACTTTATCATCAAAAGGGATGGATTGCAGCGGCAAACAGGGTGAGTTGAGATCCTGGAAATCTTGGTCATCAACATCAAGTAGTGTGAAAGTGGGTGCCGCTTGGTCAATAGTCTTCGTGAGAGCTTTCCTCAGGCAGGGGAAGACACAACAAAAGAGAAGAGCAAAGATAAAAAAAGAAATTAGTATTGCCATACCAATATGCATTAAAGCCTTTTTCCAACCCGTCATCCAACCAAACCATCTGTCCCAGGGATCTTTTATCCCGGAATTCCT
The DNA here is from genome assembly GCF_036172605.1 of Pelobates fuscus. Classification (NCBI taxonomy): domain Eukaryota; kingdom Metazoa; phylum Chordata; class Amphibia; order Anura; family Pelobatidae; genus Pelobates; species Pelobates fuscus. The sequence goes on from NC_086323.1 coordinate 186,305,535, forward strand.
TTTTAATTCTTCTGAGAGGTCATTTAATTTTGCTATGGCTAATGTAACTTTACCATTAGGACCTGTGTTTTCTGGGATGTAGGTACAACATGTCATGGTGTCGGGCAAAATTTTACATACCCCTCCTTTTTCGGCTAGGATCATATCCAGGGCTATTCTATTTTGGAAGGCCATTTGGGATGTTGCCTGCAATTGTTCGGCTAATCCCTGGAGGGCATCTCTGGTGTAATTAACGAAACGCTGTTGATTGTAATAAATGTAGTTTATCCAATTTAAGTTCTTGTTTGCAGTAACTATGGTAAAAATTGATTCAAATCCTGCAGCAACTTCATCTCTTGCTTTAAATTCATTGGGTACCCCCCTAGGCACCCCAATGGCATCAATGTAAATGTGAGGGTCAAAACTTCCTTTTACTGGGGCTTCACGCTTGGCCTTAGTGTGGCTGGACTCATGGGTGTTGGTGTGTGTGTCAGAAATAATGTGTATAGGCATAATGGCCTTGGCCAATGTACACTCTCCCCACCACTCTGTGTCCATTCTGGATCTTAACTGTAAATCCCCACACAACCAGTAAATATCTCCCAGTGACCTAGTGTGCTGCTGCAGCAAACGTACAGGAACAGTTCTATATGTAGTACAATAACCTGCGGGAAAGTTACCCACAAATTTACCAATCCCATCATGTTTGACATAGCAAGTGTAATTACCTTTATATACGGTAACACCATGAGGAGGTCTTACATTTTTGGCTATAAGAGGATACTCCGCTGTCCATGCTTGACATTGAGACCTGTTGAAATTATATTGGTAGGCAAAAAGACTTAAAATGCATTTTTCTTCATCTACTGGCAGGGTTAAAGGTACAGTGCCCAGATGAGGCCGGGCACCACCACACACATAGCATGCGGTTCGGTTATGTTTGTTGGCATTATATTTCATCCATTCTAACCATAGGTTAACATCATTAAAACCTGTTTCAGCGGCCATAGTATCTTCAAAGGTGGGGTTAGCAATGGCCATCATGTCCTTAAAGGACTGGATGTGTGGTTTTAATGGGTTTGTGACCATATGAGTAGCTCCTTGCCACTCAGGGGAATTACACATATCTTTAAGGTAGAAATGCCCTAATTTAGTATAGGAACCCTTTTTCCAGTACATTCCCAATACATACTGGTCTGCATCTGTTGGGCTTGGATGCTCAACATTAAGAATTAATTTCATTGGTGTGCCTCCTCCAGGCTTTCTCAGAGTCATTCTTTGAAGGAGGGACCTACCATGATCATCTACTTTAGATAAGGCACTTTTTGGCTTGTAGCCCCAGGAAGGTCCGGCATTCCATCCCGCCGCCCCCCAATGGCCACAATTATGCCCCCATTGTTTGTCAACTACACAAACATATGGATCTTTTACATGAGGGATATCTCTATAGATATTCTGGATTTGTGTTGTAGTGAATGGGCATTCTACGATGTCACAATAATCAAAGGTATAGGTAGCCACACGGGTACATGATGAATTATACCAGAAGGTGTACCCACTAGCATCTTTAGTGATGGCTACTTGCTGGGCCTTAATTAAACTAATTAAGGAGACAATGTACCAGAGGTACATGGTTGTGCGGTATCTGCTTCCTCTGGGGCAGGAGACTTCTTGCAGTGGGAAGCGTGGATCCAATGTGGCCTGCCGGCCAATTTGACGGAAGTTGCGGTGATCAGGAGAACTTGGAATGGCCCGTCAAATCTTGGTTCCAGGGTGCTTTTCCGCACGAACTTCTTAACCAGAACCCAATCTCCGGGAAGCAGGTTATGGGTACCTGTGTTCAGATCAGGATCTGGAATTGAAGAGAAAACTTGGGCATGTATTTTGTTCAAGGCACTTGCAAGTTCAGTTACATAGTCTACTAAAACATCTGATTGAAGCTGTAACTGCTGTGGATAATAACAACCTAGCCTGGGTGCTGTCCCAAATAGAATTTCATATGGGGATAACGAGTGTTTCCCTCTAGGTGTGTGCCTAACGCTGAACAAAGCTATTGACAGACTTTCTGGCCAGGGCATTTTTGTTTCTTGTGACATTTTTAACATTCTGGCTTTTAGAGTGCCATTCATGCGCTCTACTTTACCACTACTTTGTGGGTGGTAAGGGGTGTGGAAGGCTAGGGTCACTCCCAGAGCAGTCCAAATTTCTTTAGTCACTGTTGCTGTAAAGGCTGGGCCTTGATCACTTTCAATGACTTCTGGAAGTCCAAATCTACATACAATGTCTGTAAGTAGGCGTCTTGCGGTTGTTTTTGCAGTGATATTGGCTACAGGGTAGGCTTCTGGCCAGCCTGAGAACATATCCACCATTACTAGTGCATATTCATGAGACCCACTCTTGGGCATTTGGATATGATCAATTTGAATTCTCTGGAATGGGTACATGGGTTTTGCTAGGTGCTTTGCAGGCACCTTGATTGGTCTTCCTGGATTACATTTTGCACAAATGACACAAGCCCTGCAGAAGCTGTTGATCAGGGTTGTGATTCCAGGTGCTTCATAATATTTTTGAATGAGGGCGGCCATTAGGTCTTTTGACAGATGTGCAGGCCCATGGGCCCATTGGACAACTGCTGGGTATAAGTTTCTTGGAAGGCAAAATTTAGAATTGTTGTAGTAAATTCCGTCCTTTAGGACAGCTCCTTTCTTCTTCCATTTCTGGATTTCTTCAGGGGTAATTATAGCTTGTTGTTCTCGTAGAATTCTTAGGTCAGTAGGAAGAGTTTGTAAGGTAAAGATAGGAACTTCTTCTTCTTGACCGGACACTTCTTCATCCACTTCCTGCAAATCTCTGGCTGCTTGCTTAGCAGCCTGATCGGCCAAATGGTTGCCCTTTGCTTCATCTGAATCCAATTTCCCATGTGCCTTTACTTTCAAAACGGCCACTTCTTCAGGGAGTAGGAGGGCATCCATTAGTTCCTTGATTGCAGAGCTGTGTTTGACTGGTGTACCGGCAGTGGTAAGAAATCCTCTTGTCTTCCAAATGAGGCCGAAGTCATGTGCCACACCCAGAGCATATCTTGAATCTGTATAGATGTTGGCACGCTTTCCCTTGGAAATCTTGCATGCTGAAGTCAGGGCTTGCAATTCAGCTTCTTGTGCAGACATTGCTGGCGGTAGAGGTGATGACTTGAGAACTTCCCCTGTTGTGGTTACGGCATATCCTGTATGGTATTTTCCTTCTTCATCAGCATACCTTGAACCGTCCACAAACAGAGTAAAATCCGGATCCGGTAATGGATTCTCATGCACAGTTGGTAAGTGTACTGTTTCCATTTTCATCTGTTCGAAACAGTCATGAGGAGTTTCTGGGTCATAGTCATTTGTTATAACTAGGTCTTTAAATTCTTTTTCCAGGAAATGTCGTGGCCATGCTTCAAGAAGGTCAGTTGCTGGGTATTTGGCAATGCCATTTTCCTGTAGTTGTGATTCATCCATGGTGGCCCATAATTTTGCCATGGGCCCAAGGTCATTCCATGATCTTGTTTTTAACTTGGTAACAGGAATATGTGGAATAGCAGTATCCCAATGATGGTATAGGTAATTGAGTTCTGGGGGCAGTTGGATCAGGACCATGCTGTTGCCTTCCGAGTCACAATAGAAATCTTGGGCAGTGAGCTTTACTTCAAACCAGTGGTAGAGCTCATCTTCATAGCAAGGTTCAGGAGTAATGTCTGGCTTGTACCACATGGTACAGAAGGCGTAATCTGGACCTTCACAGAGAGGTGTCTTGTCCTCGTGAAAAGTTAAATGTGGATGCATTTTCTTGATACATCCACAGAGAAGGTAAATGTAGGTTTCATCTGTGACAAACCCATAGTAGATACCCCCCTCAGGGAGTGGAAGAAGAGTGGATGGGTTAAGAACTTGACACCTTTGTATAGAAATGTTGTCAGGCAGAAGAAGATGACATTGCAGACGTAGGTGTCTAGCGGGAGACACGTGCTTGAGCTGGACTTGGTTGATAATGGCAGAGATGTCATGAGGGGCCAAAACAACCAACGGGTGGCCAAGGACCAGGTCTGAAGTTCTTTCAATAAGTTCTCTTGCAGCAAAAACAGCCCTAAGGCAGGAAGGGGTCCCTCTAGCCACAATGTCCAGTTGGCATGAAAAGTATCCAATAGGCCTCTGGCGGCCTTTTAAGTCATTAGTTTGGGTAAGAACTCCTGTAGCATGACCTAGTCTTTCAGAGACAAATAATTTGAAAGGCTTGGTATAGTCTGGTAGGCCCAAGGCAGGAGCAGAGACAATGGCACGTTTAAGAGATTTGAAATTGTCCAGAGCTTCGTTGGTCAGGCCGAATGGATCTGACTTGAGTGCATCGTAGAGAGGTTGCATAAGCAGAGAGGCCTCTGGGATCCATGCTCTGCAGTAGGAAATGAGGCCTAAGAAGGCATGAAGAGATTTTGAAGTCCTTGGGGGTTGAATGTCCAGAATTGTTCTGACTCGGTCCCGAGTGAGATGTCTGGTACCTTGAGATAGGCAATGTCCAAGGAAAATCACAGAGGGTTGACAGAATTGCAGCTTGAGAAGCGAAGCTTTACATCCTTGTTCTGCCAAATAGCAAAGCAGACTAATTGAACATTTTTCAGTAGTGGGTATATCATCTCCACAGAGCAACAAATCATCCACATACTGGAGTAAAACAACTTCTGGGTGTTCAGCTTGCCATGGGTCAAGAATAGTACACATGGCTTTGGCAAATTGACTTGGAGAATTTTGTGCCCCTTGGGGCATGACAGTCCATGTATATTGTTGCATTTCATGGGTGAAAGCGAACAGGTATTGACAGGATGGATCTAGTGGAACACTGAAAAAGGCATTAGCTAGATCAATGACTGTGAAATACTTTGCAGAAGGTGGGACGCCAGAGAGCAGGGTATGGGGGTTTGGTACAAGAGGGGTGTCCAGGACAGTGGCTTCATTGACCGCACGGAGATCCTGAACCATCCTGTACTTTACTGGCTCACCTTTTAGAGTCTTCTTCTTCACAGGAAATAATGGAGTATTACATTCTGATTTACACTCCACTAAAGCACCCTTTTCCAGGAGCGCTTTGATGTGAATAGAAATGGCTGCAGCCTGTGCTGGTTTTAGAGGATATTGTGGTTTCCTTGGTAACTTAGCTCCTGGGATAAGCTTAACCACCACAGGTGGGACATTTAGATGACCTATATCCTCTGGGCCTGAGGACCATAACTTAGCAGGCACCTGAGTTTTTAACTCATCTGGGAAATTGGACCTAGGTTCTGCTGCTTGCTCATTGGGTATATCTAATTGCAGCATCAAAGGTAAGGAGCACAGGGCTGAAGTGTCAGAAACAGATAGAGGTGTAGACATTTCTACCTGTCCATCTGGAGTGAAGGTTATAGACGCCTGCAGGCGTGAAAGGACATCAGCGCCTAACAGGTTAATTGGGCATGTGGAGGAAACTACAAAACGAGCAAGTAAGCTTGTGCCAACCCGCAGAGGGGTTGTTAGAGGACTGTGTCTCGGTTGGCCATCCACTCCAACACAGGAGACATCAATACTTGACAAGAAAGATGGGTCTGGCAGGTCTTGTTCTCTGAGAACACTTCGGGCTGCGCCTGTGTCAATAAGAAATGTGGTAGGTTGGCCTTCAATGGGTAAAGTCACTGTGGCAAGTGGCCCCCCTCCCTTATCCCCTGTAAACACTGCCATGACAGGGGTTAATGACACAGGTTTGCCAATTTCCTAATCATCATCTGGTTCCTCAACAATTGGAACCGTTTTCATGGTCTTAGGGGCCGGGGCAGGCTTGGGAAACTTTTTGGGCTCCCCTGTAGGAAACTTTTTGGGCTCCCCCGGTTCCCTTTTGGGTTCTGGACAGTCACTTCTGTAGTGTCCCTTAGCCCCACAATTAAAACATGTTACGTCCTCTAACTTGACACCCTTGGTGCCAGGGGTGATGGGGGTGGCACGGGCCACCATGAGAGGAGCTGAATTGGGTCTTCTGGGGGTTTGGGCAGATTCCAAACCTCTAGCAACTAGGAGTAACGTATCTAGGGGAACAACCTTGTATTCAGGGCGTGCAGCAATGATTCCCTTGCGTATGGAATCTTTAACACCTTGGACAAACGCACCTGATAGCATTTGTGAATGAATTTTGTCAGTGAGATCAAATCCCAAATCTGTAAACATTTGATATAATCTTGCATGAAACCTTTCCACTGATTCTCCTTTGTCTTGCACAACATCAGTAAGGCCAGCAGCTTGATCTGCAAGTTTATCCTTAGCCCAATCTCTCAATTGATTGCAAAAGGTTACTCCGGAGGGATAATCAACATCACTTGTAAGCAGATCTGTACTGAGGTGGCGGGCCATGCTGGGCCAATATGCATCCCCTGCTTTAATAGCACAAATGCTCAGTAGGTCACGCCAGGCGGCGGAATAAGTCTTTTGTATCTGAACTATCCCTCGGTAAAAAGGCATAGGCTGTTTTTCTGGGTCAGGGAGAGATTTCATTAAAGCACTAGCTTGTGTGGGGTTAAAAGCGACATATTTAGGAGGGGCCTGTTCTCCCCGACCCTGATGGCCGAAGGGATCTTCAATAGAACGGTGGGCTCTCGCAGCCTCCATTGAACCCTGGGACAGCCTGTCATCCTCTTCCTCATCTAGCTCTATTATCTGGGACCTTCTGCGTGAGGGGAACACCTGAGGAGACAGGGCCGGGGGATAGGAGGGAGCTCCGGAGGCGGGAGTTGCCATTGGGTCATAACCTTGGGACCGGTAATCACCGGGAAGCACCGGCATCAGGGGTGCTGAATGGCTGGGGGCCGCCATATTGGAGGCGGGGAAGGAAGTTGCATTGGGGTTAAGGGAAGACGTGGCGGCCATGTTGGATGTGGGCACATCCGGGGCAGACTGAACCGGACTGGGCATGACCGGAACCTGGGGAGTGACTTGGGGAAAGGGGTATGGCCAGTGAGGATAGGGGTATGGGAAGGGGTATGGCCAGGCCATTTGGGTGGGAGTTGGGGCGGAACCTGGAGTGGGCAGTGAGGTTGGGGAGGGATTAGCAGAGGGGGTGGGAAACTGGGCTGTGGTCGGGGCGGGCGAGGGAGAGGGTGGGGAAGAGTCAGTAAAGGTGCCTGAAGGAGGAGGAGCCGGAGTGGGATCAGCAAGATTGACAGTGGCAGGAGAGGAGGGGTTAGTGAACTGGGCAGATGCAGATGGGAGGGTAGGATTATCTACGGAGACAAAGTGTGAGGAAGGAATGGCAGATGAGATGTTAGCATTAGACTCAGAAGGTGGCTTGGGGATGGATGAGGATGATGGGAATGTTAGGGAGGGAGAAGGGGAAAAGTAGGATCCATCAGAATTTAGGACCGGGCAAACGGGAGAGGTGACGGGATGGGGATTGGGAGGATTAATCAGCTGGCAATCTCCCATTACTGACTGGATCTTTGGGATAGACATCCCCCGGGCGCCATTTTGGGGCGCTGGCTGAGGAAGAGCCCCAGCAACACAATTATTATGATACACAAACATTTTCACACCCTTGTGAATTATTTCGTCTTCAACCCAACCTTCTTGCTGAATAGCCTTTGCTACTCTGTACCATGCTTCAGCTGTTTTTAATAAATCATAATTTGCAAGCTTGCCTTTCTTTTCCATCAACAATCTACGCCAACTTTCTGGTTGTAATCTACCACATGTCGGCACAGCTATTTTACAAACTTTTGCAATCTTTTCAACACCTTTAACCATCTCCTCACCCTCTCTGTCATCAACTAAATCACATGCTAACCAGCCCTTACTGGGCTTACTTAAATCCTGCCCCATGATCCCTTCTCCCCTACACCAGCGTCCCAGATATAGGGAAAGATAAGGAAAATTGAACCGGAACGTCTACAATGCTCGACTGCCACCTGAGAATCGTGGGTCTTTCTCAAGTGCGTCTTCCCAAAACGTAGACTAGTCACTGAATCCGCCTACCCGGGGTGGTAGACACGGATTGGAGCGAGGTGAGAAGTGTGTGACCAATCACTTCTCTATTAAGAGGAATGGGAGTGGATAGTATAATAGTACAGGAAGTGTAGAAAAGGTAAAGAGTAAGGGAAGAAAAATCCTTAGAGACAGATACAGGAGTTTAAATGACTCCACATTAAACAAACAAGACAACAGTACAGTTGAAATACAGTGCATGCATCACAGTTCAAATGAAATCAACAGTAATCCCTTTCCTTCTACATGTGCTTACTCCAAAGTCACCTTTCTCAACCTCGTAGTGTCCCCGCTCGGAGAATGACTTCCTCAAGTCTCACTACCAGCGGCCAAGGATAACAGCTAACACCGGTCCGAAATCCTTTCTAGCCTCCCTCGTTACAGCAGTCCACTTAAAGTGGCCACGCCACCCTCACTCCCGTAGTGCCCTTATAAAACCCACTCTATAAGTCTCACTACCACGTGATGCGGAAAACAAGCAATGCCTGCCTGAATCCCCCCAGGAAACTGAGTCCCCTGCCACAAGGCTAAGTCTCCTACCACAGTTAAAATAATCAGTGGACCTTCAACTCAACTAGAGCCGAAGGGTCCGGGTCAGGACGTCCCCAACTCAACTAGAGCTGGATGGTCCGGGTCAGGACGTCCCCAACTCAACTAGAGCTGGATGGTCCGAAAGCGCACAGTGAAGCTAGCTAGGCTATCAAAGTGACACAAAATTGGATCACAGGAAACTATGATTCTACACAGATCCCACAATTCCACAAACTTCTTTTTCCTTACAGCCACAGCCACGAGGCTCCTAAAAGAAGTAAACAGGCAAAGAAGACCCCCAGGAACACATCCACAGGTCAACCCCCCTTTTTCCCTACAGCCACAAACACGTGGCTCCTAAAAGGAGTAAAACAGGCAACAGGACTCCAGGCAAATCCCCCGGGTCCACCCCCCCCTTTATCCCAAAAAGGGGAAAACAGACAAACACAGGACCCTCAAGCAAACTACCACTGGTCCACCCCCCCCTTTATCCCAAAAAGGGGAAACAAATAAACATTCAGCCCGGGCAACCAAACTAGACACACCCAGGCAACAGATAGACTAAATGCAGGTAACAAATGGGTAATAAGACTCCGGGCAAGATATTACCTGTCTTTGATGTCCTCCCGGGAAGCAGTCACAGACACGTGGACGGGTCAATCAAAGGGGCCGGAACATACCGGTGGCTCTGCAGAAGTCTCTACCGTGTATCTGGAGGTGATCAGTCTCCCTTCCTTCCCCCTGGATTCCTCCGTCCACCCTTGTCTTCCTTAGGACGGCTCACCGGCCAGACATAGCCCGGAGTCCCTGTTCGGGCGCCAAAGTTGTTATGGTACTTTTTCAGTAAACCAAAATGTTTAAGTGTCTATCTGTTCCTGTCCGAATTAGAGAGAATTGAATTGCGTATATACGCTGAAGTAATTCAGTCTGACACACGGAGTTCAGGTTAAAATAACTTCGAGGAAATTTATTGGCAAGTGCAGAATCAGAGGGCGCGCAGGCCCTTTTAAGAGACATTTTCGTCATCATTGATTATCAAGATATCAGTGAATAAACATCATTAATTGGATTAATTGTTAAGTGTCTGGGTTAGTGTCCACCTATCAATATAATTAATTGGATCAAAAGCTAAGTGGTTAGTTCCGTGTCCACCCACCAAGAGGTGGTACTTTTTCGGACACGGGTGGGGGACAAGGGGTCTTGAGCGTCATTTTACTCGGTCGGTGATGTCAAATCTCGTGGTTAGGTGCAAGGTCTCTTATGAATAGAACATTTCATTACTACTGTGTTCTCATGGCCTTTAAATTATACTATGTTGCGAGTTAGGGGAAATTCAACAGTTCCTGGGTTAGTCATATCCTTATGGAGAATACAGTCTTTGTCTATTGTATTAGATGTGCTGAGAAATACTGTCATGTAATGTAGTTTTAAAATGAACAAGTCAGGTTAGGAGGACAAAATGGAGGATTGTAGAAGTCAGGTTAGGAGGACAAAATGGAGGATTGTCACAGTATAAAGTTAAAATGGAGTTAGTGCAATAATTGAATACAAGTACAATAAGATTTTTTTAATAATTCTACATCACCTGTATGTCCCTGTATGTTGAAAGTTGATATGGATGACATCCGCATGCAAAGTTGCCGCCACAGGGATGTGCGATTTGCCCGAGGTTCTCTAGAGTCAACAAAGTTCTATCCTTTAGAACAGGTGCACAAAATTGTGCAGCATATTCAAGGTGTGCTCTTACCAGGGATTTATAAAGAGGCAAAATGATATTTTCATCCCGAGAATTTATGCCCCTATTTATACATGACAAAACCTTACTGGCCTTAGCAACTGCAGATTGACATTGCATATTGATGCCTAATTTGTTGTCTATAACAGTTCCCAAATCCTTCTTGTGTGTGGTTATCCCTAATTCACTACCATTACGGTGTAAGCTGCTTGTGCATTCTTGACCCCGAAGTGCATAACTTTGCATTTCTCTACATTAGATTTCATCTGCCATTTTAGTGCCCAATACCCCAATCTATCCAAATTTCTCTGCAGCAAAGCAATATCATTACTTTGCAAAGTTTTATGTAATCTGCAAGCACTAAAACATGGCTTTCAATGACTATTTCAAGATCATTTATAAATATCTTAAATAGAAGCAGTCCCAAAACAGAACAGAAGAGGGTCACCACTTACCACTTTTGTCCATCTTGAAAATGTACCATTAATGATTAGTCATTGTACTTTATCCTTAAAGGACCACTCTAGTGCCAGGAAAGCATACTCGTTTTCCTGGCACTAGAGTGCCCTGAGGGTGCCCCCACCCTCAGGGACCCCCTCCCGCCCGGCTCTGGAAAGGGGAAAGGGGTTAAATCTTACCTTTTTCCAGCGCTGGGCGGAGAGATCTCCTCCTGCTCTCCTCCTCCGATCCTCCTCTTCTCCTCCCCGTCGGCTGAATGCGCACGCGCGGCAAGAGCTGCGCGTGCATTCAGCCGGTCACATAGGAAAGCATTCATAATGATTTCCTATGGACGCTGGCGTGCTCTCACTGTGAAAATCACAGTGAGAAGCACGCAAGCGCCTCTAGTGGCTGTCAATGAGACAGCCACTAGAGGAAATAGGGGAAGGCTTAACCCATTCACAAACATAGCAGTTTCTCTGAAACTGCTATGTTTATGAAAAAATGGGTTAACCCTAGAAGGACCTGGCACCCAGACCACCTCATTAAGCTGAAGTGGTCCGGGTGCCTAGAGTGGTCCTTTAAGCCAATGTTCTATCCAAGAACAAGAATATTCATCTAGACCAATTTATTTTTGTTTGAAGACTAACCTATTGTGAGGAACCGTATCCAATTACTTGGCAAAATCCAAATAGATCACATCCACTGCAACACCCTGATCTATACTTCTACTTACTTTTTCGTAGAATGCAATCAGGCTAGTTTGACATGACTTATGTTTCATAAAACCATGCCGATTATTGCTAATAACAAAGTTCTTCCCAGTGAATCCCTGAATATTATCCTTTAATAGCCCTTCAAATATTTTCCCAGTCACAGAAGTTAAGCTCACAGGTCTATAATTTCCAGGCAAGGATTTTGAACCCTTTTTAAATATAGGAACAACATCTGCCTTCCTCCAATCCTCCGGTACAATACCTGAAACAAAAGAATCTTGAAAGATTAAATAGAGAATGGAGGAGAATAGAGGAAAGATCAGGAACACTGTATCATACAATTAGGAAGGAAAGACCCCAGAGTTACAGGTCCCCTAAAAAACATCCGCTACCCCAAAGAGAAAATAGAAATAGACGTATATCTCACCTTGAAAGGAGATGAAAGAGATCTAACTCAAAAGGGAACTCTAACATTTAGAAGGGATGACCCCATCATACATCATAATACATTTGAACTACTAAAAGATGCCCCTAGAGAAAATAAATCTTGGGAAGACAGAGGGACAGATACAAAGAGCCTGGATAAAGGCCTAAAGTTTGTACCTACCAAATCTTAAGATGAATTTGAGATGTTTATGGATTTTAAAAAAAATTCACCGGTCAGTAATGTTTTAAAAAAAGATTTTTGAGAAATGACAGACATATTTCTTCAGACACATCAACACAGAATAACTATATACACACGCCATTTTGAAAACAAAGTCTACTTTCTTCCCCACTCATTTAATTTCAGATGAAATGGCCGCATTTGACAAATCCGTAATGCAGGAAGTGAAGAAAATAAAAAGGAAACATTCTAAACAGGTGAATCTAAAAAGAGAGGCTTGGAGAGCTTTAAAAACATTACAGAGAGATGAAACAAGGGTAATTAAGCCAGTGGATAAGAAGGTGAGGGGAATTGTGGTAATGGATACTACGAAATATTTGGAAGAAGGCCTAAGATTAGTAAGTTATATTGCAACATATAAAAACTATTAGGAGATCTGACTGAGGTTATAACAAAAGAAATTCAGTGATTTTTTTCAAGTAGGTGAAGATAGTGTAATTCTAAATGAAAACGAGTTTAAATACCTAAACATAAAAAAACACGTATATCTGTTTTTTACCACTTACCCAAAATCCACAAGAATCAGAAAAATCCACCAGGCCGTCTGATAATCTCTGGAATAGTTTATATTTCCAGTAGACTATCGGAATACATTGGTAGATGCCTCCAACCCATAGTACAACAAACCCCTATCTACCTTAACCACTTAATGACAAGTCACTCAGGGGAAACCCTTAACGACGAGTGACGGACCTCGTCCGCCACGCGGTAAAATTAACCCCAGATCGCAGGGTTAATGGTGCTCCGGTCTGCCTGTCAGAGCAAACACATGTGCTCAGTATACTCACCTTCCGCCTCCCTGCACTTCCGGGTTCACGTTTTTTTCTTTTATGGCTATTAAGCTTACAAGACAAACATACCAAATTCTAAAATCCCAGACACATTATATATTCTGTAAATCAGAACAACTAAATTAATTTATTTTTACCGTATATACTCGAGTATAAGCCGACCCGAATATAAGCCGAGGCCCCTAATTTTACCCCAAAAAACTGGGAAAACGTATTGACTCGAGTATAAGACTAGGGTGGGAAATGCAGCAGCTACTGGTAAATTTCTAAATAAAATGTTAATTGAATATTTATTTACAGTGTGTGTATATAATGAATGCAGTGTGTGTGTATGAATGCAGTGTGTGTATGAATGCAGTGTGTGCGTATGAATGCAGTGTGTGTATGAGTGCAGTGTGTGTGTGAGTGCAGTGTGTGTGCATGAGTGCAGTGTGTGTGTATGAGTGCAGTGTGTATATGAATGCAGTGCGTGTATATGAATGAAGTGTGAGTGTGTGTGATGCAGTGTGTGTTTGTGTATGTGTTGGTGGGGGGTGGGCATTTTGATTATTGTTATTTTATTAATCATTATTTGAATCATTTTTTGTTCTATTATTATTTATTTTTAAATTATTATTTTAATATTTTTTTATTATTATTTTTATTTTATAAATATTATTTTATTTTATTATTTTATTTTATTAATATTTTTTTTTTTCGTCCGCCCACCCTGCTTGATACATGGCAGGGAGGGGGGCTCTCCTTCCCTTGTGGTCAAGTGGCATTGGCAGTTCAGTGGGGTGGCGGGGGCTGGCAGAGCTGTTACTTACCTCTCCTTCAGCTCCTGTCATCTCCCTCCTCCTCCGCGCTGGTCCGGTCAGCTCCCCTGTCAGCTCACACTGTAAGTCTTGTGAGAGCCGCACTATGACCCCGCGGCTCTCGCGAGACTTACACTGGGAGGGGACCGAGGTGCTGAATGGACCGGCGCGGAGGAGAAGGGAGCTGACAGGAGCTGCAGGAGAGGTAAGTAAACGCTCTGCAGCCCCCACAGCCCCCTGTCTGTATTATGGCAATGTAAGTTGCCATAATACAGACACTGACTCGAGTATAAGCCGAGTTGGGGTTTTTCAGCACAAAAAATGTGCTGAAAAACTCGGCTTATTCTCGAGTATATACGGTAATTACTTTCCTTAACCTGCACTAATTGTGCACACATTATTATTGCAAAAACTGTAAAAAAAAAAAAAAAAACACAAATGTTTTAATTTTTTTTGCATTTTTCTGTATTTTTTTTATAATAAATAAGCATGTATATATATATATGTTACATCAAATTAAAGCCCTTTCTGTCCTTTAAAAAATGGTATATAATATGCGTCGGTGCAATAAATTAGTAAAATGCAAATTGCAGTTGAACGCAAATAGCAAAAAATGCAAAAAATGACGTTGTCATTAAGTGAAAGACAAGCTTCTGAAGCTCTGTCCTTAAGGGGTTAAAGACACTTTGAATATCATCCAGATTTGAAATATTACTCAATGGGGGGATAACTATTTATTAGTTACAGTGGACGTTAACTCCCTGTATACACTAATATACCTGCTAATGTTTCTTGTACAATGGAGAGGAATGTTCTGACGCTAATGACAAATATGAACCACAATTTTAAAAAATGGAGAAATTTAGAAACATCCTGGTTAGGTAAAATTAATATAATAAACTCCTATATTTTACATAAGTGATTATATTTATTTGCCATGGTCCCACTTAAAATGTCTAAACCATGGTTAGCAATGATTCAATCAAGTTTTATTAAATCTATTTGGAAAAATAAAAACCCAGAATTACTCAGAAAATACTATTCAAAAAACTGTCTAAGGGCGGTCTTAGTTTCCCAAACATCACCTCTTTGTATTATGCTAATCTCATCAGGCATATTTATACACTACAAGACCCACCGCAAGGGTTTATTATGGAATCAGAGGCAGCTCATACCTCTAGACTACATTATTATATGTGGTTCGCTAATAGGCACATCACTAATGAACTTTTCTTAAATTGCCTGTCTACTCTGACCCAAACTCTAGAGGACTGGGCAGAAATTAAGAAAATCCTGGGTTTTACCCAATGTATTCCAAGGTCATGTAAATTAAACACATTGGAATTAGGTATTGAAGACCTTTCGTTGAGACACTGGGAAAATAATGATTCATTAATAATTTCTGATATTATGCAAGGGGATAATATTCTTTCCTTCCAACAATTAGTTGACAACTTACATATCCCGCCAAGAGAAATATTTACTTATCTTCAAATTAAAAACTTTATACATAAAAATGTTATTCAAACTTCTTCTCTATTGGCTAAGAATTTAGAAACTATATTCTGTAATCGCCCTGTTAACAAGGTTATTTCTATTGCAAACTCGCTGTTGGACTGTCGGAATGTTATCCCCCATAAATTAATTAATATTTGGGAGCAAGAACTAAATCTGAGGATTTCATCAAAGGATTGGTTTACCTCTTTACATAAATAAATATATTCATTGCCTAAATTTGATAGAATGCCATTTCAAAGTAGTACATAGATGGTATTACATCCCGACAAGATTGGCCAAAATGTATGATACTTACGACCCTATTTGTTGGAGATGCGGCACTTATCCGGGCTCATACATACATATTTGGTGGTCTTGCCCCGCAGTTAGACCGTTATGGGCTTGGGCCTTTAATATTTTCTATACACTGTCACTTAAGAAATTAAATGAAAACCTGGCCTCAGCCCTTTTGCATCTGAACTGGCTTTTTAAGTCTCATAAATATAATTGTTTGGCAACTCATTGCTTGATCGCTGTTAAAATCATTATTGCTAGACAATGGAAATCATCAAAACCATTTCAGAAAAATCTCCTAATTAATCAAATCATTTTTCAATTATCCATGGAAAAAGATATTATTAATAATATGACAATACTCTCAAAAAAATCTGAGTGGTATGCTAATTGGTTACAAAAATGCTCCCAGCTATATGGATAATTTATGTTTGTAATTATCCATTTAGACAAAGGTAGGGCATAACACTTAGTTTATGTTTTTTTCTTCTCTTCTTCTCGTAAAATACCTTATAGATAATAGGGGCAGAATTTGGGTGCCTGTTGTAGTCTTACATTGTTAAAGCTTCATTATTAATTGGCCTAATATTTTTTAAGGTAACTCTCCTGCTTTGAAAGGGTGTAGGGTTTCTCAAGGTGTTTTTGTCTTTTTTTAGTATGTCTAGTCCTTTTTATTTATTTGAGTCAAACGTATAGTAAATGAAGATTTTTTTTTTTTTTACGAAGATGTTTAACTCATGTTATTTGAATATAATATGTGATGTATTTTGATTTTGTTTTTTGTATTTGTCATTCATGGAAAAAAAATCGCTTTAATAAAAATTTTATATAAAAAAAAAGAAAAAAAAAAGAAAAAAAAAAAAGAGCAGATTTCGGCATAGCTCAATAGAAAGAGAACTTTGCCTCGGCTCAAACACTAAATAGACTAGCTGCCAACGCAAATTCAGCAATAAAGAAGACGAGTCTGTTGGGAAAAGTGTCTATTATTGGACTGAACAAGTGTGCCCAATGCAGAATAGGAATAGAAGTAAAATTTCGTATCCCAATTCATAAATGGAAATCTCCTAACAGCTATCAGAATATCTGCAAGAATGTATCAATCCCTGATGTGGTGGCTTCAAAAGAGAAATACTCTGAAAGGTTTCCCTTTAGAGGAAGTTCCATGGATCGTCCACACAACGAAAAAAAATTGGGATTGAGGGAGCCCTCATACAGGACAAGTTTGCTCAGGGGACATCCAAATTCAACAAGAGTTCCAACAAATGTTCTGAAGCTACTAGCAGTCTTCACGGCACTAAAGTTTCAGCAGACCCTGATCCATCACTGAATAAATGTTCAAGTAGATAATTCCACTGTTGTATCATCAAGGTGGAATCAGGAGCGGTGTTATGATGAATATCAGGAAGCATCTAGTGTCCTGGGTGCAGAACCATCTTCAATGTCTAGTAGCTGATTATCTAACAGGTTTAAAGAACACAGTGGGAGATTCAAATAGATTCATGAGAATGAATTATTATTAAAAGAAGTCTTCAGTAAATTAGTATCATATTTGAAAACTCCTCAGTTGGATTTAATGGCCGACTGCAAAAATAGGATGATGAACTATTTCCTCAAGGCCTGCAAACAGATGTCCTAATCTGCAGATGAAAATCTCACCACAGATGTGTTTTTATACCATTCCCTCTGCTGTTATTATTGAGGAGAATCCATCAAGAAAAGGTAGAAGCCATCCTAATATGTTGTCCCAGAAAGAGTGGTTCCCTCTGCTGATGGGTCTATGCCTATAGCCTCCTTGGACACTTATGAAGGTTCATTCTCTCCTCCATCAGGGTCCAGTGATTCATACAGATCCACTGTCTAATTGGTGGCCTGCACAGTGAGAGGAAAGTCAGAAGGGGGTTCTACTTAAGTGATTTTTAACTTTCTACATGCTAGAAAAATGTATACTTCCGCAACATATTGCATTCGGGATGCCTTCTGCTCTTTGGCTGTTTCCAGAGGGATCATTACTCAGTATCCTTTTACCAAAAAGAAATGACATTTGAGCCTTGAGAAACATTTTAACTACAACACTCTCAAAGTACCCATGTCAGCCCTTTCAACTCTGACTAGTGTTAGGTGGACATTTAATCCAGATGTCTCCCACATTCTGACAATCGCCCTCAAAATCTCTCCATTAAGCCTATTTCACCCCCATGGGACATGGTTTTAATCTCCCCCTCACCTTTGAGCCATTACAGTTAGTTGCACTGCATTTCTTCACCATTAAAACTGTTCTGCATGTGGCCCTGGCTTCTGGGAGGAGGAGGACGAGCTTCACAAACTTTCTGCAGAGTAACCTTTTACTTTATTTCACCACAACAGAGTCATTCTCAGTTCAGACACAAGGTTACCTCCTATTTTCATTTAAATTAGGAGATTGGGTTACCTCTTATTTTCAATCAAATGAGGTAACCCAATCCAGCTTTTCCAGATCATGATTGGCAGCAACATGGGGAACAAGACCTCTCAACACGAGTTGGTGAAATGCCTAAGATTTTATTTCAAAAGATACTCTGCTTGACACTCTTCTCCCAGACTATTTGTTGTTAATCGAGATAGAAAAATACTTTGTGTCTTGGCAGATGAATTGTTAAGACAAGTATTCATGCTTATTAGGCATCTGATATTTCTTTTTTTTTTAATTTTTTATTTTTGTGTGCATAGAGTAATTACAAACTGGCTCCAGGTACCCCAACGGCATTCCTTGAGCTGCTTGGCATAGATAACAAATAGGGTAGTTACTAAGCAGTGCACATTTTTGGTATAGTAGGTACAGGATATTACAAGCGGGTACTATGCTGTTTATTAGTTGCTGGATACATGCATTAGTCGTGAGAATGAAAATGTCACCCCTTAAGCCCCTGTTGCTACACATTAGTAATGCTAGTTAGGCTGGTGTTTTATGACAGGTATAATTGCGACTCCCACGGGGTCGGTTGGTAGGTGCTGCGCGACAGTCCATGAGTCTTGTGCAGCAGTTGCCTCGATGGGTCCGGACTGGAGAGCGGCACGTCGCGGGGTAATGGTTGTTGGTCTCGGCTGTTGGGCGGGCGCTGGTCTGCTGTGCCCCTTTCTCCGCCGTCGGTTGCCGGGTCGTCTCCCACACGGAGCCCAGAGCTTATGACGAGGCTCCAGAGGTAAGCGTCCTGTTAGGTTTCCAGGATGGGAGCTTGTCGCTGTTCAGTGTGGGTGTCAGTTATTGATGCTTCTAATCCGCGTTGGTTGCGGTTGATGTGGGGTGCTGTTGCACGCAGCCTCTGCCATCTTAGGTGTATCACCTGAGTTGCGGGTTGTTTTGGCAGTGTTGCTAGGCCTTATTTGCTTTGTGGAGGTCTGGGCTTCGGGGTGAGGACCGGGATTACCCCCACCGGTCCGGAGGGGGGGGGAACAGGGACGGTTCCTCGAGGGCGTGAGCCCTTGGCTGGGCACCTTTAGGCGGGATAGTGGGGCAGCGGCCGTCCACTCCACTCACCGCCGGAGTAGGCCCCAACCGTGGTAGTGAAGCTTCCTCCTCCAGGGGACTAATACTTGGTGAGCCAGCCTCACCCTGGATCCAGTGCACTCTGCCTGTCGAGGGCCGCTGTTGCTGGTCATCAGAAGGTACAAAATCATGTTGTATGGCTTAATTGTTTGGCTTTTTGCCGGAGCTGGTCTGTCTTGCGACCGTCCATTTTGGCGGCCCGGCCCCGCCCCCCGGCATCTGATATTTCAGTTCTGAAGGGTCACAAGGCCCATTCCATATTATATACTCTGATATAGTAAAGATATTGCTTATCCATGATTTCTCATATTAAAAGGAAGACATGTTCCAATACTGATATATTTAAAATATAAAGTTATACATTATATAGCACTCTCCACTACTAGAGAAATACAGGTTCCTGTAAATTTTTAAAGGTACTCCACTACTCTTATACGATATTATATGCTATATAAAGTCATAAAGGTTACAGTACTCTGCTACATTATAGGCATATAGATTTCTAGTCTAAGGGAACAAAAGTTTGAATATTCTATGGAATAAATGCATCAACATTCTTCTATACCAGTACAATAGGTTGCATCACTCCTTAAAGATAACTATATATATATTACACACACACACACACACACACACACACACACACACACTGTTGTATCTTGGTATTATACAGGAGAGAACCAAAAAATAAAGAGAGTTGCATAGATATATTAGATGTGTTAAAGTTTATTTTGTTTTTTTTCCCCCTTGCTTATTACAATCCGGTTTGAAAAATAAAGAAGGGGGAAGGAGTATTTTTCAATGTTACATAGAACAATGCTCTTTCCGTGCATGTCTTCCACACAGTGTTGGCATATATTAAGCACACATTGATTTGTTCTAGCAGTGGAAGAAAAGAGCATTTAATGTTGGTTCTCTTTTTTTCTGAACACAAAGGCCTTGAGATTTATGAGTTGGGTTTCAACAATGTCATGGAAACAGAGCACTCAGTCATTGACTATTCCCAGACTCCCCACTGCCTTATCACATTTGCAGGCCTCAGCACCTAACCCTGTGGACACATTTCACTCCCCTACAATGTCCCATACAGAGTTGATCTGAAATCTAAATTTTATGTGAATATTTAAAATCACCAATAATAATTTTAAAGACTCATTTACAGTGTCTGAAATTGGGCAAGACACCAAATTATATATATGCCTACCTCATAGATAAGCTTGTTTGAACAGTTTTTTTTAATCTATGTTATTTTTATTGCTACATTAATTATGTGAAAATTAAGCACACTTGTGTATGGTGAGAAAATGTGGCTTCGCCGAACCATTTATTAAAAAATAAAAATTTTTGGACCCCCGAATTTCGAATTTCTGCCAAATTTCTGTCTGTTTGACAGTCCAGAAAATGAGAAAAAGAGCAAAAATGGATGAATCAGTGTTTTGCTAAATATATTTTATTCTTTTCCCACAATTTAGTGCACAGATCAAGTGAGAAAAAAAAAAAAAGTCACCAATAGATGGAAAAACAGTAGCTGTAAAATTAGCTATAATTTTAGAAATCATTTATATTTTCAAGGATGTATTCCTAATAGTGATGTCCCGAAAGGTTCGCTGGCGAATACTATATATTTGCCTTGGGCATTTGGGGCGGCTTTTTTTGCCGCCCCCTGGAAAATGCCGCCCAAGGCAAATGCCTTGTTTGCCTCGCGGCTAATACGCCCCTGCAGTAACCTGTGTTTATTATACATTATCCCTCCATAGCCAGTAACCTGTGTTTATTATACATTATCCCCCATAGCCAGTAACCTGTGTTTATTATACATTATCCTCCCATAGCCAGTAACCTGTGTTTATTATACATTATCCCCCCCATAGCCAGTAACCTGTGTTTATTATACATTATCCTCCCATAGCCAGTAACCTGTGTTTATTATACATTATCCCTCCATAGCCAGTAACCTGTTTATTATACATTATCCCCCCATAGCCAGTAACCTGTGTTTATTATACATTATCCCCCCAAATAGCCAGTAACCTAAAGATTACTTAGTATTAGTAAATAATATGCCCCTACTCACTATACTGGGAGTAGGGGCATGTCTAGTAAGCAGTGAGCAGCCTGTGGCTTTTCACTGTAAAAAACAACAACTAATAACCTCCCCCCCCTTGCGCGGCTGGTGGGGGCCCCATAAATAACAATAAGGGGGGGGGGGACCTACTGTCCTCTGCCCCCGGCTCCCACCCCTGAGTGGTGGGTGGGGGCCCTAAATAAAGATGGGCGGGAGGACCTACTGTCCTCCCCCCGGCCCCCACCCCTGAGCAGTAGGTGGGGGCCCTAGATGAGAATGGTGGGGGGACACCTCCTGTCCTCTCCCCCGGCCCCCACCCCTGAGCGGTGGGGGCCCTAAAAAAACAATAAGTGGGGGACCTACTGTCCTCCCCCCCTGGCCCCCACCCCTGAGCGGTGCGTGGGGGACCTAAATAAAGATGGGGGGGACCTACTGTCCTCCCCCCGGCCCCCACCCCTGAGCAGTGGGTGGGGGCCCTAGATAAGAATGGTGGGGGGGACCTACCATCCTCCCCCCTGGCCCCCACCCCTGAGCGGTGGGTGGGGGCCCTAAAAAAACAATAAGGGGGGACCTACTGTCCTCCCCCCCTGGCCCCCACCCCTGAGCGGTGGGTGGGGGCCCTAAATAAAGAGAGGGGCGACATACTGTCCTCCCCCCGGCCCCCACCCCTGAGCAGTGGGTGGTGGCCCTAGATAAGATTGGTGGGGGGGACCTACCGTCCTCCCCCCCGGCCCCCACCCCTGAGCGTTTTTTATTTAATTTTAAGTTCGTCGGGTATGATGGCTTTTTATTTGGCCGTTTTTGGGGCTGAAAAATGAAGCTTTTAGAAAAAAGAAGACGTCAAATGGTAAGTTTAATTTTTTTTTACAGGTTAGTTATTTTATTCCCCCCTCACTATTTTTAGGGTGAGGGGGGTAGGTAGGGGATAGTTTGATTTGGGTGGGAGGGGGGGTGACTAGGGGCTTGGGACCCCTAGTCACCTTGATTGGGGGGGGATTTTCAGTTAGGGCCCCCACCCGCCGCTCATGGCTGGGGGCCGGGGGGGCCAATAGGTCCCCCCCTTATTGTTTTTTTAGGGCCCCCACCCACCGCTCAGGGTTGGGGGCTGGGGGGGAGGACGGTAGGTCCCCCCCCCACCATTCTTATCTAGGGCCCCCACCCACTGCTCAGGGGTGGGGGCCTGGGGGAAGGACAGTAGGTTGTCCCCCCCTATCTTTTTTTAGGGCCCCCACCCACCGCTCAGGGGTGGGGGCCGGGAGGGAGGATGGTAGGTCCCCCCCCCACCATTCTTATCTAGGGCCCCCACCCACTGCTCAGGGGTGGGGGCCGGGGGGAGGACAGTAGCTCCCCCCCTCTCTATATTTAGGGCCCCCACCCACCGCACAGGGGCGGGGGCCAGGGGGGAGGACACCCCCCACCCACTGCTCAGGGGTGGGGGCCGGGGGGGAGGACGGTAGGTCCCCCCCACCACTCTTATCTAGGGCCCCCACCCACTGCTCAGGGGTGGGGGTCGGGAGGGACAGTAGGACATCACTAATTCCTAACACTAATGTGTTCTACATCAAGCAATGTAAAGACTTAAATAATGCTTTATTTACATGATTCCAGCACCAATGTCTGTTGGTGCTGGGTCACACTCCGCCTTCTCAGATACCAGCGGGTAGGGTTACCTAATGCTCATGTGTGAAGAAGACCGCACGTGTGTTAGGTCTTCCCCATAGATAAGTATTGTCTCAGTGCTTTCCTATGGGGTTTTCCCTTGTCGCTGGATGTACTCATGCAGTGAGTTAGGAAGTCCAGCATCGTTTCATGGAGTCAAACTCCAAGAAGCGCCTCTAGTGGCCGTTTGGTAGACAGCCACTAGAGGCAGTCTTAGTACTGCAATGTAAACACTGCAATAATTTACATTGCAGGACTAAGGAGGAGAGGGCAGAAACTCTGCATCCAGACCACTTCAATGAGATAAAGTGATCTTGGTGCCTATTGTATCCCCTTAAAAGGACCTCAAATCCTGAACTGTCCTTCCAAAAGCAGGACTGTTGGGAGGCCTGACACTGACCTAATGTCATTATATATTTAAAGCGACACTGACATGGTGAACTTACCTTTCTTTAATCAATTCCTCTTCTCTCCCTCTGTCAGGATCTGTTCTTCATTTCTTCCTGTCTGCTCTAGTAGGGACTATTTGTCTTATGGAGGTTTCCTACGCCTGACCATCTCTGACCAGCGGAGGAGCAAACGGTGCTTCATTTCCGGGTGTCAGAGAAATGTTGTCACAATTCTAACCTTTCCTCCATGTTCCTGCGATGCTTCCTGTCAGTATTCCCGAACGTCCTGTCACTTAGACAGAATGCCGGCGAAACTGACGAATTGCGTCCTAACAGAATGAGAACAGTTTCTCCATTCGTGTAAGAACGCATTTCGGGACTTTGGATCGGAATTTAATTTGAATGAATGAAACTCCGATTCTATTCATGCCGCTGCAGCATCTTGCAGCTGCTTAGTAGATAACTCCCTAATTCCCACGGTATTAGGGAGCTATCTACCAAAAGGCTATAAGAACTAAAATTGGTCGTTCGGCCAAGTTTACTAATACTTAAAGGGACTCTCCAGTGCCAGGAAAACAATCCGTTTTCCTGGCACTGCAGGTCCTCTCTCCCTCCCACCACCCATCCCCGGTTGCTGAAAGGGTGAAAACCCCTTCAGTGACTTACCTGAGACCCTCGCAGATGTCCCTCGGCAGTGGTTTCGGGTCGCTGCCGCTCCTCCCCTACCTCGCGTCAGCCGGCGGGGGAGACTGATCCCGCCCGCCGGCTGAGGAGACCTAATGCGCATTAGAGCTCTCCATAGGAAAGCATTGAAAATGCTTTTCAGTGCTTTCCTATGGGGAATTGAGCGACGCTTCATAGCACAGAAAACCTGTGCTATGAAGCAGGAAGTGCCCACTAGTGGCTGTTTAGTAGACAGCCACTAGACAAGGAGTTAACCCTGCAAGGTAATTATTGCAGTTTATGAAAACTGCAATAATTACAGTTGCAGGGTTAAGGGTAGTGGGAGTTGGCACCCAGATCACTCCAATGGGCAGAAGTGGTCTGGGTGCCTGGAGTGTCCCTTTAAATATTACATAGTATTAGTGAATTCTGCCACTATACCGCAAGTAGGGGCACTCAGGGGTGGGAGGACAATAGGTCCCCATTCTCATTTAGGGCCCACACCTGGTAGACAGGGGTGGGGGCCGGACAATAGGTCCCATCCCCCTAGCGATCAGGGATGGGGCAGGAAAAAAAGCCCCCCCCCCCTCCCACAACAGTGAGCAGCCATAGGCTGCTCATTGTTTAGTAGACACGCCCCTACTAACAGCATAGTGAGTAGGGGCATTCGGGAGATTTCATATCATCATATTGACCCCCAAAGAGTGAGGGAGGACATGGGGGGCTTAGGAAGTGGCAGGGAGCATTGCTCCCTGCTCCAAGAATGGATTTAATCTCAGGTGTTACTTTTTACTTGTTGCAAGAAATATACTGAGGCATTTTTAAAATTTGTCTCACTCCATGCAGAAGCAGTAAACTGTAAGAGACAAAGTGTCCACAAAATCTACAGTCCCTGCACTAAATCATTTATGACCAAAGCATTTTAATTGTTTCATTGCATCTTTTCTATTCCTGCAAAGTTGAACACCAATAATACCGTTGAAACTTATCCAGATGGGCTAGATTTAACAAAAACTTATTTGTCTCACCACACCAGAGCTTTCAGTGTAAACTTGCATAATACTCTCTCCATGAATCCCTGTCACTTGGGGAGAAAAATTGACATGACAATTTTCAGCAGTAGAAATACATTTTGCAGGAACCAAAGTTTGTTCATTCATTTCAGTGATCCCCCTTTCCCAAATAAAATCAAAAACCATGGTCTCTGACCAGGGCAGGGACAAAAAAAATAAAAAAATGTAAAGACAGAGCAAGCCAAATAGGAAGAAGTGTGACCAGAGAGTGGACATGTGTCATTACTATAGTTGAGCGAACACGAACTGTAAAGTTCGGGTTCGTACCGAATATTACGATATTTTGACCCTGAACCCGAGCCCGGACATTTCAGTAACAGTTCGGGAATCGATTTAATGGCGCATTTTTAAAAGCTGCAGGGCAGCCAATCAACAAGCGTTTGCCAAAACTGCCGAATTGCGTCTTAACAGAATGAGAACAGTTTCTCCATTCGTGTTAAAACGCAATTCGGGACTTTGTTCGTATGCAATTTCATTTGAATGAATGCAACTCCGATCCTATTCATTGTGGCGGCTGCATCTTGCAGCCGCTTAGTAGATAGCTCCCTAATTCCCACGGTCTTAGGGATCTATCTACCAAAAGGCTGAAAGACCTAAATTGGTCTTTCAGCCACATTTACTAATACTAAGTAACGATTACTTAGTATTAGTAAATTCAGCCCCTACGCGCTATACCGCGAGTAGGGTCATGTTTAGTAAACAGTGAGCAGCCAGTTGTTGGTCTCCACCCCTGAACGGCAGGTGGGGGCCCTAAATAACAATGATGGGGGTGGGACCTGCTGTCCTGCCCCCCCCCCCCGGCCCTCACCCCTGAGCGGTGGGTGGGGGCCCTAAATAAGAATAATGGGGGGACCTACTGCCCTCCCCCCGACCCCCACCCCTGCGCGGCAGGTGGGGGCCCTACATAACAATGAGGGGGGACCTACTGTCCTCCCCCCGGCCCCTACCTCTGAGCGGTGAGTGGGGGCCCTAAATAAGATTGAGGGGACCTAATGTCCTCTGCCCTGGCACCCACCCCTAAGCGGTGGGTTGGGGCCCTAAATAAAAATTAGGGGGGCCTAATGTCCTCCCCCCTGGCCCCCACCCTTGAGCGGAGGGTGGGGGCCCTAAATTAGAATAAGAGGGGGGACCTAATGTCCTCCCCCCTGGCCCCTACCCCGGAGTGGTGGGTGGGAGCCCTAAATACCAATTGGGGGGGTGACCTTATGTCCTCCCCCCTGGCCCCCACCCCTGAGCAGTGAGTGGGGGCACTAAATAAAATTTGGGGGGTGGACCTAATGTTCTCCCCCCTGGCCGGTGGGTGGGGGCCCTAAATACCAATTGGGTACCTAATGTCCTTGCCCCTGGCCCCTACCCCTGGCCAGTGGGTGGGGGCCCTAAATAAAAATAGGGGGGCGACCTAATGTCCTCCCCCTTGACCCCTAACCCTGAGCAGTAGATGGGGGCCCTAAATAGCAATTGGGGGGGGGGGGGGGCTAATGTCCTCCCTTCTGGCCCCCACCCCTGAGTGGTGGGTGGGGGCCCTAAATACCAATAGGGGGGACCTATTGTCCACCCCCCTGGCCCCCACTGCTGAGCGGCGGGTGGGGGCCCTAAAGATTTTAGAAGAAAGAAAACATCAAATTGTAAGTTTTATTTATTTATATTTACAGGTACTTAGCTAATGGTCCCCCCTCATTATTTTTAGGGTGAGGGGGGTAGGTAGGGGTTAATTTTTTGGAGGGAGGGGGGTGACTAGAGGTTTGGGGACCCCTAGTCACCTGGGGGAGAGGGGGTTAATTTTTTATTCAGGGCCTCCACCCTCCGCTCTACGGTGGGGGCCAGGGAGGATGACAATAGGTTCCCCCCCTTATTGGTATTTAGGGCCCCCACCCACTGCTCAGGGGTGGGGGCCAGGGGGGAGGACATTAGGTCCCCCCCAATTGCTATTTAGGGCCCCACCCACCGCTCAGGGGTGGGGGTCAGGGGGGAGGACATTTTCGACTTTTTGCCGAAGTTCGGCCGAACCTGAACATCCAGGGGTCCGCTCAACTCTAGTCATTACCTAGAGGTTATAGCAGATTGAATCCATTCAAGGGCAACTAGGGTTGTGTTATAGATTTGATCAGGTCAGGGATGCGACTGAAACAAAGGTTAATTTCAGGGTCTTTAGTTTTTGTCTTAGACGTTATAGTCTTGCAAACAATACAAATAGCAGGATTTTTAAGAAAAGAGAAAAAGAAGAATCAATTAATGTAATTAAAGGTAAGCATTGTTTATTAAGAAATTTAGATTTAGGTAATACACCTTAGGTGGGAGTAATAGGTAGAAACAAAACCTATAAAAGAAGTTATAGGCAAGGTATTAAGAGAGTCACCAAAATAAAAAGTTTAGGTCATATGCCACAGGCAGGATTTTTATTAGCAAGATAACAATAGATATTACCAGAAATAAAAAGGAAACCTATAACTGAGAATTATGTTACAGGAAAAACAAAATACAATAGACCATGCTCAAATAGAATTAAAAGGATAAAGTAATACAGGTAAGTGAGAAATTTAGTGGATATGCAGGTTTGGTTTGCAGGTTGTATAGCAGTACCAAATCTCACAGTGAAATACTGTTGCTTGGTTATCCGTTACTCCGTTGTGCGAGTTGTACATTTTGCTTGGTTAGCCACAACAGCTAGGTCAAGCGCATGCGTAACATATATAACAACATTATGGCAATTGTGTTTACTGCACATTTTTTTTTTTGGTAATAGTGAAGCATAGAAGATAACCACCGCTTGCAATTATACGAAACCTCGGCAGCTATAACAAGTATAACATGTGTTAGTAAAGCGTCGGTATGGCAGTTATAGATGTTGCATTTTGCTAAGTGAAGTTAGCTAAATCTAGGGTAATGCAGTAGCTTGTAAATATGTAGAAAAGAGATTAGTTTCCACTTGGTCGGTGGCGTTAACGAGGGTAGTGGCACTGGGGGTGCTGCAGGTACCTAGGCGGATGCCTAGCGCATGCCACTACTACGCTTTTCTTTACTGTGTTAACAAGGTCCCCTCCATAGGAGTAGTGTAGATGTGCGTATGTCGTTGGGGAGTTGGGGACACAACTTGGGTTGACCGTCAAAGGGGTCAGTAAGTAAATTATGTAGAGAGTTGCATAGCATTTAAATGGCGTGTGATACAACTCCTGGTCGTTAAACTAAGATAGGCTGGGAGCCAATTGGAGTTGGGGGGGGGGGGTTGGGTGGTATACTGGAGCCAGCGTCCCGGGTCTAACCCGGTGTCTATAGTAGAAGCCCGCGGGCCCTACGAACATAAAATTGAAACGTGTGAGAAAATAAAGACATGTAACTTATTGTCCATGTTAAACTGGAGGTGGCGGTTCTTGGGGGTGTCTTCTCCGAAGCGCCCCCTGGTCCGGGATAAACGGAACGACATTTGCTGGGTCCCAAGTAGTTGTAGTTGGAGGGGGGTTAGTGAGGCCCAGTTTAGCCAGTACAGTGTCCATCTCTGTGATATCAGACACTTGGTGTTTAGTGTCCTGGTGTTGTATCGTGAGCACGTGAGCCGGTCCCCAGCGGTACGTCACCCCTCTGGCCGCCAGTAGAGTCGTCAGTGGACAAAGGGATTTCCGCCATTGTAGGGTAGTGCGGGACAGGTCCGAATAAAATGATATGTCCATGTCCTCAAATCTGTAGGGGTTCTTCCCTTTGATAGCACTCATGAGTGCCGCTTTGTCCTGCCCATTTTGAAGCTTGACCAGGAGGTCCCCGGTAGTGGTGCCAGTGAGCTGCGGTGGTTTGGGTAGGCGAAACATGCCATCTAGCTGAACCCCTTTTGCTTGTCTAAGTGGTAGCAAGGATGCAAAAAGCCTGCGTAGGAGATGGGGTAGCTCTGCTGGGGTCACCGTGTCAGGGATACTCCGGATTTTTATGTGCTTCCATCTGCGCTTATCTTCCATGGCAGCCAGTTGGTGGGACAGTGCAGTGTGGGCTGTAGTGAGTTCCCTCACCTGTGTCTGGAGGGCTGTCACCTGGGTTGCCTGTGTTTGAGTGAGCTGCTCCACGGTGGTTAAGCGGGCGGTAAACTCCCTAACATCTTCCCTCCCTTGGGAGATCTCCGTTGAGAGTGACTGGCGCAGGCCTGTTAGGAGGGAGGTGAGTATCTCTGTGGTCACCGGTTGGCCCCCTGTCGGCTGTACTTGCCTTGTCAGCGTTTGAGAGCTAAGAGTCTCCAGGCAGTGTTGGTGGAAGTCGTCCGAGCTATCCGAGAATTCCTCTGAGTCGGCCGCCATCTTGGGCCCTGTTGCGCCATGCGTTCTCCTCAGTAGGTCGCCGATATCGGCGGATATCCGCGGCCGATCCGGGCGCAGTTTTTTGTTTTTTTTCCCCATTGTTGTTGGGGTGCTCTGGTGATGGTCTGAGGCTGTGGGTCTCCGGTTTCGAGCGGTAGTCGCTGTTTTAACGCCGCCGATTGCCGGAGCGTTGCGGGCATGCGACCTCTCGGGTTGAGTGCTGGCTCCGCCCCCCCTGCTATGAATATTGTAAACCTAAAGAGACATCACCCATGCGTCCCCAAGCAATCTGCCGAACAATTATGTGTAAAGCATACGAAATCTCAGTAAATAACAGAACTATAGATAAAGAAAGGAAGAGATGGAATCAAGAGAATGAATAGAAAGAAAAAGGAAATACTAATAATAAATATCAAAAAATAAAATAAATAATAAAGATAAATAATACAAATAGAGATAATTAATAAAATATAAATAATAAAAAAATGGAAAATAAATATAAAAAAATAAATTAATAATAAATTAAATGAGAGAAAGAGTATACAATTTAACTAATACACAAATAAAAAATAATAACAAAAATAAATATAAAAAATTAAAAATAATAAAGAAAAATAATAATAAATAAGTAAATAAAACAATTGTCAATCTCCCAAAGATACACAGAGGGGCAAGAAAAAAACAATACAAAACATGTAACCTGATGTATTGTAATGTAATAAGAAGCCCACACTTATTGCCATGGGTGGTGCAGGTTGTGCATTTAGATGTCACACAATTTTTTGTTTGTTTGTTTAATTACCCCTCTCCACTGGCCATGCGTAGCGAAAGCGGTTGACATTGCAGGAGATTAGAAATTCAAAATTTGCAGATAAAGTGTAAACATTAGATCTCACTTTAATTTAATAATTGCTTCCTTCTGTGCTTCAATGCCATCACATGTGTGAAATATATTGAACATGGATCACTTGCCATTCACTTTCCCAAAACCAATGTTCTGGACATACACCTGCTGTGTCCTGCAATACTTAGATGACACTAGATGTTTTAGAAACCAGTATTGGCATTATGTTAGTGATAAGTAAATAATGGGCTCCAGTAGCAAGTCAAGCGATTTGGTTTGGAATATTTTGCTTATAACCCATGGTTACCTTCACTGAATGTGCTATATTTATTTTTCCCATTCTCAGATCTGAAGCAAGAATGTCTCAGTTGGTAGCAAAGAGGCCCTTAGAGTCATGTTATTTACTTGACCAAGAAGACTGCAGATCACTTATCAAAGATGCAGATAACCTTCCCAATGGTATGTTATGAACATAAAAGCTCACGTTTCTGATGGTTCTTCTGTATATCTATATTGTTTAATCCTTCCCAGGTTTTGGTTTATTGACTAGGTGCTCTTAGATCAGCATCTCAAACTCTCGCCTCCCAGATGCTGTTGTATAATTCCCACAATTTTCTGCCCATCTATTGTATTCAAAGAATCCTGTTAGTTGTAGGCCATCTGTGAATCAACATCTATGGCTACAGAATTTAAGGTCACTATGTAAGACATATACATCCCTTCACTGCTTCAGTCCCTCTGCATTCACTTTTCTATCTGTAGACACACCTTTCATCCAATGAATCCAATGGATATGTATGAGCAGTCAATCTTGCAGGGTTGGTATTTTTCCATTTTCTTTAAGAAGGAGATGACAGTGTCCAAAACTGGAAAAAAAATTGGAAAAATTAGGAAAGATGGACAACTTGAACACTAATATATGTAAACAAGTGATAGCAGTTATATACATTTTACATTTTTAAATAAGAAAAACACTAAAAATAAACTGGTTCTTAAATCATGGGTCATGCCACGTCAAGGCAGACCTCTTAGGTGGGTCCTAACCTTAAACATTTGCCTTGCTTCCTTAAGCTTCTGGCAAAGATATCTCTAATGAGACAAAAAGGGGTGCAGGACTTTTTATCTGTATTTATTTTTGTATCACACAGCTTTGTTACAATGCTGCTGCCCATCCCATGTGTTCCCTATTAAGGGTTAAAAAGCATGTAGGGATGTATATAAAAAACACCCATTTTTGTCTCATTAGAGATATCTTTGCCAGAAACAAGGCGAATGGTTAGAGTTAGGACCCACCTAAGAGGTCTGCCTTTACGTGGACTTGATGTGGCAGGTGGGCATACCCTCTCATGGCCATTGGAGGTAACTAAAAACCTCCATTTGTTTAAATATACATAGGGATTTGGGAAAGAGCACATTTGTTAATTTATTGATTATTAAATTTATTTTAAAGAATGCCCTAGTCCCAAATTCATTTTCACAGAGTAGAAATTGTAGTTCTATTGTAGAGATTTTACCAATTGTTTCTCATTTTGCTGTATTTTAGAAGATCATCAATTACAATTACCCCATAAATTCATTTATAAAGTAGACACTCAGGGGTATCTTGCATGGGCCTTGATTTAATAAGCTTTTCAAATAACTCAATACTGTTAGTAAAACTTACCAAATGATTTATCTACAGAAGTCACCATTAAAGTCTATGGACATTTTTGTAGATAAATAATTTGAGTTTTTCTAGCCATATTGAATCATTTGGAAACTTTTTTTTTAATGATTTCATATTTTTGGATACATTCTTAAAATAGTTTGATATTTTGAAAAATATTGTTATATATTTGCTATAGTTATATTTTTTATATATGTATCAGAGCTTCTCCAAAAATAATAAATCGGTGCCCAAATTATATACCTGCCCATTTCAGTTTTAAATTTTAAAATCCAAATTACCCTATAAATGCATACCATTTGCAAAAGTAAAAACCATGGGGTATGCCACTGTGTATATTTTCCTTATTTTATAGCCACTTAATACATATTATTTTCTCTTCTTGGCACTTTTTAACATGCACATTGCAGAATAACCCCTTTCCCATACCCTTGTGATGTGTTTTTCAAAATACAGAGAAGAACTAATAACCTGCCCAAAACGAACCGCACCAAAAAGACAGTCAAAGTAAAAATAGACGTAAATTACAGTTTGTCAACCTTTCCATGGGCAATTGAGCCCGGAATCCAAGAAAAACGTTTGGTTAATCCCAGTAAAGTGTGGATTTGCCTGCTAACACTGTCCATTTATGTAAGTACATCTTTAAAGAATGCTGCTTATGATGTGATGAACCATCAAAATACAGTGTTTATTTCAAAAAGACATAAAACATCACACCTGGCAGCTATCAAATTAAAAGAAGCAGTTTCATATATCCAAAACAGCTGCCTAATGCGTTTCGTACTTCATGGCACATAACTTTAAGATGTACTTAAATTGGACAGTGTTACAAGACAAATCCATCCTTTTTGTAGCAATCCTAACTCTAAACACTAACTTTAACCCACACCTAAGCATTAGCACTAACTCCACTAACAATAACTAACCATAAACGATAGTTACCCTAACCTTAAAGCTATACTATAGTGCCAGGAATTAAAAACTGTATTCCTGCCATTGTAGCTCCACCCTCCCCACTCAGGTGAATAAAGGGTTAAAAACCTTATCTTATGGGTCGATGCTCTGCCCTCTCTGACAATGTTTTATATTGCAGCACTGCAATGTTTTACATGGCAGCACTACGTTCAAAAGGGACAGTGCACCCAGACCATTCAATTAGCTGGAGTGGTCTGGTTGTCTTTAGTGTCCCTTTAAACATTAATTGTAACCCTAAACCTACACACTAATTGTAACTGTAACCCTAACTAATCCCAACCACTAACCCTAAACCCTAACGCTAACCCTAAAGGGAGGGTATTAACCTGCTCTTTGCATGCTTGAGAGGGTTTATTTCCCTTTCAGCTGCTATAAAATACTGGAACTAGCTGTCACAATATTACATTTCAGTGCAATCAAACACAATGATCTGCACTTGCCAGTATGCAAAGCCCACCGCTGATCACCCTCTGCCATGGACGATTGCCCTGCAAATGACTTGCAAGAAGGCCTGATTGGTCTCTTCTCAGACTTGTGGGTGTCTCTCTCATGATGTGAATCCCAGTTGATGTCTGTAATGATGTTACAGAACTTTGAGCATTGAACACAACTCATTGATCCACGTGGAGCCACTAATTGTGGCCCCATTTGACAGATGGGAGCCCCAGTTTTTGAGTGAGACCTGGAGTTCCTCAGAAATCAGAGGGAAGCATCTGCATGATGAAATTATTCTGTTATGGATCTTAAGGGTAAAGCAAACACGATGGAATAATAATGTCAAATACAGATTAAAAGTGCACACACTGAAAAATACTGTTTAAAAAAAAAAAAAAATTACAAGGCTACTTGAAATCACTTAGCCAGCAAATATGAGGATTTAGTTATACCAGGGATAGGCAACTTTCGGCTCTGCAGATGTTTTGGACTACACCTCCCATGATGCTATGCCAGCATTATGTGTGTAAGAGCATTATGGGGGATGTAGTCCACAACATCTGGAGAGCCGAAGGTTGCCTATCCCTGAGTTATACCATATGGACATATCATTAAGATCACTTTAATGTTTATTGTAATAATTAAGAACATATTTTATTGGCTCCACAAATATAAGCCAAACACTTGATAACGTGGAGAACAGTAGTGCTTTATTGCGACAAACACAGGGTTTTTATTCTTGCCTTTGTTTATACAGTAACCTCAAATCAACCAGTTAAACACTGTTCTCTGCCCTCCCTCACTGTTTGATGATTGTGGCTTTTCATAGTCCAGATCTCCATACCTAACTTAAAGTCAACTTTTCCATTTCGCTTCACAATGCAGTGTAATTGTTGGCTTGAGTTTCACCCCTTGGGACGCCTGCTGTGTTTGGTCTTCCACCTCCTCAAAGCCACCTTCCTCCTCTGACTCCTCTTCTTCAGACTCCTCTCTCTGCATTGCCTCTCTCTGCGTTATTATAAGGTGTGTTAAGTAGTACTATTCCTATCAGTTTAATCCCTGTTACTTCAGAGTGTATCAAACAGAAGGACTGTTAGGCTATCCACAACAAATTATTGCCATGTTACTGTGTTACAAAGGCATTAGCTTCATAGCCATGGTGTGGCAGTCTTTGCTGTATACTAAAGACAGTGTGAAATGTTGCCGACTGATCTGAAACTATGTCAGATCGACACAGATTGAACTAACTTAACTGTTAAAATATTAAGTTAGATGTAGAGTGGCAGGCATCGTGAGCAAAGCGGATATAGGAGTTGTGGCACAATTTCTATTAACAGTCTGGTCACTGTATAACAAATAGTGTAGTGTGATATTAACAGTCTATATAAAGAAAAGGTTTGTGGGTACATAAAACAGGAGGTATGCCAGATAACCAGTGAAATACTGGTTATCTGGCATATCTCCTGTTTTTGGCGTATCCATTGATTTAGGCATCTCTATGGGGAGATGCTAATTACCTAAATCAGTACCAAGTAATACATTTGCAGGGATATTCTCATCTACCCCCACATTTCTGAAACCCTTCCCCTCTCCCCAATCCAAATAAACTCATGCTATTGGCACTACAAGACGTACCCCCAATTCCTATAACTGCTAGAGTCCTGTCAGGAATTAAGTCCTCAGGGCACACTAGTTCTGGACAAGAGTCACATCTGCCCCAGTGCCCCAGAGTCCCACAGTTACCTCCTTTCCAGCTATCACAGGTTGCAGATTTACATTGTTGCTGCCCTCTGATCTGTTTACAAACAACACAGAGGACATTGGTTCTGAGGAGCATCCCTCCCCAGCTTATGATGCTGGCTGCCATTTCCCAGGGCAAGTAACACTGATGTGCCCCACTTGGTTGCAAATGAAACATCTGCGGCTATCTCCTTGCACAGAAATGGCACTAACTCCCCCTCTCCCTAAAAGTAGAAGCTGGAACAAAAGATGCTTGCTTGGAAAAACCTTTGCTCCGGTCCACTGTTACTTGGTTTGCAGTGTGGAAATCTGCCAGCTCACCCGCTTCCAATGCTGTTTTAGGGTTCCTGTCCAGAGCTGCAAAAACTGTTCTTTAAAATCAGATCCTCCAAACTTTCTAGGGTTTTAATTTCCAGCCCCCTAGTACACTGACAGAATGCTCTTGCCATGTGTTCTACAACTGCTGCATAACTTTCTGTGGAACACTTCTGCAAAGTCCTGAATTTCTTTCGGTACACCTCAGGAGTAAGGTTGTACCATTTTTGCAAGACAGCCTTAATCGCATCATAGTCCTGGTCATACTTTGCTGGAAGCGCAGCAAATGCTTTCAGTGCAGGACCTCTGAGACCAGGAGTGAGGTACTTTGCCCATTGGTGCTTTGGTAGCTGGTACTGCTTGCAAACCTTTTCAAAACTTTGCAGAAAAACATCCAAATCACCATATTTATCCAAAGTTTGAAAATTCTGTGCACGTGGTTTGGGTGCAGAAGAGTCTCTTGAAGTAGTACTTATAGGGGAGGCAGTCAACCTCTCTAACTCGGCCATTTTTAGCTCATGCTTTCCTGCAGCCTTGCACTCTTCCCACTCAGCTTGGCGCTTAGCAGCCTGCCTCTCTCTGTCAGCCTCCTGATATTTAAGGATAAGCTGTAGTTTTTGGTTTGTATGGGAGTCCACATATTTTAATAATGTTTGTAAGTACCAATCCAAAGGATCACCAGATCTCGGTACATCATGGACAAAAGCTACAGGTAACTCCTCTGCAGTGTTTGAGGCATCACTTTGCACTGCTTGTTGCATATCATCGTCCACCAGTGCTTGTAATAGCTCCTCTTTGGTTTTTCTCCTGACAGGGAATAGATCTCTCCCGGCAAAGCTGGTCTAGCACTGCTTTGGACTGCACCTGGTACTCCATTTGGTTAATAAAAGATAGCAAAGAAAAAAACAGAGAAGGGCGGGGGGGGGGGGGGGGGGACTGTTGAGGTGTAAATATATTATTCAGCCTTTGGAAATTGAGATACAATTTCTTTTAGTGCCTGGATTAACCAATAAATCCAGCCAAACTAAAATCTGGAACAAAAAGATGAATAATATTTGTTATC
The DNA here is from genome assembly GCF_036172605.1 of Pelobates fuscus. Taxonomy (NCBI): domain Eukaryota; kingdom Metazoa; phylum Chordata; class Amphibia; order Anura; family Pelobatidae; genus Pelobates; species Pelobates fuscus. The sequence continues at coordinate 186,341,694 of NC_086323.1, forward strand.
CCACCGCTATGCCACCAATTTGTCCCGAGCGCACCCTACTTCAAGATTGTGCATGATGTAGTTGTGGTGGTGAAAGGGTTAAAGTTAATTATTTGTCTGCACTAGACCAGAAATAATGATAAAAATCCCTCTTAACACCACCCACACTTAAACATAATAATATAACTAGTGATGTCCCGAACGGTTCGCTGGCGAATAGTTCCTGGTGAACATAGCATGTTCGCGTTCGCCACGGATGGCGAACAGATGAGATATTCGGTCCGCCCCCTATTCGTCATCATTGAGTAAACTTTGACCCTGTACCTCACAGTAGGCAGACACATTCCAGCCAATCATCAGCAGACCCTCCCTCCCAGACCCTCCCACCTCATAGACAGCATACAATTTAGATTAATTCTGAAGCTGCATTCTTTTTTTTTTTGGTATTATTATTATTCTTTTTTTGTGTGTTTGTGTTTATTATACATTATCCTCCATAGCCAGTAACCTGTGTTTATTATACATTATCCCCCATAGCCAGTAACCTGTGTTTATTATACATTACCCTCCCATAGCATTAACCTGTGCTTATTATACATTATCCCCGCCATAGCCAGTAACCTGTGTTTATTATACATTATGCTCCCATAGCCAGTAACCACTACAGTCCTGAAGGACTCATCTGATCTCTGCTGCAAGGACAGCACCCCAAACACATCAGTCTGCTTTTTTTTTTCTGTGTAATCTAATTGCAGTTGCCTGCCTGCCAGCGTGTGTGTCAGGCTCACAGCGTATACTGTGCCCACTTGCTCAGTGCCACCACTCAAATCTGGTGTCACAATTAGTGATGTCACAAACATAAAATTTTCCGTTCGCAAACCGGGCGAACCGCCATAGACTTCAATGGGCAGGCAAATTTTAAAGCCCACAGGGACTCTTTCTGGCCACAATAGTGATGGAAAAGTTGTTTCAAGGGGACTAACACCTGGACTGTGGCATGCCGGAGGGGGATCCATGGCAAAACTCCCATGGAAAATTACATAGTTGATGCAGAGTCTGGTTTTAATCCATAAAGGGCATAAATCACCTAACATTCCTAAATTGTTTGGAATAACGTGCTTTAAAACATCAGGTATGATGTTGTATCGATCAGATAGTGTAAGGGTTACGCCCGCTTCACAGTGACAGACCAAACTCCGCGTTTAACACACCGCAAACAACCGCAAACGGTCCATTTGCACAACCGCAAACTCCCCATTTGCACAAGGTTGGATACCAAGCTAGCCAGGTCCCGTTCCTTGTCCTCACTGATGTCATTGAAGGTCTCTTCCTCCACCCAGCCACACCATGGGTCCCCGAAAGGTGACAACAAGCCTCTTGGGACGCCTGCTGTGTTTGGTCTTCCACCTCCTCAAAGCCACCTTCCTCCTCTGACTCCTCTTCTTCAGACTCCTCTCTCTGCATTGCCTCTCTCTGCGTTATTATAAGGTGTGTTAAGTAGTACTATTCCTATCAGTTTAATCCCTGTTACGTCCGCTATCAGGGGACGTGTATATGGCATCGATTTTAGGAACCAGGAGATGGAAAAAGATGCTTGGTCGGTCCTCCTACTTCAAATTTGGGGCACTGCGTGTGCAATCTAATGTGCCACCAGATAGGAGTGGTGTGTTAAGTAGTCCCCCTCATCAGGCCTTTTTTAGTCAAATGTATCGCCCACTGTCAGTCCCTTCGGGATCCATCCCTCATTCATCTTAATAAAGGTGAGGTAATCAAGACTTTTTTGACCTAGGCGACTTCTCTTCTCAGTGACAATACCTCCTGCTGCACTGAAGGTCCTTTCTGACAGGACACTTGAAGCGGGGCAGGCGAGAAGTTCTATCGCAAATTGGGATAGCTCAGGCCACAGGTCAAGCCTGCACACCCAGTAGTCAAGGGGTTCATCACTCCTCAGAGTGTCGATATCTGCAGTTAAGTCGAGTTAGTCTGCTACCTGTCGGTCGAGTCGTTCTCTGAGGGTGGACCCCAAAGGGCTGTGGCGATGCGTAGGACTTAAAAAGCTCTGCAAGTCCTCCATCAACAACATGTCTGTAAAGCGTCCTGTCCTTGCCGGCGTGGTCGTGGGAGGAGGAGGATTACTTTCACCTCTTTCCCTGTTAGATTCCCGTTGTGCTGTGACATCACCCTTATACGCTGTGTAAAGCATACTTTTTAATTGATTTTGGAACTGCTGCATCCTTTCCGACTTGCGGTAATTCGGTAACATTTCAGGCACATTCTGCTTATACCGGGGGTCTAGTAGCATGGACACCCAGTACAGGTCGTTCTCCTTCAGCCTTTTTATACGAGGGTCCCTCAACAGGCACAACAGCATGAAAGACCCCATTTGCACAAGGTTGGATGCCGAGCTACTCATGTCCCGTTCCTCGTCCTCAGTGATCTCACTGAAGGGGTACCCGCACCAGATATGAGTGGTGGCACTGGGCAAATGGGCACAGTATCCACTGTGAGCCTGACACAGAAGTTGGCAGGCAACTAACTGCTATTCAATCTATTACAGTGAAAAAAAAATATATTTTTAAATGTCAAGCTTAAGCTATTGTGACACCAGATATGAGTGTCTTTTTGGGGTGCTGTCCTTACAGCAGAGATCAGATGAGTCCTTCCGGACTGTAGTGGACCCTGAATACACTAGCCTAGCTATCAATTTCCCTATTAAATAAGCAGCAGCACACTGTCCCTCCTCTCACTAACAATGCAGCTTCAGAATGAATCTAAAATAGATGCTGTCCAGGAGGTGGGAGGGTCTGGGAGGGAGGGTGCTGATTGGCTGTAATGTGTCTGCTGACTGTGAGGTACAGGGTCAAAGTTTACTCAATGATGACGAATAGGGGGCGGACCGAACAGCGCATATGTTCGCCGTCAGCGGTGAACGCGAACAAGCTATGTTCGCCAGGAACTATTCACCGGCGAATCGTTCAGGACATCACTAGTCACAATAGCTTGCATTTAAAAATAACTTTTTTGACTGTAATATAATAGCAGTCAGTTTCCTTCACACGTGTGCGTTTCAGGGCCTGCCAGGGCACAGTGTCACACCAGTGCAACTCATATCTAGAAACATAGAAACATAGAAACATAGAATGTGACGGCCCATCTAGTCTGCCCAGTTTTCTAAATACTTTCATTAGTCCCTGGCCTTATCTTATAGTTAGGATAGCCTTATGCCTATCCCACGCATGCTTAAACTCCTTTACTGTGTTAACCTCTACCACTTCAGCTGGAAGGCTATTCCATGCATCCACTACCCTCTCAGTAAAGTAATACTTCCTGATATTATTTTTAAACCTTTGTCCCTCTAATTTAAGACTATGTCCTCTTGTTGTGGTAGTTTTTCTTCTTTTAAATATAGTCTCCTCCTTTACTGTGTTGATTCCCTTTATGTATTTAAATGTTTCTATCATATCCCCCCTGTCTCATCTTTCCTCCATGCTATACATGTTAAGATCCTTTAACCTTTCCTGGTAATTTTATCCTGCAATCCATGAACCAGTTTAGTAGCCCTTCTTTGAACTCTCTCTAAGGAGTGTAACAGTAGTGTACATTTAAAAAAAAAAATCTATCTAGTGTAACAGTAGTGTACATTTAAAAAAAAAAAAAATACAGTGGGCTTGTTGTCACCTTTCGGGGACCCTTGGTGTTGTACGTGGCTGGGTGGAGGAAGAGAATTTCGATAACATCAGTGAGGACAAGGAACGGGACATGGCTAGCTTGGTATCCAACCTTGTGCAAATGGGGAGTTTGAGGTTGTGCAAATGGACTGTTTGCGGTTGTTTGCGGTGCGTTAAACGGGGAGTTAGGTCTGTCACTGTGAAGCGGGCGTAACCCTTAAACTACCTGATCGATACAACATCATACCTGATGTTTTAAAGCAGGTTATTCCAAACAATTTTGGAAAGTTAGGTGATTTATGCCCTTTATGGATTAAAACCAGACTCTGCATCAACTATGTAATTTTCCATGGGAGTTTTGCCATGGATCCCCCTCCGGCATGCCACAGTCCAGGTGTTAGTCCCCTTGAAACAACTTTCCCATCACTATTGTGGCCAGAAAGAGTCCCTGTGGGTTTTAAAATTTGCCTGCCTATTGAAGTCGATGGCGGTTCGCCCGGTTCGCCCGTTTGGGAACATTTGCGGAAGTTCGCGTTCACCATTCGCGAACGGAAAATTTTATGTTCGCGACATCACTATATACAAGTATTGAAATATTTAAAAATTTATTTTGCTTTGATATCCTAGCCTGTGGCACAGTGCGGAAGAATCACAGAGGTTCCCCCAAACCCTGGCAAGAGGCTCCCTTTCAGCGCTCCACCAGGATGAGTTGCTTGCCCTTTGGTTCACAGATAGGAAGGATGTATTCATGTTGTCTACAATGAATTATGAAACTACAGTGCCTGACACCCGCTTTAAGGACACTGACTGCTATTAGCTTACACTGAAAAACTTTTTTTCTTGTAAAGGCACGCTATAGAGACACCAGATATGAGTGGCAAAGTACACTGGCAGAGGTTGGCAGAGTACACGCTGAAGGCCTGACACCCAGACGCTTGCAGACAACTAACTGCTATTCAATCTATTACAGTGAAAACTTTTTTTTTCTTTTTAAATGTCAAGCTTATGCTATTGTGATACCAGATATGAGTCGTGGCACTGGGCAAGTGGGCACAGTATCCACTGTGAGCCTCACACAGAAGCTAGCAGACAGGCAAATGCTCTTCTATTACAGTGAAAAAAAAATATTATTTTTTAAATCTAAAGCTTAAGCTATTGTCACAACATATATGAGTGGTGGCACTGGGCAAATGGGCACAGTATCCACTGTGAGCCTGACACAGAAGCTGGCAGGCAACTAACTTCTGTGGCTGGTAAAATATTTGAAAGGTTATTAAGGGATAATATTCAAGAATTCCTTGAGAAGAATATGGTTATCAGCAAAAATCTGCACGGTTTTATGAAGCACAGGTCATGTCAAACTAACTTGATTGCGTTCTACGAAGAAGTAAGTAGAAGTATAGATCAGGGTGTTTCAGTGGATGTGATCTATTTGGATTTTGCCAAGGCATTTGATACAGTTCCACACAAAAGATTAGTGTTCAAACTCAAGGAAATCGGTCTCGATGAAAATGTTTGTTCTTGGGTAGAACATTGGCTTAAAAACAGAATACAAAGAGTTGTCGTTAATGGTAAATTTTCAAGCTGGACAGAGGTGGCAAGTGGTGTCCCTCAGGGGTCTGTTCTGGGACCTCTTCTATTTAACATTTTTATAAATGATCTTGAAGACAGCATTGAAAGTCATGTTTCAGTGTTTGCAGATGACACAAAACTTTGTAAAATAATACAATGTGAGCAAGATATTACTTTGCTGCAGAAGGATTTAGATAGACTGGAGGACTGGGCACTCAAATGGCAGATGAAATTTAATGTTGAAAAATGCAAAGTTATGCACTTCGGCGTAAAGAATACACAAGCAACGTATACCCTTAATGGAAGCGAATTAGGGATAACAACACACGAAAAGGACTTGGGAATTGTTATAGACAACAAACTATGCAACAATGTGCAATGTCAATCAGCAGTGGCCAAGGCCAGTAAGGTATTGTCATGCATGAAAAAGGGCATTCATTCTCGGGACGAGAATATCATTTTGCCTCTCTATAAATCACTGGTAAGACCACATATTGAATATGCTGTGCAATTTTGGGCATCTGTTCTAAAGAAGGATATCATGGCACTAGAAAAAGTGCAGAGGCGGGCTACAAAATTAATAAAAGGAATGGAACATATCAGCTATGAAGAAAGGTTAACAAATTTAAACCTATTTAGTTTAGAAAAACGTCGCCTGAGAGGGGATATGATAACATTATACAAATATATTCGGGGCCAATACAAACCATTGTGTGGAAATCTATTCACAAACCGGACTTTACATAGGACACGAGGCCATGCGTTTAGACTGGAAGAAAGAAGATTTCGTCTAAGGCAAAGGAAAGGGTTTTTTACTGTAAGAACAATCAGGATGTGGAATTCTCTGCCTGAAGAAGTGGTTTTATCAGAGTCCATGCAGATGTTCAAACAGCTACTAGATGCATACTTGCAAAGACAGAATATTCAAGGATATAATCTTTCAATGTAGGGTAATAACTGCTTGATTCAAGGATAAATCTGACTGCCATTCTGGGGTCAAGAAGGAATTTTTTGTCCTAGCTTGTTGCAAAATTGTGCTTCAAACTGGGTTTTTTTTTTTGCCTTTTGGATCAACAGCAAAAAACAGGTGTGAGTAAAGGCTGAACTTGATGGACGCAAGTCTCTTTTCAGCTATCTAACTATGTAACTATGTAACTGCTATTCAATCTATTACAGTGAAAAAAAAAATATTTTTAAATGTCAAGCTTAAGCTATTGTGACACCAGATATGAGTGTCTTTTTGGGGTGCTGTCCTTACAGCAGGGATCAGATGAGTCCTTCAGGGCTGTAGTGGACACTGAATACACTAGCCTAGCTATCAATTTCCCTATCAAATCAGCAGCAGCTACACTGTCCCTCCTCTCACTAAGAATGCAGCTTCACAATGAATGTAAAATGGATGCTGTCCAGGAGGTGGGAGGATCTGGGAGGGAGGGTCTGCTGCTGATTGGCTGGAATGTGTCTGCTGACTGTGAGGTACAGGGTCAAAGTTTACTCAATGATGACGAATAGGGGGCGGACCGAACAGCGCATATGTTCGCCGTCCGTGGCAAACACGAACAAGCGATGTTCGCCGGGAACTATTCACCGGCGAACCGTCCGGGACATCACTAAACAGAAATCCTAAACACTTACTCACTTAGGTTTTCAAAGTAAAACTTCTGCCCAGTAAAATAATACTTCCTGATATTTTTAAACCTTTGGACCCTCTAATGTAAGACAATCAACCTTTGCCCCTCTAATGTATTGGCATCAATACTGACATTATAAAAGATTTTCTCAGCTCACATAGTGCTACCGCAGCATAATGAAATGGCCTTATGACCTTGATCATTAAATGGCCAATTGTGTAAGTAATGGACCTAAAGAGCCCTGTGAGATTGATCATACTATAGATCCTCTACCATGCTAACATGTATTGCATCTTAATGAATTTAATTATGTCACCTTTAAAGTCATACTAGAGTAATAGAAATTAGTGTTCAGAGCAGTGATTGTTACATGTTATTTACTCCTTTTAGTTGAAGATGAAATGTTCCGCTCTGTTGAGGGACAAGCTGCTTCAGACGAAGAAGAGGAGAGTTGGGCTGATCTGAAGGAGACACACAAAGTATCACATATTCTATCTTCTTTTTCTTGCTGCAGAAGTGGGTATGTCTATTAAATTCCTAGTAAGTTAGCTTTGTCTTATGTCTAGCACATTACATGTTAATCATAATAATAAGTACACGCAGAAGAGAAAATAGCACAGTCAGTAAAAAAGGGGGATAAAACATTTTTTTAGATACATAAATAAGAAAAGGAAAGTAAAACAAGGATTAGCTAGATTAAAAACAAAAGAAGAAAGGTATGTAGAAGAGTATATCGATCTAGCTGATTGCCTCAATTAATATTTTTGTTCAGTATTTACAGATGAAAATGAAGGAAAGGGGCCTCAGTTAGGAAAAAGGACAAATGAGTCATTTGTTACATGTGAGTTTACACAGGAGGAAGAGATTCTAATTCAACTGTCAATAGTATAGACAAATAAGTCAATGGGGCCTGATGCAATACACCCAAAGTTATTAAAAGAACTTAGTGGTGTACTAGCAAAAACATTAATGGATTTATTTAACCAATCATTGTTAATAGGAGTAGTCCAAGAAGATTGGAAATTAGCGAATGTTGTGCCCATTCACAAGAAAGGTATTAGGGAGGAGTCGGGCAACTATAGGCCAGTAAGTCTTACTTCAGTAATTGGGAAAGTGATGAAAACCATGTTAAAGGATAGGATTGTTGAACATCTAAAAACACATGGATTTCAAGATCAGAGACAACATGGGTTTACTTCAGGGAGATCATGCCAAACTAATCTAATTTATTATTTTGATTGGGTAACTAAAATTATAGATCAGGGTGGTGCAGTAGACATTGCTTACCTAGATTTCAATAAGACTTTTGACACCGTTCCACATAGAAGGCTTAATAAACTGCAATCTTTAAGTTTGAATTCCAATATTGTTGAATGGGTAAGGCAGTGGCTGAGTGACAGGCAACAGAGGGTTGTAGTCAATGGAGTATATTTGAAGCAAGGTCTAGTTACCAGTGGGGTACCTCAGGGATCTGTACTTGGACCAGTTCTCTTTAATATTTTTATTAGTGATATTGCAGAAGGTCTTGTTGGTAAGTTATGTATTTTTGCTGATGATACTAAAATTTGCAACATGGTTGATGTTCCGGGAGGGATAAGCCAAATGGAAAATGATTTAGAAAAATTAGAAAAATGTTCAGAGCTGTGGCAACTGACATTTAATGTGGATAAGTGCAAGATAATGCGCCTTGGACGTAAAAACCCAAGGGCAGCGTATAGGATATTTGATACCCTACTAACCTCAACATCTAAGGATAAGGATTTAGGAGTAATTATTTCAGATGACTTAAAGGTAGGACGACAATGTAATAGAGCAGCTGGAAATGCTAGCAAAATACTTGGTTGTATAGGGGGAGGTATTAGCAGTAGAAAGAGGGTAGCGCTCATGCCATTGTACAGAACACTGGTGAGACCTCACTTGGAGTATTGTACGCAGTACTGGAGACCGTATCTTCAGAAGGATATTGATACTTTAGAAAGAGTTCAGAGAAGGGCTACTAAAATGGTAGTGGTTAACACAGTGAAGGAATTTAAGCATGCGTGGGATAGGCATAAGGCTATCCTAGACTTAAGATAAGGCCAGGGACTAATTAAAAGTATTTTGAAATATTGGGCAGACTAGATGGGCCGAATGGTTCTTATCTGCCGTCACATTCTATGTGTCACTGCAATATAATTTTCAATACTCCGTGGGAGTAAATATTTGATCTTGATTTTCCCTGTTTACAATATATTAGGAGGTTTGTCTTTTTTAAATATTCCCATTTGTGACATGTTCTGATTGCTTCTATTCAAGTTTATAGTAGGCCCCAGTGAGATAATTATAGCTAGGTTTTGAATGATCTTGTGGATCTGACACATACCTGGTTAGTGTCAATATTACAAACTGCACACACCTGTAAACTGGTTAGTATGATTTTAAAATAATCAAACACATAAGACCTGTAATATTCACCATGGAACATTAGTATGTATGTGAAATAAATAGCTGCTACATTCTGCAGAGATTGAAGATAACACAACTGAAAATGCCCATGCTAATAGCCCGATATGTATTCTTTTGCAAATAGCATGCCATGAACTGCAGCTAGGGGCTGCTATTTTGTCCACAAAGTTAAATGGACTGAACATATCCATGTTCTATTCAGATTTGAAAAGTGAAACCAGCATGTATGTAGTTTGATCCTGTAACCTTTATAGGTCTATATCTCCTCATATAACACTACCCTCACCTCTGCCCTGGATGCTGCAGCCCCGCTCCAAACATGCACCTTGAGGAGAACATGCCCCCAACCGTGGCACACTAAATCAACATGCTACCTGCAGAGATGCTCCCGTTCTACTGAACGCTGCTGGAGAAAGACACGCACCCAGTCGGACTTCCTCCACTACAAATTCATGTTGCGTTCAGACTGCACAGCCCTGGCCCTTGCCAAACAGTCATACTTTCCATCCCTCATTAGCTCATGCTCCTACAATTCCAGGCATTTTTTAATAGCTTTAACTCAATTCTTTGCCCTGCTGTTGCCATCCCCCAAACAAACCTTACAGCCGATAGCGTTGCATGCTACTTTACAGATAAGATTGAATAGCTAAGGAAAGAATTCTCACCACATTGCCCCTTTATTTCTCAACCATACCTGGATCATGCCTTTCATACCCTTCAGACTTTCTACCAGGCTACTGAACACAAGAGGTGGCTGCAGTTCTCCTTTCCTCTCGCCCCACCACTTGCCCGCTTGATCCTGTCCTGTCTTGGGCCTTCCCTAACACACATCTTCAACTGCTCTCTTTCTTCTGGTGTTGTCCCTGCTGCCCTTAAACATGCTACTGTAGTACCCATCTTAAAACAAATCTCTTGACACAGCCTCCCCTTCTAACTACCGTTCCACATCCCTGTTAATTTTTTCCTCAAAGTTTCTGGAAAGACTGGTCTCTACCCGTATGACTTGTTTCCTCAATTCCATCTCTCTCCTCTTCAGTCTGGCTTCCGCCCCCTCTACTCTACTGAGACTGCTCTTGGTAAAGTCCTTAAGGACCTAATCACAGCTAAATCCATGGGGCATTACTCCATACTAATTCTTCTTGACCTCTGTGCTGCCTTTGACATTGTTGACCATGTTCTCCTTCTCCAAACTTTTCAATCACTTGGTCTCTGTGACACTGTCCTCTCTTGGTTTTCCTCCTACCTATCCCAATGCTCATTCAGTGTGTCTTTTTCTAATGATACCTCCTCCCCTCGTCCTGTCTCGGTTGAAGTCCCCCAAGTCTCTGTCCTTGTATTTCCCCTTCTATTTTCTCTTTATACTGCCTCTCTTGGTATTGGAATCTTGTGGATTCCAATACCACCTGTACGCTGATGACACTCAGATGACACTCAGATATACCTCGCCTCCCTGGACCTCTCAAGTTAGTGGTACCCACATAAGTCCATTCTTGCAAGCGCGCTGTCTTGGCGTTATACTTGATTCTCGCCTCACCTTTGAGCCTCACATCCAGTCTGTTACCAAATCCTATAGATTCCACCTTAAAAACATAGCCCGCATCGGCCCCTTTCTTACGCAAGATGCTACTAAGGAGCTTGTCCATGCTCTAGTAATCTCTCTCATGGATTATTGTAACTCTCTTCTAATAGGTCTTCCCACAAGTCGTATTGCCCTGCTACAGTCTGTAATGATTGCTGCAGCTAGACTGACTTTCCTCTCCTGTCACTCCTCACACACCTCTCCCCTCTGTCAGTCCTTACATTGGATTCCTGTATCCTGTAGGAGTCAGTTCAAGGTACTAATCCACACTTATAAAGCACTGACCAATTCTAGCCCATCCTATATCTCTTCACTGATCCACAGGTATGCCCCTTCTTGGTCTCTCTGCTCTGCCCGTGACCTTCTCCTGTCCACCTCTTGCACCCGTAAGACCAACTCATGCTTGTAGGACTTCTTGCAGGTGGCTCCTCTCCTTTGGAATTGCCTGCCTACGATCATCAAGTTTTCCCCCAGTTTTCATTTCTTTTAATAAGTGCCTCAAAACCCATCTCTTTAGGAAAGCGTATGGCCCCCCCAGAGTAAGCTCTACCTCACATACCTGTCCCTTGCTCTCTTAAAGGGCAACATCCAGCTCTGCTTTACTCAACCTTGTTTTATTGCTACCTCCTGTCCTGTTGTGTTTTAGGCCCCACCTCCTATAGACTGTAAGCTTGTTTGAGCAGGGCCCTCTTCAACCTATTATTCCTGTAAGTTTTTGTAATTGTCTCAGTGTCAGGGTTTCCTTGCTGTTTTAAACAGCAACCCTTTTCTGTTTCAGTGATTGAGTTTCAGCTGCAATTACTATCAGCTCCTTCTGCTTGTTGCCACGGTTACTCACCTGTGAGTAGTAATCAACCCTGCTGCTAATCAGTTCTGCCTATTTAAGCAGCTAAGCCCAGAACCTCCTTGCCCTTGCGTGGTTTCCTGTTTCCCAGAAGTCTCCTTGTTCCTGTGTTTCCTGTTTGCTCCTGGTTCCTGACTCCGGCCTTGTTCCTGACTCCGCTGCTCTCCGTGCTCCTGATCCTGGCTTGTCTGACTACCCGCTCTGGTGACTGACCCCTGCTTGATTCCTGGACTTTGCTTTTGTTAATTATTTGTTATTTATTAATAAAGGTGTGTTTGCATCTACTTCTGTCTCTGTCTGGTTCCTGGTCCCTGACATTACGCAAGGGCCATGAATACAGATGGTACAGGCAAGACACCTATACCTAACCTGCTTACCCAGTGGGACCAGCAGAACCACCATTTGGACCAGTATGCCCATCTGGATCCAGTACCCGGCCAGCCTGCGATTGCGGCCGCCTCTGCCTCACTTCCTGTTCTAGCACCGGTTGTAGCCTCCAAACCTGTAGCGGCTAGAGAAATGACTGGGTCTGTCCCGCTCCCTCAGTATTTTGGGGGCAACCCAGCTCAGTGCAGAGAATTTAAAAATCAGGTTAAAGGATACCTTAAAATCCTGCCCCAGGCATTTCTTACAGACAGTGACAAAGTTCACTTCATGATTTCTTTGCTGTCTGGAAAGGCCCTAGCTTGGGCAAAACCTCTCTGGGAGGCAGAGAGGCCTATTATTTACAATTACCCTGAACTTGTTGCGTCCTTTAAAAGGGTTTTTGATATTCCAGCTCGCTCCACCCCTACTGCCGAACTACTCATGCCTAATGCTCAGGGCACAAAAACTATTGTCGAGTATGCCAGTGAATTCCGTACCATGGCAGCAGAGGGTGACTGGAACAACGAGACTCTCGTGGCTGCCTTTGCACAGGGTCTCTCCGATGTGTTTAAAAATGAGATTGCAGCCAGAGAGTTACCTAAAGATCTCGAGGAACTGATCTCATTTGTCACCCTCATTGACATCAGACTCCGAGAGAGATCCTCATCCAGGGAGCGCCTGCGGAGGCCTCCTGTATATTTGGCACCGAGCTTTTCTTGCCCACCCAAACCTCCCTCACCTCCCATGCCTCCTGAGCCTGAGTCCTCTGTCTGTGTGGAGCCAAGGCGGTTAGGCTTCTCACGCCTCTCGGTCGAGGAGAGAGCCTTTAGGAGGAGGGAGGGCCTGTGCCTATACTGCGGACACCACGGTCACATGTTAAAGTTTTGCCCGATCCGTCCGGCAAAGGGTCCGCACCCAAGATACTGTCAGGGGCAGATCTTGGGTGGTCTTTCTGCAGACCCAGAGATTTGTGTGGGCAAACCCTTGGTGCCTATTATCCTCTCCTGGCCTGATTCATCCATTGAGACCCGGGCATTTCTTGATTCTGGGGCCTCAGGCTTGTTTATAGATTGTGCATTTGCAGCAAAGCACTCTATACCCTTACAGTCTCGCAACTTCCCACTAGCCTTCGAAGCCATCGATGGCAGACCAATACAGCCAACCCACGTGACCCAAGAAACCGTGCCCATATCTCTGGCTGTAGGGGCTCTACATCATGAGACGATCCAATTCCAGGTCATTTCCTCTCCATATTACCAGGTTGTTTTGGGATACCCTTGGTTACAGAAGCATAACCCCACAATTGATTGGCGCAAAGCTGAGATATTATCATGGTCCCAGCAATGCGCATTGTCCTGTCTCCAGAAACCGGTCAAAGTTTTGGGCGCATGTTCTGCCTCTTCCTTACCCGCTGAGTACCAAGAATTCCAAGATGTATTTGACAAGGGTCAAGCCAGCGTTCTGCCACCACACCGTCCGTATGACTGTGGTATCGAACTCCAACCGGGTACCAATCCTCCCCGGGGCCGGATTTACCCACTGTCTGTAGCAGAGAATCGAGCCATGGAGGAGTATGTTACCGATGCACTGTCTAAGGGTTTTATTCGGAAGTCATCTTCTCCTGCCGGGGCCGGCTTTTTCTTTGTAAAGAAAAAAGATGGCGAGTTGAGACCCTGTATCGACTATAGGGGTCTCAATCGCATTACTATTAAGAATGCCTACCCCATTCCATTAATCACGGAGTTATTTGACCGCCTCAAGGGAGCAACGGTCTTCACCAAACTTGATCTGAGAGGGGCATATAATCTCGTCCGGATAAAAGAGGACCACGAATGGAAAACCGCATTTAACACCAGGAGCGGCCATTACGAATACCTAGTAATGCCCTTTGGTCTTTGCAATGCTCCGGCGGTTTTCCAAGAATTTATAAATGAAGTCCTGCGAGATATGCTGCAGCAATGTGTGGTGGTTTATCTTGATGATATTCTGATCCATTCCACATCTCTCGAGAACCATCACGCAGACGTTTCTCGTGTTCTACAGAGACTTAGAGAGAATAATCTGTTCTGCAAATTGGAGAAATGTGAGTTTCACTGCAAACAGGTCACATTCTTGGGATATGTTATCTCAGATGCTGGATTCTCTATGGATCCGGAGAAACTTTCGGCTGTACTAAAATGGCCTCGACCTACGGGTCTTCGCTCTATACAACGTTTTCTGGGCTTCGCCAATTATTATCGGAAGTTCATACGCAACTTTTCTTCCTTGGTTAAACCTCTCACGGACATGACCAGGAGAGATGCTGATCCACAGCATTGGTCACAGGAAGCCATTACTGCCTTTGAGTCTCTCAAAGTCGCCTTTGCTGCCGCTCCTATACTGGCACACCCTAACCCTGCCTTACCATTCATTCTTGAGGTCGATGCGTCTGAGACAGGAGTGGGCGCCCTCCTGTCTCAACGTCCTAACCCAGAGAGCTCCAGGCATCCGTGCGGGTATTTCTCGAGGAAATCGAACCCGGCGGAATGCAATTACCAGATTGGTGATAGAGAACTTCTAGCCATAATTTTAGCTCTCAAAGAATGGAGGCACCTTCTTGAGGGTACTTCAGTGCCAATCCTCATACTCACAGACCACAAGAATCTAACATATCTTTCTGAAGCTAAGCGACTTTCCCCCCGGCAAGCTAGATGGGCTCTCTTCCTATCAAGATTCAATTATGTGGTTTCTTACTTGCCCGGTACAAAAAACATTCGCGCTGATGCCTTGTCTCGACAGTTCTCCCCTCCATCTAGAGAGGAGATAACCCCTACTCCTGTGATTCCTCCGGACCATATACTGGCAACCATCCGTACTAACCTCACCTCACCCCTAGGCGAGGAGATTCTGGCTGCACAAAGTAATGCTCCTCCAGAGAAACCTAATGGCCGTTGTTTCGTACCTATTAACCTCCGTACGAAACTATTGAGTACATACCACGACCCCAAAGCAGCTGGACATCCAGGCAAAAACCAGTTAATCTGGTCCGTATCCCGGCAATTTTGGTGGCCTAGTCTCCGTTCGGATGTCACCGCTTTTGTAGCTGCCTGTCCTGTGTGCGCTCAAAATAAAACCCCACGACGCCCTCCAGTGGGTCTCCTGCAAACCATACCTAATGGTGAACGACCCTGGACCCACTTGTCCATGGATTTTATCGTAGATCTTCCGGTCTCCCGTGGCAATACAGTCGTTCTCATGGTTGTTGACCGATTCTCGAAGATGTCGCATTGCATTCCCTTGAAAAAACTACCAACTTCCCAGGAACTTGCAACAATTTTTGGTCGGGAGATCTTTCGTTTGCATGGGTTACCCAAAGTGATAGTCTCAGATAGGGGTAGCCAGTTCGTGTCCAGATTTTGGAGAGCTTTTTGTACGCAAATGGGAATTCAGCTTTCCTTCTCCTCGGCCTACCACCCGCAATCCAATGGTGCAGCGGAACGAGCCAACCAAACACTGGAACAGTTTCTGCGTTGCTACATTTCTGACCACCAGAACAACTGGTCTGATCTGCTACCCTGGGCGGAGTTTGCCCACAATAGTGCGATTAATGCCTCCTCCCGGCTATCCCCATTCCTGGCAAACTATGGGTTTCAACCGTCCATGTTGCCTGATACGTTCTTGCCACAGGAGATACCGGCATTGGAGGAACATCTCAGGGAACTCCGTTCCACTTGGGTGCAGGTCCAGAGTTCTTTGCAACGCGCAATGCAGAACTACAAACTCCAGGCCGACCGCAGACGCCTTCCTGCACCTACCTATCAGGTCGGAGAGAGGGTCTGGCTGTCTTCCCGCAACCTACGCCTCCGTGTTCCCTCACAAAAACTGGCACCCCGATACGTTGGGCCATTTCGTATACTTCGAAGGGTTAACCCTGTAGCTTACGCACTTGACCTTCCTGCTAACATGCGCATCTCAAATGTTTTCCATGTTTCCCTCTTGAAACCGTTGGTTTGTAATCGCTACACCACCTCAGTGCCACGTCCACGTCCTGTTCTGATTGACAATCATGAGGAATATGAAATACGCAGCATCATTGACTCACGGGTCTTCAGACTCCGCTGCTCTCCGTGCTCCTGATCCTGGCTTGTCTGACTACCCGCTCTGGTGACTGACCCCTGCTTGATTCCTGGACTTTGATTTTGTTAATTATTTGTTATTTATTAATAAAGGTGTGTTTGCATCTACTTCTGTCTCTGTCTGGTTCCTGGTCCCTGACACTCAGTTATTGTTAAATCTCCCCTTTTGAGTATATTTTAAAGCGCCACGGAATATGCTGGCGCTATTGAAATACCAGTAATAATAATAATAATAATAAAAATAATAATTTAAGATGTATAATTGTATAAGAAGAAAGCCCTATTCAAACTTAAGCAAAATATATTATATTATATGTATGGGTACAGTAAAAGAAAAAATAAACAATAAGGAAGGATGTCAGGAAACTCTTGGTTTATTCCATAAGGTAAAGTGACACCCACATCACATGCCTTACATATTTCATCCAACAGATGGGACTTAACCATAGACCAAACATATTGCAGAAGTGAAGGCCAATACCATGCACTGGTACAATGATTGCAGCTCGTGCTAATGTACACTGCTCAGCCTTAACATTAAATCCACTGACGGGTGAAGTGAATAACACTGACTTTGGCAAGGCCCAAATAGTGAGGTCTAAATGACAGAGCATCTCCGAAACAGCAAGTCTTGTGGGGTGTTCCTGGTATATAGTTGTTAGTACCTATCAAAAGTGGTGCAAGGTAGGACAACTGCTGAACCGACATCAGAGTCATGGGTGCCAATGGTTCAATAATGCACATGGGGAATGAAGCTAGTCCCTTGGGTTTGATGACACAGAAAAACGACTGTAGCTTAAATTGATAAAATAAATAAATGAATGCTGACCAGGATAGAAAGGTGTCAGGACATCAATACATTGCAGTTACTGCGTAGTTGCCAACCTCTCAGAGAGCCTATGTCCACCCCCAAAAGCACCTTCAATGAGGATGTGAGCTTCAGATCTGGACTTTTAGATCAAGCGTATGGCAGGGTGCATGTGCATCATGCACCATGGGAAGAAGGTGGGCCAGCGCTGGCAGTGTTATGCTCTAGAAATATTTTGAGGATAAACCTTAGGTCCTGGCATTCACATGGATGTTACTTTGACACTTACAACCTACACCTCTTCATGGCTGACAACATATGCCTCTTTCAACAGGATAGCAGTAGCCTCTTTTAGCAGGATAATGCACCCTGCCACACTGCATAAATTGTTCAGTAATGGTTTGATGATCATGACAAAGAGTTCAAAGTGTTACATTGGCTTCCAAATTCCCCAGAGTTCAATCCGACGGAGCATGGAGGCCCCACCTCATAGATTGAGGACTTAAAAGATTTGCTGCTAATAGCTTGGTGCCAGATACCACAGGACACATTCAGGAGTCTTGAGTACATGCCTCAATGCATTAGAGCTGTTTTGACAGTATGATGGGGACCTACACTACATTAGGTGGTTTAATGCTTTGGCTGATCAGTGTACATGTGGCAATTAGATGATTTTATAATACTCTTGAAGGCTGTGGCACATGAAAAAGTAGACATCAGTCAGCATATTCATATGTTTTATTAATCATTTTATCAATCCTTTTCTTTTAAAAGGTGTTATGACAAGATGATAAAGAAGCTACTCTTGTATGCTGGGAAATCAAGCAATATTGATTACAGAAATACTACAGTGTTCTTGACCGAGAAAATTGCCCAACTGACAGAGCAACTCCGATTTAAGGATAGGGAAATAGAAAATCTAAATATGGAAATGAACAAGGTAATTAATGAACTTTCTGCCAAGATCGAACTGGTAATGTGCATTGTAACTACTGGAATGTACAGATAGTATTTGCAAGGACGGTAAGAGTATGTGTAAAAAGTAGCTATTTAGACCTAAATGGATAAAGATACAGAATAGGTGTGGCTAGAAACAATGGCGCTATTTAGTACAAAGTGAAATTATTTGCTTTAGCTGCTATATGCACTTAGTGGGTACTCCATAAAAACACTATATTGTAACAAAGCAAAAGAAAAACAAAATACCATGCAGCAAGTTAGTATAAAGAACTTCCTCACTACTTGGTAAAAGTGCAACGCTAAGTGTAGTGGTGGTATAATACAGTACAAAATTGTACACTTACCCCTTACAATTCACACGGGGTATACATGTAAGATAAACAAAAAGATAAATATATAGAGTAGTATTGTACAGTCATGAATGGTACTTTAAAATGAGTGAGTAAAAGGAAAAACTCACATTTTTAAGAGCCTTTTATAAGGATACAGGCTCTAAACACATTCACCTCTGTGCCTTTAAGGTAGGCAGCAACACCTGAGGATTAGGGCTGGTTCCTTCTTTTCCTCTATAGGTAGATATATCTCCAAAAAAATACAAAGAACAGAGAGAGACCTCCTGTTGCAGATTATCTTAAGGCAAATAGTGCTCAATGTACATAAAAGATCAGTGCTCACCTTTCAAGGAGCCTTTTGATGACTGGCTCCAAGTATTATTGTCATGTGTCAATTGAGAGGTGACACTTCCCTCAACTGGATTCCCAATACAAGGTAGAGATGGATATGAGTAATATAAAACTAATTTATTAGTACAAAGAAAAAAATTAATATATAAAAATGATATAACAAATAAATACTCTTTCCTCTCTCTCTTTCTTCTACCAAGACGCGTTTCGCCTGCTTTTTTGGCTTCCTCAGTCGGTATATTCGTTGGACTGTCGGTGTCCGGTTTTTAAAAGGCTTCTATGCCCACCTTTTTATTTTGCAATGCAAGTACTTAGCTGATTTTCATTTGCGTCACAATACGTCACTTCCGGGTTCTGTTTTGTGCTACAAGTCCCGAGATGCTCCATTTCTCCAATAACTTTTGCTTTTTTCGTAACGTCCAAAATATGTTGGCAGAGGGGCAAAGCATAACGTTTCATTGACAAAACGTCCATTCATTCGGTTCTCAGGGGGGAGACATAGTGAAATATAAAATACATAAAAATAAAACACAACATGTTTCTAACATTTGTATGTTGTAAAGGGAGGGTACTTAAAAGCAGCATAGAGCATATATAATATGAGACATAAATCCTACAGCGGTAGACATATGTAAAAGACACGGGGAACAGAAGGATTTTGCAAACTATTAGACTAAATAGACTAAACTATATACCAGAGATCGTTATCCAAAAGGCAGAGAGATATGGGACTAGAGGAAAGAGAGGGGGCAAGAAAGTAAAAGAGAGTTAAAAAGAAACATATAAAAAGAAAAAACTCACCTACTATTTTTAACCTGACTACTACTCCTCTAAATAGCATGGAACAGAAAGTACTAAATAAAGGTCTCAAAATGTTCCTACTAAACCTTTGGACAAGTTTGAGGTTTTTATAGACCTAAATAGGTTCAAGCGGCAATTTTGCCTAAAAAATGCTTCATGAAAACAGACAAACATTTAACACAAATACCCTAAACTAATTATGTACACACGGATTTAAGGGAGAAATCTACTTTCTTCCCAAATAATTTCATCTCAGATGAAATGATCTCTTTTGAGAAATCTGTTATGATTTATTTAAACACCAATAAATCTCAATAAACAAGAATGGCTAACTCTAAAAAAAATGCAAAACGACAACAGTAGAGTAATAAAACCAGCCGATAAGGGTGGAGGGATAGTGGTGATGGACACTACAACCAAGGCATATGCATGGGGAAAAATTTCGGTTCGGTTCGGCATTCCGAAATGCTGGACTTCCGCAATTCGGCACTTCAGCAATTTCGACACTTCGGAACTCCGGTACTGCGACACTTCGGAATTTCGGCATTTCGGGACTTCAGCACTTCAGCACTTCAGGACTTCTCTTGCAGCCGCTTAGTAGATAACTCACTAATTCCCACGGCATTAGGGAGTTACCTACCAAAAGGCTGAAAGACCTAAATTGGTCTTTCAGCCAAATTTACTTAGTATTAGTCAATTTTGCCCCTACTCGCTTTACTCGCTTTTAGGGCCATGTCTATTAAACAGTGAGCCTGTGGCTGCTCACTGTAAAAAACAAACAAACCCTGAGCGGCAGGTGGGGGCCCTAAAGTAAAATAATGGGGGGGGGACCTATTGTCCTCCCCCTGGCCCCCACCCCTGAGCGGTGGGTGGGGGCCCTAAAATTAAAATAATGGGGGGGACCTATTGTCCTCCCCCTGGCCCCCACCCTAGAGCGGTGGGTTGGGGCCCTAAATCAGAATAAGGGGGGGACCTACTGTCCTCCCCCCTGGCCCCTACTCCTGAGTGGTGAGTGGGGGCCCTAAATTATAATAAGGGGGGGACCTAATGTCCTCCCCCCTGGCCCCTACCCCTGAGCAGTGGGTGGGGGCCCTAAATTATAATAAAGGGGGGACCTAATGTCCTCCCCCTAGCACCCACCCCTGAGCGGTGGGTGGGGGCCCTGAATTAGAATAAGGGGGGGACTTAATGTCCTCCCCCTGTCCCCTCCCCTGAGCGGTGGGTGGGGGCCCTAAATTAGAATAAAGGGGGGAACCTAATGTCCTCCCCCTTGGCCCCCACCCCTGAGCGGTGGGTGGGGGCCCTAAATACTAATAAGGGGGGACCTAATGTCCTGCCCCCTGACCCCCACCTCTGAGCGGTTGGTGGGGGCCCTAAATACTAATAAGGGGAGGACCTAATGTCCTCCCCCCTGGCCACACCCCTGAGCGCCCAAAAAAATAATCCATGGAGGGCTCCGCGAAGACTGAGCTCTGCAGGGCGAGGGAAGGCTTATAAAGCCTTGCCCTGCCCTGCATTTAGGCCCCGTGTGACGAAACCAACCTCGCCACTGTGAACTGGAGAAGCCTGGTTGCCCGCCTCTTGCCTTCTGACTATGGCCCTGGGATGTATTGCCCTTTAAGAACTGATTTGGGAGGCGGAGCCTAACCTCGCAAGTGAATGGCTACATAACTCCTGAGCTCCGCCGAGGCCTAGCCTAAATCCTAAGCCATCCACAGCACCTGAGCCCCTATACACCCTGAAAACACCCCTCGAGATTCCCCCCGACACCTACACTCACCCTATCAATGGGTGGAGTGAAGAAAGCCCGCAATTCATCCATTGCACCAATCTTCAGGCAAAAGACGGAACAACTAACTAACCCCTACCTCACATACCTGTCTCTTGCCCTCTTCTTAAGGGCAGCCCACCTTATTTGATTGCAAATTCCTGTCCTAATGTATTTTACACCCCACCTCCTATAGAATGTAAGCTCGATTGAGCAGGGTCCTCTTCAACCTATTGTTCCTGTATGTTTATTTGTAATTGTCCTATTTATAGTTAAATCCCCTCTCATA